>NC_090650.1:331657723-332257723 GCF_040937935.1 Hyperolius riggenbachi
GGGAAAGGAGAATTGTGTGAAAAGAATCCTGAGTGCACGGTATATGGGAAATTGAACCAAATGTGGTCCAAAACCTGGCATGTGAAGGTTCAGAGTGTGCTGCTGGGGCTCTCGATTGGTCCTTTAACAGACCAATGGGAGTCCTACTCTCATGGGAAACCTGATGGAAAATTTTAAGATGTTAAATAATTCAGAAGGGTACCCAGACTGTCACCAGAGAATGTGTCAGTAGCACCAAAGTTAAGGTAATGGGTAATTTTCCAAGTGTGGGAAGATGTATGAAACATGACTAGATGTTCAGTGTGTGGGAAGTGATCGAAAGACTAGGGCAAACTGTAGGAAATGTTCAGAATGTGGGAAATGGAAAGGATGAAAATGTATTTTGGGCATGTCATTAACAGTACCTGTTCAGTGTGTGGAAAAGGGAAATTGAGTGAAATGAAATCTGAGTGTAGGGTATATGGGAAATTGGACCAAAGCGGTCAACACCTGGCATGTGAAGGTTCCGATTGTGGGTAAAAGGGAAGCCAGGAAGTGACGCCCAAACTATGAAAAATGGGCATGTAAAGGTGTGTAAAGAAGATGGTGTCCTGCACTGAGTGAGGAGGAGTTCAGAGAATGGGAAATGGTAAAGGAGTTCTGGAAGTGTTAGAGGTGCGAGAGCAGAAAATAGATACCTAGTATCCCTGTTTGGAGTATGGAAAAAAGAAACAGGAAAATAAATCCCAAAGTAAGGGAAAAGAACCTGATGGAGTGTGAATAATTGGGAACATGGGCAAAAAAGTATTCAGAGAATGTGGGAAATGGGCATGGTATTCAGGGCACCAGAAATAGTAAACAGAAAAAAAGGGGTTGAATAGATTTGGGAGGGTGACTCCACGCTGTCTGTTTTCTTAAAATGTATAATGTATTTACAGAGCTCGGAACTAGTATACATGAAAGGGAACCTAAAGGTGTAGTGCAACAGGTGGGGATGATATGCAATTACTTCTGAGTTTATACAAATTTATGTAAATATATGCAGCTGAAAATGGACCAATCAAGTCCCACCCAGGTTTAATTTGACTGGTCCAATTGCAAGCTGCATATGTTTGCATAAAAATTTACATAAACTCACAAGCATTTGCATATCATTGATCATCCCTAGCAACAGGTGAATGTCAAACATAAGGTTATTGCTCCCATGCTGTGTAAGGCACTTTTTCTATACCACACAGACAGGGTAAGATGATTGTTTCCCTCTTTTTTACGTATCTCTTCTTCCTTTCCTCATAACACACTCTATTTTCCTTTGTTTTGTAAAAAATAAAAAAAATCCCACACTAGGTCTTGGCAGGCAGCAGTGTACTAACGGACATGTAGAAAGGGACCATGCTTTCCTATGGGTCCGTTCACACTGTCCTTTTGTACCGCATATGTCCAAGAATGTCCATTGCTATATTGCCATGGACATTCCCAACCTACAGGTTTCTTAGCAGGGGAAATACATTCGGGGATTCAAGGTTATGGCTTGCTTCCGTCATGCAGGCATTGTGAGCACAATGAATGGATCATCTGAGACAGGTACAGTACATCGGGTATGCTGCCCATTACAGCGGGTCAAACAACTTATACAATGTTCATATTTAGTTATCAACCTAGAATGTTAGAATTTGCCTTGTTCAAGTTAAGTTATAATACGAGGCCCTTTAGCACCCACCAGGCTATAAGTGCCATGTGCAACCCAAAGATGTCATCAGTGGAAGTTCCTGACCTCAACAGCTCAAGCACTCTGAACAGCTATCCACAGGATAGTGACTTGTGACAAAACTGCTCCCAAAAACAAGGTCAGGGGCAACCTGGGCAATTGCCCCAGGACCCCAAGCTGGCTGCCACCTCCTTATTGTAACTGTGGTCCCCATGGCCCCTGTGGAGTCTCCAGAAATGTAGCGACTTAGCCGAACGGCTGATTCACCTGTCCTGGCTGCTCCATTGTTCCATGGCTCTGTGCACTTCAGTCCTCACCCTCACAGGGGCACCTCTCCTCCGTGACCTGGCGCATGTTATTACATAATATGCTCCTGTGAGGATGAAGACAGCAGCACAAGGAGCAACAGACTTATCAAGGCACGGGTGGCCGAGACAGGTAAGTCTCTACACTGCTGAAGACTTTGCAGGAGGCAAACAGTTAAGTTGGAGGAGACTGGGGATGGGGCAGCAGCTGGCTCAGGGGCCCTGGGGGGAATTTGGCAGCAACAAGGGGCCCCTAAGGCTGCTTTAGAGAAGGGAGGAGTCTGTCAATGGGGGGCAGGATCATTTTGCCCACAGTGCCCCATTGTGACTAGAACCGGCCCTAAACAAGCTGTGCCATTTACAGAACCTGCATCATCTGCCTTCTAATAAAACAGCCATCATCCAGTCCTTTGTCTCTGTGTCTTATCTGGAAAAAAAAGATCCATTCCCTCCAAAAAAAAAAAGCCTTAGCCCAGCAAACCCAGTTGTGACAGTAGATGTGCTGCTCTGAATTTATTTGTTGTTCATATTCTGCATGAACCAGAGAAGAATGAATGAAGTATAAAATGAACAAGTTTCTCAGTGCCTTGGTCAAGGGTGCATAAAGAGATGTCGGAGATACTGCAGCACCAGGGAAACAGGGAGTGGGGTTTGGAGGATTATGGGCACAAACCCAAACCTTAAAAAAAGCAGGAGGACCCACTGATTTGTTTCTGTTTTTAACACGTCCAAAAAAACAAGAATCCCTTTTTCATCTCTACAGTTGTGTTTTGTTTTTCATTTTTCTTGTGGTTAGTGGCTTGTATTTCTTATTATTATTTTTTTCCAGATAATATGATTATAAGCCCCCACACTGCATCTTTACAGCAGAATTAGATGATAAGAGAATGTTTAGCTATACAATATGGAAAAATCCATCAATAGCGTAACGTGAGAGGTGTAGCTCAGTTAGCTGACTGCGTTTGTGAATGCTAGAATAAGTATCATAATGAAGCTTGCTCAGTCAAGTGAAAACTAAAAAAAATGAGGATCTCATGTAGAGCGAGTCTGCCTGAAAATACACAACATATACTGAGAGAGGGATTAACCCATTGCCTACCCGCATGCCTAACAACTCACATTTCTTTTCCATCGTTCAGGACCGTGGTAAAAGAATTCTATAGACATAATAAACAAAAATATGTTCCCTTAAAGACATACCGTATGGAGCAAAGAGCAATAACAAAGTGTTCTGTGCAGTAACCCATAGCAAGCAATCATATTACACTTCACTCAGATCGGTAGATGATTTGTGGTTGCTTGTTATGCGTGACTGAACCTCATATCATCATGCAAAGTACAGCATTGCCTTCTTAAAACACGGGCATTCATACGTCATCAATTCCTGCGTATGCTCATAAAACAAGGAGCTTATTCTTAATCCAGGACTGTGGATCGACTGGTGAGACAATGTATACTCTTGTTAATCAAAATATATATTATACAGAGTTTTAGGTGTATTCCACAGATACAGCCCCAGGTTTACAGTGCCCTTTGTTCTAGAATATGCTTTTTCAAAATATTTGGCCCAGTTAGAAGTGATGTAACTGCAGAGTCATAGGCCCCAGTGCAAATTTTAGCAAACCCCACTCCCTAACCCTACCCTAGTACCAGGGTCAGATTTACATCTTGGGAGCCTATAGGCACAGGAGTTCTGGTACCCTAATCCCCGCCTCCACTGAACTTGTGATCCTGCGAATCCTGACATAAACGCAGGTTTGTGTTGTGGGTTTACCTACCACACACCACTGCAAGTGTGCTTGGTGCTGTGCCGTCCAGGAGCCAAATAGGGTAAGACCAGGAGCCAAATAGGGTAGTAGATTAGTACACCCAGTAATGTAAGAAAAGAAGTGTTCTCACAAAGATTGGTTGCAATAACTTGCAACCAATATTGAGGCCTGCAACCACTTACCCCAGACCTGGACCTTAGGAACTGGATGGTTGCACTCCAAGGAGTTTTTTTTATAGGGAAGAGAAACTACAACCTCCCACCAGGGCCCCAGCTGTCCAGCACTTTTGCAATTACTGTCCTGAAGGAGCAGGTTAAATCCAAGAAAGGCGTAGTTTTTGTTTTTGCACTAATAAACTAATATTGTTTAGGACACTACGAGCTGTTATCTTTAGCGGTAAGCCAATCACTGCCTCTCTTTTTAAAAGTGTTTAATATCTTTGGGCCCCTCTATTCATCAGTTAATCCGTTCTTAGACTGCTACCATGTATACCCTGTTTGAACTCATATTGTCATATGTCACTTCAGGTATGTTTTAAACCAAACCTATGAGGAGTAATGACTATTAAGTTAAATACTTACCTAAGTAGAGGAAAGCCCCTGGATCATCCTTGATCCCACTGCTGCCAACCAGGATCCTCTCCTTGTTGGCGACTGTGCTCCCGTCTGTGCTCTTACCTGTGCATGGCTACACTCTGTCTGCGGGATTACACTCTGCGCATGTGCAGTAGTAGGAAGCTTCTCATGCACAGAGGAGAAACCCATGCATTGTGCAGTAGGGTCACGCTCATACATGAACGGGTGTGCGGCCATGCAAGCATATTCAACAAGCACTTGTCAAATATGCTTGGAGGAACCCTGTGCTGTATCAGTTGGGTTGAGTACTATGGGGGAGCCTTTGAAGTACCCAGAGGCTTCCCTCTACCGAGGTAAGTATCTAATTTCATTTTTGCCCCCACTGCAGGTACGCTTTAGGGTCCCACCTGAAAGAGGAACTGTAGTCAAAATAACATAATGAATAAAATGTATTTTGTATTACAATATTCATTTATAAATTATTTAGTCAGTTTTGGCCAATTGTAAAAGATTTCCTCTCCACAATTTACATTCTGAAATATACATCATTGGGGGTGACATCTTTAGTTTTGCCAGGTTATCTGTACAGAATGTTTTTTTACTGGGAGTTATATGCACAAAGGGAGATACTGCTTGCTTGGCAGTTGGAAAAAAACTTTTTTCCAGAATGCAATGAGGTTCAGACAGCAAACTGTTAGGACCTTGGTCATGACATCACACTGTGGGAGGGGTTTCACCACAATTTCAGCCACACAGACACCCCCTCCCCCTTTCCCCCAGATGATCTATTTTAAAAAAGGTTAAGATTTCTCATGGGAAAGGGGGTATTGGCTACTGATTGGGATGAACTTTAATCCTTGTTTAAAGTTCCTCTTAAAGAGCCCAAAGGTACTAACCACTTCCATTATCTGTTTCCCTAACTTTTGCTTGCGTGCCTTGAAGCCACCACTTTCATTAGACATATTCTGCTTATTTCGAGATTCTGCTTATTTACATACTTGTGGAATCTTCATTTTTACTGTATAATACACGCTTCATTATATATACGCTTCATTATTACAACACATTATTCCATTGTGAATGTGTGCACTACTGTGCTGCATTATATTGGAAAGCAATCTATTTAGGCAGCCTACCAAACTAGTTTGATGTGCTTTGTTGGCTTAACCGCTAAATTGCCAACAATTGTTCTACAAAGTGGGATGAATGGGCAGTGTGACATCCTCTGAGCAGGTGGATGTGATACAGCAGGTACCTGTCTCTCTGCAAGTCTGTTCATATATTCTGTGCAGATGGAGCCGAGATTACTCAGCTGATAAGTCTGAGTCCGGCAGCATATCATTTTCAGGTTATGCTCTCCCACCAAGCCATTTAACAATTTGATTTTAGGAGGTAGGTGAATTATTTCCATGAAAAAAAATATAAGCATGAGGAAGCAATTTTTCCCCCAGCGTGCAATTCCTTTGCGAGAATTTACATTCTTCTAATTTCCTGGTTTACCGCACCACTTATTGCACTCCTGCCGAGGTGCAGAATGGCATCAGCACCAGAATCGCAGGGCTGTATGATCTATGCACTGAGGAAGCATCTTCTCTTAGCCGGGATTGTCCATTGTTTAATTTACTTACTGTGACAAACAGCTAAATGCCCCAATCAAGTTAATTTAATCTTATAAATCCTACGGGGAATTTCCAGCAAACACCACTGGAAAGTCAAAAGATGTTGTAAACAACAGCATTGCAAAACATCACAAAGAAAAAACGGGAACTGTGGGCTGAAAGGACAGCGCAGATTCACTGCAGGATCTATGAAGATTTAGACTTATTGGTTTTACATACTGTAAGTTAAATTGTTAAAAGAGAAAAAATAGAAGAGGCAATACTCAGCAAGCACGATACGATGTCATGTTTAAAGGGAACCTGAACCAAGTAAAATTATTTAAAATGAATACCTGCAAATTAATATTACATACTTATCTCATTGTCAGTTTCTCTCAGAAGCTTACCATTTTCTTCTTACAACAAGCCCTTCCAGTGCTGACAAGATTTTGTCAGAACTGAAATACGTTGCTGTCAGTTATATATCAGTTGCTGTCAGTTATAACTGGAAGGACAACTAATGAAAAGGGTATTGTCCATGTTTCCCTATGGTTCAAGTGGGCGATATTACAGTTTAACAGTGTGCTGCTGGCTACCTCTGGCTCCCAGTGCATGTCACCTGACCGGCTGCCAGCTAGAACAGAGAGACCTGACACAGCACTGGACTAGGTAAATGTTCCACTGCACTACTCTGCAATGTAGGGAGAGGGTACCGAGGAGGAAAGATGTATAGGTGTGTCTGTTTTACCAGTCACACGGAGAGTTTGGATCTAAAGCCCCGTCTACACCATAAGAGATTGCAGCGATCCAACGGCTCGATTAGCCACTGGATCGCCTCTTCCGCGTGCCCGCCGCGTCCCCGCTCGCCGCGCGTGTGCCGCATTCGATTCCCCGCTTATGCCCGCTCGTCCCCGCTGGCGCCGCTTATCTTCCACTCGAGTCCCTGCCATTGTCCCCTCGTGGGGAGCGAGCAGGGATTCGGCGGTGCGGAGATCCGTCCTGCCGGATCTTATCAATCGAGACGCATCAGCGGCTCGATTGATAAGGAGCATCGCGGCCGCATCTACTCGTGTAGATGCGGCTTAAGGAAGGGGCCCCTTGCTAATTTCTCTGGGCAATAGAGCTCCAGCTCATACTGACAGTGTTTAGACCAGAAACACTGTCACTGGTGTGCGCCTATGGATGGGAAGGCAGTGGGCTTGATTCACAAAGCGGTGGTAAGTGTTTAGCACGGGTGTGCTAAACAGTTAGCACGTGAAGTGCCGTTCGCGGACTTTTGCGCGTACAAAGTGCCGCGATTCGCACGAGATCGCGGACTTTTGCGCGCGCAATTTGCCGCGATTTGCAAATTGAACACTTTTGTGACTTCTCTACTCAGTGACAATGCCTGCAGCTGCGCTGAAGGTCCTTTCTGTAAGGACGCTTGAGGCAGGGCAAGATAGACGTTGGATGGCAAATTGGGACAGCTCTGGCCACAGGTCAAGCCTGCGCACCCAGTAGTCCAAGACGCTGCTCACAGTGTCTACATCCACACTTAAGGCCAGGTAGTCGGCTACCTGCCGGTCCAGGTGATGGTGGAGGGTGGATCTGGAAGCGCTAAGGAGAGGCATTGGACTAAAGAATGTCCGCATGTACGACATCACCATGAGATCGCTGGAGCGTCCTGTCCTTGCCTGCGTGGACATGGGAGAAGGATTACTGGCAGTGGTACCTTTATTCCATTGTGCTGTGACATCACCCTTAAAGGGACACTTAAGTCAAACAAAAAAAAAATGAGTTTTACTCACCTAGGGCTTCCAATAGCCCCCTGCAGCTGTCCGGTGCCCTCGCCATCTCCCTCCGTTCCACCTGGACCCGCCGGGCGGCTACTTCTGTTTTTTGCGACAAGAGCCGACAGGCTGGGAACGCGAGTGATTCTTTGCGTTCCCAGACACATTAGCACCCTCTATGCTGCAATATGGTATATGATATATGCTATAGCAGCATAGAGGGCGCTATTGTGGCCAGGAACGCGAAAAATCACTCGCGTCCCCAGCCTGTCAGCTCCTGTCACCGAAACAGGAAGTGGATGCCGGCAGGGCCAGGAGGATCGGAGGGAGACGGCGAGGGCACCAGACAGCTGCAGGGGGCTATTGGAAGCCCCAGGTGAGTAAAACTCAATATTTTTTTTTTACTTAAGTGTCCCTTTAAAGGGACTCCGAGCTCTGAATAAAAACGAAATTAGTACTCACCTGGGGCTTTCTGCAGCCCACCGTAGGTCGGGAGGTTCCACGGCGTCCATCTGGCTCTTCTCCCTGGGCCTGTCCAGAAATGGCTGCCCGGCAGCTCCCGGCAACACTGGCAACCGGCAACCGAGTGTCGGGCTCCTCTTCCTTAAACGTCACGGCTGTCGTCACCACGCCGGCTGCCTCACATCATCACGGCGGCCGGCGTGACAGTACTGCCCTTGCGCGATTAAACCGCAGCTGCAGAAAGCCCCAGGTGAGTACCAATTTTGTTTTTATTTAGAGGTCAGAGACCCTTTAAATGCATTGTAAAGCATAGTTGCCAGCTTGTTCTGCAAGTGCTGCATCCTTTCTGCCTTCATGTGATTTGGAAACATCTCTGCCACTTTGTGCCTATACCGAGGGACTAGTAGCGTGGCCACCCAGTGCAGCTCATTCCCCTTGAGTTTTTTTTATACGGGGGGTCCCTCAGCAGGCTGGACAGCATGAAAGACCCCATCTGCACAAATTTGGATCCAGACGTACTATCCATCTCCACTTGCTCTTCCTCAGTGACATCAGGTAAGTTCTCCTCTTCCCCCCAGCCACGAACAATACCACGGGAACGTTGAGCAGCACAAGCCCCCTGCGACGCCTGCTGCGGTTGTTCTTCTGCCGCCTCCTCCTCCTCCAAAGAAACACTTTTCTCATCATCCGATTCTGACTCCTCTTCCCCACATGACTCTTTCTCCTTCTCTTCCCCCCTCTGTGCTGCCGCAGGTGTTGAGGTAACATCTTGTTCTGAGGAGAATTGATCCCACAACTCTTCCTCCTGTTCCTGTTCACGCTCCTCCACAGCTTGATCCACCACTCTACGCACGGCACGCTCCAGGAAGAAAGCGTACGGGATCAAGTCGCTGATGGTGCCTTCACTGTGACTCACCAGGTTGGTCACCTCCTCAGTCGGCCGCATGAGTCTGCAAGCATTTCGCATGAGTGTGCAGTTCTTGGGCCAGAACATCCCCATCTCCCCAGAGTGTGTCCTTCTACTGTAGTTCTAGAGATACTGGGTGACGGCTTTCTCCTGTTGTAGCAGGTGAGAGAACATAAAGAGGGTCGAATTCCAGCTAGTTGGGCTATCGCAAATCAGGCGTCTCACCGGCAAGTTTTTTTCTCCGCTGAATATCGGCAAAGCGTGCCATGGCCGTGTAAGGCCGCCTGAAATGCCCACACAACTTCCTGGCCTGCTTCAGGACGTCCTCTAAGCCTGGGTATTTCGAAACAAATCTCTGAATTATGAGATTCAGCACATGTGCCATGCAGGGTACATATGTCAGCTTTTCCAAATTCAAAGCGGAAATGAGATTGCTGCCGTTGTCACACACCACGTTGCCATTCTCCAGTTGGTGCAGGGTCAGCCACTGATCCTTTTTCTTAAGAGCAGCCAGGAGAGCTGCTCCAGTGTGACTCTCCACTTTGCGGCAAGACATGTCTAAGATGGCATGACACCGTCGTACCTGGCATGCAGCATAGGCCCTGGGGAGCTGGAGCTGTGTAGCTGGAGAGGAGATTGCAGCACCAGTAGAGTTGAACTGCCACTCAGCCAAGGAGGAGGAGGATGACGACAGCGAATAGGGTGTAGCAGGAGGAGAGGAGGTGGCAGGAGGCCTGCCTGCAAGCCGTTGAGTCGTCACAAGTTGGTCCGCTGCATAGCCATGTACGTCCTGCTTGTCAGCGGTCACCAGGTTGACCCAATGGGCTGTGTAAGTAATGTACCTGCCCTGACCGTGCTTGGCAGACCAGGCATCCGTTGTCCCAATGGCCACAAATTTACGGAAGGCCTCAGAGTCCACCAGCTAGTATGGTAACAGCTGGCGAGCTTACAGGTCCGCCAAGCCAGCTGTCAGACGCCGGGCAAGGGGGTGACTGGCAGGAATTGGCTTCTTCCGCCTGCACAGTCCACGTGGCAGTGATTGACAGCGCCGCTCGCGCAGGCGCAGTACAGGCTGACCTGGAGGTCGCCCTGACGTCATTGCCGAGGACCGCGACGGAGCTGCGGCGACCGGCTGAAGGGAGAGCTGCGGCGAGGGATGTGCTGGGAGCTTGGGGCTGGAGGAACCCCACGGAAAGTAGCACTTATTTTATTTAGGATTGCCTGATGACTCCTTTAAGTGTAACTGTTGGGTATACAATCAAAAATCAATTATTTTTAACTGGTAAACAAGTAATAAGGATGCTAGACAGGGAATCCAAAAGTTAAAAATCACTATTGCTTTTCTTGTTCCCAAATGATCATTCCCCAGTTTACCAAACTCTTATTTGGTATATAGCTGCACAAAGGAAGTTGCAGGGCATGCTGGGTTGTCTTTTTTTTTTTTTTGCTTCTTTACTACCCCCTCACACTTAACTAATGCAGCCTGATTGGCTGAAGCCTCTTTCTCTCCTGTTTTTTCATTCCCACCCCTTTGTTCCTCTCTGATTGGGCAATATTTCTCATGCTGATACAATGCACTTTCTGCAACGCAAAATGAAATTAAAACTTCAGGGTTTTTTTAGGATTTCTATTATGAAGTTTTTTTCCCCAAAAAGGTTATCATGCTGTGGCTAATCTTATTAGAACAGAGGAAGTTTGGGTTTAGTTCCACTTTAAGCAAAGGCAATGCATTTCGTGGGTACATGCCCACTTCATCAGGCCATTAACAGTGCCTGTGTATGCATATTTTTGTATTTGCACATTTAAACTTCATTAGCAAAAACTCTGAGTGCTTCTTGTTAATTTTATAAGCACTGTTAATGACTTGATGACCAACAAATGAGAATAATGTGACAATCTGTTCCCAATATATTACTGCATAATGTATTTGCATCTCATTAGCCCTGAAGTATCCAGCATAATCATAGAGTATGCAAACCAAGCCAAGCAGGCAGTAGATAGGACAGTTCTCTTATAAGCCCAAAGGTCAAGCGTTATCATATTGCAAGTCAGAAGTAAGCAAAGATCACAGTAACAATGTCTCCCCAGTAGTATCATATAGTATTACCCATATTTAACCTACTCGATACTTATCGACTTACGCAGTGCCCTATTCTTACACTAACCCTCCATCCTAATGCCCAACACTAATCCCCCCTCCTAATGCCTAACTCTATCCCCACCCTCCTAATGCTTAAAGCGGATCCGAGATGAAAAACTAACTATAACAAGTAACTTGTGTATATATGTTACCTAAAGTTTAGTTTACACAGCAAATCTAGCTGCAAACTGCTTTAACAGAATATGATTGATTATTCCTGTGATACAATGACATCAGCCATGTTGTTTGTAAACATTACACAGAGGCAGGCTTATCTGCATCTTGAGAAAAAAAAACGAATCCCCCCTCCTCCTCCCTCCTCCCCTCTGTCTCTGAAATCTCTGGCTAGTAATACCTCCACCTCCTCCTGCCCAGACTGAGCTCCCATGAACCCTTGCTACTGTCTGAAAGTGCCTTGGCTCTCTGAAAACCTGTGGGCGTGGCTTGTGTAGTTTATAGGGAATTAGAGTATTAAAACAAAAAACAAAAAGTATTTGGCTTGAGGAATGCCCTATAAACAATAGGAAAGGAACACAATTATGCAATGAGTAAAAGTTCATCTCGGATCCACATTAAGACTATCTTAACCCCACCCTCCTAATGCCTAACACTACCCTCCTTCCAGCGCTGTAGTGGGCATTCTGCTAGTGGTAGCTGATTACCTACTAAGTCTAAGTACTAACAGTGACTATTATCAGGTGCCCAGCTTACCTCCTTGACATTAACCACAATTTACATTGCAGCCTATTACATGGCTGATGATCATGGTATCCAATTTAACTGATTTGTCCTAACACACTTATGGAACACAAACACAAACCTTACTTACAAAATGTATGGTGGCATGACACAGAAAGAGGTGTTTCTTAGTTTTGCTTCAAAGGAAATTGCTATTTACTATCTGCATCTAAACTGATTACATACAGTATGCTGATTGTGTACTGAAGGAGTGGGTATGTCCATGTTCAACTACAGCTTGACTTCTGCTAGAAGTAGGTTGGATTGGTCCCTGAAGAAAGGATGAATTACAAAAGTAAGTGTCAGTTAAGGTTAATGGTTAGGGTTAGGCTTTGGCAAGCAAGTATTACAATTAGGGATAGGCCAGAGTTAGATTTAGTTGTTAATGTTAAAGCAAACCTGAACTGAAAATTAAAAGTAAAACTAAACATACACACGCCATACTTACCTCCCATGTAGTCTACTCCTCAATCTCTTTCTCCTCTCCTGCATCCTCTTTGTCCACTTCAATTGATGGAATTCTCTGTCCTCCATTTAAAAAACTTAAAGGACCCTGTCAAGGCTTCTCGGTCAGCACACTTTTAAACTGTAATATCGCCCATTTGAGCCATAGGGAAACGTGGACAGTACCTCGCACATCGGCAGGGACCCCAGGCCAGCGGCTGTGAGAGGAGATGCTGCGTGAGACATGTCGGCTTCAAGGAGCTGGAGGAAGCCCCCCGATAAGTAGTATATCATGGGGCAGCAAAATGTGCTTTATATTTCCTTTAAACGCCCATGCCATCTCAATGAATTGAAATGGATGGTCTGGTCTGGTCTCTGTTAGCATTTTCTAATATCATAAGAAATAGTTCCCTTCTTCGAGCATCAGGATTGGCAGATATTGATATGACAGTGATTCCTATCTTTCATTTTTTTAAATTGTAATGAGAACGTACGAGTTTATTTTTTATATATTTGTTATGCAAACTTTTTGATCTTCTAGTCTTAAAGTAAACCTGACGTCTACCCAAGGAAAAAAGTTAGATATTTACCTCACTAGGGGAAAGCCTCTGGATAGTCCAAAAGCTTCCTCTGTCCTCCTTTGGCCCTCCTGTGCTGTGTTGGGACTCTGTAAACAATTTTTGATATTAAAGTTGCAGAATGCTTGTGGCTGTGCTTCTCTCCTGGACAAGTGCGGCCATCGGCAGAGGGGTCCTGGAGGATCGGAGAAGCCTCTGGAGCATTCAATTATGTGGTCATTTTTAAAGCACATACATATTTATTATAGGCTGCAACCATTATACTCAATTTGCAAAGAATATAGGGTTTCCTAAACCTGAAGCTCAGCACTGCCTGCATCCCTATAGAAACCCACTGTAACTATGAAGTAACTGAGGTAGACACCATTTCATATACTTTATTGAGAGGTGAGAAGATAACGGTAAAGAAACTCTTTTGCTACTATCAAAATCAGTAAAAGTCAATTTGAAATTATTCAGCTTGTCCTTTTGTACTTTGATTGATCAATTCCTGAAAATCAATCAGATGTTATCAATCTTTACTGCAGCAGAAGATTTCAATTCAATTGAGTTTCAAAACGTATAAACTGCCACGTATGGTTTGTTTTTTCATTTTTGTAAAACATTGTTTCACGATATCAATTTTATAAACAAACATTTCTGAAGGAATTTTGATACATTACAATTTTCTGCCAAGCTCAATTAAACCTGTATCTATTATATTTACAAATACTGTTGAGATCCATGATTTGGAAGAAAAATTTACCACAATTTTTTAATGCTATTTATTTATTCCTGTTTTTTATTGACTTAACCTAAAAAGGAAATGATTTGGTAGCATTGTGTGTGGCTACTTTTTAAGTCTTATATTTAGCATAGATCATCATTTCCAGAATGAAATGCCTAAACACAGTAACAAAACAAAGACTGAGCAATGATTTCCAGATAATTACCAAGCAGAGACTTCCATGGTCTACAGTTTATAATGAAGTAGATAAACAGATTTAGTAGTGGAAAGCTGTCCAGAATTAGACTACACCTTAAATACTAATAAATAATATTACAACCAAGTAAATGTGACATAGAAAGTAAGGTTTGTAATCTCAGAGCAATTAAACACGTAAGGTTTATCAGTTATTTAACAAGCTTGAAAAGCAAATGTTTGCCCAGGTGGCCCTTCTTGGCAATCTTCCCACTCCCAGAGAGGATATCTGTATGGCACATACCCAGGCTTCTGCACAAGAAAGAGCTCAGTAATACTGACACAAATATGTGCAGCACTCAGTAAGACTATGCAGCTCTTTTAAAGGAAATCTTAGGTGAGAAATGAATGGTGGCTGAACTATGTATTTCCTTTTAAACAATGCACATTGCCCGGCTGTCCTGCTGATCCCCTTCCTTTAATACTTTTAGTCATAGGCCCTGAACAAACATGCTGACAAAAATCTGACAAGATTAGCTGCATGCTTGTTCCAGGTGTATGATTCAGAAAATAACTGACAAGATAGATTAACAGGACTGCCAGGCAACTGGTATTGTTTAAAGTGAAATAAATATGGTAGTCTCCATATTTAGACTGCAGGGGGCCGGATGAATCCCCGGGTAAGTAGATGTCAAGTGTTTTTCCTTCACTTAAGGTTTTCCTTCACTTTAAGTTTGGTGCCAGTCACTGAATTAGCCCAAGTGAAGAAAATAAGTAACAAGCTCCTCCTCTGTGCAGCTGATTACTCCTGTATTGTTTGGGAGTTCCTAGGCTTCCAAAGACATACAGTTTCAGCTTCAGTTTTATAAATGCACGACTAGCCACAAGTTGATTAGGAAATATACTATTTTAAAACATTAAGATAATAAGATCTTTTGTGAAGTGCTGATATCTATTTATAGCAACTTCCTGTTAAAGCAGACATAAACTCAAAACTTCCTCTCTGCTCTAAAAGATAAACTGCAGCAAAATAACTTTTAAAGAAAAAACATGTCTTTGTTACAACTTATAGAAATCTTAAAAAACCCTTAAAGTTTATCAGAGATGAAAATAACTAAAGATTTGGTACTTACTTGATGCTTCCTCCAGCCCCATAAGCTCGTTTGAGTTCCACACCGCACTTCTGCGGCCTGCCGTTCAGCCGCGATCAGCCCTGGTAACAGTTCAGTTGCGTCCAGTCTGGTTGTTCTGCGCAGAAGACCCAGACTGCACGCGACTGAGCCTGGAGGATGGCATGGAACTCAGACGAGCTTATGGGGCTGGAGGAAGCCCCGGGTAAGTATCAAATCTTTCATTATTTTCATCTCTGGTTCACTTTAAGTGTTAACTTCCTGGACATTCATGGGAGCACAGAAAGTGTTAACCTTCAGTGTTTAGATATTATTACAGAGCCCCATGCACACCACTGCACAGCTCACAGCCCTGATTCACATTTGCTGATAACTTGCTAATAAGGGATATTTAGATGGGCTGATCACACTAAACACACACAGAGTGAATTTCTTAGCAACTGTGTTTTCATTGTATGCTGTGCAAGAGTTTGGTTTACACTTTAAACATGTATTTTAAGCATCTGAAGAGATCTTCCTATTTCCGTGAGCGGAAGTGAGACAAAAAAACTTTGGGAAATATTAAAACGTCTGCAACTAATTATTTCTGAAAGGCAAGAATTTAAAAGCGTATACATGACAAATCTGACTGCTATTCACCATCCAATCCAATAAAACTACACGGAATTCTCATTAACTAATGGATGAAAGAGCTTTAGGGGAAATGTGTACCTGTACAAAATTCTAGGTTTATTTCTTGTTTCGTTTTTTAACGTATGCCGTTGCCTGCATATTTATACGTCGCTCAAATCTGTATTTTGTATGCAACTATGTGTAGGTGGCACATTATCTCTATATACCCAAGCCCACAACGTGGTGATCCGTCCCAGTGTGTGACAGGAAACAAGCGCTTTTGTAAGTGTGTTGAATGCTTTGTGCAGTGGTGAAGGACTAAGACAGCAATTGCAGAAGTTAGCAGAGTTCACTTTGCAATTCATGTAAGCTTTATTAAGCAAAGTATGGCATATTCATTCAAGCAGGGAGGAGGGGATTAATCCTGCATAAGTAATTCTAAAACAAGTTCTTTCTTTCCCATTTCTGTAAACTATTTGAGTTTCCATTTTCAGGATTACTGAGATTTCCGTCAGTCAGATTTTAATTTTAGTTTCATCTGCAATGGCTTATGCATAAGGGTCCAAAACCGTGCATGGAAGCGCCTTGTGAAAAATGTAATTGGTGTGGAACAGTGACATACACAGAATACATCTGACAAGGTCCAAGAAATGAGTTTCGCTTCCATGGTTCAGCATATCAGCTGGAGATTAGCAGAATCTTTATTGCAGATACAAACTATACAGCATTAACAGGGAAAAATATAACTTTGCTTCGGTAAGGAACAATGGCACTATCTACTACTTACTGCGTTAGAACTTTAAGCTAAATTTTGCAGACAACTATATCCATCATTGACTGCTATGGGCAGCGCAAGATATTTTTACCTTCATAATTTTTCTTTAAATTAATTTGTTAATTCATTTCTGTTCACTCATAAACATAAACTGAAGAGTCTGTACTATATTCTTGTTTATAGGTTAGTTACTATTTAGATTTAAATAAAGGAAATCTTATTTGTATACCTAGAACCTGGAGGGTGACAGTCTCTACATCTTTGGAGGAGGTGTGCCTCTTCATCTAGGCAAAATTAAAAACCATACTTGATTTTTTTTTAATGCAGCTAAAAGAAACAACCTATATAGAAAATGACCCCGGATGAGTTCTACAATACTTTTGTGATGGGAGCAGCCATATTGTTTTTCTTGAGGACCTAGGATAGCATCTTCCATCTTATAATATACCCCATGAATATGCCTCTGCTCTTTGGCCCTGCATACATAGTTGCTGCTGATGTCATCACTTGATGTCATCACAATGTCCAGGATACTACCGCTAACTGCACCACTGAAGTTGCCTCTATGCTTGCATCCCATTGACAAAGAACTTTGTGTTCAAAATGCTGTGTGCCCTTCTGGGTAAAATAGGCAGTAAATGTGCCTCTTTTTCGCTCTGTTGTTTACCAGACTGATTGCTGTCATGCTGCATTTCACTTTGATTGTAGCTGTTAGTTTATCCTTGTGAGGAACGGAGCAGCCAAATGAATGGACAGAGCCTCATTTCTCTCTATGAACCACCAAGTGGCCAGCGTTTGATTGTACATTTTTGCATAATTTGCCATAGCAGCTCTATGCCAGTGTACTACTCACAAGCATTACTACATTGTATTTTATGGTTGTACATATTGGGCTTGATTCACAAAGCTGTGCTAACAGCACGCTGGTGAAAAGCCCATCATCACGCCTAAACTCAGTTTAGGCGTGATAAAATAAACTTTTACGCGTGCAACGCCATTAAACCCTTTGTGACGTTTTGCGTGCACCAGACTTTGCGCGCGCAAAACTTTGCGTGCAACACTTTGCGTGCGAGTTTTTCCCTCAAAGCGGTGCTAACCTACTTAGTGCAATGCTTATCATGCCCAAAAGTCTGTAGGCGTGCTAACTAGGTTAGCACCGCTTTGTGAATCAAGCCCATTGTGTTATTTGTACTCATCTTTGTACATATTTTTGATCAATTTGTCAGCTCCTGTCTAGAATAAGCTTAGTTTGCATTTGACATAACAAGGTGTGCGTGTCTTGTTGTATATATTAACCCATTCAGGTTCCGTCGTTTTCACGTGAGAAATGTTCACCTCCCATTCATTAGCCTATAACTTTATCACTACTTATCACAATGCACTGATCTATATCTTGTTTTTTCTGCCACCAATTAGGCTTTCTTTGGGGGGTACATTTTGTTAGAGCCACTTTACTGTAAATGCATTTTAACAGGAAAAATAAGAAAAAAATGGAAAAATTCATTATTTCTCAGTTTTCAGCCATTATAGTTTTAAAATAATACATGCCTCCATAATTAAAACTCGCGTATTGTATTTGTCCATATGTCCTGGTTATTACACCGTTAAAATTATGTCCCTATCACAATGTATGGCGACAATATTTTATTTGGAAATAAAGGTGCATTTTTTCCATTTTGCATCTATCACTATTTACAAGTTTAAAATAAAAAAAATATAGAAATATTTCATCTTTACATTGATATTTAAAAAGTTTAGACCCTTAGGTAAATATTTACATGTTTTTTTTTATTGTAATGGTTTTTTTTTTTATATTAAACATTTTATTTGGGTACTTTTGGGAGGGTGGGAGGTAAACAATAGATTTATAATGTAAATGTGTGTTAATTCTTTTTGTTTGTTTTTTTCAGGTGTAGTATTACTTTTTGGCCACAATATGGCGGCCATGAGTTTGTTTACATGACGTCACTCTAAGCGTAGCACGCGCTTAGAGTGACGCATCGGGAAGGAGATGGCCAGAAAAAGCTCAGCTTCCGAGAGAAGCTGTCGCTTTTTCAGCGGGGGAGAGGAATCAGTGATCGGGCTCCATAGCCCGATACATTGATTCCTTGGCTACCGAATCCGCGGCCGGGAGTGCGCGTGCACGCGCACGATCGGCCGCGGGGGCGCGCGGTAGCGCGCATGGTTCCTGGACGTAGAAACTACGTCCAGGAACCAAAATAGGTTAAGAATGCATTTATAGCATTCAACTCTAACCTTAACTCTGAAATCTAGTATTGAGTAATGTTCATGTTATACTATATCAGTTGCTCTCAGTTTTAACTAAATGGACAACTGATTTTCAGAGTAATGTCCATGCTTTCCTATGGCTCAGTTCACACTATACGTATTTTAACTGAAAGGGGTATCTCAAACTACTTATACAGTGGCTACCTATACTGGAGCTACCTAATACTGGGGGGTATCTCTAACTCCCTATATTGGGGGCAACTTTGGGCACAAGTTGTGCCCCAAGTTGCCCCCAATATAGGGAGCTAGAGATACCCCTCAGTATTAGGTAGCTCCAGTATAGGTAGCCACTGTATAAGTAGTTTGAGATACCCCCAGCATGAGCCTCCAGAGGCACCCCCAGAATAGTTGGCCAGATAAATCTCACAGTAAAGGTAGCTAGATTATCCCCCCAGTATATGAAACCAGATTAGCCCCCAGTATAAGTAGCCAGATTACTCTTTAGCATAGGTGGAACCCCAGTATAGGTATCCAGATTAGCCCCCACTAGATAGGTATCTAGATTAGACCCCAAAGTATAAGTAGCCAAATAAGCCCCCCAGTATAGGTAGCCCCCCAAGTGTAGTTAGCAGAATTATCCCCCCAGTATTGGTAGCCAGATTAGCCCCCTAGTATAGGTAGAGCCCCAAGTATAGGTCACCAGATTAGCCCTTAAAGAGGCACTTAAGTAAAAAAAAAGATGAGTTTTACTCACCTGGGGCTTCCCTCAGCCCCCTGCAGCTGATCGGTGCCCTCTCTGTGTCTCTCCGATCCTCCCGTCCCCACCGGCGGCTACTTCCGGTTTCGCCATCAGGACCCGACAGGCTGGGAACGCGAGTGATTCTTCGCGTTCCCAGCAACAATATCGCCCCCTATACTGCTATTGCGGCAAGGAAGGCCGTAATAGCAGCATAGGGGGAGATATTGTGGCTGGGAACGCGAAGAATCACTCGCGTTCCCAGCCTGTCCGGTCCTGACTGCGAAACCGGAAGTAGCCGCCGGCGGGGACGGGAGGATCGTAGAGACACGGTGATGGCACCGATCAGCTGCAGGGGGCTGAGGGAAGCCCCAGGTGAGTAAAACTTTTTTTTATATACTTAAGGTTCACTTTAAGTATAAGTAGCCAAACAACCAGATATAGGTAGCCCCCAAGTATAGCCAGACAGATTATCCCCCCAAAGTATAGGTATCCTAGCAAAAACATCCCCCAAAATAGATAACCAGTAAAATCCCATAAAGTATACCTAACCACATTAGCCCCCCAAGTATAGGTTGCCAGATTAGCCCCCAAGTATAGGTAGCCAGATTACCCCCAAAATTCTAGGTAGGCTGATTAGTCTCCCGAAGTATGGGTAGCCAGATTAGCCCCCAAATGCAAAGTAAGCAAATGGAGTGCTGAAGGGAAGTGACATACCTCTCCATGCTCCACTGACAATCTACCTTCCCCATGCATCTATAATTACAGTCCTCTCGTGTCAGGTAGCCCAGGTGATAAGAGAGGGTGCTCTAGTCATGCATACAAGGATTCTACTAGGAAAGTAGATCATTGGTAGAGCCCAAGAGGTATGTCACTTCCATCCAGTGCTCCACTCTCTACTCTTCACTGCAAGGGGCCCTGCCTGGGTCTCTCTGAGGCCCACTGGCTGAGACCACCCATGGCTATTTGCTTCATAACATTCGGGGCTCTGGCAATCACAGGACCTTGAATTACACCTCCCTTTGAGTTGCAAAAACTCGGAGGGGGAATAGTATTTTACGCCACCAGGGAGTTACCATTCAGCACACCCTGAGCCCAGCTCACCAGCGGCGTACATATAAGTACGCCCCAGAGCCTTCCCTCTTCCTAGGTGAGTATCTGTATTTTTTTTTTGCTTCATATTCCATTTAAAGGAAAACTGAAGTGAGAGGGATATAGAGATTTATTTCCTTTTAAGCCATACCAATTGCCTGGCATTCTGCTGATTTTCTGGCTGCAGTGGTGTCTGATTCACACACCTTAAACAAGCAAGAAGCGGCTAATCCAGTCAGACTTTAGTCAAAGCACCTAATCTGCATGCTTGTTCAGGGTCTAGGGCTAAAAGGTACAAGAGGCAAAGGATCAGCAGGACAGCCAGGCAATTTGCTTTGTTTAAGAAGAAAAAAATATGGCAGCCTCCATATTCTTCTCCCTTCAGGTGTGTCTAATAATGAGTTGGTCCACCTTCAGCTCTGATCACAGCCGATATTCTGCTCGGCATGGACTCAACAAGATGCTGATACCGTTGCTGAGGAATGTTGGCCCATGCTGATTTAATCACAGCTCTAAATTGGGCCAGATTGGATGGTGGCATTTCCAAGCTTTGAAGTGATCTTTCGACTTCGTCTCACAAATGCTCAACAGGATTGAGGTCAGGTAACTGAGCTGGCAATGGAAGCAGGTACAATTCTGATTGATGTTCCTCAAACCACTTTGAGACCAATCAAGCATGGTGGCAAGGGCCTACAACAGGCATCTTTTCATATTGTTCTGTGACACCAAAGGCACTCTTGATGCTCTCCTGCTGCTAAAACCCATCCTTTTGCAAAGTCGATGCAGTCGAGTTGATGCAGGGTTATGCAAATTTTATATGCAAATTTATGCAGCTTGAAAATGGACCAAATCGAATTTCACCTCAGCAGGATTTGATTGGCTTATAAATCTCCATACAAAATTTGCATAATGGTGCATCAACTCGATATTATTTGCATTTCATTGACCATCCGTAGTTGGGAAGGATATGCTTTGTGATGCACCTGCATTGAATTCAGCTGTAATTTGTTGTGTTGTTGCCCTTTTGTTGCTGCAGACTATGCGTGCTACATGCCTTTCACCTCTCGTTCGCCATCCTTTTCTTTACCATAATAGTCCTTATTGCCTGAAGTATTTTTCTCAGCTGCCACTCTCTCAACACCCGAGATACTGTTGGGTGAGATAATCGTAAAAGAGTCATCATTTCAGAGATACTAGCGCCAACTCTTCTTGCACAGATGATCATCCCTCATTAAAAGTCCCTTAAATCTCCATCGTCCGAAGCTGAGAGTTCCTTATATATGCAACTCTGCGATGTTATGTCACTCTACATTACTGCTGGACTCAGTGGCGTAGCTAATGAGCTGTGGGCCCCGATGCAAATTTTACAATGGGGCCCCCCAAGCACTCTGTACATAACAATTGATACGGCGCACCAAAACCTGCCAATGGCAACTACAGAGTCAGAGGAGCAAGAAGGGGATGGGAAACAGTGTGTTAGTGATTACAACTATTCAAAGTATCTATAGAAGTGATTATTACCAGCACAGGACCAATAGAGAGCTTATACTGTAGTTGTGGGAGGGCCCTTCGGGGCCCCTCTGGCCCAAGGGCCCCGATGCGGTGGCTATCTCTGCACCCCCTATTGCTACGCCCCTGGCTGGACTGGTTTACATTCAGAAAAGGGGTGTTTCTAAGTTTTGGGCCACTCAGTGTATATTTATGGATCACCTTGAATTTATGCGTGACATTTGATGAGGCTGATCTTCGCCAAACAGGTTGAGGATCCCTGACTTATAGTATAAAGCAACCTCCACACATTGGGCTTGATTCACAAAGCGTTTGCGCGCTAAAATTTGCGATTGCGTGTAAAGACCGTTAGGCGCGTTATAGCACACGTAAAACGCTAGCGCGACCGTGATAAGGGTTATCATGGCTTTGTGAATCAAGCTCATTTTGTGATATTCATGTATTGAGTATGAAGCAACTTCCACTCATCCTACAATACACCCCCCCCCCCCCCATCATTCACACTAATGCGCATTGCAAGGTACCGTATGAAGACATTTTCAGCCAAACCAAGTCTAAGAAGAAAACACACGAAATATCAGATTTCAACACCAAAAAAATGAAACACCAAAAGATTAATTCTTACATAAAGTTTTATTTAAAGTTTTCTCCCTACAAGCAAGCTCAGTTTATACATTCTGATACTGTACAAAATTTACATCCATTTTATGATTTGTTCAATAACACCGCTTTCCTTGGTCATGCCTTCTTGAAAGATAGAAAGCTTTAAATTAGCATGGTAAAAAAGGAACCATTCAAAGGACAACAAATAGCCTTTTAAAGTTACAATTCAGAAGATTGCACATTTTATTAGACAAGTCAGGTGACAGCTGCCGTAAATTGTTCTGAAAGTCTTCCAACAATTTTAATACTAAGCAGGGATGCCTCACTTTGTGCCGGAGTAAATTGCTTTTACCGTTTGCTTCCAAAGGAAAAAAAAAATAATCTGTCTTATGCCCAATGTCTTATTTTACAAGGAAATTGGAGTCCTTGGGATACAAAATGTAATTTTCCCTATCACCACTTTATACAAAAACAACATAGATTGTACTTAACATTAATCATTAGTGGGGGTATTTAAATCACACCAAACAACTTGATGTTTTCATTTATTTAAGGGGCTGGTTCTGCTGTGCAACAGGGTGAACAAAAGTAATTACCTTTAAATGCTGAAGTATGCCTCAAACCAGCTAATAACATCGGAGAATTAACATTCCTGTCTCGCTTATTTTATGCATGTTTTGCAATGAATTATAAAACAGTGCTATGACTTATTGACATTTTTTTTTTTTTACAGTGGAAGTTAAACTTCCAAAAAGGGCTATTTAAGCAGTGAGAACACTGACTATTTACAACACGATCAAATAAAATGACCTTTAACTTCCAGTAACCAAACCAGATACACTGTATGGCTGAAATAAAAAAAAAAATAGATAAAAAAAGTTGAATTGGTTATAAAATATGGCATAGCAGAAAAACGTTCCATTGGAGTGCTTACAGGAGGGTGGTACAATACATGCTAGTTAAATGATATGCTGATCAATGGACCAACAGACTTTCAGTAAATGTAGCTACTTGTATTTTGCAGCTTAGCATTGAGGTATACAATGTAGGCTAGGTGCATGCAAAATAAATATATTTTTTGATTCTTAATAATAGGTGCCCCCCAATGCTACAGTACATACAGACACCATTTGATTTTCACCCAATATGGATTTTTTTTATTAGATCGGACAATAATCTGTTGCCTGTTTTAACATCCCTGGCCTACTGGTTTGATTGTGCTCATAGAATTATTGTTTTCATTGAGAGAGGCTGATGCCATAGATAGACTACCCATCACTCCCCTCTCCTGCATAACAATCAACCTGCATGAATGGCTGCAGGGCCGTGCCAAGGCAGAGGCAAGAGAGGCTCCAGCCTCTGGGCGCAGTGTAGGAGGTGGCCCACAACTCACTCAGCTATCATTCCCCTATTGTGTTTGAAGCAGCGAGAAATAAGAAAAGGGATACATGGCAGTAACTGCAAGCCAGACAACTACAGATTAAGGTGTTGGGGGGGGGGGGGGGGTTGGGGGCCCTGGGCCACCTCTTAGTCTAATAGCAATCAGTGTGTGATGGCTGGGTTGGAAGGGATGGAGGGGCGCACTTTAGTGTCTCAGCATTGGGTGCTGGATGACCTTGTCCTGGCTCTGAATGGCTGAACCTAGCATGCGGGTTCATAGCTCTGTTGGCTGTTGCAGTGCCTTGAGAATAGACAGACTATGCCTTTACGTTTGACCATACTTGTCAGTTTGTTCTCATCTTTACTGCACATTCAATACATGTTTGGAATTTACATTGGGAAATATATGAGATCCTGTGATTGGCTTTGACTCTGGGGCTGACCCTAATATGAATGGGGACTCACTTATATTGGCTTGACAGATTTTGTCAACTGGTTTTGATATCATGAATAGTCTGGATCCTTTTATTCTGTGGATCAGTTAAAAATCTATTTTTTTTATCTGAACAATCTGATTAAGAATAGGCTAGTTTGCTAAATATCTCTTGGTTAATGGATACCTTTATTCTCCTACCACTGTTACATACTGTAAATTACTTAAATGCATTAGTTGTAACAAAACCCTTATCAGTAATTGCATGTCTGACTTCTTGCTTTATACAGGTGTTCGGCAGTTATAAGAGGGTGCCAGGAGTGTTTGGGGCAGTGAATCGGAGAAAAGAAAGTCATGTCTGTCACCAAGGCTAAATATTTTCTACATTAAGAAAGGAAAGACAAAAATGTCTACATATAAGTGACTGGTTGATCTTGTAGTGAACCAATGTCCTTAAAATAATTCATGATCAGATTGTCTCGGCACACAAAGGAGTAAGATGAACATAGAGGTTGATTCACTAGAATGCACTGCTGACATTCAGATTACATCCTGATGTTGAACCTATTAATACTTCATGGTTGTCTGACTATTAAATTATATTTTTCCTTCAACCTGTAAAATTTGTGTGCATGTAGAGCCCTGTAGGTAAAACTGATTATATTCTATAATTGTAAAAAGAAGGACCCTTTGCACTTTTATGCACATAATAAAATACAGTACATCAAGAACAGATGCCGGTAGATCAATGTCTTGGAGGAAAGTCAAGGGGAATTCAATGAGCAAGAAACTGAACAAAGTATTAAAAAGAGTAAAATGATTCAAATGAACCCTGTGGACACACTATGTTCTTTTTTTAGGTGGAATCTCGGAAGTATTTGCCAGTTGTAGAAGCCAAAGCATTTCAGTAGCACAAGCACAGGCACTGACGTACTCACCTTCCATTGGGAGTTTTTTTAGAAAATTTAGAAATTGTTGCTCACCTTCATCATTATTACCGTTTTCAAATAGATTATTGAAACTGCATTTGACATTTAATTGCAAAAACATTAATTCTTGGAATCGAAAGACCTATACTTAGGCCTTGTTCACGTTAAGCTCATTTCCGTGCACAATAACGCAGCAACACATTAGCACACAGGAATGCACCGTCTATATGATGCAATAGATATAACAACATCTCTGCATATCAATCAATTCTGCAGTTACAATGTGATATCAACAGCGCATTTCTGGAGAAAATACACAAAAACGTGTGCACACTGGTGTTGAACTTCAAATGCATTGTAACTGAGAGTTTGCATATTATAATTTTATAACATGTGCCTAATGCAATGCACATAGTATTAAGGAGGCCTTACTGCTGCAGCTGATCACAAGTAGCTAGGTACTCATTGCCAACACAGGACAAGACTACGGGATATCACCTGTAAAATAACCTCGTCTCACCCTATATGAGAATGATCAATTTAGTACAAAGCATAAGGGAGCCTTAGGTATATACAAAATGGTAGCAAAATTTTATTCCTATTACTTGCGTACAAAACACCCCAAGAGACACCCAATAAAAAATCCCACCCCTAAAACCACCGTAACCAACTGAATGCTTGGTCTGTGACCTGTAGAAGATAATTGCAGTCCTGGAGTGCACTCCTATTTGAACCAGCGCTGTTATTTTTAAATCTTCAGGCCCATTCAGAGATCACAGCATATATGACAGCCAAGATAGTGTGGAGAGGGAATCTTCATCCTCAACCCGTTTCAAAGCATACCTCTAAACATTGTAG
The DNA here is from genome assembly GCF_040937935.1 of Hyperolius riggenbachi. NCBI lineage: Eukaryota > Metazoa > Chordata > Amphibia > Anura > Hyperoliidae > Hyperolius > Hyperolius riggenbachi. Next base: position 331,683,883 of record NC_090650.1, read on the forward strand.
TTTTTACATGCGCATTACAGCCACAACTTGTGTCTAACCTCTCCAACCCTGTGTGGCAGCAGTAGCTTCAGGTAATAACTTTATAGCCTCCAACTCACGTGACCTTGCACGGAACAGTGCTCTTTCACCCCTCCAAGATGGTCTGGAGACCCGCAGTTGACAGCCGTTTTGCCGGCGGGGATGAGCTGCGAAATGGCGTGCTGTACGCTTGGCCGGGAGCAGAGCGAGAGGAAGCGCATGGAGGTACGGGGAGGACGCGGCACCGCCCACCTAGTTGGCGTCACGTGCGCCTGTGACGCCAACTAGGTGGGCGGTGCCGCGTCCTCCCCGTACCTCCATGCGCTTCCTCTCGCTCTGCTCCAGGGCAAGCGTACAGCACGCCATTTCGCAGCTCATCCCCGCCGGCAAAACGGCTGTCAACTGCGGGTCTCCAGACCATCTTGGAGGGGTGAAAGAGCACTGTTCCGTGCAAGGTCACGTGAGTTGGAGGCTATAAAGTTATTACCTGAAGCTACTGCTGCCACACAGGGTTGGAGAGGTTAGACACAAGTTGTGGCTGTAATGCGCATGTAAAAACTACAATGTTTAGAGGTATGCTTTGAAACGGGTTGAGGATGAAGATTCCCTCTCCACACTATCTTGGCTGTCATATATGCTGTGATCTCTGAATGGGCCTGAAGATTTAAAAATAACAGCGCTGGTTCAAATAGGAGTGCACTCCAGGACTGCAATTATCTTCTACAGGTCACAGACCAAGCATTCAGTTGGTTACGGTGGTTTTAGGGGTGGGATTTTTTATTGGGTGTCTCTTGGGGTGTTTTGTACGCAAGTAATAGGAATAAAATTTTGCTACCATTTTGTATATACCTAAGGCTCCCTTATGCTTTGTACTCATTGCCAACAACCTGCACCCTCCATGCACTCCCTACCCTCCCTGGACTTTAGCCAAGTTATATGGTACCTGCAGTGACAACGTTCACTCACCGTTAATTCTGAATCTTATGTTAGATGAGTCTGCAGTGCATCTGGGAGACTTAATGCATCCCCCAGTCGATATGATGGACTCTCCTTCCATGTTCCAGGATCCGCAGGGTGTCAACACAAAATTGCCTCAGAAAATAAATCGATACTAGCATAAAACTGTATAAAAATGTTGCACTTACATACAAATCAGCATTAAAATGGCATGCTATGGCTTGACGTGGAGTGACTGTACTGAGAGGCACGGATGGGAGCCGGGCAGCCATTGTATGGTTTTGAGAACCTGATAAAACCTCTGCGCCTTTTTAATGTCACTTTATATGTACCGTAAGTGCAAAATTTTGAATTTATTACATTTTTTTAATGATTTTAAACTATGGTGGTACCAAATTATTTTCTTTTCTGAGGTGATTTGTGTGATGACAACCTGTGGATCCTGAAACGTGAAAGGAGAGTCCGTTATATAAGCTAGGTGACGCCTTAAGTATCCCAGTTGTATTGCATACCTATCTAACATAGGGTTCTATTCAACCATGAGTTCCCCATTTGGGGAGTGAGGCGGAGGCAATCAACGCATGGTAAGATGTTCCCCTAATGAGGACTTTCTCTCCTGTTTCATGGTGTTAAAGCTATAGAACGCAATGAACTAGTGGGATTCACTGTATTCCATATTGAGTGTGGCTGGACAATTGTACGCTGGCTTTAGAATTTTTTTTTATTTCCATTTTTTTTCAGATTACCGTTTATAACACCTCAACAGCTGTAAAGGAAATGATAAGTTATCCATAGTTCCCCAGGAGCAGAAAACCAGGACTAACATAAGGAAATGCATCTGTTACCATCTGAAAAGATTTTGAATCTGTACCTCTGTAAGCCACCTAGTCTACATGGCCCACATTCAGGAAGGCTACATACCCAGTTAGGAATATTGGATCATAAGGCAAGCCCCTTTAAGGTCTGGAGTCTTTTCAGAGAGTTCCATTGAAAACAGCCTATAGTGTGGGGTGGAGTAATTCATGCTAATGTATTTGGTATTTCTTAATACACTATTACTATGTTATGTTACATTTAGCAACCACAAAAAGTGTTAAGAAATCATAATGAACTGACACTGTTTCTTGACTGTCGCTAGATTCATTGCAGTCCTTATGACAGTGTTTCTCATATAAAATATACAAAAATAAAATACTGTTGCCAACAGCAGCCTGTCATTCCAGTTGCCATACTGTAGTTAGTTCCAGATGATGAGCAGTAGCAAGAAGCACTTATGTTGTGCTATGAATGAGTTTGCTGTAGGCAACATGGCCTTATTCCTTTGGTCCAATTTCACTCAAAGTCCAATATATCTTTGCTATCTGCTCATGCACAAAGTAACAAAGGGACCCAGATATGATTTTCCTGTGGACATTTTCCACAGTTCTATAGATATGTAACTTTACATACTGATTAGTCCATTTTAAGTAATTTGTAAAATTCACAGCTAAGCTAGTGCCAACTAGTTCTAGGTGTCTTTGCCTCTGCACATGTTTACCTGTTAGTGGAAGGTGAAGCTTTATCTTTCTACAGTTCTGAGCTCAGGACCAAGTCACCACTGCTACTTCTGAAGCTCCACGTGGAAATAGTGGCAACTAACAGCTATATGTGCAGCAAAGATAAGGCCTCATCAACCACTACCTTCAGAAATGAACATCTACAGACAGTAAGACATATAGCAGTACAAACTAGATAGCACAGGTTTAGTAGTGAGCAAAAACTTCTCCAGCCAACTGCAATCTGATTAGCGAGCACTGTTTACGTCCCACTTCTTTATCAGCCGCCTGTATACCATGATGACACCAAGCTAAGAAGCAGGAGACCGCCAACTCAAAAAGTCTTTCATTGACTCTTCAGCTGGTTTCAGATCATGTGACCAAATTCTTAAAACAATGTTTTGTTTTGTTTGGAAAAAGTTTGGAGTTGGAGTTGAGCTTTAAACACAGAATTATAAACTGGATGAGGAGGGGGACCTAACCAAGGGCAAGGTCATATTAATAAAAGAAAAAATGACAACCATATGTGCCTGTAGATCAGTTTTAAAACTGCAGAGGAAAAACAGTGCTGCTGGAAGCAGCCAATCAGGTGTAAGTGCTATTTTTGCAACCTGCTCTAGGAAAAGGAAAGTTGGAGTACGAGTACCTACCATGGGCCACATTCCCAATTTTTCCAAACAGTTGTTATAAAAACTGTGCCAGGTGTCTTCAGCTCATAGCATTGTGGCTGCAACACACATACTGAGCTCCCTGTTTTTAAATCAGTACATAACTGAGTATTTCCATCAACCCAACGACAATTTCCAGTGTTGATAAATTCCTCAGACTTTGATGATTTCTGTCCCATTTGTACAACCTTTTAAAGGAACAACGAAAATAATTCCCAAAGAAAAGTAGTCTGTGTTATGTTACAATGTCAATGTTGGTACAGCTTCTATTTGTTGTATGGGACGCAGGCTGGTAGTATGACTGTGGCACATGCTGGGCCGGCCAGAGGTTCAGCAACATCTCCCTCCAGTTCTGTCCAGCTGGCTTTATCAGGACTGTAGCAAATTGTAGATGACTTGTAAGCACCCTGAATACACAGAAATGCATTGTTTAAACACGGTGATAAACAATATGCTGTAATACAGTATATGAACAAAACAAGAAGATATATTACATGTTTATCGTTAATATAGGGATGGATGCACTAAATTTCTTTGATGTCTTTAACACCTCTCTTGTTCACTTAATTTTACATCATGATTCAATAACAATGAACATCCAAGAGATAGGACTAACTAGACTAACTAGTTAACTGTACACAACAGGCACTTAATGATTTTTTTTTTTAAATTATTTGGAATCAACAGTTCTGCAGCTCAGATCTGTTTTTTTGTTTTTGTTTTTTGCTTAAAGAGTACCTAAAAGGGAAAAAATGCCCCTGGGGGTACTTACCTAGGGAGGGGGAAGACTGGATCCTAAAGAGGCTTCCCCATCTTCCTCTGCAGATGGGATCCAGCACTAGCTTCCCTGCGCTTGTCACTGGTCCTGCGCAGGTGCACTAGCAGCTTAAACTCTGGCTCCAGTGGAAATAGCCAAGCCCAATCAGGTCTGCTGTACTGCGCAGGCACGAGCCGTCTGCACCTGCACAGTAAAGCGAACCCGATCTGGCTCTGCTATTTCAGCCGGAGCCAGAGCAGAAATCTGCTAGTGTTCCTGCATGCAAAGACGTATGTTATTGTTTCCTTTTTTGGGGAGCTGTATGCGCTGGAAGGGAGGGACAAAGAGGGACAGGGAATCCTCATTAGGATCCAGAGGCTTCCCCCTCCCCAGGTTCATTTTTGTTTTTAAAGTCTTTAAAGACACAGGTTTTCTTTAAAAACTCATCATCATAACTTGGGAGTATGACATTGTCCAAATTGTCTTAGTATCCTGAAACATTCAAAGTTCATTTCACTGGGACCAAGGGGGTCAAGCCCAAGCCATGAAAACAAAACCACACTCTAATCGCCCTCTACCAAACTTTACACTTAATACAATACAGTCAGGCAAAAACAATTCTTTTGGCACATGCCAAACCAAGACTTGTCAATCGGATAGCCAGATAGAGAAGTGTGATTTGTCACCTAAGAGAACACATCTCCACTTCTCTAGAGTCCAATGGAGGTGTGCTGTACACTACTGCTTGAGACACTTTACAGTGTACTTAGTGATGCAAGGCTTGAATACAGCTGCTTGGCCATAAAAAACCATTTCACAAAGCTCTCTACACACTGAGCTAATCTGAAGGCCATATGAAGTTTGTAGGTCTGTAGTTATTGTCTCAAAGAAAGTTGGTGACTTCTGCACTATGTGCAACTCGGTATGTGCTAAAATTGACTTATTGCACGGGATGTTTATAGAAGTAGTCTGCATGCCTGGATGCTTAAATGTATACACTTGTTGCCATGGAAGTGATTGGAATACCTCCATTCAATGATTTGAATGGCTGTCCCAATACCTTTGGTCATATATTGTAACTGGCACCTGTGTAAATCTGTTTCCTGGCCGGCCAGTTCATTAATCTCAAGTTTGGGGCTTTGATTTGCCCAAGGCCACTACTATTTCCTTCTGAAATTTCCATATTTAGTGGATTCGCTGCTTGATACTACTTAGATAAGCTTGATATCTCTTGTGCTCCTCCAACCCCAGCTAACTTTCCCCTCAATTCACTCATTCAGATGTTCTTGAATGCCAAGAAGGTACAAAAAACAAGTAATGTCTAGCAGATGTCCTTGCCACCCTTGAACAGACGCTATGCTAAACTTTTCTGATCTATACAGTTGTAGTTTTAGTACATCTTAATGAACGATAAACAAAAATAACTTTAAAAGATGTCTAATTTCTCATGCTAGGGCCCTTATCATGTGCCACCTAGAATGTCATCATGCCAGGGAAATGAGCCAGATGACAGCACAGTGCCAACCAGTGTCAGGCAATGTGAAAAGAAATATTAATATGATAGTGGTAATTCAGGGGCTTTACCACAAGTCTCAGGTAACGGAAAATCCACAGGCCATGCTGCACATGCTATCAAAGTTCTGCAGGTCATGGCAATATTTGACATATTATTCATCTGCTGTATCTGGACCTTAGAGCAATGGCAACTCAATATCTAGTGAATGGCACCACTTGACTGAGATGAGATGGCATTGCATCTGGCTCTATGGTGAATACTGCAGTCAATTAATACTATGCCTTCAGGGCTGGCTGCACATTAAAGGACAAGTGAAGCGAGAGGGATATGGAGGCTGCCATATTTATTTCCTTTTAAACAATACCAGTTGCCTGGCATCCTGCTATTTAATGCATCAGTAGTGTCTAAATCACACCTGAAACATGCATGCAGGAAATGCAGTCTATGACTAAAAAGTATTAAAGGCATAGGATTAACAAGACAGCCAGGCAATTTGCATTGTTTAAAAGGAAATAAATATAGCAGCCTCCACATAATCCTAATCCTATCCTTTACATTTGTGTAGCGCTTTTCTCCTGTCAGACTCAAAGCGCTCAACAGCTGCAGCCACTAAAGTCGCATTCAAGGGGCCACCCTGCAGTGTTAGAAAGTCTTCCCCAAAGACATCTTACAGAATAGGTATCGACCCTAGCCAGGGTTCAAACCCTGGTCATATCCCCTCATACTTAAGTTGTCCTTTAAGGTTTTTGGACATTACCAGCTTCTTGGCACGTACGGTTACATCAATGGGTGTCACAACAGGACATAACACAATAAATACTACTTACCATACTCCAACTATAGCCTCCAACAAGGTAAACTCGGTCATCCAGCACTGCACATCCCGGACCACTGCGCCCCTCCAGGATAGGTGTCTGTAGAATATTCCACTGGTCTGCTTTTGGGTCATAGCACTCCACCAGCATAACATCCAGATGGGAGAAACCTAAACAATACCAGATAATGATTTAACTCCTACGGTTTTCAACAAACTCCCAATGATATTGAGATCATCTATTCCTAAAATTATTATAGAAAATTCAGTTTGAAAAGTGACTTATTTGCCTTTTTTTTTATATGTTGCATGTATACATAAAAAGAAAATGGTACAAAAGTGTAAGTATTTACATTTTAAGGCATGTGAAGAAAGGTTTGGTACTAATAATTTCATATGGACACCTTTCTTTGTCTTCTAGAAGACATTTACTAGTCACTAGTGCAACCAATTTCTTTGCTTTAATAAGGCGAACGAAGAAATAGGGCCTTATTATGCGCTTTGAGTCCTATGGGAGAAAAGCGCTTTACAAATGTTATTGTATTGTATTGTATTATTATTATTCAATGTATTTTTTATTCTAAGATTTCTTCTAGGAGTTTTCCATATCTATCTATATATATCAACATGTACAGGAAAAACTCTACATCATTAATGTCTGTGCCCAGCAATATTACTGCCAGTTTGTCCATCAACCCCCTAGTGTCTAAACAGACAATAATAGATGTGTTTGGGTATTACTTACTTACCTACCTACGTATGCAAACTAAAAAGTTGTTTGCAATAACTACAAAATGTCTTATATAACACTAAAAAGTTTCCATTTGAAATACCCTTATACTGTAAAGGTTTTTTGGGGGCTTTTTTGGATGTAGGGGAGACATCTTTTGAGTTTTAGTAAACAGTAACTTTTGTTTTGCATAAAGCTGCATCTGGTGAAGCAGTCAAGGAACAGTATGTACAACTTCTCCAATCTCAACTTGTAAGTCCCTCCTTGTCAGAGGTGTCAATTCAATCTCACTGCTCGCCCTCTTGCATAGTCGCTCACGTTTGGTGGATGGCCATTTTTTTAGCAGATTTATACCTGTGCTATACACTATCCTTTTGATTGATTTAACAATACTCTAGGATTATTGATTGACTTGGAAATTTCCTTGTATCCAAAGCCTGACTTTTCAATCACCTTTTCATACAGTAGTTTGGTGTTCTTTTGTTTTCATGATGTTATTTATGCTATGATGCTCCTATGTGGACCTTCCAAATACACTTGTGTTTATGCTACGAAACAATTACAACCCCCTTGGCTACACACAGGTTATGCCCAGATAACCAATTGTGTGATTTTACAGAGATATGTCTTTGCTTTCATATGAAAGTCTTTTCCTGTTGAACTATGTAAGAAAAGTATTTACATTTCTCATGACTGAAAGTTCTATGACAACTGTGTCTGCTCTTGTCTGGCTATAGCGTAAGCATGTTTGCTCAGCTGGAGCAAGTGAGCATGTTTATAATAAAATGTAAAAAATCAATGAGAGTATCCTTCCGTGGTGATCATCACACCATAAAGCCATATTTTATATAAACAGAAATGTTTTGGGATAGTAATAGTCTTTAAAGGGATAGCAACATGAATGGTAGCACTAATCTATCATAGTTCACAGATAACAATGATAAATTACCACTGTTGTGCCAGATAATGCCAGAAAAAGGGGTGCTACACTATTTCTATTGATCCTTTATTAAGCACATAAGGCAAAACAACGCAACAGCTATACTGGAGTGGCCATAGGTCCTTGCAAACCAGAGGGTAAAATACAAGCTGTAATATCCTTCAAAAGATAATGAAAAGCTGGCACACTTGCCATTCAGTTCATAAAGCGGACTGTATGAGACAAAAATAAGCGATAAGCCTTAAGAGCAGGCCTTGTCAGTGAGCATCTCAACCTGAGCAGGGAATGCAGTACAACATATTTGAAATGAAGAAATGTGGCACTACTTTTAAACTGAAACATAGTCATTTGTTTCATGTACCAATTGGTGGAACCTACATACACATATGCATGCATGGTGTAGATTAGTGGCTGCAATGCCGGGTGGTGATCAGGGCAGCTAACAGCTGTTTTGCGCTATTACATGGTTGTTGACTTGGCTATTGTTGGCACAGCTAGTTCAGCACCCACCAGCCTGTATTCCATTGCACCTCTGGGCTACGGATGTGTGGATGTAAATTCCACCAATGGGTACATGAGATAAACAACTATGTTTTGTTTTTTACACAGTGCTGCCTGTCTTCATTTCACATAACATCCAAGCTGAGCCTCTCACACTCTGGCTTGCATCGTTCTTTACCAACTCCAGTATTGCTGTTGCATTGTTTTTCCTTATATACTTCATAAAGAATTATTCAAACATAATATACCATATTTTTCAGAAAATAAGACACACTTTTTCTTACCCAAAACTGGGGGGAAAAGATGAGTGTGCCTTATATACCCAATATATGGTAAAATGTTGTGCAATGCAGCATGCAATGCTGAATTGTTAGTGCAGTGTAGCTTAGTTGGCAGGGTAGCAGGGGGCTAGTGTAGTATGTAGTCTCGTGTAGTGTATAGTCTAGTGTAGTGTAGTGTATAGTCTAGTGTAGTGTGCAGTATAGTGTATAGTCTAGTGTAGTGTGTAGTCTATTGTAGTGTGCAGTGTAGTGTACTGAAATGTAACTGGTAAGGTCAGCAGGGGTTAGTGTAGTGTAGCTTAGATGGACTAGCTTAGAGACAGTTTTGGAGGGTAAAGGTCCATAAGTTGCCCCTGAACTATAGATACACCTAGGTTTAGTATTTTTCTTTTTTTCCCTGATTTTTTTGTACTGCTAAACCTAGGTGCATCTTATAAACCAGAGCGTCTTATATTCTAAAAAATACGGGGAAGTAGATGGAATGGGGACCAGAATGGAGGCACATGGAATAGGGGCACTATAATCTAGACCCATGCAGTGGAGCCATGGAACAGGAATACTGCAACAGAGCATATGAAATGATGGCAGAGTAATGGATCGTCCAACCCTGCAAGTTTGTTCTGAACCAGCGGTTTTGTTACTGCAGGTTCACATTAAGCTGCTGTATTTTTAAATCAATATGGGTGAATGCCATTAATTACTACTTCCTAGATAGGTATTTTTGCATTAGATTTATTGGTTTATTGATGGCAGCTGTGTATGAAACATGTTCACACAATACGACTGTGGCTTTTTTAAGACAGCATGGCATAAAAAGCCCCTAAAATTACAGCGTAAATGTGATATTAGTCCAGACTTGATATAAAGTATATATCTACTTCAATAACAACATAAAAAGAAATATCAATTATAGAATGCACGGCTTGTTCAACCATAGTAAAACAGGCATGCTGTTATACATAAAATATGTTAAACTGACCTTTTAAATGGTTTCCACCAATTGCATATAGACGATCATTCATTACAGCTAAGGCATGGATAGCTCTCTTAGTGTTCATATCCTGCTTCCGAGCCCAAACATCCATGACTGGATCATAGCAATACAGCCACTGGACATACTCGCCATTATGAACACCACCTGCAATTTGAATGGTTCATTAATAATGGCAGCACATCACATTGTTAGAAACAGTTGCTAGTATACTGTATATGAGGGAAACTAAACCTTTTATAGTCACTTGTTTAACAAATATACTGTATGTATACAATACTGCAACCCGTCCATTAATGTTGTATAAATGAATTAAAACAATACTACTGTACTGAAAGAATTTCTGTACCATGTTAGCCAATAGAATTATGTAGGTAGAAAGAAACTAGGTTTTGTAAAAGTAATGGTAATACCTGTAACAGTTAAAGAGGAACCATAACCGAGGATTGAACGTCATCCCAATCAGTAGCTGATACCCCCTTCCCCATGAGAAAGCTTTTCCTTTTCTCAAATGGATCATCAGGGAGCTCTGTATGGCTGATACTGTGGTGAAACCCCTCCCACAGTGTGATGTCAGCACCTGGGTGCTGACATCACACTGTGGGACCCTTGTTGCATTGTGGGAAAAAATAACAGCAGTTCCCAAATGCCAAAAATGTATCATCTCTTTCCCCAGACATCACCTGCCAGCAGTAAAAATGTCACCATGTGATAAATGTCAGAATGTAAATCAGGGAGAGGAAAGATTTTACAATGGGCAACCACTGACTAAATCATTTATACATAATTATTGTAAACATTAAGCACTTTTTCATTACGGAATTTTTACTGCAGTTCCTCTTTAAACTAATAAATTAAAGAACATTAACAGAAGGTTTAAAGAGAAACTGTAGTGAAAAGGACATAATAAATACAATTGCTTAAATTTATAGATTAATAGTCTTTGGTGTTTGGCCATTGTAAAATCTTCCCTCTCCCGGATTTACATTCTGAAATTTATCCCAGGGGGTGACATCTTTAGCTCTGCCAGGTGATCTGTGTGGAATGTTCATTTCTGAGAGCTCGGTGCACAGAGGGAGATATTGCTTGCTTGGCAGTTGGAAAAAGCTATTATTTACCATAATCCAAAGAGGTTCACAGACAGCAAACTGTCACGACTATGGTCATGACATTACAATGTAATAGAAGTTTCACCACAATCTCAGCCATATAGGCCCCCCTGATGAACTATTAGAGAGAAGGTAAACATTTCTCGTGGGAAAGGGGGCATCAGCTACTGATTGGGATGAAGGTCAATCCTGGGTTAAAGTTCCTCTTTAAATTGTAGAATGGGTTTCATTTTTAACAATATTGACTTGACTTCATGATCTTCAGCCTGCTGGACGTCTTAAATTCTTTCATGAGCTCCCTGGCTCTTGCCTACTGACCACCTGATACCTAACTGCTAAATAGTATCCAATACAACTATCATCTACATGTTCACTATTTACCTGCATATAGTGTTTTACTTCAGCTAACCTCTGGAAATATGCCTGAGGAAGGGGGCCAGTTCCATGAAAGCTTGCATCATTTTACTTTATCAATTACCCATTAAAAGGTTTTCATTTTACAAAACTTTGTTCTTTTTCTACCTACACAATACTGCTGATAACCTAAACAAGTGTATACTGGTGAAGGTGCAAGCTTATCAGAATCAGTGGCATGGGAAAAGAGGTCACAATAATCACAGCTGTTGTGGAGGTTGGGAAGAGACCAACAGGACAGGTAAGATCAGGGGCGTAACTAGAGGGGAGCAGCACCTGCGATCGCAGGGAAGCCCAGAGCTGCGGGGGGCCCAACTACCAACCTACCCTTCCTCCGATACAGGAGACTATGCTTCAGATCAGGTGTTTTTGTGGCTACAAATGAAGATCATGATGGCCACACTTGTTTTATGACCTTTATGAGATGGGTCCCAAGGCCATGAAGGACACCAAGGGAAGGGGTGTGAACACTGGCGGAGCCCCATGACAGTTTTGCGGGGGGGGGGGGGGCATGAATTTTAGTTACACCACTGGGTAAGATAACCAAAAGCTTGCACCCTCCACTGCCCTACTGCATTGGGAGAAAAGGAGCTGTAAGGGAGGAAAAAACACTACAATGGAGCAAATAAGAGCACTATAAGGAGGTTTTGGAAAGCTCTATAACAGGGCTATGGAGGGAACTACTAGAGTGTTTAAACTGACAAGACACTATAAGGGAGCAGTGGAGACACAACAAGGTGGCCATGCAGGAAGCCACAAGGGAGCTGTGGAGGGCAGTAAAAAGGGAATGTGAAGGGCATTGGAATGCAGGATCCCACATTTTAACACCAACACAGTGGCGTAGCTAAGGAGCTGTGGGCCCCGATGCAAGTTTTACAATGGGGCCCCCCATGCACTCTATACATAGCAATTGATAAGGCGCACTAAAAGCTGCCAATGGCAACTACAGTGTCAGAGGTGCAAGAAGGGGATGGGGAACAGTTTGTTAATGATTATTATCATTCAAAGTATGTATAGACGTGATCATTACAAGCACAGGACCAATAGAGAGCTAATACTGTAGTTGAGGGAGGGCCTTTCGGGGCCCCTCTGGCCCAGGGGCCCCGATGCGGTTGCTACCTCTGCACCCCCTATTGCTACACCCCTGCACCAACACTAATTAAGAACCCTAGTAGTATCGGTGACAATGAATCGGGAGAGCAACAAAATCTTAATAGAGTCCTATCTTTACTTTACTCTGTTTCTCTATCACTTTCACTTCCCGTTCTAATGATTGGGGGTGGGGGGACCAGAAACCAGATTCCCTTTATTGGAAAATTAACAGCAATAATAAAGGACCAACACAGTTTATAACTTTACATTATCGAAATGTAAAATAAAAACATTTCTTGGTGTAGGACATTACAGTTTTGCTGTATACAAACATCAAATGATTATAGGGAGCTGATCTGTTTAGAATACCTAAATCCAGTGATTTCATGAAACCAGCGGATAAGCTTTTGTCTGAACTGTGAGGCCTGAACAGTTATAGATGGGCTTGTGTAACTGGGAACACTTGATCTGAACAGTGGAGAGACAAAAAGAATAGGGGTCGTTCCTGGAACAAGTTAAAGGGGCACTTTAGCAAAAATGAGGCCACTGGGATAACCCTTGTAGCATGTACCCGATAGGAAGAGCGTCAGATGTTAGCTGTAATGATCTGCTCAGCGGTCTGCACGGGCAGACAGCTGTTTGTCCATTCTTTAGGTCTGAGGGCTGCAGGTCTCTGGAAAAGAGACCTGTCTTCGCTTTGCAAGTTTCAGAGTTGCTCTGCTGGTGAGGAATTTGCATATACTTGTCATGCAAATTGCTTAGCTGCTTCTTCTGATGGCTTGCAGTATAAACACCATTTCTTCCCAGAATTCCTGGCTGGTCATGATGGTTTGTTCCTGCTAACTCTCCTGGAAGTATCAGCCTTGCTATTCTTTGCTGGGATTGTCTTAGAGTAATTCCTTGGGACTGCGCTAGGCATCCCTTCTAGTGCAGTCAGGTTGTATTATCTGTCTTGCCTTGTACTGTCTCTCTGTTGCGATTGTCTTGTCACCAGCGGTGGTCGACAGGAAACCGTTCTGTCTGTCTGGAAGTGTAGGCCAGAGCTGCGGTTGCTACTGGCTGCTCCATCTGTCTGTCTGTCTGGGTCGCATCCGCGATGGTTCCTTCTGTGCTCTGTCTGGGAGTGTAGGCCAGAGCTGCGGATGCTGCTGGCTACTCCTTCTCTTTGTCTTGTCTGTTACGAACGCTTGCTGTAGGCTCGCTGAGGTAACCGTTTAGCAAGCGTTCACGTTCTCTTTTCATGTTTGTGTTACTTGGGTAGTTAGGGTGGCACGCTTATCACTGGGTGCCTATCGCGCGATGATCGTGTCTTAAACGTGTTCGCTGTTGCGAATGAGTGCGGTGTTCGTGTTTAGTTAGCGTTTGTTATTTTCCTTGATGTTCTGATCATTGTTATTTGCTGTGTCTTTCTTGCTACACTTGTGCTCTATCTGATTCGGTCTTGTGTCACTATTGGCAATCGCCACTCTTGCGATTGCGTTCCCACTTCCTTTCCGCTGTTGTGTGTTCACCATTGCTGGGTGGTGACTAGATTGGTGGACACACATACATTGGCAATCAATGCTGAGGCGCTACACCTGCTACTGCTGGAATTCTGTTTTGTCCCCACTTTATTGCCTGATGAAGCGGGCTCGGCCTGCGAAACACGTTGCACTTTTGGGGTACCATATAATAAATGTGATTGCTACTTTTCAGACAGTCTTTCGTGTCTGCTTTATGGAGGTAAGTCCACCGCTTCCTCCAAGCAAATTTTAAAGGTTTTATCCACTTTTATTCTGCTGGCGCCTCTGTTCTCCTACTGCATACATTGGCAATCGCCACTCTTGCGATTGCGTTCCCACTTCGTTTCCGCTGTTGTGTGTTCACCGTCGCTGGGTGGCAACTAGATTGGTGGACACACATACATTCTGTCTCTGTGCTCTCTCTCTTTAAGGACTATCTTGCCCTGCATTGCTTCAACTCGTACAATTCCCAATTGGCATCTGTGGCAGTGCAGAGGCGGTGTTCCTTTGCACTCCACAGCTCCATCTGCCGGTGGGAATCTCCCTCTATAGGTGCATTGCACCCAAGCTGGGTTCTATCAAATTACACGCTTGTGGAGGATTTCCGCAGTGTCAGCACGCATCTTGGGCGCTGACCACTGAAACAATCCTGCAATCGTTACATTAGGCAGTGTTTTTTAACCACTTGATGACCCACCCTTTACCCCCCCTTAAAGGGAAGGTCCAAGCAAAAAAAAAAAAAATGAGTTTCACTTACCTGGGGCTTCTACCAGCCCCATGCAGCCATCCTGTGCCCTCGTAGTCACTCACTGCTGCTCCAGTCCCCCGCTGGCAGCTTTCTGACCTCGGAGGTCAGGGCCAAATTGCGTACATTTTTACACATTCCCGCTAGTGCAGGAACATTAACACATACATTTTTACGCGTTAGTGGTGAAACGCGTACATTTTTGTTCCTGCACTAGCTGGAATGCGTAAAAATGTATGCAATGTGGCCCTGTCCTCCGAGGTCAGAAAGCTGCCAGCGGGGGACTGGAGCAGCAGTTAGTGACTACAAGGGCACAGGATGGCTACATGGGGCTGGTAGAAGCCCCAGGTAAGTGAATCTCATTTTTTTTTTTTTGCTTGAACCTTCCCTTTAAGGACCAGCGCTGTTTTGAGTGATCTGTGCTGGGTGGGCTGTGCAGCCCCCAGCACAGATCAGGTTGCAGGCAGAGAGATCAGATTGCCCCCCTTTTTTCCCCCCTATGGGGATGATGTGCAGGGGGGGTCTGATCTCTCCTGCCTGCCTGGGTGTTGCGGGGGGGGGGCACCTCAAAGCCCCCCTCCGCGGCGAAATCCTCCCCCTCCCTCTCCTACCTGGCCCCCCCGGCGATCGAGGCTGCACAGGACGCTATCCGTCCTGTGCAGCCAGTGACGGGACGTCCCCTGTCACATGGCGGCGATCCCCGGCCGCTGATTGGCCGGGGATCGCCGATCTGCCTTACGGCGCTGCTGCGCAGCAGCGCCGTACAATGTAAACAAAGCGGATTATTTCCGCTTGTGTTTACATTTAGCCTGCGAGCCGCCATCGGCGGCCCGCAGGCTATTCACGGAGCCCCCCGCCGTGAATTGACAGGAAGCAGCCGCTCGCGCGAGCGGCTGCTTCCTGATTAATCAGCCTGCAGCTGGCGACGCAGTACTGCGTCGCTGGTCCTGCAGCTGCCACTTTGCCGACGCACGGTATAAGCGTGCGGTCGGCAAGTGGTTAAGGCACCACATTAATTAAACAGCAGTAGTTATTTATTTGGTGTGTTTTTAAGGTTGACAAAAACACTGAATAAATAGTAAAGAAAAAAACAGTAACAATTCGACCAATCTTTCCAAGTTTCTTACCTGATGTGTATATTTTGCCATTATGGACAGCTCCTGCATGAGCTGCCAGAGGCTGTGGTAAGGGGGATACATAACACCATTCATTTGTCTCCAAGTTGTAGCATTCAACGCTTGACAAGTATCCTGTTTCATTTCTTCCCCCGATCACATATAAGTGTTTATCCAGTCGACAGGCATAGAAACTAGCTCTCCTATAGGAAGAATAGATGACAAAGAACACAGAATTACCATCTTGTATAGTGCTTTGAAACATATTTTTTTTATCAGCAATTACATGAAAATAGTTTACTGTAAATTGTAGTAACCCCAGTTCAATGAACTTTACTACGAGTTTAACTTTCTCTTCTGTTTGCAAATGTAGGGACAGCAAGTTCTTTGGAAAAGATTTGCCAAAGTCTACATGACAGAAAGGAAGATAAAGGAGATACCTTAACAATTATAAATTATCTTGACATTCACTATCCTTATGGTCCTTCAAGGGTCATTGTTTCCAATTTACTAAAAGAAGCACATCATCAAATTTTCTTTCTTCAACTAGCATTTCTTTTTCCTTCCAGTTAAGCTGGAGAGAACACAACATTTATGTGCCCAGACAGACACAAAAGCTGCAGACTCTACAGATAGTAAACACATATGAATATCAGAATATATGGACTGTCTTAAGAACATACAGATATCAATTTGAGGATTAACTTGTTGGGGAGAGAAACTTAAGATCTTTGATAAATCTGAGGCAAAGAAAATATGGAGAAAAGTAGCACTCTAGAGCAGGGGTCTCAAACTCAATTTACCTAGGGGCCAGAGGAGGCAAAGCCGGGATGAGGCTGGGCCGCATAAGGGATTTCACAAAATCAGCAGCTCCAACTCCCGTCAATCGCGGCGCATCGCCGCCTCTCCCCGCCCCTCTCTGTGAAGGAAGAGTGAGAGGGGCGGGCAGAGGCGGCAATGCGCCGCGATTGACGTCAGGAGGGGCAGAGCTGAAGCTGAAAACTCTGCCCCTTCCAGGAAATGCCGGCGGATTGCCCCTGGGCAATTTGGGGGCTCTGCAGCCCTCGTTTAGTGGCGGGGATGCGGCGGATTACTTGGGAGCACTGAAGCGAACTATAAGGAAGCTTTTGCCGGCGCAGGCCACAAAATATTGTATCGAGGGCCGCAAATGGCCCGCGGGCCACGAGTTTGAGACCCCTGCTCTAGAGTATACTGATTTTCTTATTTATCCAACACTTCTATTTTCACAGTGTAATTTTTCTAGTAGAGTTGTGCAAAATAAATAAATAAATAACACAAGCAGATAGAACCATTAATGGATTGGAACATTCTACATTTGTTGCAACTAGCTGCTGGCTTGAGTGTGACATTTAGAAAATCTGTGCATGGCATTGGATCCATCAAGATGTTTAACTCTAGTTTTGATCAGAGAAAATGATAAAGGAGGCATTAAAAACATTTGACTTTAAGAGGAACTTTAACGAAGGATTTAGAAAGGGCCGTATTTAATAAAGGAGGCCCTGCATGGGTCTGTGGCAAGCATGCCTAGTTTAGGTTTGTCATGAGGTGAATTTAGAATTCCCTCTCTGAGGTAGCAGGCAAGGTGATTGGTTGTTAGGATAGATATGAGATATGAGTATCTGGGGGAAATTTCCCCCAGAGTCAGTAAGGTGGGTGAATGATGATTGGTCGGCAGATTGCAAGGTAGGAGTTCTGCCAGGCTTTGCTGGGGCTAAACATTGTTGCAGCAACCAATCAAGGGGGTTTTGAGGGTATATAAGTAGGGTCCGTTCCTCACATAGCTGCCTTTTACCTTAGGTGGCTAAGGACGAGCTCCCCACCCTCCACGCCCTGCTTGTATTTAGAACGTTGTTGTCAATCTTTATGGTAAATGGGTAAGAATATTTAGTGTGGGGTCTGAATGTTGTTCTTTTGACACAGTCGATCATGAAATCTTACTCAACAGGCTACAAGAGTACTGTGGCATAGATGGCATTGTTCTCCGGTGGTTCAACTCCTTCCTGGCTGGCAGAACACAAAGGGTAGCCTTAGGGCCCTTCCTCTCCAACTCTGTACCACTAAAATACGGTGTACCTCAGGGCGCAATATTATCCCCTTTACTGTTCACCATATACATGCTGCCACTTGGAGAAATCATACAAAAACATGGCCTGACATATCATTGCTATGCTGATGACACCCAGCTATATTTGTCATTCAAACCTGATGTCACAGACCCTACTCCACAAATAAACGCATGCTTAGCTGAGCTTCAGGAGTGGATGAATAATAATTGGCTAAAACTTAATGCTGACAAAACTGAGGTTCTTGTTATCGAGGGCCAGGGCTCAACAGCAAAGCAGCTCCAGTCTCAACCAACACCGCTAAGGATAGGGAGCTCAGACCTGAACAACTCAGATTGGAATATTCTACATTTGTTGATGTAGCCTGGGAGTACTGATTGATGGGAAATTAAGCTTCAGGAATCAAATCTCAGCTGTTGTGAAACATTCCTTCTTTCACCTAAGGAATATTGCAAGGATTAAACACCTAATTCCTTCAGAGGATCTTCCAACCCTAGTTCATGCCTTCGTCACATCAAGGTTAGACTACTGCAACGTCCTCTACACAGGCCTGCATAAGAAAGACTTACACCGCCTGCAATTAGTACAGAATGCCGCCGCAAGGCTGTTAACGAGCCAACCCCGCCATTGCCACATAACACCAACCCTGAGCTCACTCCACTGGCTACCGATAAAATGGAGAATTCTGTTTAAGATTGGCTTACTGACATTCAAATCCTTGCACAATCTGGGCCCTGGATACCTGAAGGACTTGTTGCAACTGCATCACACCCCCCACAATCTTAGATCAAAAGGACGTAACACCTTGGTCACCCCCAGAGTCCACCTCAAAACCTTTGGAGACAGAGCCTTTTGTCATGCTGCCCCTACACTTTGGAACTCCCTGCCACACCCAATCAGGACAGCCCCATCCCTGGAAGTATTTAAGTCTAAACTGAAAACCTACCTTTTCAGTCTGGCATTCATGAACATCTGACTATCTCCTCAGTAACACAACCCAGCCTGAAACCCTGTATTAATCTGAGACACAGCTATGCGCTTTGAGTCCTATGGGAGAAAAGCGCTTTACAAATGTTATTGTATTGTATTGTATTGTAAGTAAAGCATATCTGGACCGTAGTGGTCAGATAGGCATTCTCTTGGTTCACAGATTTTATATACCTGAAAAATGTATGGTTAATAAAGTTATAATGTTGTGACCTCACTTATTCAAATTTTGATAACCAATAAAGATGGCCACGGCCTTTAAACTCCAGTCTGGAGCGCCCTTGTCTCTCTCATTTATTTGTCTTATGTTATGTGTCAAATAGAACTGGTTGGGGTTTAAAGGCGGTATTGCCTACAGTCCCATGAACTTCATTCCAATCAGTAGCTGGTACCCTCTTTCCCACAAAAAAGCTTTACCTTTTCTCAAATAGATCATCAGTAATGTCTTCATGGCTGATGTGGTGAAACCCCTCCCAACAGTATGATGTCATGACCATGGTCCTGACAGTTTGCTATCTGTGAATCTCATTGCATTTTTCCAAATAACAGCTTTTTCCAACTACCAAGCAAGCAGTATGTCCCTCAGTGCATAGAACTCTCAGTAATGAACATTCCATACAGATCACCTGGCAGAACTAACGATTTCACCACCAGTGATACATTTCAGAATGTAAATCAGGGAGAGGGAAGATTTTACAATGGGTAAACACTCACTAAATAATTTATACGTGACGATTATAAAAATTACGCAATTTTATTTATTTTATTTTTTACTACAGTTCCTCATTAAGACCTCCACTGAAGGTTAATGTCAGAGCTATAATAGAGCTATGGTAAGGTGACTAGTTTGAAATGCTTACCTCTCCTGCATAGGTGGAAGTTGTATCCAACTGTTGAACCTTGGATCATAGCGGCTTACAAAATTTGTACTGTGTTTCCCTACAAAATAAGAACAGCATTATAAATACATCTGTGAAGTTCTCTTTTATTCAGGCTAAAGAAAAAACAGGTGACAGTTGGACATATTATTTTGTATTTTAGAAGATGTATGATCATTCTTATTGAGCAACGTCTTCAGTCCTAATGGAGTGAGAGAAACACCTTGACGATTAAGCCTGACACACACACTAGATAATCTCTTCACCCAAAATACTTGTTCTTGCACCATCACCGCCAATAATCTATACAGCTGCCCCCTCATGTTGTTTAGCAATCCATTCCACTGGGTGGCAACAAATGAGCTCATTGTGTTTGTATTTAGCTGGCCGCCAGAAGCCATTTGCTCCTGGGCTGCTGCGTCATCCTCTCTCTATTAACAATACACACTTCTCAGTTATAGCCAAGCAACTACAACTGCTGCAGTTGGAGGCCATTGCATGCCATTCTGTGGCAACACAGCCGCTGTACAAAATGGTTGGCTGTGTGCATTGTAGAAACAAAGTGGATCAACCTAGACACAATAAAGATGGACATGTGTGAATATGTATGTGGTCTGTTTTTGTGGGAGCATTTTGTATTGTGTTTTTGTCATATTTACAGTCATAACAGATTATTGTATCTATATGCATATTTTTGGAGCTCCTAAAGAATCTCTTGTATTCTCTTATTAGTACACAGTTTTAATTTTTACAGTTTTAATTTGAAGGTTAGGTACAGTTCAGCTAATAACTCACTACAATTGTAAAGTCATGTTATCCATGTTAATGCACTTTTTCCTCATCCTATCTTTCAAACCATGGCCCTGTATACCAATCTAGATCTTTTTTTTGATGCTTGTATGTTAAAATAAAATAGTATTTATTTAAAAAAAATTATTAAAAAATGTTTTAAAAAAAGTCAAGTATTGCCTTAGCTCAATAAAGTAGACAACTGATGTGGCCAAAAACAATTTACCGAATTCAATCAGATAGCACTTCCTTTAAATCATTTTAACCCCCTTGGCGGTATGAAAAATACCGCCAGGGGGAAGCGCAGCAGTTTTTTTTTTTAAGTTTTTTTTTTTATCATGTAGCAAGCCGAGGGCTCGCTACATGATAGCCGCTGCTCAGCGGCATCCCCCCGCCCGCTTCGATCGCCTTCGGCGATCACCGATCAGGAAATCCCGTTCAAAGAACGGGATTTCCTGGAGGGCTTCCCCCGTCGCCATGGCGATGGGGCGGGATGACGTCACCGACGTCAGTGACGTCGGGAGGTCATTGGGAGACCCGATCCACCCCTCGGCGCTGCCTGGCACTGATTGGCCAGGCAGCGCTCGGGGTCTGGGGGGGGGGGCCGCGCGCCGCACCGGATAGCGGCGATCGGGCGCGCGGCGGCGGCGAACGGGGTGCTGGCGCAGCTAGCAAAGTGCTAGCTGCGTCCAGCAAAAAAAAAATTAAGTAAATCGGCCCAGCAGGGCCTGAGCGGCACCCTCCGGCGGCTTACCCCGTGTCACACACGGGGTTACCGCTAAGGAGGTTAAATGTGTTACCCCTTTTAGGGGAACTGATATTTTTGTGACAACATAATTATATCTATATTTGTTTTGCGTGTGACCGAGTCCTGAGAAGGTTCCAATGACCCAAGTAGAGACGGGTGTTCTCTACACACGCTGCCTACAAGGTAACCCTGGTTTGTGAGTAGCCAACCTTTTTGCTATTATTTGCATCCAATCCTTGAACTGTTTATACTACACTATATTGGGCTCCTGCTGTCCCTGTGTTTTTTTTTCCTGAAAGGTTCATGGGAACACCCAGTTGATCTCAAGCGAATATTCATTATGGTCCACCAATATACTGTGTTTTACTTGCACAAACGCAAAGACAAATGGGAACGGTTTTCCCCTTTTCTTCCAATAGTGGCTTATTTGAGCAAGAACTTCCAGTAGAGCCATTTTTAGACATTTGGTAGCCGTGCCTAGTATAAAATCCAGTCTGTAGCTACAAACAGCTGATGGATTATTGCAGTATGCACAGTTAAAATAAAAAGAACACTGATTGGCCACTGAATGTTAAAGATACTCCATACCCTTTGCCCTTTTACACATCTGTTCAGCTATGCCATACAGCAAGACAATTTACTTTTTTATTGGTTTGTTTCTTAAACATAGTGGATTCTATTACACTGTGTAATTTTTCCCTGTAAAGTCAATTTAAAGTGCTTTAAGTGTTCATATTTCTTTCTGCTTTTTTCTCTCTGAGTCAACACTTTTAAATATTAATGTATTTTGCACTTTCGGAATTACTCAGCCCAGCATTAGGATGCACTGCAATTTAACATGGTCTGATAACTTTTTCATGTCTTTGGATGGATTTCATTTATTAAAGTAAGATTATTTAAATGTAATATCTTGGGCTGATGTTTCCCTGTGTCGCCATAATTTTACATTATACAAGAAAAGATGAATAAAATATCAGTGCATGGTGTTACATTGATGCAGCGATATGTTAACCCTTGAAGATTGTGCATGCAGTGGATTCTAATTTATTTTTCCATGAAACCACTGCATTTATCTCACCTAATAAAAAAACACTGTTCATCATTGCCCAAGATAATGTGACTATGTGAATAGTTATACTTCAACCAAGCTTCTGAATGTACTCTGGTTTGAAACTGGCCACTTCAGCTTAGAATTTGGTTCCATAATATAGGTCTCCACATTTAAAAAATGATCATCATTAGTAATGGACAACCGTTGGCCCTAAGCACTGTCGTCAACATTGCTAAGCATTGCGTACTGAATTCACAACCACGTCTCAACTAGTGAAAATTCAGCAGATGTTATTCTATTAGATATTCATTTGCAATATCTAAGGGGGGGGGGGGGGGGGGGTAGATGATAAGCCAACTTGGTAATTTACCATTTGTAAATGAAAGTATCATGTCAACCCATCCATAGAACTTACTCTAAAAAACAACTAATGCTAAATCCAATTCAATGAATAAACCTTGCACCTAACTTATCCTAACCTCCAAACTTAACCCATTCTCCCTAATATACCCTTTCTTAAATCATTAAACCTTTATTAGGTTAGGTAATGTACAACACTCATTAAAAGGGGCAAGTGCAACTCATTGTCTGGTTTGCAAAGGCAACTGGAAAATAATCTCAGGACTCATTCACACATGCACGAATGTGATTTTGTACATGCGTTGCAATGCACAGAAGCGTGCGTCACAACGCGATAATCACATATGTTGGCAGCTTCCATCCCATTGAAAAAATTCATTAAAATGTGTGCATTGTGCACTAGGATGTTCCCACCCACTTACTGTATAATGCAGCCCATGGGAACAGACACTGTAGTGTTAATGGTATAGCACCACATAAGTGTGAATTAGCCCTGATTGAGGTGTGTCATAACGGACAGCACCGCACATAAGTGTGAATGATCCCTGAATCAACATGTTGACCACTTAGGCAAGTTTCACATATTATGTGGTGCAATCGTCCTGCAGCTGGAGACCCCGGGGCAGGACATTCCCACCATGTCCCCGTCCATATCCATATTACCCTGCTGCAGAGTGTGCCGACAGGGTAATATGTGTTGTGTCGCCCTAACTAAGTGACGCACTCCCTGCTGGAAGGAAGTACATTGCTCGATTACTGTCACTCTGTGCATGTGCACCCGTAATTGCTTCTGAACACTTATCGTGGCGCCATACGCCATCATAGACTTGCATTGCTGCATAATTGTTGCGGTGGGAACGGATCATGCGGCAATGATACTGCAAAGTTTGCAGCGGGCTTGCTGCGATTTCGCTGCTTCCCTCACACAACATTGTATCGCCATAGTGTGTAAGTCTCCCTAGACATTGCCCTCGCGACCAGCTATGGTAGGAGAGAGTACCGGGATGCAATGCAGCAAATGTAAAAGTAGCGTTAAAATGCGCTTTTCACAGTTGAGTAATACTCTTTCTCAACTCCAACCTCCTGGATTTCTATCAAATCTTTTGCCATGATCTCAAGCTAAACAACTTACTGCTGAATTTTTGTGTGGTCTATTATATCTTGATCAGGTAATAAAGACATGTTATATTCCCTTAATCTTGTTTTTTTTGGGGGGGTTTTTGCACGAGGTTGAGTAAAGTTGGTATTTTTTTGTAACTGAGCCTTTGCCTTCATATTAATAATTTATACTTATTTTGTTTAGTGATATATATATATATATATATATATATATATATATATATATATATATATTTGTTACAAGTAGAAGACAACACTAACATTCAACAAACTGTGGTCACTTTTAGACATCTACACGACTTCACCTGTACGGCATCATCTATCACGGGCCTAAACCTCTGTATAATCATTTTTTAAGTAATTGCTTGCTAAAATTTGACTTTCATTATTTTGCTCATCTGAGCTAAGGACTTTTGAAATAGTTGGATTCATACTTAAATCAAGAAATTCAACCCTCACCAAATATTAATACAATTATTACCTCAATTTCTGTTCTTTTTACTATTGTGTGTGTATGCGTGACTATGGGCCTGAGGCTTGAAAGGCTGGTACATTTTCCGTGTGCAGGCAGCAATATTACCGTTACTAACGCCAGGGAAGAAGCACCTGCTACACTACTAGCACCACACGTGTTAGCGTACTGCTATGGTAATGCGCTTTCTGCATCACATTGCCATAGCACCATTCTTGCTTCCCCAGAATAGTGTAATAGACACTTCTCCACTAGCCTTATTATCGGTAAAATGGACATGTACTACCTGTGCATGGCAAAGTTACTGAACATTTGTGCATTAGGCCCTATATTTCTTACTCAGGATTTCTGTAAAATTAGGTTATGAGTAGATCTGTCCACTTTAAAGCTATTGTTTTACTAGCTAGGTATGCAAAACTATGCAAAACTACACATGCATGCAAAACTACACATCTATGATTTGGTTTCGTTGCTTAAATAAAACTTTAATCAAGGATTGAACTTCATTCTAATCAGTAGCTGATACTCCCTTTCCCACGAGAAATCTTTACATTTTCTCAAATAGATTAATAAGGGGGTATGTATGGCTGATATTGTGGTGAAACCCCACCCACAGTGTGATGTCATGACCAAGGTCCTGACAGTCTGCTGTCTGTGAACCTCATTGCATTGTGGGAAATAATGCCTTTTTCCAACTGCCAAGCAAGTAATATTCAGTAACGAACATCCCATACAGAACAGCTGGCAGAACGAAAGATGTCACCACCAGTGATACATTTCAGAATGTAAATCAGAGAGAGGAAAGATTTTACAATGGGCAAACACTGACTAAATAATCTATAAATAAATATAGTAAAATATAAGCTTTTATTCATTATGTTATTTTCACTACAGTTCCTCTTTCACCTGTTGACTTTAGTAGCAACTATTGTAAGGGAAATAGTGTTTTATTTTACTGCTGTAGTAAACAAGTCTCTGCTATTATATAAGCCAGGGCTCTGGGCTCAGTGACTGGCCATGAATCCCACTCTTCACTACAGACTTATCGCTACTGCATCACACTAAAACAAAAATATGTTCTGCAATTAATGAAACATTCATTTGGAATATTTGATATTTTGTCAATGAAAAAAAATTGTAGCACTAATTTTATTAAAAACAAAACAATAAAAACCTTAAAATATTTCATTAAAACTCTAGTTAAGGCGCATGCACTTTTTTTTAATGCATACTTTGTGGAATATCTCAGAATTTGCAATACACAAAGCCTATACATTTTTGCATAGGCTTACTAAACTGTCTTCCTGTGTCATAGATAGAACTGCAGTCTATACATCAACCAAACTCCTCCCCGTATCCCATCATCACCTTCAGAGGCATGAAGGAATTTTACATGAGAACAATAAACCTGATCCCACTCTCCTCCTCCATTTGCTGCCAAGAGATTAAATCCACATACACATTTTAAACTATCGTCACCAAAATTAATCTTTAACCCATTAGCGGCTTCAATAGAGTTATCATGTTTAAGATAAGTGCACTGCTTTTGAATCCTTTGAGGTCTCTCTGCTAGCAGAGGATATTGTAACAGAAAGAAGAAGTCCTCTGTTTGTCTCACACTGCCCTCTAGTGACATGCGGCCATAAGTACACATTACAGCAGTACTAATTAGTAGCAAGGAAATGTAACTAATAAGAAATAAAAAATGTGCTAAAATAAAATGGCATGGAGCACTTTCAAGCCTTTAAATAAATTGGTTACTAAAGAGTTAAAACTATTTTGAGCAGCAATTTATGAATATGCTGACAAGCTGCTTGTTTCCTGGCTGACTTCATTAGAAGTTCCTAGAGTAACAATAGAAAATGAGCTTTAGTAGAAGAAACTCTTAAGTGTCTCAACTCTTTGTAGCCAGCATTGTAACTATAGCTCAGCAGTGCTTACATTGTAATGGGACACTTTTTAGGACTTCTTAAAGTCTTTGATGAAGCAGGGCTACAGGCAAACATGTTTAGTCAACAAAGCCCCTATTGTCATTGTCCAGACTGATGTAGAGTTAAACTGCTTAGAGTTGAGCCTCAGTTTTAGACATTTATCTATTTTATACACCTCTTGGAACTTCTTTTAGTTCTTTATATAGTTATACAAATGAGCTGTTAACGCTTCTGCTTAGCCACTTCAAGATGAGATATCGCTGGGCAGAATAGTAAGGCTCTGTGGATTAAACACATCTTAGTCAATATGGTGTGATGACCATGACCAGTTTCATGTCAGGTCAATAGCACTTCCACACTTTCTGCCTTCTGTAGCCACAAATAAAGAAAACTATGGAAATATTATGTATTACATTTACGACAATACTTATCCTGGAAAATAACATTTTATATCGAGGGGCTGATTAGCTAAATAAGTAATATTCATCCAAGCCTTTCTTCTCTTCAGAGGAATAAAAAACATTTTCCATAAATGTAATTTGGTATTGGAATTTAACAGAGGCTAGCATGAAAATGATTTCTTTATTAAGTCAGTCTCTTGAATTTAAAGTAAGCCTGGCATAATAAACTGCCTGCCTGCCTGAGCTTTAAAGTGAACCTCCCGTGAAAATTTACATATGAAAGGACAACTGTATCTACAGAAATAATCCTGAATGTAATTCTTCTGGAGTCTCATATTCTTATTTTGATTTCAAAGGTAAAAATTAGATTTGAGAATCTCACTATCATTCATTGCTACTTTTAATGTTTATTCAGCCCCGCACGGAGTAATGATGACCCACTGAACATCTTACTGCTTTTGGATT
Organism: Hyperolius riggenbachi; assembly: GCF_040937935.1. Classification (NCBI taxonomy): domain Eukaryota; kingdom Metazoa; phylum Chordata; class Amphibia; order Anura; family Hyperoliidae; genus Hyperolius; species Hyperolius riggenbachi. The sequence goes on from NC_090650.1 coordinate 331,710,853, forward strand.
GTTTGTCTTAAAGGGAACCTGAAGTGAGAGGGAATACGGAGTCTGCCATCTTTGATGCCTTATAAGCAATACCAGTTGCCTGACTGTGCTGATGTTTTGCCTCTAATACTTTAAGGCCCAGAATGAACATGCAGATCAGATGCTTTGACTCGATTGGCTGCATACTTGTTGCAGGTTTGTGACTCAAAAACAACACAGCATGACAGCCAGACAACTTGTATTGTTAATAAAGGAATGAAGATTACAGCCTCCGTATTCCTCTACCTTCAGATTTGCTTTATGCTTCACACGAGGACTGTTGCCCATAGTCTTTTGGACTACCTTAGACAACAGTTCATGATGACTGCTGTACAGATGATAGCAATGCATTCTGTTTCTATGGAGGGATGCCTGGGAAAGGCAGACCACGTGTGATTTTCCATGGGAAATATTAATATTAATGCATCACGCTAAACATTGACAACATCTCCTGTAGCACAATTTACTTGAATGCTGTCAAGACAATAATCCTTAATAAGACATGACAAGATATGACAATGTAGCATGCTCTACTGATGTATAACAGAGGAAGCTGCAATCCTTACCATTAGGATTCCACTGGTCTTCTCCTCCCAACACAAACAAGAAATTCTCCACTTCAACCACACAGTGGTGAGCACTGTTGTATGGCATAACTGTGAAACCAGACAATGAGACTGCGTGTTACAAAAAGTCAGGTTAAAATGAACTTATATTTTGAATGTAAGCAAAATGGAGTTGCTGTAAGCCATCCTCATCCACATCTGAAGGTTAGACATGTAGACCTTCTTTGACCTTGTTCATTGACACTTGTCTGTGCTCGTATTGTTCTTTAATGCTTTTGCCACAGAGAAAATATAATGCAGCTCGATACTACAGATAGCTTTTTTCTTAGGAATTTATTTCCACTTTAAGACAGAAAAAGAACACGTCAGATGTGAACAAAACTTTACCAATTTTCAGATATGAATATGCATCTCTATAGCGTCTGTTACGCCCAGTTCAGACACTTGTAAGTCCTACTAATAGAGTGAAGCATGGATCTGAGCGGTTTGGTCAGTTCCTTCTGAGGTCATTGGTTTCTGTAACATGTCACGGGTATTTCTTTCTCTAATACAATATGGATTACTCAGCACTGGGGAATTCTAAACAAGATAACAGCATAATACAGGAACCAGACTCACTTCTGATTAGAAGCTAAAGAGAACCTATTAAAAAAAAACAACAATGTTTGCAACAGCAAAAAATCACTTACAAATTAAATTTTCCCCTTTTAAAAAAAATGTAATGAGATAGCATTGCTTAGTTTATTTAATCTACTGGCATACTCCTTAGTATCACATGCACCAATATCAATGACATTCCTCAGCCCAAACAGGTCCGTGTTACTGCACAGGCGCAGTGTGACCACGCTCGATCTCATACGGGAGCGCGGCCGCGAGCTTCTGGGGACCCAGCACTGGAATGGCCTGGGGGGGAAGGATCCAGAGGCTTCCCTCTCCTGAGGTCATTATGTGATTTTTTGCCTCAAATAACTCACAGGTTTGCTTTAAAGTGAACCCAAGGTGAAAATAAACGTATGAGATAGACAATTGTATTTATCCTCCTACTCCTAAAAATGTAAACCCATGGTTTTATTTTTAAACATTTGCAAAGTAGATTGAATGTCTTGTTGTCTCTGCTCAGTGGCAGCCTATTAAGTGTCCCTGGGTAAAAATGCATGAGCTATTGACCTTTTTCTATCTCCCTCTGCTCTCAGGAGTTGTATTCTGCACATAAAAAAACTATTATGGCTGTAATTCCTGAAAAGGTACCAACAAGACAGAAGTTGTCACTTCCATGCCTGAAAATTTACTCTTTCAGGCAACAAAATAAGACAAGTAAAACAGCCTGGTTATTAATAGGTTTTGTACTGTACAAAGCCGTTTCTTGGGCAGTGCGGGCAGGGCGACCTGGGCACAGACCTGAAAGTATAGGAAGGGGGGTGCAGGCAGAAGGACATAACCGCTAGGGAGCTGGTGACGCGCAGTGCAGCCAAATGGAAGAAGAAAGAAGATTACCAGCGCGATCACCTTCCTTGACTCCTCCTAGGCTGCCTGCATCAGGCATCAGGTCATACTCATGTCACCACCGCGTGATGACACCTGATGTCCTTTAGCGGTACTGCAAGCTGTCAGTGTGCGGCGCCCATGGAGGAGTCGGCTTTCCGGGCTCTCTTCACCTGTGTGTTTTCCTGGTCCCTGCTTCCTCCTGGATGAGCGGCTAGTCACTAGTAAGTAGTGGCTGTGTTGCTGTCCCTAAAGAGTAAGGGTTCGCAAGTCCAAAGGGATGGGGGAGGGGCACAATTTTTATACCCTCGCCCTGGGTGCAATTTAGCCTAGAAACTGCCCTGGTACTATACATACACATGTTTATCTCATCATGTGACATGTCACCTAGGGCAGGGCTTTTCAACCCTACCCTCAAGTACCACCAACAGTGCATGTTTTGTGGAAATCCACAGAGGTAGGTAATCAGCTCTGCTGAGGCACTAATTACCTCACCTGTGAATGTTTGTGGTTTTCTGCAAAACATGCGCTGTTGGTGGTACTTGAGGACAGGGTTGAAAAACCATGGTCTAGGGTACAGTTTAAATATTTGGGCAGTGACTGTGAATATTCAGATAAGTATATAAGTATAATAAGCATACTCCATTCACTGTACAGCCCGCTTTATTCTGTAGGAGGAAGTGGCAGTTTTACCTTATAGATACCAGGCATTAGCATGCAGAATTCACACCTTATATGGCAATGTATTAAAGCACTGACGTGCGTCCTCATATATTATGCATTTTTGCACAGTTTGATTTAAACAAGAAGGTGATTTGTCGAAATCTTCCATACTTCTTCAGAATAATATATTGTTTTATCTAATCTTGTTTTATTTTAAGTCATAATAAGATGACACACAGAAGGAAAATAGCTACAGAAAACATTCTTGTATAAATGACATCTCTCGCAGACAAAGGCCCTATTCCCTTTCAGTTGTCATGGGAATCCTGTACATACTGATTTCTTTTCAATTCCGCCAACTAATATATGCTTCAATTTATTTGGATTAGCTTAACCATCCTAGAAGTGTCGCGCACTAGGCCGTACGTTATACCTGTCCATAAATGTCATGTCACTTCCTTTGGAAAACATACAGATGTAGCGCTTTGGTATCATGTAAAGTAGAGCAGCAGCAATAGTCAGAAAATGATGTCCTTGCTCATCTCATCAAATGGACACCTTAAATCTAGGTGAGGACAAAGAGGGAAGCGATGTGCATGTTGAAGCCGGGAATTTATTGCTGGACACGGATCAACAGAGCACTTAGAAAACCAGAGCAGTGGGAAATCAATATGACACAGGGCCAGCTCTTTCTCTATAAACTTCTGCCAAAGAGAAAAAAAAGCCAGCCGAACTCACACGTGAATTTTTTCAGTTATATATCTCTCATTTCACATGATTTACTATCTCCTTCTTGCAAAATGCAGCAGTGCAATATGGAATGTTTAATGATAATTTTTATCATTTTGATGCTACAGGCTGCCCAAACTTGGCTGGAGCTCAGGGAAGATTTATCAAACTTTAACTCATGCGGCTATTCTGTTAGAACATTGTAGGTTTCACTATTTTTAATGCAAGGATGTTATCAAAAACTTGATAAGATATCTAATTAAATGTTATTAGAGGCATCTACACATGGCATGTAGAAAGCACTTGATGGATATGTTGAGGCCAAATGCATAAATCTAAGAGTGTTACTATAGTGAAAAGAGACTTTTCTACGCCAGAAGCAATGCATTGTGAAGATGCACCCCCTTCCCGATGTGTCTTTGCAAAGCTGGAACAGAAAGGGCAGACACATCAGGCTGTGCATTGCAGGCACTGGAACTACGCTTCCCTCCCTTTGCTTTCTCCAAGACAGCATCTCTTCCCTGCTGGCCCATAGCAACCTGGCTCTGATCCCCAGGATGCCGGGTATGTGCTGCATGGGCACTACATCACTTACCCGATCTCAGCACATAAGCAATGGGTTCACCAGCCACACGTGAATTCTTGCCTCCTCTCTGACTACAGCGGCACCTCATGTGACCCAGCATCACTGACAGGTCACATGAGTCACCACTGTAGCCAAGGTTACGGGGCGCTGAGCGGGAAGATGGAGAGCAGGTGTGTGTGTGGGGGGGAGGGGCTCAAACAACACTGGATCCTGGGGTCATACTACACAGGTGTTATAAAGGTAGAAACAGAAATTGCCATACAGGTTTGGATGAAATGATTGTGTCTATAGTAGAGAATCATCTGCATAAATGCTGGAAAAGCAATTGGTATACTGCACTAAAGATTGTGTTTGTTCTCACATTAAAGTTGCTAAAGAAATTCACTTCTCTGTGTTCTGTGTTTGTTTAGGCAGATGAACCTGTCTAATTCATTCTTATCAACAACTGTGCACAGACTGCAGGAGAATTCTGCTTAGGCAGCTTTCCACATAGTAAGCACTGATGCTTAACTCTTTGAGTGCATTCTCTAGAAGTGAAACCAAGCAAAACTTTAGTTTTTTTTTTTTAGGATTTGCATGAATAGTAATAAAGATTTTTTCCCCATAAATGTTATCATGCTGTGGCTAATATTCTGAGTTTAGTCTATGCATAGGATTTATGCTACTTCCTTATTAGTACAGTAGATTAAGTCTGTGATTTGCTCATGATGTAATGATGATGGAGTGGCCTTATAGTGCAATATACAGCCCACGTTTTATGAACACAATTGTGTCACTGGTGTCTGTACTCACTCCCACTGCAGTTTTTACCTGCTATGAGTTTCAAATTAAAGATGAGGGCCCTAATACAAAAAGCACTAAAATACAGTAACAAATGTAATACCAAAGTAAAGTTTATCGTGGCTACCCTATTTGAAATGTGTGTTTTTCACTTGCAATATGATGAATTTTATAGATGAGGCGAGAAAAGTACTGTCTAAGAAAAGTTTAGCACCTTAGGGCAATTAAGTCCACATTATTATTATTATTATTATTGATTTATAAAGCGCCAACATATTCCGTGGCACTGTACAAAGTAGAAAAACAAACAAGGGGTACATAATGATACAGACAATGATATCCTGTACATCAAATATGGACACTGGTACAAAATACAGAGCTGGTGGTTGCAATGACAGATGGAGCGAGCTATGAAATGAACTACAAAATCCAAGTCGCATAAGGGTGAGAGAGCCCTACCCTTGCAAGCTTACAATCTAAAGGAATGGGGGGAAACAAGAGGCGGGGATGCATGCGGTGTACATACAGGCATATTCTAGTAAGGAGTAAAACTTAAGAGGTTGAAGAGGAATGGCCTAAGTTAGAGCATATGCTTGTCGGAGTGAGTAAGTTTTGACATATAAGGACTGTTGCTTTGCCTCTCTGCTCTTTAAAAAAAAAAAACTGTTTCAGAGTGTAACTCTCCTACACATTTTATCATAAAGTGCTCATATTTCAAGATTTACCCATTGAATTAAAAAGAGCAGTGCAACCACACTAAGCTTAAGTCTCATTAATAAAAACATAGACTTCATTCTACCAATAAGATGGCTCTTGGAAATGGCATTAGGCAGTAGAATGTATGTATGATCATGGTTGAAGTACACTCAGGATTCTGAGGAGATTGCTCATTGGTGCACTTAAGCTTTGAACATGTTTTTTGTCGAGACTCCAGCAATACAAAAAGTTGCGAACAGCCATGGCGACAATGGTCCCAGTAGGTTGGCACAGATGCAGTGTTAAGCGATGGTGCCCGGGCAGCCTGGCATGTAAGGGGTCGATGTCGGGTGAGTGAGTGTTGGGATAGGGACAAAAGTCATGACTATGCCTGGCAAGGCAGCAGTGAGTGTGACGGATCTCATAGGAGCAAACTAGAAGTGCCGTGGTGCTGAAAGACAGCTCCATAGCGCAAAACCTTGCTCCCCATCGCCGGGCAGCTATGAGCAACAGCAGGTGAATGCCTACTATTCGACCGAGGGAGGCTTTTCTCGCTCAGCTATCACACAGGTGAATCCGGCAATAAATTGGATTTGCAGGTAACACCTGTGCGATGGCCAGTAAGTAACTTGCATGCAGAGAGAACTACTTAATATCTTGAATAGTATGTGGTATTTTGTGCTATGTTAGCAAACACGAAACATCTGCTCTTGTATATATACTTATCTAATCTCTTCTGAAAGCAAACATGTACAGGCTTGCATTTTAGTTAAATGGTAGCAAGGCTATCTCAGCTGTGCAGGCTGCTGTCACCAAAAAGGCTGTGTTGAGTTTTGGCGAGGCCCAGGGTTTGGCTGGCCTTCCTGGTTTATTAGCCCACTCAATCCCATGTCTCCTCTGTTTGCTGCCACTGCTCTCCTGTGCTGGCCACAACTCTCCTTGCTCCCTGGTGATGTTACTGCTTTGCCTATGCACTCATACCAAGCTCAGGCAGCTGTCAGGTGGGGAGGGATGAATAAATTGGTAGTTAAATCCATAGTCTGATGCTGGGAATACACCATACAATTTTCTGTTAGATTTTCTGTTAGATTTAACTGCCAGATAGATAAATTCCAACATGTTGGAATTTATTTATCTAACCATCTATCTGCCTAGCAATTAGGCATTGTTCTACTCAGCAGGAGATAAACAGAAGACAATGCACCAGAGATAATGACCAGTCTCTACAGAAAATAATCTAATTATGCATTCTAACAGAAAATCTATCTGATGAGAAATTGCATGGTGTGTACCAGGCTTAACAGAAGAATCTAACAGAAAATTGTATGGTGTATTCCCAGCATGATTTTCATCCAATGATGTGGAAAAGTGGGCGATCAGTAGAGTCCTGTTTGTGACAACAGTAGATGTTGCTGAGGCAATAAGACTGCCTAGTGTGTCACCTTACTACCAGATACATTGGCAGTGCCCCTCTACACGGTCACTTAAAAAAAATGAAACCGTCTAAGGAAGCAGCCAGCATATAGCAAAATTACAATTGCAATTATGTTAAAACATTTACCTTTTAAAAAGTCATAAAAATGATAAGGCCTCTTACCCACTATATGCATTGCTGTGCACATTGTAAAGTGTGCGATAGAAAAGAACATCAGAAATGCATAGACTGTACCGTTTAGCGCTCCCACCTACATGTTGTACAGCAGAGTGTTTTTGGAATGCATGGCTGCATGCATGTTTGTCCGCAGCACAGCATTATATTATCATTTTCAGTGCTGCAACAGAAAGCAACATAGGCACCATAAGTTTCTGTATAATGCACAATCGATTGCGCTGAACACAAGAATCCCTGATTATTTGAAGCCTCCCAAAATAATATTTTTGAGTAGTGTTTGCTTAAACTAGGCCTTCCCCAATGTCCTGTACAGCACGTTTCATTTAGAGCTGCTGAGAGTGTAAGGGCCCGTTCAGATCACAAATGCGGATGGCCATGCGTGCGGAACGCATGCGGAAACGCAACGCGTACGAATGCACGCCATCCGCGTTTGTGTGCGTTGCGTGGCTGATCCCATCACTGAAAAGTGAATGGGACAGCCACGCGTTTTAGCAAAATCTGCGTGCGGCATGCGTTCCCGGACCGCACAGGTCCGGAACGCATGCAGTGTGAACATCAGACATTGCACTCTATGCAATGTCTGATGTCGTGCGTGTCGGCCACCTGCACGCGTTTCCAAAACGCGGCTGGAAACACGTGCAGTGTGAACGGGCCCTAAGGCTAGGTTCACAATAATGCATTGCGGTGCGGCATAACGGACACTTTGTAACACAGACAGTTGCACTGCAATGTACCACCTATACAATGTTCACAACACACTAGGGGCTCGATTCACAAAGCGGTGATAACCCAGTTAAAGACTTTAGGGGCCTGATTCACAAAGCGGTGCTAACAGTTAGCACGCTGGTGAAAAGCCCTTTATCACGCCTAAACTCAGTTTAGGCATGATAAGTTTAGGTGTGATAAGTTTAGGTGTGATAAGTTTAGGCATGATAAGTTTAGGTGTGATAAGTTTAGGCATGATAAGTTTAAGCACCAACTGCATTAGCACCGCAGTGCACAGCTGATCAAAAGTTTTGCGCTAGCAAAGTCTGGTGCACTTCGTATAGAGTTTAATGGCGCTGCTTTGCGTGCGGGACTTTGCACGCTATCTACACTTATCTAAACTTAGCATGCCTAAACTTATCACACCTAAACTTATCACACCTAAACTTATCACGCCTAAACTGGCTTTTCACCAGTGTGGTGCAAAGGTTATCATGCCTAAAGTCTTTTAGGTGTGATAACTGAGTTATCACCGCTTTGTGAATCAGGCCCTAGGCGTGATAACCATTTTTATCATGCCTAAACTCAGTTTAGGCATGATAAGTTTAGGCATGATAAGTTTAGGTGTGATAAGTTTAGGCATGATAAGTTTAGGTGTGATAAGTTTAGGCATGCTAAGTTTAGATAAGTTTATATCGCGCGCAAAGTCCCGCACGCAAAGCAGCGCCATTAAACCCTATGCAAAGTGCACCAGACTTTGCTAGCGCAAAACTTTTGATCAGCTGTGCACTGCGGTGCTAACCCAGTTGGTGCTTAAACTTATCACGCCTAAAAACTTATCACACCTAAACTTATCATGCCTAAACTTATCACACCTAAACTTATCACACCTAAACTTATCATGCCTAAACAGAGTTTAGGCTTGATAAAGGGCTTTTCACCACGGTGCTAACTGTTAGCACCGCTTTGTGAATCAGGCCCTAGATGTGTGGCATCATAATGCATGCAGTGCATTACCGCAAAACATGAGCATTAACAGTGAAAGTGAAGCATACTTTTTATTGACTGTATGCTTCACTGTATGCGCCCAAATACCCGGATAATGCACGGCACCACTTTCACTTTCTATTGCTTTGCAATCCTGCTGTTACAGAGAATGCAACACAACCCAGCCTAACGCATCGTGTAATGAGAGTTTCTGCTTCGTAACCTTTTACCAGCCTGCTCTAGCAGAGGATTGGCGACATGGGGGGGATTATAGAGCTTAAAGTAAACCTAAGGTGAGATGTATATGGAGGCTGCCATATTTATTTCCTTATAAACAATACCACTTGCCTGGCAGTCCTGCTGATCATCGTTCTTGCATCAGTAGTGTCAGAATCACCCACCTGAAAGAAGTATGTGGCTAAGCTTGCTGGATTTTTGTCAGAAACATCTGATCTGCATGCTTGCTCAGGGTCTATGGCTACAAGTAGTAGAGGCAGAGGCTCAGCAGGAAATTCAGGCAATGTGCATTGTTTAAAAGGAAATAAAATATGTCAGCCTCCATATACCCCTCAATTCAGGTTCTCTTTAACTATTTTACGACCACGTCACGCCAATTGGCGTGAACACGATGGCTCCCCAGGACAGCGTATTGGCGTCAAATCTGGGGTCGTGTTGTGCAGGAAATCGCGCGCCCCGATGCACGCGCATCCCCGCATCAGTCTCCCAGTGGCAATCGCCGATAGGAGACTGCACTGTACAGCACTGCGATCTATGGCAGCGCTGTACTGGGAACAGCCATTTCACTCGGCTGTCCCCTGGGAAGGCACAAGAGCGATCGGCTCTCATAGGGTGATGCCTCTGACAGCCGATAACTGTGATTGGCTGGCGGGGGGAGGGAGGTAAAAAAATAAAAATAGTCAATTTTATTTAAAAAAAAAAAAGAGAAATACATGTATACAAAAAAAAAGCCTCCAGCAGCAATCAGAGCCCACCAACAGAAAGCTCTGTTGGTGGGCAGAAAAGGGGCGGGATTCATTTGTGTTCTGAGTTGTGTGGCTCTGCAGCAAACCATTAAAGCTGCAGAGCCCTAATTTGAAAATTGCCTGGGGGGGGGGGGGGGGGGGGTGAGTTTAAGCCTGTGGTCCTTAAGTGGTTAAGGGCACACAATATGACAATTCTTTGCAATTTTACTTGTGAACATACTGAGAATGCAGAAGCTTGGCCAATACTGAATATCTTTCCTTATATTTGCCATTTAACATTAAAACAAAAAACCCGGAATCATGATGCTTAATATATATATATATATATATATATACAAACACACACTCAATTCATATTCATGGGTAGTGTGTGCCTCCAGTAGAGAAGGTGTTAAAGATAAGTTTTGTAATCCGTCCTGAAACACAGCACACTATATGAGTTTCTAGCGTGTCAGTCAGTGAGTTAGAGGGAAAGGGTAAAGAGAAGCTAATCAGGATGAAATGAGATTAAAGGCTGTCTAATTTTACAGCAACTGTGATCCATCAGGCACTGTGAAAGTGACAGTGGAAATGAGTGATGGAGACAGACAGGTGGGGCTGTACATTCCACTGATTTATCCTCAGATGCACTGGGCCTTATTTTATTGAGTGAACATGACCGCATTCATCACGACTGTCATCTAGGCCCACTTCCCTCCATTTAAAAAGGTCACTTTACTACGAAGGAGTGAAAGAGTAAGGGAGAGGCTTTCTCAAAACAGATTTAAAATCACATGCCACTTCTTTCTAATAGATCATGACGACTCCAATGTTCTGCATACCTGGCTTATAAACTGACAGTGATTGGATAATTGTCCGCTAAGACAACAGACCGTCTCATAGCAGTGGGCATCATGTGATTCATGCATTTACAGCAATATAGATGAAGCCAATTAATCATGAATTATTACACAGTTCTAATATACAGTGTGTGTGTGTTTATATATATATATCATCAGTGGATCAGCAGCACCATGATGTCATTCCACACAGGGATGTGTATGCAGGCAAAACAGAGGTTTCCCCAAATGTCAGGGCAATACAAAGTCCACAAAGGTCTGCAGCACACAAATGCTCTTTATTGAAGCCAAACAGCGACTGATACAAACAACAGTTTCAGGCTTCCCCGCACTTTGTCAATAACTTCTCATGACTAAAGACTCTGCGCGGTCCAGCGCCAAAAAGTCTAGAACCTGTACTGCTAGATATGGAAGAAAAGCTACACATAAAGTGGGAGTAGGGGCTGCTAGATATGGAAAATAAGCTGCATAAGGCTGGGGTAGTACTACATATGGAAGAGGAGCTGTACATAAAATGGAAGGGGGGATGCTGCCACACCTTAGATTTTGCCACCAGTATTATATGATACAGGTGGCTTTATGATAGCGCCACCCCTGATATTTAACATCATCCCTTCCATTTGCTGCAGCTCCCCTTCCTGTTTCATGTGCAGCTCCTCTCCCATATCTAGCACCTCCCCTTCCGTGTGCAGCAGCTCCCCTTCCAGTTCCATGTGCAGCTCCTCCTTCATATCTAGCACCACCCCTTCCATGCACAGCAGCTCCCCTTCCAGTTCCATTTGCAGCTACTCTTTCATATCTAGCACCACCCCTTCCATGTGCAGCAGCTCCCCTTCCAGTTCCATGTGCAGTTCCACCTCCATATCTAGCACCACCCCTTCCATGTGCAGCAACTCCCCTTCCAGTTCCATTTGCAGATCCTCTTTTATATCTAGCACCACCCCTTTCATATGCAGCAGCTCTCCTTCCCATTCCATGTGCAGCTCCACCTCCATATCTAGCACCACCACTTCCATGTGCAGCAGCTTCCCTTCCCGTTCCATGTGCAGCTCCTCTTCCATATCTAGCACCACCCCTTCCATGTGCAGCAGCTCCCCTTCCCGTTCCATGTGCAGCTCCTCTTCCATATCTAGCACCACCCCTTCCATGCACAGCAGCTCCCCTTCCCATTCCATGTGCAGCTCCTCTTCCATATCTAGCACCACCCCTTCCATGTGCAGCAGCTCCCCTTCCTGTTCCGTGTGCAGCTCCTCTTCCATATCTAGCAACACCCCTTCCATGCACAGCAGCTCCCCTTCCCATTCCATGTGCAGCTCCTCTTCCATATCTAGCACCACCCCTTCCATGTGCAGCAGCTCCCCTTCCCGTTCCATGTGCAGCTCCTCTTCCATATCTAGCAACACCCCTTCCATGCACAGCAGCTCCCCTTCCCGTTCCATGTGCAGCTCCTCTTCCATATCTGGCAACACCCCTTCCATGTGGAGTAGCTCCCCTTCCCATTCCATGTGCAGCTCCTCTTCCATATCTAGCACCACATCCTTCCATGTGCAGCAGCTCTCCTTTCCATTCCATGTGCAGCTCCACCTCCATATCTAGCACCACCCTTCCATGTGCAGCAGCTCCCCTTCCCATTCCATGTGCAGCTCCACCTCCATATCTAGCGCCACCCCTTCCATGCACAGCAGCTCCCCTTTCTGTTCTATGTGCAGTTCCTCCTTCATATCTAGCACCACCTCTTCCATGCACAGCAGCTCCCCTTCCCATTCCATGTGCAGCTCCTCTTCCATATCTAGCACCACCCCTTCCATGTGCAGCAGCTCCCCTTCCCATTCCATGTGCAGCTCCTCTTCCATATCTAGCACCACCTCTTCCATGCACAGCAGCTCCCCTTCCCATTCCATGTGCAGCTCCTCTTCCATATCTAGCACCACCCCTTCCATCTGCAGCAGCTCCCCTTCCCATTCCATGTGCAGCTCCTCTTCCATATCTAGCACCACCTCTTCCATGTGCAGCAGCGGTTCCTCTCATTCCATGTGCAGCTCTCTTTTTCATGTGTTGCATCCAAGTATAGCAGCCCCCACTTTAAGGTACAGCACCCCACTTCCATGTCTTGCTCAATATTTGCAGCCTCACTATCCTTTATGGCCTCTACAGAAATCCACTCCTTATGGAAAGGAACAGGCATCACACATGAAAATAAGAAAAATGTAATAGAAACATTCCTGCTGCATATGGTAAGATTTAGCTGATGATGCGCCTAAAATTCAGCACGCTGTACCAACACTCATGCTGAACACAAAGAATGTCGGCAATCAGTTAAGAGCAATAACTTACCCTATGTTCTACTGCTCTTACTTCTCTAAAGTAGTATCTGTGTGATTGGTGTGTATTGCATATTAGCATTTTTCTTTGTTTTGCCTTGTCAAAGAAAACTTGTTAATATTATAATTTTTAACTTTTACTTATTAAGCACCAACACTTTATGTATGCAGCACTGTAGAACTCTTGCTTCTCAACAGACAATACGCATATCACAGAGGGTAGTTATGGTAGGAGCATTTTTCCACAATAGGGACAGCCCATACAGCCTAAAGTATATATATATAAATAGACCTAAATAAGTATTTTAATTAATTAAAAGAAAATCATTCTGCCTCCAAATGGCACAGATCTGAGGAAGTGCCACTTGCTATAACATTATCAGGGGATTAGTGTTAAAGTGGCCATACACGTGTGTGGGTCAACGATCTGCCACTGCTCATAATCTCCTAGTGAACAATCGATATTCTCCATCCGGTGCGATCGACCGTTTTGATCAACTTTTATTTGAAATCAATAGATTGGGCCGGCAGGTTGGAGCATTGATTGGAAATCCAAGCATCATTGGAAAAGATCAAAGTGTATAGCCACCTTTAGGTATTGAAAGGGAGGGGGTTAGTGTTAGGCATTTGCAGGGGGGTTAGTGTTAGTCACTAGGAGGGGGTTAGTGGAGGAGGTTAGTGTAAGGCATTAGGAGGGGTTAGTTATAGGACTTAGGAGGGGGTTAGTGTAAGGTATTAGGAGCAGGTTAGTGTTAGGCATTAGAATGAGGTGTTAGTATTAGGCATTGGGAGGGGAGTTAGTATTAGGTATCAGTAGGTGGTTAGAGTAAGGCATTGGGGGAGGCGGTTAAAGTGATCCTTAAGCCAACTAAAAAAAATGAGATTTACTCACCTGGGGCTTCCCTCAGCCCCCAGCAGCCGATCAGTGCCCTCGCAGCTCCGCTCCGATGTCCCAGGACCCGCCGGCGAGCACTTCCGGTTTGGCCGTCACCGGCCGACAGGCATGGGAACGCGAGTGATTGTTCGCGTTCCCAGCCTGTATATCGCCCCCTATGCTGCTATTGCGGCCAGCTGGCCGCAATAGCAGCATAGGGGGCGATATACAGGCTGGGAACGCGAACAATCACTCGCGTTCCCATGCCTGTCGGCCGGTGACGGCCAAACCGGAAGTGCTCGCCGGCGGGTCCTGGGACATCGGAGCGGAGCTGCGAGGGCACCGATCGGCTGCTGGGGGCTGAGGGAAGCCCCAGGTGAGTAAATCTCATTTTTTTTAGTTGGCTTAAGGATCACTTTAAGGAGGCTGGATTGGTGTTAAAATAGTGGAGTGAGTCTATAGTAAAAAATCGTTAAAATTATATTACCAATATTCTTACTATTGGCATGAAGCAGGGCCCAGTTCAACTGATGGGTGGCCAAATCAATATTGTACAATCACAGTATTGACCGTTTACTTAAAAAAACGGGTCTTGTGAATAACTGGTATCTCCGCAAATGTAATGTTTTGGTATATTACACGCCTGTCGAAGCCACCACCTAATTGACCAGATCCACCAGCTTCTCTATCTTCATAAAATATTTGAATAATCTGATCAAAAATATGAGCTAACACTAAAAATTGCACCATTAATGGGGATCTTTGCTTCTGCACGTCTGATACAACTAATCACCTACTGGTGACCTAGTCATTGGAAGAATGTATATTCTACCTGGTGTCCTCGCATGCTACACTGTATTCGCTCTTGTCAATCATCCTTTTCCCTTTGTGGTTTACCCATCCTCACATTGGGGTGTATGCATTAAATAACCGCAGTATTAGCTCTTTATTGGTCCTGCGCTGGTAATAATCACGTCTATAGATGCTTTGAATAGTAGTAATCATTAACAAACTGTTCCCCATCCCTTTCTTGCTGCTTCAGGACGTTATTATAAGTCAAACAGTGCTGCTGCTGCTGCTGTGCGCGTGCACGTACGTTCCCGTGCGAGTGCACATGAGATTAGTGAGGGAAAAAAACACCATAGAAAAAATAAACCTTTATTTCCAAATAATATATTGTCACCATACTTTGTACTAGGGACATCATTAAAATGTTGTGATAACCAGGACAAATAGGCAGATAAAATGTGTGGGTTTATATTAAAACTATAGGGGATGAAATTAGAGAAATAGTGTATTTTTCATTTTTTCCTTGTTTTTCCTTTTAAAATGCATAGAAAATAAAGCCTATTAAGTGTCCCAGAGTTAGAAAAAGGTCAATTGTTCATTTATTGTATTCCTTGCTGCCCTTTAGAAGTTGTATTCATCCAGGAAAACTTTAATGACTGTAAATTTGGTTTATCAGTGAAGTTTATTGTATTTCCAACAAGCTACCGACAAGACAGAAGCTGTACCTTCCATGCCTAAAAATTAACTCTTTCAGGCAGTAAAATAAAACAAGTAAAACTCCTTAAAGGGAATCTGAAGTGAAAATAAACTTATGACATAATGATTTGTATGTGTAGTGCAGCTAAGAAATGTGTAGTGCAGCTAAGAAAGAAACTCCACTTATTATCTATGCAAAAGAGAATCTCTGAGCTCTCTAACTAATTCAGTCAGAGAGCAATGCTATTTTCGGAAGCACTTCTCTCAACCTGTTTCTCACTGTTTCTTGTTTATTTAAAGTTTTTCTGCAAGGAAGTTCAAATGGTCTTTAGCTCTGCTCTGTTTCATTATTTAAAATACAGAGTGTAATTTGTAAACTGCAAATATTAGAGAATGATGCAATGTTATAGAAAAACAGCTATATAACTGAAAATAAAAATATGAGACTCTTTTCTTTGCTACTAATGTTCTATTAATTATCCGTACTACACATACAATTCTTTATATCATACTTTTGTTTTTTTGCTTCAGTGTCACTTTAATATGTGTTGTACTGTATAAATACATGTTTAACTCATCGTGTCATATATTGCCTCAGGTACACTTTAAAGCAATTCAAAAGTGGTACAAAGGGAAAAAAGATTTAATAATTCAAAATGTTCTCTGTGTGAACTGGACCAACAGTGTTAACTGCATCCATCTTTGCTGTCATCCAATTGGGAGAGATGGGTATACTGTAGTTTGCTTTAGTCAAGATTATATAAGCCAGGCAACAAAACATCTGAGATGAACACACAGAACACACAGAACAATGAGATAATCATCATAATGATTAAAAAAAAATCTTTGTTTTGCTGTGAACTAAAATCACATTTGCTTTGATGCTATAAATTTGGGTTTATCATTCAACAAAGGCAAGTAAAGCATAATAATTCATAATATCCCTTATACAAATACAAGCACCTTTAGGTCCATACTATGTAATAGTCAGTAAATACATTAGAGACATTTAAACATTTCCATTATATTGAGAGTCTTAGAATATGTAATCACATTGCCAACGTTTCATGCAGTAAAGCAATTCTGTGATCGGCCACTAGATGACATACCTTCCTCTCTTCTCTCAGCTCTTCTGCATTAAATCACACTGATATCTCACAATTGGCCAGCTACAGACTTTATATTTCCCTATACTTCAATACGCTGCCTATATTTTCAGTGGTTTATATGCTTGTGAAAGTTTGCTAGAGCCATTTTATTACAGAAACGTAGTATTAGGTCTATTAACAATCGTATAAAGATTTCACATCTTGCCTAAGGTAGCCTTACAAAGGTTTCTTTCTGACTATGCTTGGCTTATATCTATATAATTGGAAAGAGTCCTTCCAAACAAAAGGGCTAAGACCGCACTCCCTACTTTGCAGCAGGGTGAATCAAGCCACCAGCCCTGGGATGATGGAAATGCATTTTGCTTGGTCGAAGCCTCCTCCTTGTGTATATTATATGCTACTTTTTCTGGTTTTGCTTTTGATTGGATTCATGAGAATCTGTGATACAAGGGCCTGATGAAGAGCATATCTTGCCCGAAACGCACTGGTATCATTGCCTATACAATTTAAGATAACACTCATGATTTGCTTATAATGTCGAGCTAGATATATGTGTTTTTTAGCTTACTGAAGACCTTTTATCTTGAATCAAGTTATTGTGATATTTATGAAGATTACATTTTTGGATAAAACCTCATACTAAATGATCGCATACTGTTTGTATTTTTGTGTCAATAAAAGGGAATTAGGCCTTTTTCTACTGCAATACGTTGTGGTTTCTAGAAGAAGTGACTGTTTGGCTGACATGAATGCTTTGGCCTTATGGGCTGTATATTTCATTGGTAAAATGTTTTCTCTATAATACGTAGTGATGAACAAACTTCCCATGCATTTGCAAGCAACCTCAATTTCTAGTGGTCATTCCAATCCAGCTGATCTCAGTTCATAGGTCATGCTGGCTATTATGGGAATAAAGTTCACCACTGGCAAACCTGTACAAAAGTCTGCATTCATGTGCAAACCCCTAATTAGTTACATAAATAGTAGCAAACTACCTACACCAAACTACGAATACATCACTATTGTATTTTTTATAAAGCAAAGATGAGGTAACACAACTAGAACCTTTCTCATACTCATAAGCTTCTGCGCCAAAAGAGTGTTAGTTACTGAACACTCACAGAGTTGCTGGACTATAGGAAACCATGTATAGCATACAATGAAAATGATGTTTGTAATGACTGCCGCATAACTGTAGGCAAACCATTCCATGCAGTCAGTAAAAGCACATAGGTGGGTTGTATATGAACTCTAAGGCATGGGGAGCTATTTAAAAGATCAATGCCAGAAAACAATGAAGGGTGTTTACAGGACAAGCTGGGGCAAAGGTTTCTGCCAATTGACCTGTGAATTCAAACTCCAATTTTAATAGGTTGAATGAGTTATTTCACGCTGAGCAGGGAGAAAATGTGCAGAACACTGCTAAGCTACAGTGCTGGTAACAAAGAGTTATTAACTTTCAGCATTGGGAAGAAATTGTCAGGGTCATGTGTTCTGTTTTGTGCTGAGGAAGCAAATATTAGGGCCGATTCAGACGGACGTCTGCCCGGCGCTGCTTTTGATGACGTTGCTGCGCGGCTGCGCGGTCAGGCTTTCAGTAGCCTTTGCGTCGCGTCCGGATGTGGCCAGCGTTTTCATTCCCCTAGGGGGACACTAGCCATCGCGGTTGGCCGCCCCTGGAAGCTACATGTAGCTTCCAGGGCGGCCACGAACGCAAGCGAAAATCGGGACCCGAACGCCGCGTTCGTATAAACGCGTGTAAAAGCTCAGTGTAAACGCTCCCATTCACTTGAATGGGAGCGTTTAACGCGACGTTCCGAACACTTGCGGTAAACGCTCTGCGAGTGTCCGTCTGAACCAGCCCTTACTCTCCTAGTCGCAAGGAGTTACAGGATCAAGCCAAGCATATACTTTCCATTTATTTATTGTAAATATTGTGTACAATGTACAACCCTCTGCATGTGGAATCAATGCAAATGTATTACCATATGCAATAACTGGAAGCTAAAATAGAGCTTTGTCTCAATAATAAAATATTGAATACACCATGTGGGATTATTTTTAATTGTAAATAATTAATATAGCATGTTATGCAACTATAAATGTTGGGTGTACATGACAAACCTTCATGCATTACAAACGCAATACATGACAAAGGAGGAGAAAAGGATCCTGCCCATATAAGCTTGCAATGTATGATCTCTTCTGATGAAGGGTCATGAATGATGACTATTATCGACTACTATATGGTGGGTACACCAAAAGATATAAGTTTTCTGTGGAAAAGGACTGGCCACAGTCTCACAGAGGCACCAAAGCAAAGAAAAGAATCTGGAAGCAGGCTCAGTGGCAACATGCATAAAATATCCAGGGAGGCTCGAGGTAGCAGGGGGAGATTCAGCATAGATTAGAGCCTTGGGCGGGACCACAACTAGAAGGGTGTATAAGTTTAGCTGATTCTCAGACTGCACCAGTGTATCAGTACAATACAAATAAATTTGTTTGCGTGCGTTTCTTTACCAGCCATACACCCTAGAATCAGTCATCCCGGTTGAGGGGTACCACTGCTTAGCTGGCTCTTAGGAACCCTACTGCAATCTCTAAACCCCCAACTTTCTCCTGCATAATGCACAATATAGCATGCTGTTCTTGCCACCCTTCTGTAGAGTATGCACTGGATTCTAGACAGATAACTTCAGCATAACTGCTAATCTCTCACAGGTCATGTGGGAAGCTGTCACTTGCAGGGAAGCCAAATGTCCAAGCAGGTATCTATACTCCTGCCATTAGGGGGATGGCAGTGCTGGACAAGGGGGTATTAGATACTGGAGGCATGGTATTTAAGAAGCAGTATAAAGAAGTTATTGTATAAAGGTGGTATTCATAATTATACATACTGGTCACAGTTTGGGAGGAGGGGGAGGGGAGTAAGCATTATAGCAGCATATAGGAGACACTGCAATATTGTCTAGAGCAGACACTTCAAGGAAGGCAATATTCTCTGTTAAGCTGGATTCACGCCTGCCAAACTTTGAGCATGTTTTTCCGCATCTGGAAATGTGTTGCACACCCAGTTTTAATCAATGCACGGTTCTTGGCGGTTCACTTTATGTGCAATTCTTTGTTCATGTTGTAGGCATGGCAGAATTCTTTCAGCCAGTAACTACCTTTCGGAGCCCACACGTGTTCTCAGCATTTTTTATATTGTGCTGCTGTGGCAAAATGCAAGTATATGTTCACATACAAGCCTGCGAAGCGCATGTAGGAATGCGTGTGAAAATACATACGTACTAGTGTGAACCTAGTCTCAATCAAAGCAGTTACAATGTTACTAATATAGCACAGGTCACTCAGTCTTCTGTAAAATAATATTTGCATAAAGACTAAGTTCAGCTTCATACTTTTCAAATGAATGTGATGGTAAAGTTGCATTAATAATTAGCAATGGCCAGTGTTTTGTGTATTACACATCTGTTCTTTTTGCAATAAATTTATTTAAAATAAATTGTTCTGTAATTTCTTTTCCTGGTAAGATGAGAATCGGAATTCCTTAAAGAGAAGCCGTGACCAAGAATTGAACTTTATCCCAATCAGTAGCTAATACCCCCTTTTACATGAGAAATCTATTCCTTTTCTCAAACTGATCATCAGGGGGCTCTGTATGGCTGATACTGTGGTGAAACCCCTCCCACAGAAAACTGTGAGGACCATGGTCCTGGCAGTTTCCTGTCTGTGAACCTTGTTGCATTGTGGGAAAGAGCTGTTTACAGCTGTTTCCAACTGCCAAAAAAAGCAAGCAGCATCTCCATCCACTGACATCACCTGCCAGCAGTAAAAATGTCACCATGTGATAAATGTCAGAATGTAAATAAAGGGAGAGGAAAGCTTTTACAATGGGCAAACACTGACTAAATTATTTATACCTAATTATTGTAAAAATGAAGCACTTTTTTATTACATTATTTTCACTGGAGTTCCTCTTTAAAGGGATACTGTAGGGGGGTCAGGGGAAAATGGGTTGAACTTACCCGGGGCTTCTAATGGTCCCCCGCAGACGTCCTGTGCATGTGCAGCCACTCACCGATGCTCCGGCCCCGCCTCTGGTTCACTTCTGGAATTTCCGACTTTAAAGTCTGAAAACCACTGGGTCTGTGTTGCTGTGTTCTCGCTCCCGCTGATGTCACCAGGAGCGTACTGCGCAGTCGCAGACCATACTGGGCCTGCGCAGTACACTTCTGGTGACATCATCGGGAGATAGGACACGGCAACGAAGGCGCAGTGGTTTTCACACTTTAAAGTCTGAAATTCCAGAAGTGAACTGGAGGCAGGGCCGGAGCATCGGTGAGTGGCTGCGCAGGCACAGGATGTCTGCAGGGGAACATTAGAAGCCCCGGGTAAGTTCAGCTCATTTTCCCCCGACCCCCTACAGTATCCCTTTAAAGAAGTACTGTAGGTGGGTAGGGGAAAAAAGAGTTGAACTTACCTGGGGCTTCTAATGTTCCCCTGCAGACATCCTGTGCCTGCGCAGCCACTCACTGATGTTCCTATCCCATTCAGTTCACTTCTGATATTTCCGACTTTAAAGGTGCAAACTGTACTGGGCCTGCGCAGTACACTTCCCGTGATGTCAGCGGGAGCAAGGGGGCGGCCATGCAGACTCAGTGGTGCGTGGCTGCGCGGGCACAGGACGTCTGCGGGGGACCAATAGAAGCCCCAGGTAAGTTCAATTCTTTTTCCCCCTACCCCCCTACAGTAGTCCTTTAAGCTTTGTAGACATGTACAATGGTTTTCAAAAGAATGGTCAAGCGACCCCCTAAGAACATCAGCCACGATGGATCGACTTAGTCAAGTAGTGGCCAACGGCATTGCTCTCTCCACGCTCGCTCCATTGTGCAAGACTCTGTCCACTAACATCCATTGCAACAGAATGCATCACTAGCCTATAGACTAGTGATGCGTATCTACAGAACTTGGCTTGAACTGTCACCTAAGGGGCTAAGTCCCGATCCCAGCTTTAGAGAGAAAGTTGTCCAAACTCCTCCTCCATCCCAATCCATATCCAGGGTCGGTTTAAGCAACAATGGGGCCCCAGGGCAAAATAAACCTGAGGAGCCCCCCAACAGATACCCCAGAACAAAATTCGGCGTTAAGGGACCTTTTTTTGCAGCAGGTATAGTCAGGGTGTGAAGCCCCAATCGGTCGGAGCTCCACATTCTGGCTACCCCAGCCTGCATGGGGACAAGGGGTTAAAAATTTTCAGGAGGGGGACCCCACATAATTTGTTTTAAAAAAATTCCCACACTCTAAACATAAAAAAGAAAATTGGGAAAATAGGAAAAAATGCCAGGGATCCATATTGCGGCTGTATAGCGATCCCTGGCCAAAGCGCTGCGGCTGCGTATGGACCCCTGGAAACCCCATCAGGAAATGTATTGCTCTTTGTTTTGATACATGTAAAATTACACTACCGTTAGGTTTGCTACTAAAAGTGACATTTACTGCATTTAAAAGTATAGTTTTTTCCTTCAAAACTTTAAAATCGATTTTCTCAAAAACTATAAGGTCTTTTTGAAAAATAGTTTTTTCCTTTTATTCCCAATGATCTCCATAACATATCCTGCAAATTTAGGGTTTCTAGCATTTAAGGTGGATTTGCTATTAACCATTAAGGTCGGCAAGTTTTTAAATGTGTATTTTTTTTCCTTTAAAACTTTAAAATCGATTTTCTCAAAAGGTCTTTTTGAAAACAAAATGTTTCCTCTTGTAGCCACTGGTGGCCCCTACAAGCTCTGGGGCCCTGGGGCAATTGCCCCCTTTGCCTCTATGGTAGCGCCTGCCCTGTCCATATCCACACATGAAAAATATAAGGACTTGGCAGCAACCAGTCTCTCCCCATGAGCACAGATCACCTGACCTCTCGCAAACCTCCTCTCTGCTGACAGTTTAACACTGTGCATCTACAGCTTAGCCTCATAATTATAAGAATCCACTGAGCTGCAGTGCTGGCCACAAAGAGTAAACCTCTCAGCAGCATAAGAAAGCTGGAGAATAGGAACTGTTCTCTAGCAGGGCACTCTCACTCTTCTGCCAGTACCATGCTTGCTGGACATAACTTTGGATGACATGACTGACTTCTCCCAAGGAAATTTCTCAGGAATGGTTGCATCAAATGTGAAAATTGTGGGATTAATGGGATATTCCTCTATTCACCTTAACGGACAATGAAACATTTTAGTGTATGAATAAGGGCTCTACAATTTAGAATAGCTTTAACCACGTCAGGACCACTGGCTTAAACCCCCCCCCCCTAAAAACTAGGCCATTTTTCATAAAAATGGCCACTGCAGCTTTAAGGCCAAGCTGCAGGGCCGCACAACTCAGCACACAAGTGATTATGCCCCCCCCTTTCTCCCCACCAACAGAGCTCTCTGTTGGTGGGGTCTAATCGCACCCCAGGTGTTTGTTTGTTTTTTCTAAATATGTATTTGTTTATTTTAGTAATATTTTTAACACATGTTTTATTAATTTTATAACTCCCCCTCCCTCCCCCCACCAGCCAATCAGCATGATCGGCTGTCATAGGCATCAGCCTATGAAAGCAAATCACTTTCCTGCCTCTGGAGTACAGTACAGTGCTGCCTTAGATCGCAGCGCTGTACTATGTAAATAGAAGGCAGTTTCGCCATCTAACAGTCTCCTAGCGGGGATCGCCGCTGGGAGACTGATGGCAGAGCGGAACTCCGTCATCCATGCGGAGATGCGTGAGCATCAGTGCGCGCGAGCTCCTGTAAAATCCCCGCCCCAGGAATTGACGCCAATTGGCGTTAGGCGGTCCTGGGGCTGCTGCCTTGATCACACCCATGGGCGTAAGGCGGTTTTTAGGTAGTTAAGGGTGTGGGTTACAGTGGGAGATGGGTGGATCACAGTGTACCTATCTCTATTGTATATAGTATAGATACCCATGAGCTAACCCCACTTTCTCTAGCTGCTTCTACCTAGGCTAGTGATCATGTATTGTATTGTATTGCACTATCCTATTTATATATTCTGTTTAATGTAATATCTAATATAACTTCACCCCATAGCATAATGCAGCAAACATGCCAAAGCCTTCAGAGAACTTTATGGCTTTTTAATCAAATTAGTTTCTGCACTATAAAGTGGATTGAACATCTTTTTATTAAAAGCAATTATGCTCAATACACAAAAGTTAACAATTCAACTAGTTCACTTGTTCCAAGCATATTTGCTGTGATTAGTCCTCGATGTTTAATTTGAAGAGACTTTGCTAAACTGGGGAAAATCGGTAACAATAATATGAAGTTTCTTTACAATAAATGTTATTTAAAATGTCACTTTATACTTTTAGAACTTTTGATAGACCATTATCTCTAAGTGTACACAAAATTGCAGTGGATTGGGAACTGGAATATTTGAATTATCTTCTCCCTCCTACTGGTGGTATTGTGTTGTCGGACTCATTTTTGTTTGAAATAACAGAAGATCCAACTCTATCAGAATGTGGTGATCTTATCAGAGACTTAAATCATATCATAAAAATTTCTCAGCTTCTGTGTAATACTCAAAAAGCATAATTCTGGTTAAAAACAGTGATGGCCGTACTGTGTATATTACACGTATGCAGAATTTTGTGTAACATTTTGCAATTATGATCACACATAATTACAATTTCAAATTTGAATTGATTTAGGGTAATCCATCCCTAAATTCCACATGATAAGCGAAATCACAAACGTGGCAGTTGTAAATAGTTTTTCATGTAAATTGCAAAAAAAACTTAGCGCAAAGCAGAATGGTTGGGGGAATGGGGTGGAATGGCAAAAATTCAAAAAATGTTTTCATTTCATTCATGTATTTTGAGAAAATTGATTTTAAAAAAATTCACAGAAAAAAATGTTTTTTAAACTCGTTAAAACTATATTTTGCTGCAGTACACTTTAATGTATACTGAATTCCATGCTCTGTATACTCATTTTGTACATTTTAAGAAAATGAACATCTTGGTGTCTCTCCTCCAAGCCTCTTTAACCCCTTGTCACCCATGCAGCCAGAATTAGGAGCTCGAGCCGTGTGGTGCTCTGCATCCTGAGCAATATCGGCCCACATGGCTCATAATGTGGGGGGGTTCATACCATGAACAAGAGGGGTGTCTCCACCTCCAGTGCCCAGGAGAAGTAAGGGGCCCGAGCAGAGGGGGGAGTTCATGGTGAAATCAACAATTAACATCCAAAGGATTGTGGCGTGGGATCATTTCCAAGGATACTGGCATGGAATAATTAATTCAAGGAAAGTATTTATGGTTAATTAAAAACAATAAAGGACTTGTTGTTATGTTTTTTTTTATTAAACTTAAACCCTTTGTGGAAATGGGTAAGGGGCAGATCACCCCCTATAACTATATCAGTTGGAGGTGGGCATCTGGGGGTCTTGTTAAAGGGGACCCCCCTCAGATTCCACCATAGCCCTACCTCTTCCAGGGCACTGGCAGTGGGGAAAAGTCCCCTGTCTATGATAAGGAAAAGGGCTTTGGGGAAAGGGAGAGGGCCCCTGTCTTCCAGAACCCCCCTCCCCACATTATGGACCATGCAGGCTAGTACAGCTCAGGATGCAGAGTCTCACATGGTCCAGGCTGAAAACTCCAGCTATACCAGCCTGCATTGGTTACAACAAGGGGTTAAAGAGGCTTGGGAGAGAGGAGCCCACTCTGTCCATTGTCTTAAAATGTAACCTGCATACAGAACTCGGAACATATTAAAGTGTACCACAGTAAAATGTCATTTTACCGAGGTTAACAACCTTTATTTCTTTGCATTTTTTAAAAAACAATTTTCTCAAAAACTATAAGTTCTTCTTGACTTGTTTCTAAGGAAGCACATTTCAAATTTTGTATTAATTACAAGTAATCACAAAATTGTAAAACATAATTACTGTTGCACGCGATATGAATTCCAAATTTGCTGGATATTTTGCATTACTATTTTGCATTGTTATTGTGAATTTTGATGTATATATACAATAATGTAAAAGTCGAGCTCAACGCTAGCTAAGAAAAGAAAAAGTATCTGCAGAGAGTAAGGGCTCGCTTACACTGAATCAGTTGCAGTGAGATGCACAGCGCATGTGGAGGAAATTTCCGTGTTTCCCTATGGGTCAGTTTACATCTGTGGATTTTTACTAGAAGCTTTTTCGCAATGTACTGCTGCATGCAATACTTACAAAAATGCATAACTTTAAAAAAAAAAATGATCAGAACAAGTGATCAATTAAAATATATAAGTTTTTATCCACTTTAACTGTAAACCAGCCCAAACTTTCCACTCATCTCGTGCTTTAAACTGCCTCTGGTCAATCATCAACTTCTGAGATCTAGAGCTTTCTTCTCCCCAAAGAAGAAGTTAAGAATGCTTGCAAGAGACTTTTTGAAAAATCCCTCTTCAATAGCTTGTCACCTCTGGTCATGTGACTTTTGTGAAAATAGGAGGGTAGCAGCTCCATCACTTATAGTTTCTGTGACAGTAAGTGCTGTAACACCATCTTGGAAATAGGGCTGATAGCCTTCTTCCCATTAGCCACCTCTGTATCTAGAACAGGCATGGGCAAACTTGGCTCTCCTGCTGCTGAGGAACTACAAGTCCCGCAATGCATTGCAGGAGTCTGACAGCCACAGTCATGACTCATAAAGGCAAATGCATTGTGGGATTTGTAGTTCCTTAACAGCTGGAGGGCCAAGTTTGCCCATGACTGATCTAGAAGAATGCTTGGGATCTCAGAAAATGCTGATGATTTACTGTACAACCAATGGTAGTCCAAAGGGTTTGGTAGGGACAATATTTTGTCCCTAAACTTAATTTTTCTATTGTTTTTAAACCTCTCAATGATTGGAAAAAGATCTTTGTGATATCCACTATAATTTTTTCAATGACAAGCAGCTCCTCTTTGCTTTCAAATGCTTATCTAAAGAAAAAAAAATGTAAAAAATAAAAATTACATTTTTAAAATTATCTCTCAAACAATTTTTATTTTTTTTAAACCTGGTAGGCCCACATAAAAAATAGGATCTAGTCATCAATTCCTATTCTTTTTATATATATCAAAAATATGCTGCACATATGATTTTAAATTAATTTAACTTGCTTTATCACAGTTTTAAGTGTGTACAAATATAAATAAATGCACATTCCATTTAAATAATATCCCTAGCTTTTGTCTGACTGCTTGTAAAGAAAGTAAGAGCTATAA
The DNA here is from genome assembly GCF_040937935.1 of Hyperolius riggenbachi. Classification (NCBI taxonomy): domain Eukaryota; kingdom Metazoa; phylum Chordata; class Amphibia; order Anura; family Hyperoliidae; genus Hyperolius; species Hyperolius riggenbachi. The sequence continues at coordinate 331,737,548 of NC_090650.1, forward strand.
TAACCAGTGAGTGTTTTTAGGACAGCTGTGTAACAGTGACAGCCTGTAGAGCTGCCTTTAGTAAGACAGATGTTTATTTGCTTCCAACTTTTTGTTATTTGTTACCTAATTTTCAAATACTATATATCAGGCTAGGTGCACACATAGCAGAAATGCTAGCGTTGCATAAAACGTTGTTTTTTTTTGCCGTTAATGGAACTCTATGGGCCGCAGGAAAAAACGCATATAAAAACACATATGCATTTTCTATGCATTTTTAAACCTGCGTTTTTAAAAACGCAGGTTTTGTTGCATAATTTTCATAAATGCAGCAAAAACGCACATAATGAAAGTCAATGGGAACGCAATGGTATGCATTTTTTATGTGTTTTGCAAGCGTTTTTATATGCGTTCCCCTCCCCCTACACATTTTTTTGTTGCTGTATTTCCGCTTCCTGTTGTCTTCCTAGTGATTTGCATAAATGGGAATATAAAAATGCATTCAAAATGCATATGCGTTTTATATATGCGAACTGCAAATGCATTAAATGCACACAAAATGCATGAAAAATGCATTGCAAATTGTGTTATGTGTGCACCCAGCCTCAGCCTTTTTTTTTTATTCTGAGGCACTTCTTTAAAGATAATTGTGAATGATAATGATGTTGGCGATAACAACAATAATATTATTTGTGTAGAACAAGCCATATTAAGCTTTTTCTTCTTTGCTAATGATCAATGAGGGTGGAGTTTAACAATAAGCAGAGTATTTCAATAATACATTCTTTGTGTTTCTACTTTATGGTGTTATTATAAGAGTAGTAACAAATATGGGTACATGTCGAGCATCAATAATTAGTTAGCACTCAAAAGCCAACCAGACCTAATATAAGGACATATTCTATATAGCTAACGCTACAAGGGGTTAACAGCAATTAGATTGATGTCTGTTACCACATTGGCTAGATCTCTCATTTCCTGTCTCAGTGAGGTCTGTGTCCCTCTCCAGGAAGGTAAGAGTAAATCTGATGAACAAGGACACAGGCTGCAATAAAAAAAAAACTTCTTGATTTTATTTATTCTAAGATATCTGAAATACAACTTACAAATCAGATAGCTCAGATGGCCGGGAAGTATACTCTTTTATGCACATCTCTTGAATAAGGGAACTTGTGTTTGAGGTTTGATGGTCCTTTAAAGCAGCTGCTTTGGTAGTAACTGAAGGATAACTGATGCTTTGTTTCAGCTACATTGCACCCGATTTCATAAATTACAGAATAGATTTAAATATATTATGCAAAACCTATATAGGCCATTTGTATTTTTTTAAAAAAATTGCCAGATATTTTGAATATCTTAGAAAATCTGGGTATAATAATCTAACATTTCTTGGCGGCTGACGACACTTGTTCCTTTAAAAGAGCTGTGCACTCAGTCAGTGGCAAATTTGCTTCTATTTGCTGAATCTAGCTTGCATGGACTACGTAAATTAAATTTTGCTCACTAAATGAAGCATTTTGCTTTCAGTCCGTAATGGTGCTACACAGCTTAATGCTGAGAAGGTTGAAATTTTATGAATTGTGTTTTGTTGCATTTCACAATGGATGAGCAAATTTACTATGCAATTAGAAGGCTCCTTTTTCTCTCAACTATAAAAAAAATCATAATTATATAGTTTGAGTAGGACAAGATGATTAAACCTATTTTGAAAATTGGGGTGAAATATTAAATCTGTATAATTTAGGAAGAGCAATCATTTAAATATGCTATAATGTGTAGATCATATCCCTTTTTTATTTGAACGTTACCATATATATATTTTTTTTACTAACAAAACGTTTAATAGATAAATGTATCAAAAGTATAAAGTATATCAAAAGTATAACCATATATGTCCCGCTAAGTAAAACTTTCTTGATTCTTTAGTTTTAAAGAGACTCTGTAACAAAATGTTCATCCTTATTTCTGCTATCCTATAAGTTCCTACACCTGTTCTAATGTGCCTTTCCTAGTTGCACAGTGGCTGTGTTATCTCTGTTATATGATCTAAACTTCTCTCCTCTGTCGGCTCTGTCGGGCTGAGGCTGGAATGTGTGGAATGTGCTGCACTGCTTGTCATTGGCAGAAGCTATACACACCCTCTCCAGGCCCCCTGCACACTCTGTATGACTCACACACTGAGCTTACTCTCAGTGTATCATTTGCTCTGTCTTTTGTTTGTAAACACTGGATAAAAACGGCAATTACAAGCCAGGATTGCAGCAGGGAGTGGCAGAAATAGCACAGCGGGGCCCAGGAGAACATAATGAATAGAATGGTATGCTTTTTATTGTAAGAATTTTAGAGTACAGATTCTCTTTAAGTCTTTCCATCCATGTCCTAGTTTTGTTTTTGTTTTGATTGTTTTTTTTGTTATTTTACAATCATTGATATTGTGTTATAGCTATATAAATGCTGTTGATATTGTAATTTGTAAAAAGTGCAAAGGTTTAATTTTGTTGTCCCTTACATAGAAGTAAGGTTATAACAACCTAAAGAACATAGATGTACATAAAATTGAGCTCAATATTACTAGCTCCACAAGATCACATAACTAATATATATTACAATTTTGGTACAAATATAAAGGCTTTATAACTTAAAGGGAACCCGAGGTGAGAGACATTTAGAAGATTACATATTTATTTTCATTTTAACAATGCACATTGCCTGGCTGTCTTGCTGATCCACTGCTTCTAAACCTTTAGCCAAAGACCCTGAACAAGCATGCAGATCAGATGTTTATGGCATCATTTGACATGATTATCTGCATGGTGTGTGCGTCAAACACTACTGACCAGAAATATCAGCAGGACTGCCAGGCAAATGGTATTGTTTAAAAGAAAATAAATATGGCAGCCTCCATTTGTCTCTCACATCCGACTCTTTTTAAGTTTCTTGCCCATTTATTTTTTTTAATCTAGTCATTAAAAAATGAATGTTCTGATTCATGAAAGGTCAATACATCTTTGGAGATTCCTCAACCACTGGATACATCCTCAGTCTAATTGATTTAGGGCCCGTTTCCACTATCACGGAAACCGCTGCGATTCCGCAGAGTTTCCCCGTACATGAATCGCACGGGGAAACTCTGCCATAGGGGAGAAAGGCGCCGCCGGCCGAATCGCTTGCGGTAGCGATTCGGCCAGAGTCCCACAGAATTTGCGGCGGAGGCTGCGATTCCCATAGCCGTGCAAGGCACGGCTCATGGGATTCACCTGCGATCCCGCCCACCCGCTCAGTGCCGGCGTGCGTCTCGTAGACGCACGCCGCAGAAGTGGAAACGAGCCCTTAGGGGACAATACACTGGCCGTAGGGCATTTTCTGGCAGATAATATCGTTCCACCTACCATAGCCAACTTTGCTTTAAAGGGGTTCCATGGAGCCTATTAAAAACAAAAACCTGACACTTACCTGGGGCTTCTATTGGCCCCCTGCATCTGTAATGTCTCGCGCCATTCTCCCACGATTCTCCATTAGCCGGCCCAGGTCTGATTTTTCCTGAATTAGAACTGCAGCCACGTGCGTGCTCACTCTCGGCACGTCATCAGTAGCTTATTGCGCAGGCGCAGTACAAGAAAATTTCATACTGCACTTGCGCAGTAAGCTCACGATGATGCGCGCGGGAAGCGAACACTATTTGTATTTAGGCAAATAATTTGACAGGGCCGGCGGCGGGGAACGGAGAATCGTAGGAGGATGGCACGGGACATTACAGCTGAAGGGGGCCGATAGAATGCAGAGGTGTCAGGTTTTTGTTTTTAATAGGCTCCACAGAATCCCTTTAAACATTTTTATGTCCTGATCATTTTCTAGGAGGTAGACCTCATGGCAATTTCCTGATTGTAAACTGGACAGGTAGTGAGGGGAAATACCTTCTGCAAGCATATAACCGTACAAATGTGACAGAGCTGTAAACCTATCTTAACTGAAACAGCAAAAAAAATCAGAATGTCCATTTTCATTTGTATTAAAACTATTCCTCCAGGAGTGGGTGGCATGGTGACAGTGGCTAGCACTCTCTTTTTGCAGCCCTTTGGTCCCAGGTTTGACCTCCGGCTCTGAAAAATATTTGCACAGAGTTTGCATGTTCTACCCATGCTTGTGTGGAGTTGTGTCCCAAATTCCCAAACCAACTGATGTAACACTGTGATCCTTTGATGACAACTGGTCTTTACACTATGATCTTTAAGTCAAGAATGAACTGCTTTTTCCAGATCATTCTCTGGTGTATTGACAGCAATCAGTATAAATGGCCAGTTAAAGGACCACTATTATGAAAAGTTTTGAAACTCAAAATGCAGGTATATGCATAGGTATAAAATGTACATGTTTTTCTATGTTGCTATCACATACAATAGATTGTAAAATTCTGACAGATCTGACAGGCTTTGTACTAGTCCATCTTCCCAGGGTTTCCTTAGTTTTCAAAAGTACATCCTGGATGGCAGTTGCTCAGTCCAACTGCCAGAAGAGTGTATAGGTGAGCTGACCGACATTTTTTTATAGATCTTTTTACAGAAAGTGCTTTTGTAAAGAATAAAGGAAATAATGAGAATCCTCCATGAGGCGATGGACTAGCCCAAAACCTGTCAGATTTTTGCTCCTTACTGTAAGTAACAGCAACATAGAATAAAAGTAATTTATAGTGCAATTTACTCTGGGTGAAATGTACCTTTTATACATGTGTATTTTAAATTTTACATATTTTCAATAAAGACTCTTTACATTTACATTGTGTAGGGAAATATCTGAAATGAGCCATTTTTATTTTAAATGATACAATCGTTTCCTCCGTCTGTTTTTTGTTGTTGGTTTTTCTTGTGATCCCTCAACCTGAAAACCCTTCAATAAAATCTCAAATGTTTTTTTTATCAGCGACAGAAACAGACTTCTGTCAAGCAATCCCAGTATGTCACTAACACCAATACATGCTACTCAACTTAATGTAAAATCTGAACTTGAACATATTTGAATTGATGCCATATTTTCCAGACACACATATATTCAACCGTTTGTTTTTTGTCTCCAAACCTGCAGTCCAGTCAATACTTGTATTATATATTTAATCTTACATGCACGCATTACATTAAAAACGAGTAATTACCCATGGGTGGAAGGCATTTTGCTGTTATGCAAGAGTAGAAAGCGTATCGCCAATTCTAAAAGAGAACTATTGGAACCATTAATCACTGAGTAGGAATATAGCAGTTCTGTATGATCATCCTTTGAATGCACAGAACAGCTAAATTAGGTCTTCTCAAGTGATGTACAAGAGTCTAAAAAATTGAGTTCTTTTCTTTCTGTTATAAAAATATGCATAAATAATCCTCGAAGCTGAACATCATGACACACACGGAAAGAAGTTATAGAAAATAAAATGAAGAAACAAGGTCAATGTGGATGAGGCTTAATGTGGTTATTAACCTCCATTAATTTGTCGTAAATCAAAAATACACAGAACTCACTATAAAGATGACTATTTTGATTTTTACTTTTCTAAAAGTCCAGATAGACCCTTTTCACATTTCATCCCATGACCAATTTTCTACTCGTATGACAAATCCGCAGTTCTTTCTAAACTTAATAATATCTGCTTCTTTCCGGACTTGTTCAGTTTCCCAAATTTTACTGTCATAGGTAAAAAATAAACTTATTTGTGTACAAATAAGTCCCTGTTTGATTCACACTGACCTGATTGAATTGTGTCTGCCATGCATAGTACAGCTCTAAGAAGTCTCTGGTAAAAAGTAGCTCATGCAAGTAGTAATAGTAGTCTCTTGGTAGAAGACTTAGAGGGGTTAAATGGTAAGATTACTGAAACGAAGATGGCAAGAATTCAAAAAGAGAGAAAGAACCACAAGGCATTAGACCCAAAGGGTTGGGAAATTAATTCTGCAAAACTTTTGCAGGCCATTGATGATTTTTTCAGAGGGTTGTATAATTATGTTATACCAATAAATCTTTTCCTTCTCTAGGCTGTGAAGCTTACATCAAGATTCTTGCATAAAAGGTGAAGGATACACTAGTTGTAGGCTCCTACAGACTCATGTTCTAGTTAAGCAATTATATGAAGATGATCTAAGTTATGACTGTCTTGGAAGGTAGCAGTCTGTTGGGGGCATCATTTTATCCAGCAGAAATGTTAGCTCCAAATTCCTTTAGGCCTTTATAGTATTAACTGGGCCAGAGGTGCCCACACTTTCTTTGCTTGTGAGCTACTTTAAAAATTAGATTAGCACGTAAAAATGATCTACCTATGTACAATTTTAGAAGCACAATTGCATATACAGAATGGAATATGTAGTGCAGTTGGGATCTACCAGGAAGCCCTTTGCAATGTACCGGTAGATGGTGATCTACTCAATGGGCACCCCTGGTCAAGGCTATATGGGATTTTATGTTTTGTTTCTTTTTTCAATTACCTCCATATTGTATGTAAACACATATTAAAGTATTATGCATGCTTTACCTTCATATGAAGAATATGAAGAGAACATGGGAAAAATTTAGATTATGGGACCAAATGAGAGAATACAGATTTGGTTTTGTACATATGACTCACAACAAACACTTATCAGAAATACTGAAAGTAACTGGCAAAATATGGTGGACTGTTTGGAAATGTTGAAAAAGTTGTATACATACCCGGGGCATCCTCCAGCCCCATGCACGTGGGAGCTATCTGTGCGCATGGGGCTGGAGGAAGCTCCAGGTATGTATAAAGCTTTTATTGTATATTGTCTCTTGGTACACTATAATAAAAACCAAGCTGAATAGTAGCCATTTTATGCATAAATGCCTAAAATATGATTTGGGTTAATTTCGGGATTTTGAAAGGACATTTTTGGACTTTTTGAACTTTTAGAACAATTTTTGAAGACTTGCAGAGAAGGTTTTTTTTATAATAACCATTATGTATATTCGCATCAGGAGTCTTAGAAATATTACATCGACAACAACCAAACATGTGTAAAGTGCTTTTCTCCTGTAGGACCCAAATCACAAAAGCTTGTCTCAGATCAGTACATAATGATATGTACAGGGAGAAAAGTTACATGATCATAAATGCCAGACTAAACAGGTGGCTTTTCAGTTTTGATTTAAATGTGTCCAGGGTTGGAGCTGTCTTGAAAAAGTTTGGCAAGGCATTCCAAAGGGTAGGGGCAGCATGGCAGAAAGCTCCTGCCACTACACAAACTGTGGCTACAAAAGTGCCCACTATTTGTAGCCACAGTTCGCATAGTGGGTGGTATGTGCACCCTTCTAAACAGGACCTGTTTTGAGGGGGGCAGGTTAAGGTTAGGTGCGAGAGGTTAAGGTTAGCTGTCCACTGGGGGACGGGGGTTAAGATTTAGGTACCACAAGGGGGGGGGGTAAGTGTTAGGCACCACCAGGGGGGAAGTTAAGCATTTGGCGCCACCAGGGGAGGGTTTTGTGTGAGATTAGGAAGAGGGTAGGTCATGGTAATATATCAGTAAATATTATCGATATTTTACTATTTGAATGAAGTTGTAGAATATTGATAAATGAGCTTTGTCTGGAGTACAGGTTAAGCCTGCTGGTGGCTGTTTCAAATTATTAGGCTTTCAGCACTGTATACAACCCTAAAGTGGAGACCTGCCACAGAGCTGGTACAGGAGTAAGGCATTCTCTTATCACGACAGTCACAGAACTAACAACAGCATCCTAGGTCTCCCTCACCATCAACAGGCACTATATATAAAAGGACAGAGGGCCTGACAGCTGAATTTCTGAACAAAGACCTGCAGCAAGTTTGGTAAATCTAGGAATGGGGCAAAATTAATACCTGCAGCATTAATTAGCCCTTCATTTGGTAATATTTAATTCAATGATTTTAGGTACTTAAATGGCCGGATATGAAGCAATGCCACAAAGGCCATGGCCTAGGGCACCAGGAAGCAAGGGGTGGTAAGTGGGTTAACACATTCATGCAGTTAAACTGCCAAACGTATAAACCACAGTGATCACAGACCGGGCCAATGGCCATCCTGCTTCCACAGGGCAGGGCAATCGAGAACAGCAAAGGATGAGGCAGGCACAGGATAAGGGAGCATAGGACGGGGGTGCTCAAAACCTGGGGAGACACAGTGAACAGAGCGGGGTTGACAGTGGGCCTTGGGCGGTAAAATGTACAAATCTGGCCCTGGGTCCCGAATGTGAGTTTAATGTGTGAAAAATGGAAAGCTGGCTTTGCCAAGCAAGCACAATGCACAAAAATGAGGAACCTGTACAATATCAAAAGGGTTAAATAATAGATACAAAGACTCCAAAGACTCAGCAAACTATACTTCTGCTGATGTTTTCCTAACAGTATTTAGCAATTTCCATTTGCTTTAAAATTCAGACATTAGTAAATGAAATCATGTGTAAATAGTGGTAAGATAAGCGCTCAATCAAACGGTAAGAATTCACACATCTATGGCTTTTCTTATCATTTTAACCACAACAAGACAAAGGCATTAAGGAAGAATTAATCATGTCAGAAGATTTTAGCACAAACAAGTGAGACCAAGCATAAAGCGTCGCTATGTCTAGTGTGAATTCATGCTCTGATTAAAGACATATAATGAAAGTGAAGGAGATACATCATTGACTTAGCACTAGGGGTTTTTCAAGTGGTGTGCAAGTTACATTAAGTCAATCAAGACTGCATTTTACGTCTCTACATTATCTCGTACAGGGGTACAATTATGGACATTAAAGTTATATTGAAAGAAACATTCTGTAGGTCATTCTGGTTCCTGTGAAGGGATGGTTCTTAATAAGAGATGTAAGTACTTATCATATTCTGCATACAAGGACTGATTAAATTGCAGGTGTTATAAACTTGCTGCAACTGAATTTCCTAGCACACTACCAATTAATTCATTTCTGGTTTTAGCGCTAGCAGTGCTGCAATGAATGTGCAATTTTCAGTTCACCTAGCATATTAACCACTTATAGGAATCTATATAGCATATCTACACCCAGCGGGAGAACTCCCTGTTCCAGGGGTGTGGATATACGCCTCCCGCCATGATTGCCTGCCGCGTGCTTCCACGTGCGTTCTCGTCGCCACATGTTCGCAAAGATCAGTGAATGGGAACACAGTTCCCATTCACTGATCTAAGGGCCTTTTATCAATGATCACTGGCAACAATGAGATGCCAGTGGTCATTGTCAAAAGGGAAAGTACAGCATATACACATTACTTCCTGTAATGCAATAGGCATTGGGGGGGGGGGGGGGGGGGGTCTAGTGGCTAAATAGTGAAATTGCACCAAAATACAGCCCATTAAATAAGATAAATAAAATACCTCTTTAATTAACACTTTACCTCCCCTCCCAAAGTTACCAAAATTAAATTATTAATTTCCAAATAAAATATTGGCGCCATACATTGTGATAGGGACATAATTTAAACAGTGTAATAACCGGGACAAATGGGCAAATAAAATACGTGGTTTTTAATTACAGTAGCATGTATTATTTTAAAGCTATAATGGTTGAAAACTGAGAAATAATTCATTTTTTCCATTTATTTTGTGTTATTCATGTTAAGATGCATTTAGAATAAAATAATTATTAGCAAAATGTACCATCCACAGAAGGCCTAATTGGTGGTGAAAAAAACAAACAAAATATAGTTAATTTTGTTGTGATAAGAAGTGATAATGCATTAGCAAATGAAAGGGAGGAAAATGAGTGCTGAAAGTTGACAATTGCTCTGGTCCATAAGATTATATAAGAGGAACAACCCCCCGTGGTGAACTGCTTAAACCAATAGGCGGAAAGCTGTTTTTAGGCATACTGATGGGCAATTTCTATGTGCAACACTTCATAGTGGATCATATGGCAGTGGACTAACAGACTTGTAAAGTAGACCCATGCTTTCCTACGGGCCTATTCACAAGGTCTATTTGTAATATATCTGGGTTTGTCCTGGTAAATTACATATGGACATTCCTGTCTTGCACCATTTTTAGAGATAGCAGATACATTTCTATTTAAGCAACACATGTTATGATTCTACAATGTAAACATAACAGCTTAGCGGACCACACTGCAGCAGTTACAGTGCATCAAATGCGCTTTATTACTTTCTGTTTCCTGTTTTTATTACTTTTTTTCAAACATTTTACTAACAATAAAAAAAATCATCGTTCCCCCTCCCAAGCCTCTTTTCTCCCTGTATTCCCCAGAGCGGGGGTGGGCTGCCTAAGACAGCCTCACTGTAGTCTATCCATACTATCAGGCTTAGTTTTATTAGGGGTGTGTACAGGAATCAACCACTTGCCCTATCACCTGTACATTCCAGGACGGTGCTGCATCATCTTTCAAAATATGCAACTCTATTCCAAGCCTCTCTCCAAGCCAGAATGCAACTTAAATGTGCTGCCTGATAATAACTAGCTAAATCTGGCACAGCAAGCCTTCCCAAACTTGTCTCCGTACCATAGTACTATACGCAATGTTTGTTCTTTCTTGCAATAAAACCAACAAAAAGGTCCCTCCTGGCCTTGAACCAATAACGTGGTATCATGACAAGTTAGTTCTGAAATAGGAACAAAATCCTTGTCAGAATAAAAATTTGAATAATCACAATTCTATCAATACAATTAAAGTAGGGTGTATTCCAACTCTCCAGGGGTTCTTTGAAGCCTGCAATGATCAAGCCATAGCTAAGAGCAAAAAGCTGCTTTATGTCCTTACTAATCTTAACCCCCAAATTACAAATACAGTAATTGCTCCAATTGTAACTTCAAGAAGACTGAAGCAGATGGTGTGTTTCCTTAGAGCCAACCAAATCCAATATTACTGATTATTTTATTGTTGACTTTAAAGGACCATTATCACGAAAAAAGTAGGCAGTTAAAAAATGTGACAGATGACAGGTTTTGGGCCAGTCCATCTTTTTAAGGGGGATTTTTAGGGCTTTCTTTGTTTTCAACAGCATTTCCTGAACAGCAGTTTAACTGTCAAAATAGCAAGATACCAGCCGGCCTCCCTAATAGCTTGCACACTATTATGTCAGTTAGATTTTGCAACTGTTGTTCAGGAAATGCTTTTGAAAACAAAGAAAGCCCTGAGAATCCCCCTTAAAAAGATGGACTGGCCCTGTCACATTTTTTAACTGCCTACTTTTTTCGCGATAGTGGTCCTTTACAATTGGAGTATCGAGCAAAAGCTTGTAATGTTGCATCTACCTCTAGTAAGGAGAGCCCTTGTTCTTGACATAGACAAGGCAGATTTGCAAGAGGTGGGAAAGCTTGCCCATGTTCTGGACAATTAAATCTGGGCTCATGTTCTAGACAATTTAATCTGGTATTATTCAGGTGGTGGTGCTACATGCTGACTGTCTCAACCATTCTGGCAATACCAATCTGCATGAGGAACACCGATAAGAAGTACCCCTAAGAACATTTGTAAATATACTCAAAACGCCAATGCTAATTTTGTTCTATTTGCCAATTAATTTTCCATAAACAGAGTAAGAAGAATCAACTCCAGGCACCTTCCGTCCAGTGCTTTTATTGCAGGTGATGACAGACACAAAACTGGGTACCACATCCAACAAATACCTCCGTATGGTGGTCCTCAAAGGTGATGGTGCGGTGGAGGTGAGGGATGGCTACTTCCAGCAGGATAATGCACCATGTCACAAAGCTCCAATCATTTCAAATTGGTTTCTTGAACATGACAATGAGTTCACTGTACTAAAATGGCCCCCACTTTCACCAGATCTCAACCTAATAGAGCATTTTTGGGATGTGATGAAATGGGAGCTTCGTGCCCTGGATGTGCATCCCTAAAATCTCCATCAACTGCAAGATGCTATCCAATCAATGAGGGCCAACATTTTTAAAGAATGCTTTCAGCACCTTGTTGAATCAATGCCACGTAGAATTAAGGCAGTTCTGAAGGCGAAAAGGGGTCAAACACCATATTAGTATGGTGTTCCTAATAATCCTTTAGGTGAGTTTACATAGATGGTGACAAAATACAAAATCAATACAAAATAGAGAATTGGTATTGACAGTGATAAAAGTAACTTTGAGTTGAGAAATTTAGATCTGACTTGCTACTGGAAAATATACGCTTGTGAATGAGTCCTAAATTTCTGACTTCCAGCCAGGACTGAACTGTTTTGGGGCTCTGTCCCATGTTTGTGAAATCACACAGAAATTGAAAAGATATAACAACATTTATTTTTGTTCTTTTGGGTCCTACTGAACTGCTTCATTGTGAAAAATGTAGCAAAATTCTAGCTACAAATGAAAAGAGTGACTGTAGAATATGATACCAATTTTTTAAGTTATAGATATAAAACAAAGTGAGAAAAAAATGCCCTCTACACACCCCAGGCTCCACAAATAATACTATTTATTTTCTTGATACTCTATAACCAGAACAACTCCTACATAAGTGCATTAGTTATTTTGTGCAGCCAGCCAGGGCTGAGAGGGAAGTAACTGCTGTCACTGGGTGTAATGATGTAATATTATGAGGATTTTCTGCCCGATACCAAGGTTCTAAGAAAAAAAAATCTCCTGACCTGTACTTTTTATTTGTATGTTTTTTAAGGATACTTTTTGTCTGAATACTGCATTGTGTGACTGCTTATATGTAAACCACCCAACAGCTACATTGTAAAGTGTCATCTCGCTATGTTAAGCAAATTAAATTATTACAAAGTAACAGCCGTTTGCTTTAATCTGCCACACAAGGTATTCTTTCTGGGTTTTTTTTATTTAATGTGCATCCGTCAGGTTAACCTCTTCCCTCCCTGCCTTGCTTGTCACATGACTCAAGACTGCAGAATGCTGGTAACTGTTTGTTCAGCAGCATTAACATGAACCACACCCCTGCCAGTTCCTCTAACCCAGAAAGTAACAGCCATTTTCTGTGGAATTTAACTTGCATCGGTCAGATTAACCTCTTCTCTCCCTTCACCGCTTGTCACAGGACTGCAGAATGCTGGTAACTGTTTTGTTCAGCAGGATTAACTTGAAGCCCCCTGTCAAATTTTCCTACCCATAGGTGAGAAGTGTGATGCTAATATGAAAACCTTGTAAAAAGATATGTTAAGTGCTTAAATAAAAAAGGTGATTATGTGGAAAAATATTCAGAAATGTTTTTAAAATAAAATAAATAAAATGTTTCCTTAATCGATCAACTGAAAACACCTGTTACTTTCGGGATGACCTGCATACATACTATGTAAAAATGATAGCTCCTGTTTAAGGGGATTTATATATATTTTCTGTTTTAGATATGTAGTTAAAAGATCAAAACCCTTGACAGGTTTACTGCTGTCTGTGTTCCCATTTAGAGACACATCAGGAAGCTGGAGTAAATCTCCACAAAGAGCTGTTATAGGTCAACTTTCATTTGTATAAGAAGAGCAAGCCTCCCCAATAGAGATGAATGCCCAAATCATGTTCCACTGCCTCAGTTGTCCAATTTTGAAATTGACCTTGTGTTCTGTTCTGGTGACAACTGTCACACACACAATACCACCGCAGCTGAACGGTGCTCAGCTATACTATAGCCAAGCGCCCATTCCCAATCGCCAAACCGCTGCAGCGGAGCACCTATTAGGGATAAAATAGCTACATCATGCCACCGCTAGCCAGAGTTTAGCTATATTATAGCTGAATTCCAGCGCCATAGCTGCATATTACATTGCGGCCTATGATAGCAGCCAAATCAGGCACACCTCACGCCCATTTTACCTGTTCTGCAGCTTGTGCAGCAGTTCTTTTGCCAGCTAGCCATTTCCTGAAGCTAGACTTCCAGAGCTGTAGGATGCACCCTTCAGTCTTAGCTCCTCCCCTTTGCAGCAGGATGATGCTGAGTCAAGCAGTTGATGTCTGCAGGTCTGCTGCCTCAGGTGACATAATCAAATATATAAAACAGGATTTTTGCTTGTAGAACCATCTTTTCATTCAAAACGGTAACATTTGTGCAGTATGCTTGCTAAGCTACCATATGATTTGTTTAGATTTGCCCCTGGAGTTGGGCTTTAAGTAATTGTCAGCTATTAGTGCCATAATGGCAACTGACAAAGTTAATTATTATTAGATGTAAAAATCAGGCCTCATGCTGAGAAGGAAAAATACAATGATTTTGAAAAGTGGCAGTAATTGAAAAAGCCAGCTATTAGCTATATCTATGAATTGGAACTGTTGAATCTGACAAGCAAAGTAATGTTGCTGATTACATGCAGTGGGATGTAAGATAAGACCCTTGTGTGATCTTTTATATGATACATAAGTGTGAGTACGGTATCCTCCAGTCCATAAAGATATTGCACCATTCCAAGTCATGCTGCCAATCAATAATCTATGGTGTATCAAAGGTTTAAAGATGAACTTGGTACTGATTGGATCATTATTTTTGAATCTGAATAAAATATTGATGCATATTAAACTGCCTTAAAGGACAAATGAACTGAGAAGAATATGGAGGCTGCCATATTTATTTCTCTTTAAACTATGCCAGTTGCCAGGAAGCCTTTTTTGATCGTTTTGGCTGCAGTAGTGTCTGGATAACACCAGAAAAAAAGCATGCAGCTAATCTTGCCAGATCTGACAATAATGTCAGAAACACTTGATGAGTCTTACCATAAAGAATCCAGTACTGCTCTTTTACTTATCCACTTTAATGGAGCATCAGGAATACAAAGTTAAAAACTATCATCAGGAATACAAAGTTAAAAAAGCTGCATCATTTTTAACTTTGTATTCCTGAAGCTCCAATAAAGTGGATAAGTGTGGGCATAAGTAAAAGGGCAATGCTGGATTCTTTATGGCAAGACTGGTTTGGAGGCCTGCTGGTACACGGGCAGGATCCGCTGCACGCTCTGATCTCTGCATCATTTGCAGTGATGTCCCTCTCTTTCTTCTGGTCAATTAGAAACACTTGATCTGCATATGCTTGTTCAGGGTATATGGCTAAACACATTAGAGGCAGAGGTTCAACCGGCTAGCCAGGAACCTAGTATTGCTTAAAAGGAAATAAATAATGTCAGCCTCCATATCCCTCTTGCTTCAGTTGTCCTTTAAGGTTCTTGGCAACCTGTGTAAAGTATATGCATGAAGCTCCCATCTGGACCATACCAATTAGAAGCTGACTTGTTGGTCTACAGTGAAAGCCAATCAGAAGCTTCACTGGAACAATTGACCAAGGCTCAAACATTTGAATAATCTTCCCCCCACTTTTTCTTAACTCTTCAAGTATATAACTATCAGGTTAGCTGCTCCCAGCCCCTCCTCCTGAGTTTCCTGTTTGCATGATAAGTAGTAGCAGTTTTGCATATGATTTGCATCTGAATTGAATGCGAAGTGTGCAGAAAGCCTATTAGAGGTGCTGCACACATGAGCTGGTTGTCATTTCAGATGCAGCCTTTGTGGTATGTGCTGGCCCTCTCCTCGTTGAAGAATCTTCCCTATATTGTCTGGCAGGCGATAAAAGGTTTCATCACTTCTTTGATTGGTCCAGTTACAAGCTACATGCAATTTGGATGCAAGCCAGAAATATTAGCATTACATTGACAATCTCTAATATTTATCAGAAGCAGATTGAATGTGATTTAATGCATTTAAAGAGACACTGAAGCGAAAAAAAAAATATGATATAATGAATTGGTTGTGTACTATGAATAATTACTAAAAGATTAGCAGCAAAGAAAATATTCTCATACTTTTATTTTCAGGTATATAGTGTTTTTTTCTAACATTGCCTCATTCTCTAATATGTGCAGATTACACAACACTAAAGGTAGCCATACACTGGTCGATTTGCCATCAGATCGACCAGCTGACAGATCCCTATCTGATCGAATCTGATCAGAGAGGGATCGTATGGCTGCCTTTACTGCAAACAGATTGTGAATCGATTTCAGCCTGAAACCGATCACAATCTGTTGAGCTGCTCCTGCCACCTGTGCCCCCTCCAGTATACATTACCTGACGCTGGCTCCCGGGCGTCTTCTCCACGATGCACCGCACCGCTCTGTTCTTGCTCCATCTCGGCGCTTCCTGTGTCACTCCGTGACCAGGAAGTTCAAATGGAGCGCCCTCTATTTGAACTTCCTGGTCACTGCAGTGACACAGGAAGCGCCGGGATGGAGCCGGAACAGAGCGGTGCAGCGCGGAGAAGACGCCCGGGAGCCAGCTTCAGGTAATGTATACCTGATCGGATCGGCCGCCGATAGCGACGCGCACCCTACCCGCGGGCGATCGAGGGTAATTTCCCGCACGGCGCGATCGACGGACCGTTCCGATTTCGGGAGGAAATCGGATCGGCGGGTGCGTTTAGCGCGAACGATTGGCAGCAGATTCGATCCCAGGATCGAATCTGCTGTCGAAACGGCCGCGAATCGGGCCAGTGTATGGCCACCTTAAGCTTTCAAAATGAGTCTTTCAGAGCAGTCTGTGAAGTAATGACTTCTCCTCTAGCAGATAAAAAGAAAACAGTTCACTTACAGTTGAGATAATAAAAGTCAGATAACAACCCTCTCTACGACTAACTTAGTCGTAGAGATTAATGGCTTTTTTGCATAGAGATAACAACTGGAGTTTCTTAGCTCTTCCTGTACTGGAAACAATTAGACTGATGTATCTGATCTTAATGTTTTATTTCTTAGCTGTACTACACATACAAATCATAATATCATAATTTTTTTTCGCTTCAGTGTCTCTTTAATGTATGTCATAAATATACATATCCTTAAAATAAATATTTTATATAGCCCTTTTTCTTTTCTTTTGAAATCTATGTTACAATTTTCTTAAGCACACATTTTTAGCGTCTATGAGATGTACTTTCCTTGCTATACATGCTGCTTCCATAAGCACTGTGCTAAAAGAGTAAATTATGGAATACTGTAAATGAGTGCCAAGGGTCAAATTTAACAAGCTCTAGAGAGTTCATTATCTTTCTATAGCGACCATATTATAAAGTCACGACTAACACGGCTACTTAACTTTTTTTTTATTTTATTCCACTAATATGATCATTTATACATTGTTATCGTGTAAGCTCATTCAGGCAGGGTCTTCCTCTCCATTTGTGTCATGATGTCATGTATTCATGCTTTTACATTCCAGATTTAACATTAACACTGGTTAGCATTTAATGCACAGAGCTGTATAATAGATTACTGCCTTATAAATATAGAATGGTTACATAAAGATGCAATTGGGGAATCTGTATGCCAAGTGAACGTTGACATTTACTTTCTCAGAGAATGGGTACAATGATATTCATCTTTGTGTATGTAAGTTTATGCTGTTCATGGCCACTATGCGTCAGCAGAAATATAATTAAGATTTTTTTTATAAGTGCACTACTGTTGTGGGTGAATAGTAGTGAATGGCATAGTTCCCAAGTTAAATTTTGGTATTCGTATCTGGGGAACAAAAGTAGGCCGCCTCTGAATACAAGATCAGAAACAAACAAAATACAAAATGAGTGGTTCATGGCCTAGTAATCTTATGCATAAGATTACTAGTCCATGAAACACTCATTTTGTATTATGACTAACGTGTATTAAGGACTTTTTTATGCTATATCACTGGTATGACTATTTATTGGCATTACTATTAAAAGTTATGTTATGTAGATTACTGGGCCGTGAAAACCTCAATTTGTATTTGAATAGTTCACAAGTGTCTTACTTATTAAAACGAAATAATCTTTGTTGTTATAGGCACTCATGTTCAGTACAGCCAGACAGAAAGACACTTTTGATCTGAAATGACCTGAGGAAGCGGGCACGCACCTGCGAAACACGTTGTCTTTTATAGTGTTTGAAGGAGTAGTGCTTGGATAAAACTTTTTTCCAGTAAGACTGTCCTTGTTCTTCAGTAGAGGTAAGGCCAACATTACGTCTCCTTTTTAGATTGTTTTTGAAGAGTTGTATCAATACTGGGCACCTCCACCCTTTGTTACTGTCATGGATGAGCTCCGGATGAATTCCGAATGGGTTCATGCAGAATTCATCCATATAATTAGTGCACATTGGCCGTCTTCCCATGACGTGTTTCCCGCTGCATTCCAATTAGCAGTCATCTGACTACCACGCCTCCTCCTTAAACCCAAAAGCTCAGGTACACTAATTATCTGGATGAATTCCGAATGAAACCCATTTGGAATGCATCCGGAGCTCATCCCGGGTTACTGTCACCAACAAGGTCCTTTCACCCATTGTTTCTTTGTATTATTGTATTACACAAACACACACACAGTATATGTATGTATGAAAGGTGTACTATTAGCTCTCTATTGGTCCTGTGCTCATAATAATAACGTCTATAGATCCATTGAATAGTGGTAATCATTAACAAACTGCTCCCCATCCCCTTCTTGCTCCTCTGACACTGTAGTTGCCATTGGCAGGTTTTGGTGCGCCGTATCAATTGTTATGTATAGAATGTTTGGGGGGCCCCAATGTAAGACTTGTACCGGGTCCACAGCTCCTTAGCTACGCCACTGACTATACCCCTGCATGCTATTGCCCTTCTTTGTGCAATAAAAATTATGATAGAAATACCCGCTGTGCTTCTGTTTTCTTACAAGTGTCTGATAATTAGGAGTCCATATATTGTAAAGAATAGCTATTTACCACCAGTACAAAGTACCACACATCCCAGAGTTAGACTACTGAACATGACCATGCTTGCGGGTGTGTACATGCATGCACCTACTGTGTTTGGGGATATTAAAAAAGCCAGCTTTATTTGGCAACAAATGAGAATGAACATTTGTCCCTTTGGCTGGCAGAAGAAGCTTGCCTCTGCTTTTTGATTCAGTGATCACTGAGACATTTGGTGTTTTAGACATGACATCTTTTCATGAAGAGAAAGGTACAGAGGAGGACATGAAGTTTCATGCCTTGGGAATAGAGCAGGAAAATGCACCATATTCCACAGCCATTTCTGTAATGCTGCAGTCAGTGTGACCACTGTCCCTGAGGTCCTAGATGCACTTCACATTTCAGAGCCACTTAAAGTCTGTGGTTTTTCCAATCAAAGTGTGTAGTCAGGGGACACTGGCTGCTCTTTAATCAGTAGACCATGGCAAAGCAGGCTGGAGTTATGGAATGTAGCGAGCCTGTCTAGGAAAACCTTACATTTCTCATTTATAATTGCTTCTATGAAAATCATGAGTGAAAGATGTTACTTACCGAATGTCTTCGTTACCGTAATTCTCTGAACTTATATACCATACATGTGTACAGTTTTCAGTATACCTCAGCAGTAATGATGAGCAGATTACACAATCACCTTACTACCTCGCTCACTGACAGCACAGAGGTCCCTGAACATTCATTCATCTACTTATCTTTGTGAACATATGATGATTTGAAGTGTCATTCAGATTAGAATTTCTTTTATAACTAGCGCATGTCTAAAGCAGAATGTACTTTCAGTAGAGAAAGCAGTACGTTAGTAAGGTTTCTGCAATGTAAATTCTCACAGTATTACCCTCTAAAGTGAAGTGACATAGCTTTAATAGTTTTGTGAGAATATGAATTGTTGAGCATTTTTAGTTCATGCATTGTTCTGAAATGCAGCGTGGGAGGGACATGTGTAAACACAGGCACAATGGAAGACAGTAGATCTTATGATCTTATGTAACTGACCAACAGAAAGCACCCACATCACAGGACTCGAAAGACAGGTCATCCAGCACTGAGCTTTTACAGTAATAGAACTTTTATCAGACATTTCTAGCTTACTCTGGCTTAGTAAGCATAGCACCCGACTGACCCTCTTTGATGGGACAGTCCCTCTTTTGGAACCTCGTCCCTCTGTCCTTCTTTCTCCCTCATTTGTCTTTCTTTCAGGACTGATGTACAGATCTGTGTAAATATATGTTTTTTTTGTTTTTTTTACTGAATAAAGGTGTTTAATTGACTCTAAACTTTCCTCCCATCCTTTAAATTGATATATTTCTTATTTTCAAATGTTAATATAAAGGAAAATAAACCAGGATAGAAAGGACCAGTGTGGTTTGAATTATAAAACAACATATTTTTCGACTGTAATCTTTATAGTATACATGACTAGGGGTGTGCTGGGGGCGTGTATAGGGGTGTGGCATGGGTGTGGATTAAGTGTCCCTCTTTCTTATCTATAAAAGTTGGGAGAGTAAGGTTGAAGGCATCGCAACACAGCCTAAATATGTATTTGTCTTTTAACAACATAGGGTAGGCAATACCCATAAAGCTCAATGAGTGGTTTGCAAATCATTCTTTTTACCGAAAGGAGAAGAATTGTGCAATACTCCAGAAAGGCAGCAATGCTGCGCACATCAGTGCAGTGCAGTGGAATAGAGAGCAATAGTTTTGCACTGACAAATTGCGATTGCAAATGCACTGCAGTATTATTGCATTTATTCTAAATTTAGAATTTTCACTGTTTATTGAATCGTCAAACAATTATATACAAAAAATGCATAACAATCCTCCACCACCTCATCCCATTCATTCTGTCTCAGTCACAAATGTTTACATTTTAAGGCACTTTTTTTTAGTGCGGTGTTCCATGTGATTTTTTGTGTTTATGAGGGTTTTTTTGAGGATTTGTTTCCTGTAAAGAAAGCCCCTGGTTCGGTATGTGAGTTTCTGGAGATCCCATTAAATCACCCCAACCACAATCACAGAATTATACACAATTATACACCATCACACAAATTACATCTGAGAAATAGTATTTAGTAATGTAATAGTAATTACGTCTGAGGAGGAATAGTATTTAGTAATGTAATGGTATTTACGTCTGAGGAGGAATAGTATTTAACGCCGCCGGGAATTTGATAGGCCACAGGGTGAACTGTCATTCAGCTCACCCTGCGCCCAGCTCATCGGCGACACCATAATACGTACCTTGTTTTGAGTGATACAGGATTACTAGTGTAAAATGTTATTCACACACGATACTGCACACATTCACATGGTACAGTGTAATGCTGCATTGGGCATCAACCCCTACATGACTTTTTGTCAACCAAGTAGAATATCACTTAAAGGAACACTATCGATTTACATTTTTTTTTCAATTGAGATAGGAATTGTTTGGGAAGTGCTGCTAAGTACTGGTGTACACATTTCACTGGAAACCTCTTTGTTTACTGTTATCAAAATACTTTAAAACTTTACTGACGCCAAAACTGATGGTAGAATGAGCCATGAAGAGAGGGGAAATTCCCCTTACACTTGATCAGTTAACCCTGTGTGTAACTCTGTGTGTGAGAGAGAGAAAGCTCCCAACAGCTGCAGCTTCTGTGTCCTGTGTTTCTGACTGAAGTGTCTGAAGAGAGCAGAGGAAACCTGTTATGAACATTTGCAATTGTCACAGCTTTTCATACTGTTTTTGCTTCCTGAGAAAAATAATCTGTAGTCTGATATGCAACACTGGCTGTGCATTGAAGCAGACACCCCTTCTGCAATTGATTTGTCCCAATATAGCTAAATCCTACACTCAATAAATTAAAGCATTTGCCTCTGATATTTAACATGAAAAGTAGGAAAATGTTTGCACAGCTACTTAGACATTAGTTGTACATTGTCATTTTAGAACACTTGGGCATTGATAGTATTCCTTTAATAAACTAACTAAAAACATGGTGGCAATTTTCTTTTTTTATTTTCACAGAATGGGTTTTTTGATTAGTTGGCTGTACATTCCAGCTTTATACAGTCTATTAAGAAGAGGGTTTGCCCTCAAACAAAATAAACTTAAGTAGATCCTCCTGGGACAGCCTACCAAGCCTGATGATATGATTCAGGGACCGTAATAGGGGAGACTGATGATAACTAATGGAGTGTCGTTAAGTATGAACATCAGTGACAGTGAATGACAGTGTGAGTATATATGTTAAGTAGTATAAGTTTGAGGTGAAATTAATACATGTACAATATGAATGAAGAATGTGGGAAGGAAGGTCAGTGTGGATGGTCCTAACTTACGTTTTGGTACTTTCTTTGATTATATTCCAGGGAGTCAATAGCCTGATTTTAAGGCTTGAACGAGCACCAGATCCTAGGAGAATCTTTAAGGCAGCAATGTTACTATTTTTTAAATTTATCAGAGTTGGTAATTTCTTCTTTATTGAATTTTGGCTTTTTTTTTTAATTTTTTCTCTTTAGCTACTAAATAAATAAAGACGTAATTTACAAAGTGGTAAACCAACAATGATGCAAAACAACAACCCGACCCAAAACGGCAACGGTGAAGTTTATATTATACGGTTGGGTATACAATACAATAGCTGAGTTGGAATTAAAAAAATATACATATATACGGTCTATTAACATGTAAAAAGCATACAGTGGAGTTGTGTTTTTTAATGACAATATCATTAAGAAATGAAGCACACAAATAAAAGGCATAGAGTCATCTGGTTTTACTTACTGGTGAGTATTTTCCACGTCTTCTTGTCATCGTCGTAATATTGAACCAAGTTGCTGGGCAGTCTGTCTGGTCCGGGAGGCAGTCCTCCGACTAATAACAACATCTTCTTGTTGGATCGAATTCTTCACCCGAAACAGGAAAGAAGAAAAATGAACCTTGTCATATCTCAAGCATGCTGGCGCCCAGCAGTAATCTGTTTTAATGGGTCTTGCATCTGCCCATAATCATGTCACAATAAGTTTGAAGTGAGAGCCGGCTGGAAAGTGCTCATAAAAGACTGCACATCACTTTCTAAAAAAAAAAAATTGAAAATAAGCTCCTCTTTTGCCATTTGTTTAAGGATCCTATCAAGATTGCATTTTTTTCACTTATTATCGCTATAAATCATTGCTTTCTACAGCTGAGCACACATGAAATGCTCTGCAGTTGTGATAAGGTTAGGCATTAAAGTTACACATCAAAAATCATATTAGTCAAATCATTATTATAAGTCGTTTTACACCTACAGAACCTTGAAAAATGATAAAGGTTATAAGCAGGGAAAGGAGACAATGTTCTGACGACAGACTCATCCTATAGATAATATGTGTATATTAATTAACTGCTGGATTGTGCTGGTCAGACACAAAAGCCTTTTTTACAAATATTGCTGTAGAGTTCACTCCGTTATGACAACTGGTTAGCGCAATTTTCAAATGATACATTTTAAAATGTGAGACAATTGACAGCAGTTTGATCAGAATAGTTTAGGTAGACACAAGAGGGGTTATTGGATCTGCTGGAATTATCCAGCTGCCTTCAGGCTGCTATCAATACCTGCATGCTTGCTCAGCCAAGCGTAGAAGTTTAGGTGTGTGAAGAGGGGAGGAGCCAGAGCAACCATACAGCCTTGGCACTGGAAGAGGAGAATAGAAACAGGGAGAGTTTTCAAGCCTGTCCAGTCAACCATATTCCAACAGAATGGTTGGTATATTGTTGTCTGTGTGTCCCCATAGATCAGTGTTTTTTAAAATGATTGGAGCATGTCGCCCCTTTACAAGAGATGTTTTGTATTTGTAAAGCTGCCTTGTGTTTGTGTTGATGGAGGCCCTGGCTGTATTGAGTATCAACTCTATGCATGTGTTTATGGTACCCTCTGTTGTCTGTACAGCACCACAGAGGATGATAGTGCTACATAAAAAATAATTAAATCATGATAGTAGATATCACTACATCTAAGTGAAAAATGCTGGACTGAAAGATGCACATGTCTGCAGAAAACTTTACAAAAATTGCCCAAGGTGAAAGTAGAATGTTAGCAGTACAGGTAATTAGAATTAAAGATAAGGAATTTCTAAACTCATTTGCAGCAACAGCCAATGCCACTCCTATGCAAACCAGTTATCAACAGTAAGAAATATTAGACTTACTAAACTAGCCATAAAATTGTCTATGGATGCCAAAAATAATCGTTCAATGCCCCAGATTTCCCCATCTACCTACCTAGTGATTGTTTTAAAATCATATCTATACATAAGGCAAATATGCAAATTAACTCAAAGTAGCTGTCATACTTAGAGGTGGGTCTAAAGGGTATTTCTCTGAGTAGTTCAATTCAGATATTATTTATACAGGTATTCAGGACCCATAGAAGGTACATATGTATTTGGTACAATGATTTTGGGGCCTAACTCCTGAGAGAGCCAGATTTTTGTTCGTGTTTTGGTGCATCTCCCCATCAGTTGCCTACCCCTAACTAATTCCCCTAATGTGAAAATCACTTTCCTAATACTTATCCTGACCCCCCCCCCCCCCCCCCCCCCCAATACTAAATCCCCCTTCTGATGGAAAACCATAACCTCGATCCCAAGGTTCGCCATTTCCTAACGCCTAACTTTTTTGAAATCAAGTATATAATAGAGTATATAAAGAGTACATAGCAAAGGATGAGTGTCACATACAGTATCATGGAATCAGAGGACATCCGTCAAACAGGCATATGTACATGAATTGGAACCGTAGCTAGCCAGTGCTACCATAGGCAAATTACATAGATGTTCTCTCATAGGAGGAATCAAATAAGTAAGAGCCAGAAAAATAAAGGAGGGCGCAGTGTGTCTAAGAATTACAGTAATGCCTAACTTTTAACCTCCATCATGTTCAGTCCTTCCTGACACCAATGCCTATCCTCCCCCAATGTTATCCCCTTTCTGATTCCTAACCTTAACTTTCTAGTCCTCACAACTAATGCCTAACTTTTAACCTCCACCATGTTCAGTCCTTCCTGACACCAATGCCTATCCTCCCCCAATGTTATCCCCTTTCTGATTCCTAACCTTAACTTTCTAGTCCTCACAACTAATACTAACACGCCTCTACTCCCCAAACACTCTCCCTGTCCACTGCCGATAACGGTATTGTCAATGCGTACAAATCAAAGAGATGAAAAGCTCCAATGAATCCCAAAGACAAAGAAAACAGTTTAACCAATATCTAGTCTGGTGTAGTATAAACAGATTAATTTGTATTTGAATAGGAGCAGGGATAATCACAAACCAGGGTGTCCTCTTAGGCAATGGCTACAGATGACACATGAGAATCTTGACCCTGTCTTCACTTGGGTACAGTTTATGTGATGTCTCACAGGGCCATTCGCACGCCAACAAAGATGTGGCATATTATGTAACATACATTATCATCCTCTCAACAGAGGTACAAACTAAAAACTATAACTGGTACAGACACACCTCAGTGTATGTAAAGCTATTAAAGAGAGGTGAAATGGTGGCTAACTTACCTCCCAAAGAGAATTCACACCAGTCAATGAGACCATACATTTATTAATATCCTGCTCTGTTGAATTCATGTTTTGTTAATTCACACCTCCTCAGATCATAAAATTTGCCAGCATCTGAACATACAGGTGAAACTCAAAAAAAATTAAAATATTGTGCAAAAGTTTATTTATGTCAGTACTTAAACTTAAATGGTCAAACTAATAAATGAAATAAGTCTCATTATATCCAAAGCAAAATATTTCAAGCCTTGTTATGATTTTTGATGATTATGGCTTACAGCTTATGAAAACCCCAAAATCAAAATCTCAGACCATTAGAATATTGTGGAAACGTTCAATATTCTAGGATTTTTGTTAATTTATTTGTAATTTAATTTTAAATACATTTTTTTATTTGTTATTTATTTTATTTTCTACCCTATGAAGAGGGATCACGATCGGAGCCTCTCCAGGGGACAGCGAAGTGACACGGCTGTCAAAACTATTTTTACTATATTTTTACTACCCTGGGTCTTCTTGCAGCCCTCTGTAGTCTATCAGCTTCCTCTATGTCCTACTAGTTCCCTCAATTGTGCTGCACTCAGCCCCAGTAGAGTCAGTGGGGGAGATTTATTAACGCATTACCGACAGTTTTTTCTTCATCTCTTCTAACCAGCAGGGAGAACAGTTCTGCATGATAATAAGAACCTTCTTAAATCCTAGGTAATAGTGGCAGTTTAGAATAGATTTCTAGAGCTGCACTACAGTTAAGTGCAAATCCATCCCTAAACTGGCGCAGATTAAGAAGTGCTTGATAGCAGTTCTACAGATGTAGAACTGCAGGCTAGACATGATTGCAGAGTGCAGGCGAGGCATGATTTGTGATGTGCTCCTACCCCCTGCTGAATTCCTCCTCAGAGTCTGCTGCTATCAATACAGCAGATGTATTGGTTACCTCAGCAACAGCAATTCCCCTCACACACTGCACTGTCTGAGAGACCTTCCTAGCTCCCCCTATTTTACAACAGTTTTAGAAGGAATCTGCACTATCTAATGATTTCTTAAGATGCCTGAGACAGTTCTGCACGGATTTCTAAAAACCTACCAATATTTTGTCTCAGACTCTCTTGATAAATCTGGCCCAGTGACTCAGCTCAGTCAAGGATCACTGCCCATACGCAGTTCGGGCTGTGTGTCTCCCCGATCGTGCTCCCGTAGCCGGTTAGCATTCTGCACATGGGCAGTGCATGAGACTTGGAACTGAGCTTGTGTAAAAGACTCCTGGCCATTGGAGCATGATGGAGGAGACACGCAGTCCGGCACAGCACATGAGCAGTGGCCCGCAACTCAGATTGATTGCAGACTTCACAGCAGCACAGCAAATTGGCCCAGGAGGAAGAAGCCCCAGGTAAGTGAAAATCCTTTCAATCCCATCATCTCGGGTATGGTTTAATTAAGACTTGATTCTTTATTTAACATGCTCATGTCTACCAAAATCTCTTATATATCTGGCTAGGTTTGTGCAGAGTCTGTCTATACCTGTCATTATTTCTCCCTACGATACAGCGCTCATATTATTCTGGCTTCTCACATGCTAGTTTTTGATCATCTCTGTAGTTCCCTCCAGTGAGCACTAGTGGTTACAACACTGACTGGAGAGAGTGTGATGTAGCTGAGAGCCTCCCTAGTGGTTTCCACTGATCCAGCAACAGAAACCTGCTCATCTGTGCCAAAGGCACTTTAATTCTATCCTTCTGCTTCTGTTTTTTCTGCTTTCTCCCCTAAGGGGTGACCATATAACAGCGTGACTACCCACCCACAGACAGCTGAAAACTCGGCTTCTAACCATGCCTTTCATTCCCAATATGCCACCAAGGCTCAAGCTCGTATGAACATATCTGGACATTTAAAGGCCTTGTTATTATTACTGTAACAGAAACTGATTGCCTGAGATTCCCTCTTTTGTTACTAAAATTAGTCCGTTTTATTTCTTCAATGAATAAAAGTCTGGCAGAGAAAATTTGCCATATGCCAGTACTCCACTGTGTATACAGCAAAGTCAGTAAAATATGCCATAATTGTCAAGTGCCAAAAAGGAACTTTGTGTTGAAACACAAAGTAACGACTCACCCTTTCAAGATACACACAAACGCACTATAATCGCCCCACTCAATGATTGTGTATGGAGGTTACGAGCAGTACACAGACATGCTTTTCAGTTATAGCTCAGCAGCATGCACTGTTTAATAGAGAGGGGAGGAAGGATGACACAAGCAAGCAGTTTTGACAAGAGGAGTACATAAAAACACATTGGCGTCAATTCACCAGAGGTTACCAACCTATTTATCTCTTGGGAGGTAATTTACCTCCTGTGATATCTCCAAATAGCAATTCTCCAGAAGTATAGGGGAAAATATCGACAGAGAGAAATGCAAGAGATAAATGTGAGATAAGTATGAGATAAATAAGTGATAGTTAGTAGTTAGTTTTTCTCCAAATCACAATTCACCAGGGAAGAAAGTGGGTGTGGCCATTCGTTATTTTTTCATCTCTTTCTCCCCTGAATGAACCTGGAGATATCGTGGTTTTCACACAGCAGCTGCTGCTGCTGCTGCTGTGGAAGATGGAGCCTTGTGAGCTTACTCTGTTAGGCCTGGTGCACACCAAAAACCGCTAGCAGATCCACAAAATGCTAGCAGATTTTGAAACGCTTTTTCTTATTTTTCTGTAGCGTTTCAGCTAGCATTTTGCGGTTTTGTGAAGCGTTTTTGGTGTAGTAGATTTCATGTATTGTTACAGTAAAGCTGTTACTGAACAGCTACTGTAACAAAAACCGCCTGGCAAACCGCTCTGAAGTGCCGTTTTTCAGAGCGGTTTGCGTTTTTCTTATACTTAACATTGAGGCAGAAACGCCTCCGCAATCAAAAATCTGCAGCAGCCCGGGAGTATGCGTTTCTGCAAAACGCCTCCCGCTCTGGTGTGCACCAGCCCATTGAAATACATTACCCTGGCGGATCCGCAGCCGCAAGCGGATCGCAAAACGCAGCCGAACCGCTCTGGTGTGCACTAGGCCTAAGAGCTTGTTTCTATTATGAGGAGACGAAGGCGCAGGAGGAGGGTCTGTTTAATCGCCCCTCGTATTTTTCGTGAGAGAACAGTTCTTGATAATTTTACTGAGACAGATGTGGTGAAGAAGTTCAGACTCACTCGTGATATGATTTATGATATGATCCGGCAGTAAAAGGCGGGAATACTCTGGTCAGGTAGTGGTAAAACTCCGCCTCCTACCCACAATGCTTCACTTTCAAGCTTACAGAGAGGAAAAGTATACCATGTAAATCATTAATACCGATTACCTAACTCTCTGCTTTCTCACACTTTCCTCATGCATATCTCTCCATTATCCCCTGCTATCGAACACTTTTCTCTCTGTCCTCTCACACTGGTGAATTGACTCCAGAGTGTTAAAATACCTCATGAGATAAACTACCTACATTTTTTCTCTTAGTAAATCCTCTCTGGTGAATTGACGCCAATCTTGTTTGTTGAGGCTACATATTGATATGTTGTGCTTATTAGTAAATGATACTGGGCTAAGCTGCACACATGTTACATTCAGCCAAAGGGTGTCTAGCGTGTGTAAAAGGCTTTACATGATATATTCTGATCCGTACAACATGGAAAATAAGGCAAACTCCTACACTTAGCTACCATAGGGCAGTGTAATCAAACCCACAATATGGATGGATATGGAGGCTGCCATATTTAATTCCTTTTAAATAATACCAGTTGCCTGGCAGTCATGCTGATCTTTCATGTAGCAGAAGTGTCTGAATCACACACCTGCAACAAGCGTGCAGCAATCAATCATCTGCTCTGCATGCTTGTTCAGGGTCTATGGCTAAAAAAACTTAGAAGCACAGGATCAGCAGGACAGCCAGGAAATCGTTCAACATAAAAGAAAGATGTCAGTCTCCATATCCCTCTCAGTTCAGGTGTCCTCTTAAAGTGGACCCAAACCAAACATTTTTTTTAATTCAAAATATTTAGTTGCACCACTCTGACACATACAAAGATAAATAAACACTCCTTCAAGCCTATGAGCATTTCAGTGCATGCTTTTCACCCTTCTCTTTTCAGAACTAGGGTTATACAGGTGGCAGCCATTAGCAATCTTTGCCGGACACCTCCTACTCCACCAGTTTGCCGGATTCTGTCCCGGCAATATGAACGGAAGGGAGGGGTTTCTCCAATAAATGTAAAATATTTTATATTTGTCATCATGCAGCTGAAAAAAGGTCGCTATTTATTATTATAATTTAGAAAATAGATTTTATTTCTGAAATCTTCAAATTTTTAATTTGGGTCCACTTTAAGAGGAACAACAGGCTGGCATTACATTCAATAATAACCTGTCTCTAAACTCCTTGTTTCCGACATAGGTATTCTACCTGCCTTATTCCCAAAGTAATCTCAGTAAAAATCTACCCCTGCCCCCCACCCCCCCCCCCTTCCCGGCTGCAGCTGGTAGCCACCAATATGCAGGCTTACCTCATGTCTCATGTCCAGTCAGAAGGAGCTGCACTTCCGAGGAAAAAAAGCATTATGTTGCGTTGGATCAGTTCAGCGGTCAGCTGGAAACTACAGCTTTGTTTGCAAACAGAGGTTTCCCTTATGGACTTAATACTTAATCCCTTTGGTGACTGTATGGTGCCTGGTGCTGTACATATAGCTAGGTAGCAAAGCATTCTGTTGCTATAGAGGGAGTCAGAGGGTTCACAGCGCGTTGCACCAAAGAAGCGGCACAGAGCGGGTAAGGTGAGTAGGACAATGCCTTCTTCGGCCTGCGCTCTGCTAAGTTGATCCGCCAGTCCTTGACCAGCCAGCTCGACTGAAAACCATCTGGCTTAAGTCTCCAAAGGAAAACAAAAGTACACTTATTAACTATTTCTGGTCCTTCTTTTCAATCAGAAGTTATAGTTGTATAGGGAATCTTCTGCGGCAGAGGGTACATTTTGATTTAAATCTACTTTAATTCTTTTATAGAATTAATTTGCACCTAATTAGCATCTCTGAAGGGGTAGGAGTATATGTCAGCTCAAACATTGGAGGACTTGCTGCAGTGTTTGCTAGGCGCTGAAGCTGCTGCAGACTTCCTTTTGTAAGGTGTGATGTGACAAGGGAGAGGCCACAGTCAGGAAGTCACTTCTGTTCAGGCTCCCTGATGATAAAGCAATCTTTTTCACCACCATTTCATTTAGCTGCCCAATTTGAAGGCAATCTGTGCATAGGCATTTATATTATGATGAGGTAGAAAGATGAGTATAAGGGTAGAATTATCATTATGAATAGACAGTTTTTGGACTAGCTTCAAGAAACTCAAATTTATAACTACATAATATGAACTGAGGATATGATCATAAAGTAATATAGCCAGAGGATACATTTGTCCTAGAAATATGACCAAGAGAATGATATGCACATTAGTAAGGCTACTAAAATTGCCAATAGGAAGTGTCCATGTATCTACAGGAAGTCCCTCCCCTTTGACACTTCTTCAAGCCTCTCCGCTGGTCATTTAAAAAAATGGAGAGTTTTACTGACCAGTAGGCATGCTCAGGAGCTTTCTTTTAGTTCTACTTCTTTACAACCTCTGGAACAAGCAAACATTTAGGTGTGCCATATCCACTGTCACATACGGGTTTGTTTTGTAGTTGTTAAATGGTTATGGGTAGTCTTTTTATAAAGCAAATGTATTTTAGTGTACACTTCACACAAATGTTTAATTTATTAAAGAGACACTGTAACAAGGAAAATGTCCCCTCGGGGTACTCACCTCGGGAGGGGGAAGCCTCAGGATCCTAATAAGGCTTCCCCATCCTCCTCTGTCCCACGGGGGTCTTGCTGCAGCCCTTCAAAGTCGGCCCGACAGATCTAACAGCCTGTTCAATATTTACCTTTCCAGGCTCCAGCGGGGGCGCTCTTCTGACGGAGATAGGCGGAAATAGCCGATCTCCGTCGGGTCCGCTCTACTGTGCAGGCGCAGGAGACTTGCGCCTGCACAGTAGAGCGACCCGACATGGAACAGCTATTTCCGCCTATCTCCGTGGGAAGAGTGGATACTGCACCTGCACTGGAGCCACGGAGATAAATATTTACATCGCCGCCGCTTTGGGAGGATTTTCGCCGCCACCGTGGGACCAAGGAGGACGGGGGAAGCCTCAATAGGATCCAGAGGCTTCCCCCACCCGAGGTGAGTACCCCCCCAGGGGACGTTTTTTCATTACAGATTTTCTTTACGGATTTATAAAGCACTGACATACTACACAGCGCTGTACGGAGTATGTATAGTCTTGTCACTTGTTCCCTTTTGAGGCTAATTGGACCATGCCTTGTAAGGGTTTTTTCGCTTTCCTCTGGATCAACAGGGATGTGTTAGGGTGCAGGCTGGTGTTGTACTTTGTTCTCTGGTTGAACTCGATGGACGTATGTCTTTTTTCAACCAAAATAACTATGTAGCTATGTAACTATGTAACTGCCCCTGAGAGGGGCTCACAATCTAGTCCCTTCCATAGTGATATGCCTATGTATGTATCGTGTAGTGCATATATCATAGTCTAGGGCCAATTTAGGGTAAGCCAATTAACTTATTTGTATGTTTTGAGGATGTGGGAGAAAACTGGAGTGCCCAGAGGAAATCTACACAGACACTGGGAGAACATACAAACTCCTTGCAGATGTTGACCTGGCTGGGATTTGAACCGGGGACCCAGCGCTGCAAGGCGACAGCGCTAAGCACTACACCATTGTGCTGACCAAATGTGGTACTTTCTGCATTTTGAACTAACCAAAAATGCTCACAACAATGAGTTTACACTATTTTCTTCATTCTCATATGTATGATTTCTTTTTTTTTCTGCCATCTTGCTTGTGACGTAAGCAGTATGCACAGCAGCAGGTAAAATACTGCACATTTTCCCTGTATGTTTGCAAAGTGAAATCATTCTAACTTAAAAAAAGTCAGTCGCATGATTCAGACATCTGTGCGCAAAAGTGCAAAGCAGCCAGCAATGTGAGGCTCCCTGCACACTGCAAATCCGTTTTCCGATTCCGATTCCGTTTCCGATTCCGATTCCGATTCCGTTTCCGATTTTTCTTGAATACATTCAACAGAAAAACGGATCAAAAAACGCAGCATGCAGTTAAGATTAAAAATCTGAATCGGAATCGGATGTAAAAACAGATTAAAAAGCGGAATCGGAATCTGAAATGCATGCAGTGTGCAAGAGGCCTGAATTTGCATTATTTTAAATTAAATACATGTCTCAGCCTTTATATCCCTTTCACTTTAGGTTCCTTTTAAAAAACACATCAAAGACCCTGTAGATAAGAGGCACATAAAGTTGCTTAAGCGAAAAAATAACTTTCAGAGATAAAGCTGGCAGTGCATTGATCTGACCTGAATTTTTCTAAAGGAGCAAAGGCAGCAGCGGGTGTCAGGCAGCCTGAGAAAGAACACCACAGTATATATTGACAAACATCCAGGATAGAATGAAAACATCTAATATTAGGATATTGGATTTCAATCTGGCCACATGGAAAACAATATATATACACATACATATTCCTCAAACATCACCTTACACTTTAATTCTACAGTGATGAGTGTAGAAAATGCTGGAATCAGAGACCACTATAATGACAAGCTTTGTGGAATGATTTAGACAACCTGAGATTCAGGCTGCTGAGATTTGCCCAAATCCCTTGCCTTTGTATTTGTTCACTCTAGTGCTTTGGGGCCTAACAAGAGGGAAAGACTTCTCTTATAATGAGTACCAAAGAAGGAAAGCCCATCTGGCCTAGCAATGCATGCAACATTATGTAAAAACCTTCACAATGCAAACACTCATGCACTTGTATCTGACCGTGCACTAGACATAGACACATTCTTTCTTTTTCTCCATATGTTCCCATCAAGAGTATCTCTGGTCATAGAAATATATATTTCTATGTATCATTTTCAATCTGCAGCCAGCAATGATTTTTTGAGAACTGCTAGAATTTACATTTCCTTTACTTGCAGCCATGGCAACAGGACGCTAATACAGAACACCCATGAATTCCCATCTTCCTGCATGAATACATTGCTGGGCAGAGCAAAGAGTATCATTGTAAAGGCCTGTATTCACCTTTGATTATCACTGCTAAGCAGTAATTTGAAAGACAATAATAGCAATCAGACATGCTGGAAAACCTTCTCTGAATGCTATTTTGTATTTACCACTATAGCACACTCCTGTCCTCCTTCCCCCTCCCCTCTACATAGGGCAGAACACGGTGCTTGGTAAACAGCTGAGCAGGGGATCTGTCAGCCAAAAACAACTAGGAATGATTGTTTCGGATCTAAAGGGAGAAAAGGATGCCTTTTTGACACCTCTAAAGCTGTGTACACACATAGAATAGGGGTTCCTGCATAGAGTTGCGCGTAATTGAAATTACGAGTAGCACTTCCTGCCTGTGGGAGAGTGGGGGTTAACTTACCAATGCGGCCCCCTTTAGCCGGTGCGCTTCACTCCCGTTCCACGTCACTCCCAAGCTTCAGCGATCAACTCGGAAAAATGGTTTGTGGTGGTCCAGAGCAGATGTGTTTTAACCATAGACAATATGGGAAATACATCCGCTCTCCTGGCAAAATTGCAGGACAGCACAAAAGTGTGGCCCGCTTACCGCAACAGTGTAGGGTGAAGGTGGGGGAGGGTGTGGATGGACATTTTCTTTCACATAATTGTCAAGAATGTCATGGGTATGTGAAGGGGTAGCATTCTCTTCTGTCATACTGAATGCTGACTACACAAATGTAAGCAGGGTCTGATCTTAAGTGGCATTGTGAGGAGAGAATCTCTCAATATCAGCCTGTGCAAGTGATTGGGTTTGAGAGAGGGTTAGGGTACCTGAAGCCTGAGAAAGCATCATTGTTTATTGTGGGGGTTGTATTTTATCATATCTGCCTTTAGTGCTGGAGGGCCTTGTTCAGGCCTGCTCTGTGACTTTATTGCTTCAAGTTGCTTCAAGTGTGTTGAAGTGGTGGCCATTGGTGGCGGAGCTCCAGGGCACCAGACATGGTCGTAACTATATTTAGCCAGGCCCCATAGCAAAAGTCTTCTGGCCGCCCTACAGCTAAACTGACATAAAACCCTGAAGTCACAGCATTGGGTAACTCTCCCACCATTAGGCAGAGCAGTGTAACGATTGTGGAACTTTCTCCGTGATCAGCGCACAATGCGTGCGCTGACACGGCGGAAATCCTCCACAAGCGTATATTTGCAGGCACCCAGCAAAAGGTGCTACGCACCTGTAGAGGGAAATTCCTGTCGGCAGATGGCGCTGGGGAGTGCAGAGGAACCAATCCTCTGTACCTCCACAAGTGCCAGACAGGAATTGTACGAAGCGCAGAACGCAATCGCAAGAGAGGCGATTGCGAATGAGATTGAGCAAAGGGATAGGTTGTATGTGTGTGCGCCAATCCAGTCGCCACCCCGCGACCGCGCACACACAACAGCAGATACGAAATAGGAACGCGATCGCGAGAGGTGCGATCGCCAGACATGACACAAGGCAGATCAGAATAGAATACGAGGGTAGCAAAGGCACAGCAAATAATACAATAAGGAGATACGGAAAATAACAAACGCTAGCTAACCGCGAACACCGCACTCATTCGCAACAGTGCACGCGGTTATGCGCGGTCTCCACGTGATAAGCACAATAGAGACAAGCACGCCTAACTAACCATCGACAGACAAACATGAAACAGAGGACGCGAGCGCTTGCTTAACGGTTACCTCACCGAGCCTCCAGCAAGCGTAGCAGACAAGACAGACACACGAAAACAGGGACAAGCGAGAGATAGGATCCACAGCACTAGCGAAAAGTGGCTAGCGCAATCCAGGTACTGAGTAGCAGAACAGAAGGATCCCCAGCGCTAGCGAAAAGTAGCTAGCGCGATCCCAGAAGACAGCACAGAAGGATCCCCAGCGCTAGCAAAAAGTAGCTAGCGCGATCCCAGGAGACAGAACAGAAGAGATAGCTGGTAGCAACCGCTGCACCAGCTATACTCCAAGAACAGAGATCAGAACCATTTCCTGTCGACCACCTTTGGGACAGGATAATGGCAACAGGCAAGACAAGACAGAACAGGCAATACAGATAATACAACCTGACTGGGCTAGAAGGGGAGCCTAAAGCAACCCCCAGGAATTAACTATACTAGATAGCAATGGCTGACACTCCAGCAGTGTCCATCAGGAACAGACCATGGAAAGGAAATGACCAGCAAAGCCTTCTGGGAAACATAAAGCTCTTATAGTGCCAGTCATCAAAGAAGGCAGGTAGGGGATTTGCATAACGAATGTATGCAAATTCCCCAGCAAGAGAACAGACCAGAAACTTGCAATGGAAAGACAGGTCTCTGTTCCAGAGACCTGCAGCCCACAGACTGGAGGAATGGACAAACAGCTGTCTGCCTGTGCAGCCAGCTGAGCGGATCATCACAAGCAGTAGCTAGGCTGTTAGGCCTCGTTCACATCAGGGCCGTTTCTGTGCGCTTTCCACAGCGCACTGCCCTGTGCGATCAGCAAGGTATTCATTTTCCCATGTAACTAAATGTAGCTGGTTCACATCTATGCGCTGCGCTGAGCAGCGTTACAGAAACGTAGTGTTGCATGCATTTCTGTGCGCTGAGCTGGAAAGCGCACAGCAATGCAAGTGAATGGGTCCGCTTTTTTAGCGCATAGAAGCGCGTACAAGCGCATAGAAGCGCATGCGTTTTTTACCCCTAATTGGAGAAAAAAATACATTTACATACAAAAACAAAGTTTTATTGACAACTGCTGCTGCTACAGTAAGCAAAACGTGCTTTAAAGAAGCGCAGCGCAACGCATAGAAACGCGGACTAAAGCGCGCACAAGCGCATGCGTTTTTTACCCTGCGCTTTAACACGTTTTTCAGCGCAGCAGATGTGAACGAGGCCTTTACACTTCTCTTCAGTCCAGCTCCGCACAGTGCAGCCTATCTCCCAGCTGCATGGTACATAGTTACACTGGAGTGAGGAGGATCTGTCCTGCCACCAGAACGCAGTAAAGTATGACACCCTGCTGCTGCTGCTCAGCATGTATGCACAGGAGTGGCCCCCATATCATGGTGGGGGTAGCGAGAGCCAGTTATACCCTTTATGCCAGGAAGTAAGGAGGCATAACTTGGAGTGCAGTGCGTCACTCCCGATTTGCAGCCAATACACTCTCGCTTTGCAGCATTATAGTACCAGCCAGACTCTTCCCTGGGATGCTATGTGCTTGGAATAGGTATGTTCTCTCGCTGTCTATGTGGGATTTCTCCAGGCACTGAACCTTCTCCAACATCCTATAAACAGGAAGTTAATTTATTATCTCCCAATGTGGTTCCAGACAGTGGTAGCGACATATGACTATGGTAGGCATATTAGACTAAGGGACGGTACGGGTTTTTGTTTAAAAAACAGTGGAAGGACTCATCACCTCATAAATGCAAAATAATGTTCTAATCAGCGAAATGACATAATCATATGAATAAATGGTTGGGGTCTATATAGAAATAACACAAAACATCCAGATACAGATGCAATTTCCTACGATTTCCCAAAAAAGTAGTTTGCATGTTTCACCTGGAAAGAACTTGAGTAAAAGGACCACTACTGCGAAAGATTTTAAATAAACATAAAAAAATGTACATTCCTCACAGGAGTAATATACAATATAATTTACCTTTTTCCTATGTTTCTTTAAGTAGGTATTTAAAAGCTTACAGATCTGAAAGATTTTAGACCAGTCCACCTCCTTATGGGTGATTCTCAGTATGTCCTTTATTCTTTACAAAAGCACTCCCTGGAAAGGATCTAAACAAAGAGGCTGGCTGGCTTTCCTACTTGTTTGCACCTAATTTTGCCAGTTGACCTGTGCAACTGGGGTTCAATAAATGCTTTTGTAAGTGGAAAAAAAATTCCAGAGAATCCCCCATAAGGAGATGGCCTAGTCCAAAACTTGTCAGATTTTCACTTGTAAAGTAACTGCAACATGGGAAAAAAGTCATGTATAGTGCATTAAACTCTGGCAGAAATTTCCATTTTAAATGTATGTATTTTATATCTTACTATAGTGAGCCCAATAAGATACAGTAACTGAGAAACTGACAAGTGTCTTCCTGCCTGCAGAATTTTCTCGCTGCCTGATAAATAAAAGCCATACAAGTAAATCCCTAAGTTCTCCTTCTCTCTGTGTAGCGAAATACAAGAAGATTTTGCTTTGTACAGGAAGTAAATTGGTGTTATAGATCAAGGGAATAGTTTTAACATGGTGCTTTGTAGCTTCAAGTATTTGCAGTTGTTTTGTGTTATTGTTACTGATGCCCGGAATGCCTAATCAGACCTCCAGCCACCCCGGTATAAATCTCACAGTCAGACCCCTCCTTGAGGGTGATATACTTTTAGTGAAGTGAGGAAGGGTTCACTTCCAGTAGGAACTGTAAAAAATAGGAAATTGTACAGCACAAGACTGGATATATGTATCAAGCAAAGGTTTGTTTAGTAAGAGTAAAACCTGCTCGTTTGGTGAATGGCTCTGTGTCTCTGTAATCACCATTGGTACGCAATATTCCTTCTGTAGAAGTCAGTAATCAGTAGGGGTGATCAACAGGGTTCAAATAATTCCGAGTTGATGCAAATGTTGACAGTAATTTTATGCAAATGAAATGTATGAAGCTTGAAAATACACCAGCAACATTTAGCTGGTCTGTTTTCGAGCTCCATATTTGTATAAAAATGATCATAAACATTTGCATCAACCTATTTGCATCTAATTGATCATCTCTAGTTACCAGTGTCATCATACTGTCCAATCAACGGAGAGGTCACACAACAAACGGTTGTGTCACCAGTCAGGATAGGCAGCACCAGATGGTCAGGTTAGGTGGCACAGAGGCGTAGTTCTCATCCCGGCAGATTTAAAGTTGCTCCTTTTGCTTTCTGCCTGGGGAGGTGAGCTGTAGGTCCGCAAAACGCATTGCAGCAATTTTTGGAGTAAGTAATAAACAATTTGTACTTAAACTGATTTGAATCTGTCAAGTCTTCTGCAGGGAGGTAAGTCCACCACTACTCCCCCCCCCCCTTTTAAACTGTTCTTAATATATTTTATACTCTACTGGTGCCTCTGTTTCCATACAATCCCAATGCAGGTCTCTGCACTGTACACTTGTGCCACCAGTTGTATAGTTGGTACTGTATTCCTCAATAAGTCTGAGAAAAATTACAGAAACTTTTAAAAAAAGACTAGTCTGTCATGCTGATCTCTTCACTTCTGATTCACACAGCTGCAGCAAACATACAGCTAGCCAACCTAATCGGCTATAGATTCTGGGCCAGTGATTCAGAAAGTATTAAAGGAAGAGGATCGGTGCAACTGCTACACACTAAGGGATGATCAATGAGATGCAAATACAGTAGGTCCTCCTTCCATTTAAATGTCATGTAAATTATATGCTGCATTATATTTACATGACATTTGAATGCCAGGAGAAATTATTAGCATCTCATTGATGATCATCCTTACAACACACATATCATTATAAAGGCAGTCACAAACTGCATCAAGCTCTTATAAGAGTAGATAACCTTCTTTTTAAGAACAAAATGACAAAAAATATTCCTTTTGCTTACATTCTCACTAACTGGGGACAATTTATAATGATTTGCACCATAATGAACATAATTACTAAAAGTGGAGAGTTAAAGGGTACCTGAAGTGACACGCAGCATGATGAGATAAACATGTGACCACATACAGTGCAAAAGTATTCAGCCCCCTTGACGTTTTCCACATTTTGTCACATTACTGCAACAAACATGAATCAACTTTATTGGAATTCCACGTGAAAGACCAATACAAAGTGGTGTACATGTGAGAAGTGGAACGAAAATTATACGATTCCAAACTTTTTCTACAAATAAATAGCGGCAAAGTGGGGTGTGCGTAATTATTCAGCCCCCTGAGTCAATACTTTGTAGAACACCTTTTGCTGCAATTACAGCTGCCAGTCTTTTAGGGTATGTCTCTACCAGCTTTGCACATCTAGAGACTGAAATCCTTGCCCTTTCTTCTTTGCAAAACAGCTCCAGCTCAATCAGATTACATGGACAGCATTTGTGAACAGCAGTTTTCAGATCTTGCCACAGATTCATGATTGGATGCAGATCTGGACTTTGACTGGGCCATTCTAACGCATGAATATGCTTTGTTTTAAACCATTCCATTGTTGCCCTAGCTTTATGTCTAGGGTCGTTGCCCTGCTGGAAGTTGAACCTCCGCCCCAGTCTCAAGTCTTTTGCAGACTCCTAGAGGTTTTCTTCCAAGATTGCCCTGTATATGGCTCCATCCATCTTCCTATCAACTCTGACTAGCTTCCCTGTCCCTGCTGAAGAGAAGCACCCCAGAACATGATGCTGCCACCACCATATTTGACAGTGGGGATGGTGTGTTCAGAGAGATGTGCAGTGTTAATTTTCCGTCACACATAGCGTTTTGCATTTTGGCCAAAACGTTCCAGATTATTATTATCAGATTATTATTTTGGTCTCATCTGACCAGAGCACCTTCTTCAACATGTTTGCTGTGTCCCTCACATGGCTTGTGGCAAACTGCAAACGGGACTTCTTATGCTTTTCTGTTAACAATGGCTTTCTTCTTGCCACTCTTCCATAAAGGCCAACTTTGTGCAGTGCACAACTAATAGTTGTCCTATGGACAGATTCCCCCACCTGAGCTGTAGATCTCTGTAGCTCGTCCTGAGTCACCATGGGCCTCTTGACTGCATTTGTGATCAGCGCTCTCCTTGTTTGGCCTGTGAGTTAAGGAGGACGGCCTTGTCTTAGTAGGTTTACAGTTGTGCCATACCCCTTCCATTTCTGAATGATCGCTTAACAGTGCTCCGTGGGATGTTCAAGGCTTTGGAAACCTTTTGTAGCCTAAGCCTGCTTTAAATTTCTCAATAACGTTATCCCTGACCTGGCTGGTGTGTTCTTTGGACTTCATGGTGTTGTTGCTCCCAATATTCTCTTAGACAACCTCTGAGGCCGTCACAGAGCAGCTGTATTTGTACTGACATTAGATTGCACACAGGTGCACTCTATTTAGTCATTAGCACTCATCAGGCAATGTCTATGGGCAACTGACTGCACTCAGACCAAAAGGGGCCGAATAAATACGCACACCCCACTTTGCAGTTATTTATTTGTAAAAAATGTTTGGAATCATGTATGATTTTTGTTCCACTTCTCACGTGTACACCACTTTGTATTAATCTTTCATTTGGAATTCCGATAAAATTGATTCATGTTTGTGGCAGTTATGTGACAAAATGTGGAAAATTTCAAGGGGGCCGAATACTTTTGCAAGCCACTGATCCTACTTAGAACTTGCCTGTCTGCATTCACGGTTTATTTTTTTTAATTGGGAAGGTTAATAAACCAGTGCAAGATTTTAAAAAAACAGTGCTTTATCGGTGCAGTGGGAGCAGCAGCAGTGCAGCAGCAGTTCTTCTGAAGACTAATTCGAGGACATACAACTTTTGTGTTGCTGTGCAAACACTTATCAGTGCAGAATAGCGATAAGGCTAAGTTCACATGATGTGCACTGCTATGTAATGCCTATGGTATCGCCGCACTTGTTATGCAGAAATGCACTGTAGAACATGCGTTCAGAATAACATGTTCTGTTATAATCAGGGCCGGTTCTAGACTTTTTGCCGCCTGAGGCAAACTTGTGAGGATGCCCCCCCATGGATTGGTAATATAATTGCCCCCAGTATAGGTAGCCTGGAGGCTGTAGCAGGCAGGAAGGGAGGCAGCAGGCACCGCGGTGGGGAGTGGGGGTCGGACCCCCCCTCCCTCACCTGGGTCCCCCCGTCCACTCTCCACCTTTCAGCCATGAGTGCCAGCGCGTATCAGGCAGCGGGCGGGGATGTAATTACTCACCTCTTCCTTCCACGTTCCAGCGTGCGTACCCACCACTGGGCCCGCTGCCCCCATTCCTGGTTGCTACCCCCTCCAGCTTGGCATCCCCCACCCACGGGGCCTAGCGGGCGCCGCCCTACCCCCACTTCCGCCGCCTGAGGAACCTGCCTCACCCCGCAGGGCTTACATCAGCCCTGCAGATGGGTTGTTGAACTGCTCGGCACATGCACAAAGTCCAAAGTCTGCCTATTTTATTGATCACTGCTCAATCAAAATGTTGACTTTTACAGGAAAACTAAATAAAATGTTTCATCTCTTTATATAACTGCAGTTGTTCTCTTTAGCTCAGTTTAAATTCTACAGATAAATGGTTCTCAACCAGAGCTGTTGAAAAGAATGGGGGGCAGCTCATTGTATACAAGGGAGGTTCTAACAGGCTACAGCCACCATACAGTGAATACAAAATGTCTTTCTCCTCATGAAGTATTTATGCTTAAAGGGAAGGTTCAGGGACTAGCTAAAAAAAATAAAAATCCATTTCCACTTACCTGGGGCTTCCTCCAGCCCGTGGCAGGCAGGAGGTGCCCTCGGCGCTGCTCCGCAGGCTCCCGGTGGTTTCCGGTGGCCAACCCGACCTGGCCAGGCCGGCGGCCAGGTCGGGCCTCTTCTGCGCTCCATGGTGCGTTCCACGCCGGCGCGCTGACGTCATCGGACGTCCTCTAGGTTGTACTGCGCAGGCTCAGAACTACTGAGCCTGCGCAGTACAGCCCGGAGGACGTCCGATGACGTCAGCGCGCCGGCGTGGAACGCACCATGGAGCGCAGAAGAGGCCCGACCTGGCCGCCGGCCTGGCCAGGTCGGGTCGGCCACCGGAGACCACCGGGAGCCTGCGGAGCGGCGCCGAGGGCACCTCCTGCCTGCCACGGGCTGGAGGAAGCCCCAGGTAAGTGGAAATGGATTTTTATTTTTTTTAGCTAGTCCCTGAACCTTCCCTTTAATTGGAATGGAATTACATTGATTGACAGTGATCAGCAGAAACAGACTCTTTCATACCAAACTGAAAACAGGCCTCTGTAAAATGTTCATTATAAGAAAAACACAAAATCACTCATTGCATAATTGCCCACTGCCTTCAAAACAGTATTTAGTAGCTGCACCTTTAGCAGTAATTACAGCTTTGGGCCTGTGTGAATATTTCTCTCTCAGCTTTTTGCCTGAATATTGCACGTTTTCCCATTCCACTTCGCACAACCTGCTTAAAGAGGAACTGTAGTGAAAATAACACCATTTATAGATTATTTAGTAAGTGTTTGCCCATTGATAAATCTTTCCTCTCCCTGATTTACATTCTGAAATGTATCACTGGGGTATGACATCTTTAGTTCCGCCAGTTGATCTGTACGGAATGTTCGTTACTGAGAGTTCTATGCACAGAGGGAGATATTGCTTGCTTGGCAGTTGGAAAAAGCTGTTATTTTCCACAATGCAGTGAGATTCACAGACAACAAACTGTCAGGACCATGGTCATGACATTCAGGGAAAATCGGAATCGCAAATCGGAATCGCAAATCGGATTTGCATCACCCAGTCCCATGCACGTCTCCAGGACTTCTCAAGAGCTGCTCCAACACTATGGAACTCCCTACCTCCACCCATTAGGGCAGCCCCCTCCTTCAACATCTTCAAGAAAGCCCTCAAAACTCACCTTTTCACTCTGGCCTACTACCCCTCAAAAGTGCTCTAAATCCACAGCTGAACTCTGGTCCCCTACCTTCCGTGTCCTTACCTCTCCCTCTAGATTGTAAGCCTTTGGTCAGGGTCCTCCTCCTTTTGTGTCCTACCTGATCATGCACCTCCATTACTGTGCACCCATGCTATGAATCTGAGTCAACCTAACTTGCCTAATCTCCATGCTCTCCTCCAGTGACTAACCATTACCTTGTACTCATACTGTGCTGCATGATCTGGTCTTTCTT
Organism: Hyperolius riggenbachi; assembly: GCF_040937935.1. Taxonomy (NCBI): domain Eukaryota; kingdom Metazoa; phylum Chordata; class Amphibia; order Anura; family Hyperoliidae; genus Hyperolius; species Hyperolius riggenbachi. The sequence continues at coordinate 331,780,760 of NC_090650.1, forward strand.
GTATTCAGGTATTGTCATTTTGCGGTATGTCACCCCTAAATATTGTCTGTAACCTAAACTAATGTCCAGCCCTGCATAATATGTTGGCGCTTTATAAATACAATAAATAAATAAATAATAAATAAATAAATAATTACATGGTAACAATTAGGACTTCAGAAGGATATCACTAAGGAAACAAACAGCCTGTTCAGCAACATGAAGGATACCTGTATAAACTCTGGATTTTTGCCAAAGCCAATCATAAATAATTCAGAGTTTGTACAGTTATCCTCAGAGTCATTGAGGAAATCAGTCATTAATGATACATTGTGCTGGATCACAAACAACAGACATCTATTGTGTTTGTAGCCTGATTGGCTGGTAGTTGAGCATCATGTCTGACTAGTGATTGTTCCTAAACTGTCAGCTGATACAATCAGAAAAAAAAGATTTTGAATGACAGGAATTTCACATGTGTACTTAGCTTAGGGTAGGGTGAGGCTGGGATTGGGAACAGGGTAAAGGATAAGGTTAGGTTATTTGGGGGATCGGAGGTAGGCAGGAACATTTCTGACCTATATGGTGCTCCAGACAAGGCAACCTCTGCCACGTACGTTAAAAAGGGGCGCTGGGAAAAAAGTTTTTAACGATAAGCATGGATAACGTTTAAAAATGTATTGTACTGTATTTCGTTTAAAATTAATGTTTTTTAAAGTTATAAATCATTAAATAATGTGCATTAAACCGGCAATTGTAAAAACGTTAATCTTTCGTTTAAATACTGAAACGTATAATAACGTTTAAAAAAAAAATTACTAAGTAACCCTCCCTGTACCTACCCCTAACCCCTAGACCCCCCTGTTGATGCCTAAACCTAAGACCCCCCCTGTTGGTGCCTAAGTAACCCTCCCTGTACCTACCCCTAACCCCTAGACCCCCCTGTTAGTGCCTAAACCTAAGACCCCCCTGTTGGTGCCTAAACCTAAGACCCCCCTGTTGGTGCCTAAACCTAAGACCCCCCTGTTAGTGCCTAAACCTAAGACCCCCCTGTTGGTGCCTAAACCTAAGACCCCCCTGTTGGTGCCTAAACCTAAGACCCCCTGTTGGTGCCTAAACCTAAGACCCCCCTTTTGGTGCCTAAACCTAAGACCCCCTGTTGGTGCCTAAACCTAAGACCCCCTGTTGGTGCCTAAACCTAAGACCCCCCCTGTTGGTGCCTAAACCTAAGACCCCCCTGTTGGTGCCTAAACCTAAGACCCCCCTGTTGGTGCCTAAACCTAAGACCCCCCCTGTTGGTGCCTAAACCTAAGACCCCCCCTGTTGGTTTTTTCGTTTAAAAATAATGTAAAAAAAAAAAAAAATGTACTGTTTTTCGTTTAAAAATAATGTTTGAAAAAAAATATTGTACTGTTTTTCGTTTAAAAATAATATTTAAAAATGTATAAATCATTAAATAATGTGTAATCATGAGAAGCAGTAATAAAACATTAAGTCTCCGGGCACCGCTTTTAAAACGTTATTTTTCTCCGGCGCCCTTTTTTCCTATCGGGCGCCCATTAAACGATATTTATTATAGGAGTGAATGGCGGCGCCCGATTTGTCCACTAGCCTCAGGCGCCCGAATTTACTGTTTCCACCTCTGCCACCTTCCATCAATACACATACTATATGGAGAGGAGGGAGAACAGATGACAAGCAACATACTACTATCAGCCAAAGATTCCCCTATATTGGGACGCAGTACACTACTGATGACCCTGGAAAGCTGAAGCACATTACAGGGACACTGGGATTTCCTGTTCTGTGCACTGCAAACTACCTGAAACAGATTATTTTTTGTACACAGGATTAAATATCGCACCCTGTACATTAAAGGATGCCCCAGGCCAGGGCCTTTGCCTGGACAGGCTGTGCTCAGAAACAGCCCTGGTGGTAGCACTCCTTTGGTACCTAATGGGCTTGTGAAAGGAGGGCAGTGATATGTTATTTTATGTTCTTATGTTTTTAGGCCATTTGCCATATATTTTAAGATCAGGAAAATTATCAATTCCTCCCAGACCAATTGTTTTTTTCTGGTCTACCACATTGCACCACTCTGTATCTGCTTACTCCATCACTAGCTTTGTACCGCATGCAGTGCTACAAACCAATGTAACCAGCAATCACGCACCTTTCCCACCCACGGTTTCCCCACTACCATCAATATACTCAACAGATGCAAATACCAACAACCGCTCCCAGCCTTTAAAAGAAAAAACGATTAACAGAGGCCTACGCCTAATAGGTAGCGCCCTTCCACCACCCATCAGACTTGTTCCCTCCTTCCACACATTCAAGCAAGCCCTCAAAACCCACCTCTTTGAGATGGCCTACCCATCCCCTACCACACAGTAACTCTACTGAATATTTATACCTCAGCCCTACCTAGTGCCCCCCCCCCCCCACCCTTTAGATTGTAAGCCTCGGGCAGGGTTCTCCCTTCCCTAGTGTAATCTACAGGATGGTGTGCTCCTTCCCTATGACAGCCTGTACTTGTATTACTGGGCACCTGATGATGGATATAAAAAAGAAGGCTGCAAATATGGAGCAACACAGAAAAAAGGGAAGCTAATGTCCATGGGAACTGTTCGGGAAAGAGAGCGGCTGGAGGTCGTGGATACACATGGAAAAGGGGACCCCACGTGGAATGGGAGGGACGCTGCTGCACAAGAAAGGGGAGTCCCAACACATTTGGCCTCAGGGCAGAAAAAGAATAAATCTAGCCTTGGGAAGGAGCGTGTCGTAGTGTCACGTTTTCCTGCCTCCAAAGTTGCAACCACCGGCGTACCTACCAGGGATGCGACACCCTCAGCCGCAGGGGGGCCCGGGGCTGCTCTGGGGCCCGCTCACTGTGCGTGGGGTGGGCGCTGCTCTGGACCCCCCAGCAAGGTGCTCAACTGGCCGCAGCGTCGCTGCGCCAGTTCATTCCCCGCTCCAGCAGCCTGCATAGTCTCCGGCAGGCAGAGCAGGGCTACGGCAAGATGGCCGCCGAAGAAGCCCTACACTGGAGACTATTTGTGTCTCTAGTATAGGGCTTCGGCAGCCATCTTGCCGTAGTCCTGCACTCTGCCTGTCAGCGCGGGAGATGTGCTGCAGGAGGATTCCGGGAGCTGCGAGCCAGATGCCGGGAGAGGAGAAGATTTCTGTCAGGTAAGTGAATTGTTTTTTTTTCACAGGTGCATTTTTTTTCTAGTGTCTGCTGCCTAGCCTACACATTGTGATTTTCTGGTGTCTGCTGCCCACATTACGATTTTCAGGTGTCTGCTGCCCACATTGCGATTTTCTGGTGTCTGCTGCCCACATTGCGATTTTCTGGTGTCTGCTGCCCACATTGCGATTTTCTGGTCACTGCTGCCCACATTGCGATTTTCAGGTGTCTGCTGCCCACATTGCGATTTTCAGGTGTCTGCTGCCCACATTACGATTTTCAGGTGTCTGCTGCACACATTACGATTTTCTGGTCACTGCTGCCCACATTGCGATTTTCTGGTCACTGCTGCCCACATTACGATTTTCAGGTGTCTGCTGCCCACATTGCGATTTTCTGGTCACTGCTGCCCACATTGCGATTTTCAGGTGTCTGCTGCCCACATTGCGATTTTCTGGTCACTGCTGCCCACATTGCGATTTTCAGGTGTCTGCTGCCCACATTACGATTTTCAGGTGTCTGCTGCCCACATTGCGATTTTCTGGTGACTGCTGCCCACATTGCGATTTTCTGGTGTCTGCTGCCCACATTGCGATTTTCTGGTGACTGCTGCCCACATTACGATTTTCAGGTGTCTGCTGCCCACATTGCGATTTTCTGGTGTCTGCTGCCCACATTGCGATTTTCTGGTGTCTGCTGCCCACATTACGATTTTCTGGTCACTGCTGCCCACATTGCGATTTTCAGGTGTCTGCTGCCCACATTGTGATTTTCTGGTGTCTGCTGCCCACATTACGATTTTCTGGTCACTGCTGCCCACATTGCGATTTTCAGGTGTCTGCTGCCCACATTGTGATTTTCAGGTGTCTGCTGCCCACATTGCAATTTTCTGGTCACTGCTGCCCACATTGCGATTTTCAGGTGTCTGCTGCCCACATTGCGATTTTCTGGTGACTGCTGCCCACATTGCGATTTTCTGGTGACTGCTGCCCACATTGCGATTTTCAGGTGTCTGCTGCCCACATTGCGATTTTCAGGTGTCTGCTGCCCACATTGCGATTTTCTGTTCACTGCTGCCCACATTGCAATTTTCTGTTCACTGCTGCCCACATTGCGATTTTCTGGTGACTGCTGCCCATATTAGGATTTTCAGGTGTCTGCTGCCCACATTACGATTTTCTGGTCACTGCTGCCCACATTGCGATTTTCTGGTGTCTGCTGCCCACATTGCGATTTTCAGGTGTCTGCTGCCCACATTACGATTTTCAGGTGTCTGCTGCCCACATTGCGATTTTCTGGTCACTGCTGCCCACATTGCGATTTTCTGGTGACTGCTGCCCACATTAGGATTTTCTGGTGTCTGCTGCCCATATTATGATTTTCTGGTGTCTGCTGCCCACATTACGATTTTCAGGTGCCTGCTGCCCACATTACGATTTTCTGGTGTCTGCTGCCCACATTATGATTTTCTGGTGTCTGCTGCCCACATTATGATTTTCTGGTGTCTGCTGCCCACATTGCGATTTTCTGGTCACTGCTGCCCACATTACGATTTTCAGGTGTCTGCTGCCCACATTACGATTTTCAGGTGTCTGCTGCCCACATTACGATTTTCAGGTGTCTGCTGCCCACATTACGATTTTCAGGTGTCTGCTGCCCACATTACGATTTTCAGGTGTCTGCTGCCCTCATTACGATTTTCAGGTGTCTGCTGCCCACATTGCGATTTTCAGGTGTCTGCTGCCCACATTGCGATTTTCTGGTGTCTGCTGCCCACATTGCGATTTTCTGGTGTATGCTGCCCACATTAGGATTTTCTGGTGACTGCTGCCCACATTGCGATTTTCTGGTGACTGCTGCCCACATAAGGATTTTCTGGTGACTGCTGCCCACATTAGGATTTTCTGGTGTGTGCTGCCCACATTATGATATTCTGGTGACTGACTGCTGCCCACATTAGGATTTTCTGGTGACTGCTGCCCACATTACGATATTCTGGTGACTGCTGCCCACATTACGATATTCTGGTGACTGCTGCCCACATTAGGATTTTCTGGTGACTGCTGCCCACATGGCGATTTTCTGGTGACTGCTGCCCACATGGCGATTTTCTGGTGACTGCTGCCCACATTGCGATTTTCTGGTGAACTCTGCCCACATTACGATTTTCTGGCCCACATTACGATTTTCTGGTGAACACTGCCCACATTACGATTTTCTGGTGAACACTGCCCACGTTACGATTGTCTGGTGAATGCTGTCCACGTTACAATTTTCTGGTGAACTCTGCCCACATTACGATTTTCTGGCCCACATTACGATTGTCTGGTAAAATGCTGCCCACTTTACAATTAATTTACAGTGAAACGCTGCCCCATTATGATTATTTGGCACCTATGGGGGGGGGCCCATCCAAATATTCGCAGGGGGGCCCAGTGATTTCTAGTTACACCCCTGGTTGCAACGCATAATTACCAGTATCTCTCTACTGCATAATGCATTATAATAATACTGGAACTTCATTTGTGTACTACTGCTCACACCACCAACTCCCTCTCCAAAACCTACCCCTGTACCCTCTACCCACACTCCCACCATTCTCAGTCAGATATAAAACAGGCAAGTTCAAGCAACAGAACAGACAAACATCGATTAGCATGTCCATCATTTGGTAGATTTTAGATTCTGTATTTAAATTCGCACATCATCAGTGACAAACTAATAAACAACAATCTGCAAGTCTGCCACACGAACCTCGCCTGTGCTGACTTAGTAAACAGGCACACCACATGTGATAATGAGGCAACCGGTAGCTGAAATGGCAATCAATCATAAACAACATGACAGTAACATCCAATCAAAGGCATACATTTATTTTACTGCCGTGTTGTGAATGTAATTTAAAGTGAAATACTACAGGTGTCGAGAAAGGAATCACCATCGTTCTGTAAACAGCCGTTAAACTGATTAAAATGGAAAAGTTTTAAATTATGAAGTTACAGCTTGCTTGAAAACAGAACATTCAATGTTAACATATGATGTCAAAAAGTGTCGGTATGATGCCAGGAAGTAGCAGGAACTGTACCAGAGCCATGACCAGAGGAGAAACGTCTATGTTAGATTTATTATACTGCATTTTACTTAGACGAAGACTTTCACTCCTCCTCACACACTATTTGCTGGCCTCAGTATAACCCCAACCTGTGTCTTGCATGACTTATTTGTGGCATCCATATTCCTCACTTGCGTGTCTGTTTATGTTTAAAATTTTACACATTTTCAATACGTACATTGCTAAGGTAATATTTCATAGCCTTTCAAGATGATAAAAACAGAAAATGCTCTCTTCAGAATTCCCACAGAAATCACCACACATGTATAACAACTGTCTATATTACACATTGGCAGGTACATAACAGTTCATTCCTACAGTTTCAACTTCAAGAGTTGTCATGGCAGTCATAGCCACTGCAACCTAATTTATTAAAGTGGGACTTAACTTATAACTTTCTCTCTTCTCTAAAAGATTAGCCAAAGCATGATAACCTTTACCGGAACATTTTCGTCCTTACAATTTATGGTGATCCTAAAAATACTAAAAGTTTTAACTTCGGTTCACTTTTCAGTGTTACTGTACAGGGAAAGCTACTGCAACAGAGCTCCTGCAGCCTATTCATAGCTGCCGATAAAACTTAATAACTTAATAAGACACTTTGATTTTTCTAAACAAACACAAAACACAGATCAGTGAAGTGTTGATCATTACGAGTAGCTACGTCTGCATAGCTACTTGTAATCGAAATTTATTTATTTTTTTTTTTTTTTTCAAATTCTTTTATTTAAAGCATATTGCCAATAGACATGACTGATGTTACATTTTCATGAGCTAAAAGCTTATTACATATATAGAGAGAGTATAGAAAGCTGACCCTGTAGCCCTATCTTTTTCAAAAAGTGAACTTTCATAAAAGCATAGCTTTGGCTAAGATATAACAGTACACAAGATTATAGCGCTAAGGTGGATAACACATAATGCAGGGAGCTATCAGAACATCCACTCTATATAGCCTATTGTGCGCAAAAGTTAGATTTAACCTAAAACAATGAAACACAAAAGAAAAAACAAAACAAACAAAAAAGAACAAAAACATAGAACTTGGGAAGTCTCAGGGGTGTCTGCCAGGGCAATGTCTATTGCTCTTATAATAGCCTTTGTTTTCTGTCAATATCAAGAGGTCATGGTGCAGAGAGCTTATGTATGTTAGCCCTTGATGGCTAACTTTCAGCTTCCAGTATCTGTTTGAAATCGGTGGAATTTCTATATGTCAGCCATAGTCTCCATGTTTTGGACAACTTTTCAGATCTACCCTGTATCGCATACACATTGCTTTCCATATCATAGATCAGATCTAGCTCTCTAGTAATTTCAGGGAAGGATGGTGATCGAGTGCTTCGCCATTGTCTGAGTATAAGCGTTTTAGTTGCATTTAGAATATGTCTCACCACGGAGCCCTTGTAAGACCTCATGCGCCAGTTGTTAATATTAAGGAGATAGAATTGTGGGGTGAATGGGATCTCTCTATCAGACATTTCTTTTAATAACACTTCAATCCTCTTCCACAGCGCTTGAATGTCGGGGCATTCCCAGAGGATGTGTAACAGGGTTCCTTCAGCAGATTTACATCGCCAGCATCTAGGGTCTTTATTTGGAAAAATTTTTGCTAGTTTTAAGGGCGTGTGATACCATCGTGAGAGGATTTTATAATTAATCTCTTGGATACGTGACGCAGAGGACGTCTTATGGGCATATATACACATGGATGTTTTTTGGGACGTGGTGAAGGTAACTCTCAGATCTGCTTCCCAGGCCGAAATGAAAGGCAGGGAATCGACATCTGAGTTGGAGAGCATCTCATATATTAGCGAGAGGGTCTTCTTCAGTGGTCCCGTGGCTTGACACATATTTTCAAATTCAGAAAAAGTGCGAAGAGATGAGGGGGCAAGATGGGCGGCTTGGAGGAAATGCTTAATTTGTAGGGAACCCCACCAGTCTAGCTTAGGATTTTGGTATCTGTTTTTCAGCATGTTTAAGGAGGCCCATTCTTTTAGGTGAAACATATCTCGAGCTGTTTTAGGACCATTTGCCTTCCAAAATCTCAGGAAGCCTGGGTCACAGCCCGGTACAAAGGTTGGGTTGTCCCATATAGGTATCAGTGGGGATGGCCATGGGGACATTGTGGCACTAGATCGAACCGTGGAAAAAACTCTCAGGGTATTTTGGACTAGATCTGAACCAGACCACTCTAGTTTCGGGGCGTTTGACGACCAGGGCAGATTGTGCAGGTGGTACGACGTCATAGACTGCTCCTGACTTATCCACTGTTTAGTGTCCGCATGTCTGTGCCAGTCAACCAATCTAGTGAGGACTGCCGCGTTGTAGTAATTTTGCACATCAGGAAGCGCTACTCCACCTGTCTGCTTAGACTTATAGAGGATTTTTCTTTGGATGCGGGGGGGCTTACCCTTCCAGATGTACCTATTGAAGGCCATCTGTGTCCTCCTCATAAAGGAGTTGGGAATCTGTATTGGGAGCGTCTGAAACAAATATAAGAGACGCGGCATCAGGTTCATTTTTACAATGGCTATTCGACCAAACCATGAGAAATATGGTTTGTCCCATTTTTTGAGATCTGACATTAGTGTGTCCAAGAGCGGCGGAAAATTTTTAAGGAATATATTTTTAATGTTGGGAGTGATTTTGGTACCCAGGTATGTTATGTGGTGGTCATTCCATTTAAAAGGGAAGTTTTCAGCTAGCCTGCGTTGCAGGTCTTGCGGTAGGTTTATATTGAGGGCTTCGCATTTGTCTAGATTGACCTTGAATAATGAAAGTTCTCCAAAGCGTTTGAATTCATTCAGTAAATTTGGTAAAGAGATTGATGGATTAGATATATAAAATAGAAGGTCGTCTGCATATGCGGCTATTTTTGATTGTTGGTCAGCCTGAGTCAGACCTCTGATGTCGGGGTTTTTCCGCACGTGGGAGAGGAAGGGTTCTAGCGTAAGGGCGAATATGAGGGGCGAGAAAGGGCAGCCCTGCCGGGTGCCATTGGATATTTGTACCGGAGATGATAAAGTGCCGTTAGTTCTGATGCGTGCTGAGGGGTTGGAGTAAAGAGCCTTTATACAGTTTAGCATTCTGGGACCCATGTTAATGTGTTTGAGTACAGACATCATCCACGTCCAGTCCACCCGGTCGAAGGCCTTTTCGGCATCAGTGGAAAGAAGCATTAGGGGAATGTTGTTTGACCGAGCGGACTGGATAGCGTTAATGGTCTTAATGGTGTTGTCTCTTCCCTCTCTTCCCGGGATAAAACCCACTTGATCCCAGTGTATTAGGTTTGGCATGTGGGCAGCCAGTCTATTGGCTAGTATTTTCGAGAAGATCTTTAAATCCAAATTTAATAAAGATATAGGCCTATAGCTGGCGCATGATGATGGGTCCTTATTGGGTTTAAGGATGACAGAGATGTGTGATTCTAGTGTTTGAGGGGGAAATGTTTCAGAGACCTCGGGGTCAGCTATTTTGTTAAAAACGTTGCATAGTTGGGGCACCAGTATGTTCTTAAATGATTTATAATACTCAATGGGAAATCCGTCTGGCCCCGGTGCTTTCCCGGGTTTAATCTGGGAAATTACTTGTGATATCTCATCCTCTGCTATTGGCGTTTCCAATTCTTTCATCATATCTAGTGATAGTATAGGGATGTCAGCTTCGGCCAGATATTGTTCTATTTTCTCCCTCATGGCTAGTCCTCTATTCCCACCCGTTTTCCCTAATAAATTGTATAACTTGGAATAGAACTCTCCGAAAGTTTTGGCTATGGATTCATTCCGTATGTGTTTATGAGATCTAGTATCTATAATTTGGGGGATATAGTTTCTTTGTTGTTGGGAGCGTAAAGCTCTTGCTAACAGTTTACCCGGTTTGTTTCCCCCTAAATAGAAGGCATTTTGGCATCTATGGATGGCTTTCAGAGATTTATTCCGCATCATTCTTTGCACGGCTTCTCTAGCCTCTTTAAGTTTTTGGAGGACTTGTGGCGTTTGGGCTTGTTTATGAGCCTGTTCCAGCTTATAAATCGTGGAAGTAAGATCAGTAAGATCCTTCTCGTTCTGTCTTTTTTTCCTTGCCGCTATTTGGATCAATCTACCTCTAATCACACATTTGTGTGCTTCCCATATTGTCGGGCAAGGAACCTCCGGAGTGGAATTTGTGAGAAAATATTCCTCCAGATCACGAGCTATAGCTCCTTTAACATCCAAGTCCGACAGCAGGGAAGCGTTCAGTTTCCAATTAAAAGGACGGCTGTTTTTGTGTTTACAGCAAATTTCCAGAGAGACCGGTGCATGGTCCGAGTATGAGATTATGCCAATCTCAGCCTTACCGATATCTGATAGGAGGTTATGAGAAATCAGGATGTAGTCAATTCTCGTATAGATCTCATGCAAGGCTGAATAGAAAGTAAAGTCCTTAGATGTAGGATTTGCTAGTCTCCAGACATCGACCAGTTGCCGGTCCTGGAAGGCTTTCCGAATAGTGTTTAATTGTCGGAATGACATGGAGGATTTTCCATGGGAGGTGTCAATTTTGGGGTTCAATGTCACATTTAGGTCTCCACCTATTATGATACTGCCTTCTCTAAACTGATCTAAAGTATCCAAGAATCTTGAGATGAAGGACACCTGGTTCAAATTTGGGGCGTATATTGAGCAGATAGTGTATTTCTGGTGGTTGATCGAGCATTTTAGGATAAGGAATCTGCCCTGGTCATCACATTTGGTCTCAATATCTGTAATTGGTAAATTTTTGCTCAAAAGTATGGCAACTCCCTTAGATTTAGAATCTGGAGAGTTGCTTGTGAAAGTCAACTGAAAGCGTTTATTAGTAAGTTTAGGGGACTTGTCTCCTTTAAAATGTGTTTCCTGTATGAGGACGACGTCCGCTTTTTGTTTATCCATATCATGCAATAGGGCTGTCCTTTTCTCAGGAATGTTTAATCCCCTGACATTGACAGATATTATTTTTAGTTGTGCCATTGGCAGTATAATTCTGTATAATCAAAGCAAACTACCCCCTGAGACTTAAAGCAACATAAGAAACTAAACCAGAAACAACCTGTAGGTATAAGTAGTGAACAACAATAAACAAGCATCACATTGTGATTAACAGCCACATGGGCTGGCCTATGTGGGAATGAGACTGTCATGTCGACCGAGTACCAGTCATCTGGTCCTCACTCGGGTTTGTTAGCTGATAAGTATATATAGTTCTATCTAACCAGCTTATCTACCTTGTTATAATGGTACCAACACCAGTTAATCTCTTCTGGCAGGGGAGCCTAATAGGCAGGGCTAAATGCGGGGCCTGCGGTGGAATTATTCCATGTAGTTAACTATGGCGTAAGTAGGCTTACCTCACACTCAGACAGTCGTCAAGAGTCAGATAATTTTAGGAGGGTGCCTCAGAGCATCTAGTGGTTAAAGTTGGATATGTTAACAGCATCGCAGGTGTATATGGCCTCTATATGAGGGACCACGGCACCATCGCTTCAGACTGTAAACGACTAAGTGAGTATAAGGATTCCACAGTATGGATTTTAGCTCAAAAATATAACAGCAGCGGGGTATAGCTTAATCAAGGTGTACTAGGGCTATGGACAGGCGGGGAGAGGATACGAGGGACCATTCATAACGCGCAGCCACCTCTGAAGGTGGGGAACTGTTGTATATCTGTCTAAGGGGGGGGGACTCAGGGTGTGCAGGTTTAGTATCGCCTCCCGGGTGCAGAGATACGTCATAGAGGCGTACGGAATTGTATGGTTTACGGGGCCTGTCGCTCGTCTGTGTGTGAGATGCTGTAAATGACTGTGGAATTGACAGATGTAATACAGCAGGGATGTTAAATTTTAAGAAACACATTGCAGGAGGTGCGGCATATGTACAGGCATATCGGGCGATACCTTACCAGGTTATATACATTCACATCATCCCTTATATACAAACAGTATTGTGGCATATTTGTAGTCCCTTAGACAAATGTCTACATGGTAGGCAGCTTTTGAGACAAGAAATCAACGAAATAGCAGAGGCGTATAATCGTCTTTTCTCTATGTCACTAGTGTTGGAAGACTCCTCGCTCAAAGTCCGCCATATGCAGTATATTAATTCGCTTCCAATGCTTCTTAGCTCTTTTAATGAACGTTCAGATAAATAGTCTCCTCGTCATGATATGGTTCCTATAGAGCAGGTAAATTATATACTATATTCTGGCTCAATATTCTCATATGGTGTAAATAGTAACACGAGGGTCTTTATAGAAAGCCCCCCAACGACCCCCTCCCCACCTAACTATGATCCCACTGCCTCATATCGGAAAAAGGTTAACTGTGTACTTATCTGGGGAAGACGGCATGTTTTCAGTATTGTTCTTGTTGCTGGAGCTTTGCCGCCCGTGAGCGCTTGGTGTGCTGAGGTAGGCCTAGAAAAAGTTGCTCCGGCTGCCATTCGGGAACTTCAACTTCAGGGATATCCAGGGATTTAAAAAGTTCTGGAAGATCTTGGGGCGTGCGGAGGGTGAAAGACTTCCCTTTCAGGGTAATAATCATCTGAAAGGGAAAGCCCCATTTGTAAACGGCTCCCCGATCTTTTAGCTCTCTGATCAGTGGTTGCAGGGCTCTGCGTTGGGCCAGAGTGCGTGGCGCAAGATCTTGATATAGGCCTATCTGGTTACCTTCGTAGAGGATCTCTGGTCTCTGCCTGGCCGCTTTCATAATGTTTTCTTTCAGAAAGAAATGGTGGATTCTGCAAACCACGTCTCTGGGGGGGTCGTCATCTGAGGGTTTAGCACGCAGGGCTCGATGGATCCGATCCATTTTTATAATGGCGTCATCCGGGTTGCCCAAGAGGCCATTAAAGATCGCCGACACCTTGTCTGTGAGCTGTTCAGAGCTGACCGACTCCGGGAGACCTCTCAGCCGAATGTTGTTCCTGCGGCCGCGATTCTGCAGGTCCTCCATACCCGACCGTAAAGCTGTATTAATTGTGACCTGTGTTTTGTGTGCTTTTTGTAGCGAGGCCAGGTCAGCTCGTATGGCAGTTAGGTCCACTTCTGTAGCCGAGATGCGAGTGCTGTTGTCAGCTACTGTGTCGCGGAGCGTTTGGAGTTCTGCTCTCGTGCTAGCGGTAATCCGCTCAGCCAGATCCGTAAGATCATTCTTAGTGGGCAAGCTGTGCAGGTAGTCCCAAATCTCGTTGAGGGAACGAGTTGTGGCCTCATTTGTGGTGTCTTTGCCTTTGTTGCTGCGCGGGGCAGCGGTGTCCGCCATCTTAGTTTGCTGTACCGAGGCGCGTGTTAGGAACTTTGCCACGGACTGTAGCGACAGATCTTCCTTCAGGGGGGTTTTAGATGAGGTGTTTCGTCTCCTGGATTCCCTGGACATACTTCGGTGTGGAAACGCTGTGTGTATGAGCGGGCATTAAGCTAGTTAGATGCTACCGAGTGAGGAGCTCTGACTAAGCATGTCTTTACGCCGCCATGGCTAGCTCCGCCCCTTGTAATCGAAATTTAAATTAGATTGTGTGGCCTGTGGCCGAGGGAAGTTAACTTACCAATGGCGCTGCCTATAGATGATGCATTCCACTCGTGGGCCACGTAATTCCACTACTTCCTCCTTCAAAGCCGAGGGGGTTTAACTTACCTATGCCGCCGCTTATTTAACTTACCTATGCCGCCGCTTATAGATGATACATTCAACTCGCAGGCCACATAATTAAACTGCTTCCTCCCTCGAAGAAGAAAGTAGCGGAGTTACGTGGCCCGTGAGTGGCCCGTGAGTGGAACGCGGAGGCATATGTAAGTTAACCCCCTCGGCTTTGAAGGAGGAAGTAGTGGAATTACGTGGCCGCGGGCAGCACCATCTAATTTAAACTACAAGTAGCTATGAGGATGTGGCTTCTCGTAATGAGCAACACTAGCAGTCAATTCTTCAGCAACTAGATGTGGAATAAAGACTTTTCATTGTGTGCAGCTGTGTAAGAATTTTGGTCTGCTTTAAGTGTTTAAAGCACCATGCTAATGGGCCCAGTTATTTTCACATGATTACTATGATAACATTTATAATTGTCCCCAATTTTGGCAGAAATGATTATAATTGTTTTTACTGTTGCTGTTGTTGCTATTTTCTTACTTGATTTTTAGTGGGAGAGTTAGGGTCTAGGATGTATGTAATATATACACAGTAGGATCTCGTTATAGTAGGATCTCGTTATAGTATCAGTGTTTAGCTAGAACTACTCTGGGATCCATGCTTGACTCATATCTATGGACATGAGTGGCCAGTGTTGGTCTACAGTCATTACCTCCACTGCACTGAAGAACCTCTCTGACAACACACTGAAGGGTGGGCAAAACAGAACTTGCAAAGCAGTGTGGGAAGTTGCTATCATTCATAAAGCATTTCCGCATGCGGAACTGCTTAAAACAGCTGACTTTACCGACCACTCGGCAAAGTCAGCATTCATAAAGCCTCTTTCCGCATGGAAAAATGACACTACCTAGCAGAGTGATATGTCACCGCCTTGTGTGGTGATTATCGGTACAAATGTAGCAAAATGTTCATTCATGAAGATCACCGCAAGCGGTGTGAGGTCGGGAAGTACCGCTCCCTCTGATGTGGCGATACCAATGTAAGTGAATGGAGACACACAGACCTCCCAGGCAGCTGCAGCAGAGCGGAACACGGAGAAATGTATCAACTCGGCAGCTTCCGTGTCTCCGCCTGCCTACCGCCTGCCTACCGCCTGCCTACCGCCAGCTTAGCTCGGGGAATTTCCGCACTGCTTCCGCACATGGATACATCTTTATGAATGCCTACCCAGAAGTCTAAAAATTTGCCAGCGGTGTTTTCCCGCACTAATTCTCTTTACCAACAGCCTGTTCATGAATGATAGCCAAAGAAGGATTACAAATTTCCTCCTCTCCTATTGGCTGACTATGATGTAAAATGTATTCCGGTAAAACGTTAATTGAATTCCAAGACTTACTTTTCATATTGGAACTGTTTTTCATCAATTTGACAATACAGTAGAATCTCATCATAGTAAACTCTGATATGGTAAACTTCTGAATATAGTACACTCAATCCTCAGGTCCCAGCAAATGCATCTGTATAAATGTATGACCAATTCTGATATAGTAAACTTCTGATAAAGTAAACTTCTTTTCCTGGTCCCTTGGAGTTTACTACAAAGGGACTCTAATATATACCGTGTGTATATATACTGTATATATATATATATATATATATATATATATATATATATATATATATTTATATTTATTTTTTAAAATTTATTATGTGTTTTTGGGTGGCACTAGAAATGCACTAGATTTCATTTTCATTCCACCTGTTATCCCAAAATGTGTATGTGTAACTAGTTTGGTGAAGCTGTCCTGTCGTATCTAAATAAATGTCTCCCTCATCCTTTATAGCAGAATTCCCAAGCAGCTCGGGGTGACCCAGAACCACAAGGAAAGTACAGGGGACTAAAAGAGATAGAAATGCCCTCCTACTATAAAGCCAATGCTCAGTGTAGTTTGCCTTCTTAAAACAGAAGGTAATTGCGATAATTCAGCCTTAAGTGATTGTCGGTGGACTCCCACAATGCATCCTTATAGAGAGCCATGCATTAATAGTTCTTAAAACATATTCCCTTCCACTTCAACAAACATTAAAAATAGCAAAAAAAAATGTTTTTGCATCATAACATGAGTTTCTAACAGTGACTGATAATAATGCTGCCACAATAACTTTTTTATTAATGCAGCCTTATGTTTGTGGAATAGGAATATTACATTTAGAGGACTTTGTAAAAAATGTTATTTGTAATTCAGATCAATTGCACATTTTTCTTGTATTTAATCATTTCAGTAAACTAAAGGTTTACTGAAAGTGAACTAAGGGGTTGCAAGTCACATTTCTGCCAAATACTAAAAAGTAGGCAAAAGCAATCGTCATTGGATAAGTTATTCGTTAAAGCCACACACAAAAAATTGGTGACCAAAAAGATAACATTGATTCTGTTTGTTATAATGAGCATCTTCCTCACCCTCTCATTTCTACCAGATACAAATCTTTTCAAAAGTAAAGTACAGGTTAACTGGTTTTATTGTATACATTTTTACATGACAGTTATTTGTATTAAATATTTTCTATTAATGTTTTTGAATTGTGGCACAAATCATCCATTGATTCTTATGGGGAAATGTTCTTTGATATAAGAGTGCTCTGTATTAAATCATGTTTCTGGAAAGAATTATGCTCGCAAACCAAGGTTCCACTGTAGTTAACAACATAAAACACCTGGCACTGACATCACTACATGAAATCATTTCACTTCAGATATTTACATTTTGGACACAACAGACAAAAGGCCACCATTGCTATGCACTCCAAACACTGTCTTAATGGAAATGGATACTCTTTTTGCTATTTTTTCTGTACATTTTACTTGTACAGATATGTGCACCATACATGGACCACATTCTGCACCAATCACAGTGCCATAGGCAGAAATACAGCAGGGTGAGCCTTTGTGTTTAGTGCAGATTGTGGTCTATCCATGTACTATATGGTGCTGACAAAAATTGGAATTATTCTCTCTTTTGAGGTAACGTGAATGCTACATTCAATAAGGAAAGGCAGAGAGAAGTGATATAATTCGGAGGGAGAATAGTATTTAACGCCGCTGGGTATTTGAGCGGCAGCAGGGAGAGCGTTAATTTGGCTCACCCTGTGCCCAGCTCACCAGCGAAGTACTAATACATACATCAGGGCAGCTTTTTTAGCTTTTTAGTGTTTATGTTTTATTAAGGAGCATATTACTACAACTCTTGATCGTTCTGTACATTTTACTTGTGTCAAAACATGATATTGATTTAAAAAAAAGAATATATATCTTAAAAAAATAAGCAGCCTACAAAATGAACTACAGGTGATCAACTGTTTAGAAACAAGCTTAGTTTACTGCATCTGTCATGGTCCCTCCATACTAAGTGATGACGGGAAGCCATGCATTTTGCTTGACCACCCTGTATTGACTTAGCTCTGCAATGCAGAAAAGCAGTGAGAGAACAAATAAGTAATTGTCTACCGTAGACACTGGCCATCTAATCTGCTTGATTGAACTATCTTAACATTTTTAAAATCATCACTACACAGAAGACTTGATTGAGAATGATACATTTGATAGCTACATAATTTTAAGTTAACTACATACTCAACCAAGAGTGGTGATAAACAATAATTACATTTGCCATTATATGAAAGACCACAGACACCCACCTTAATGTCATGTTAAAGCAAACCTGGGCTGGAAATAAACTTATGACATCATTATTGGTATGTGTTTTACTAATGGTAACATTAGTAAAATAGAACAGAGTCTCATATTTTCTTCCCTCTTTCTTCCCTCAGGCAGTTCTGCTGCTCAACAACACTGACCCCTGACTCTTCCGTCCTAGCCTGAAACCCAGCATACCTGCCTTTATGTTGCTCTTCTGCCTTCTCTTCTCTGTAGCCGCTAATGTATTGTAAATACTGTTAGTATGTGTAACCTGTCGCCGTATATGTAAAATGTACAACTGTCATTATCTACTTGCCCAAGCCATGTGTACCACAAGCAATTCTGAGTACGGCAACAACCGTACTTGGCGAATAAAACCATCTTGTATCTTGTATCTTGTATATTTTATTTTCAGTTTATTTTTACAACTGAATTGTAAATATAGCTGCAAAGACATAATGACCCTTAAAACTTTTCAAATCTGAAACATTATCAGCTCCCATTTCTCTTCCTGATAAAAGATATTTGGCTTCTATTCAATTTTCAGGACATCACACTAAATTCAACAAGCTGGCTTTCCAGGAAAACAGAAATGGGATTCAGACAATTTCTTAGCAGGGCTAGTATTACATGTACTTATGTTTACCTCATCATGTTACATGTCACTTCAGGTACACTTTAAGTCAGTTTTATCATAAATTCTGTCCCTGTGGTGCATTTTGGGACCAACTTTTAAGTTTTGGTTTTACACAAGGTTAATAATTTGAAAATCACAGGAAACTTACCTTTACATCTAATACATTTATTTTAAAACAACTATGTTTGTTTCTATGAAAGGTACACATTATGGTATCCAATGGATCAATTCCGAGGTTAACAGGGGAAGGAGCCACTCACCTCCCCTATGGGCATATACAGTACATGACCTCTACTTTCAGCAATAGTGGGCAGATTGAGGTGTTTTAGGAGTGTGATCAGTTTCTTACAGACTCCTGTCTGTTTCTGAATGTCATATGGGCTGCTATGGTATGCATGGGGGACTTGTATACAGTGTAGTATCCAGCTTGTGCACAGCATCACTAAGGGTTGTTTTTCCTGAGGTTGTCATTTCAATGTAGGTATAGAACATGTGAATTTCTTTAGATATTCTCGTGTATTAGGTTTAAAGGAAGCTGCCCACAGGATAGTGGTGTGTAGTTCAAAGTTTCATAAGAAATGCTGATAAAACGTTTTCAGATATTTTTGATGTCAGAGAAATCTGACAATAAGATTTTAGAATGTGTTGATGTCAACCAGCTATTCATGATCTTTCACATATCCTGTGCAATGTTTAATGCTGAATGACATCGGATGTTCATTGCTATTTTCTTGTGATAGATTCTATTATGAGATCTAATGACAGTGTCGCTTACTTAAAATTGTACTGTACTGTTATGCACTATAATTTTCCTCTTATTGTTACACAATCAATAAAAACTTTCACAGAAAGACATTTTTCATATGTTTGTATACCTATGCAAATACACAATTTTACATACAACAGTGTGCAATTTACAACTCCAAGCATCCAAACAGCCATGCAGTTAAATTCCTCCATATGATTATTATAATATTCTTAGCAAGTACTACCCATCTATAACTTGGCTCACATGGTTCCTGGCTGCTGCTTTCTGCATGGAAAGACTTTGGGTAGACTCAGATAGGAGAGCCCATTCCACACAATGACTGCTTTCAAAACTGCATAACACAAATATATGTTTCCAACCAAGATGTAAAACAGAGTGGCCGGGTATGTTTTGCAATCATTTTAAAGTGAATCCAAGGTGAGGATATTTCTACAAAAAAGTATGCTACCTGATGTGTGGGATTGGCCGGATCAGGCAGCTGCTCTGCACCGCTCCTGTGGCTAGATCTCAGCCACTCTCATTTTCCGTGACCTTTAGGGGTCACGCAGGGCCGGCCCACCCATGAGGTGAGGTGAAACTTTTTCCTCAGGTGGCACTTCTGGGGGGGCGGCACCCGCCCGTCCATGGGTGTGGGGGGCCGCCCGAGCTGGAGGGGATAGCGGGCAGGAAGAGGGTATTGGGCCTAGCGGTGGGGAGGGGGGTCAGACCTCCCCTTCCTCACCTGGGTCCCCCATCCTCCGCTCCCCTCCAGCTTTAAAAAGTTAGGTCGCTGGCTGCAGCTATAAGAGGCAACGGGCGGGGATCACTCACCTCTTCCTTGTTCCAGTCTAGCCTGCGCTCCACTGACGTCACTTCCTGCTACGCTGCAGGAAGTGACGTCAGTGGAGCACACGCTGGAACGAGGAAGAGGTGAGTGATCCCCACCCGTTGCCTCTTATAGCTACAGCCAGCGACCTAACTTTTTAAAGCTGGAGGGGAGCGGAGGACAGGGGACCCAGGTGAGGAAGGGGGGGTCTGACCCCCCTCCCCGCCGCTAGGCCCAATACCCCCTTCCTGCCCGCTATCCCCTCCAGCTCGGGCGGCCCCCCACACCCACGGCTTGGGGGGGGCGGCGATTTCTTTAACGCTTGCCTCAGGCGGCAAAAAGTCTAGGGCCGGGCCTGGGGTCACGGCGCTGGAAGCTTTGCTCTGTGTGTCTCACACAGAGTAGCATGCAGGGAGGCAGGGGAGTGGCAGCGGCTAGGGAGAAAATTTGACCTGGGTATTAGTAATACAGTTTACTATTGTGACAACCAAAGCATAGTACAATTAAAAAATAATAAAAAATTATTTTTATGGAATTTCACTTCCATGAAAAACACTTCAATGGAACAAAAGTGGTTTCTAAAAGTAAGGTTGGTGAAAAGCAGAATAAGTCCCTAAGTCTACATTCACAGTGGTGTGTTACAGTGTGGCATAACGGCCACTTTGTAATGCATGTGCTGCACTGCAATGTACCACCTATGCAATGTTCACATTGCGGTGTATGCATTGCAGCATATAGGCATGCAGCATCATAATACACTACATGCAATGTGTTACCGCAAAATGCGTATGTTAACAGTGTCGATGAAGCATACCTTTCACTGATGATATGCTTCAATGTATGCAAAACAACACATGGTTAACATACAGTGCTACTTTCCCGATACATTCGTTGCTTTCCTGATGCGGTAGGGAACCCAACGGCCACTGTAAACCTAGCCTAATGCAACAGTAATAGCAACATCAGCTGCAGCGTGGTGAAATGCCTGTAGCCTTCAAAACATATTATAATTTATACAATTCATACATTCTGGCAAACATACAGTACTGGAATTGCTGCAGATGGTATTGAAACTGTTGCTTGGTCTGCTTGGTCATATCAGTGTTTACCTAGAACCACCCTGGGATCCATGCTTGACTCATATGTATGGACATGAGTGGTCAGTGTTGGCCCTTCACTGAACGGTGGGCAAAACAGAACTGCAAATGAGTGTGGGCGTTACCTATACAAATCTCCTCCTCTCCTATTGGCTGACTATGATGTCAAATGCAAAATGTATTTTTGTAAAATGTTAATTGAATTTCAAGACTCATTTGTCATATTGGAAGTGTGTTTCATCAATTTGACAATACATTGCTCTATGTGACTATAGGAAAGATGAACAAAACAATGGTAATGGCATTTGCACAAACGACATAATCAGCGCAACTTGCAATATTTACATGTTACTTGTCTAATGTGCATTAATTTTTTGCATAAAATGCGTTATACAAAAACCATGTGCCTTCTGTACATGGATTGAGTTGTTCTACTTGCGCCATGTCCATTTCATAGTTTGGGCAAACGCCAGTAAATATATATGGGCTGTGTGCGCACAGAAATGTTACTGATGTTACTGATGTTTTATGAATCTGCCCCTACATGTGATCTTGCAAGTAGATAACATAGTTCAAAGCAATTTGTCTCAAAAGACTGCTGGATTGCAGCTACTTTCAGCATTTCACCATACTTTTCCTCCACTTTATAAATTGAGTAGGTATGATCAATTAGATGTAAATAATTCATAAGTAATTTCAGCTTGATGCAAATTTATGCAACTTGTGTATGCAAATGTATGCAGCTTAAAAACAGACCAATAGAATCAAGCAAAAGAAATCAAGCTCCATAAATGTGCATGCTAAATTTGTATAGTACTACATCAACTTTCCCTAAAATGTTCAGCATATAAGGAATTGCAGTAAGTACTACACCAAGGGAACTGCTCAGTATCCTACCTAATTGTATTTCAGAGCTATAAATACCAAGTAAATCATTTCTTGTATTACAGCTGGCTAAAGAATGGCAGTGTGGCATATCTGGTATCTTTTAGGACTGGGCTGCATGTTTGTGTACCAGATGTACCGCCACGCCTCCTGTTGATGTCACACTCCAACTTATGCATTAATGCAGAGGCTAGAAAGGAATCATGTTGGGCAAAAAGGCACGTAAGTACAGACAATGAAGAGAATCTGCCAAGGTTCAGAACCTGTGAGTTTCACCTAAAGCAGCACTGCTGCTATAACAATCATTTTCAGTGGACTCATTTTAGACATTAAAGAGACTCCGTAACAAAAATTTCATCCGTTTTTCTTCCATCCTACGAGTTCCAAAATCTATTCTAATGTGCTCTGGCTTACTGCAGCACATTCTACTATCACCATCTCTGTAATAAATCAACTTATCTCTCTCTTGTCAGACTTGTCAGCCTGTGTCTGGAAGGCTGCCAAGTTCTTCAGTGTTGTGGTTCTGTGATGCATCTCCCCTCTCCAGGCCCCTCTCTGCACACTGCCTGTGTGTTATTTAGATTAGTGCAGCTTCTCTCTGCTCTATTATCTTTTACAAGCTGGCAGGGCCGGGCCGAGGCATAGGCTGGAGAGGCTCCAGCCTCAGGGCGCAGTGTAGGAGGGGCGCACAATTCATTCAGCTGTCATTCCTAATTGTGTTTAAAGCAGAAAGAAATAAGAAAAGGAGATACATGGAAGTGACTATAAGCCAGATAACTAGAGATTAAGGTGTTGGGGGCCCTGGGGTGCCTCTTAGTCTAATAGTAATCAGTGTGTGACGGCTGGGGTGGATGGATGGAGGGGCGCACTTTGGTGTCTCAGCCTTGGGTGTTGGAGGACCTTGTCCCGGCTCTGCAAGCTGGATAAATCCTCCTCTGAGCTGGCTGGGCTTTCACATACTGAAGAATTACATACAGGCAGAGCTGTCTGCACTCTGCAGGAAGAAACAGCCTGACACTTCAGTGGAAGATAGCTGCAGGGGGAAAGAAACACACAAATGATCTCTTGAGAATAAAAAGGAAGGCTGTATACAGCCTGCTTGTGTATGGATGTATTTTCTATGTGTACATCAACCTACTTCCTGTTTTGGTGGCCATTTTGTTTGTTTACAAACAAACTTTTTAAAACTGTTTTTAACCACTTTTAATGCGGCGGGGAGCGGCGAAATTGTGACAGAGGGTAATAGGAGATGTCCCCTAACGCACTGGTATGTTAACTTTTGTGCGATTTTAACAATACAGATTCTCTTTAAGAAAATTGTCCATACCTTTTATCTCAGTACAACATCATAAAATGATTATCTTAGTGAATCTAGAATTGAGCACACACTGAAAAAGGCCTCACCTGCTAGCCATGCTCTGTCTGCAGTGCTGTCTGAAAGGCATCAGGTGGTAGTTCATAGCATCCAGCAGTAACTTTTGGCATACGGGGTCAGTCCTCATAAAATCTACTGACTGGACTCTTTCCACAAGCTCTGGAGCTGGGATGAGTGCAAAGCGGAGCCTTTTCATCAGATCTGGAGCATACTGCATGCGTGTTTCCCTGTCATGCTCAAGCCACAGGACAGACATCTGAAAAAGTGCAAGCTCAGACTCCACCGGAGGTGGCAAAGAGTCCAGCATGGATCGCATCTCTTCAAAGTTGAGCAGCAACACATCCTCCACAAGATACTTGTTGGCCAGTTTTTTGGTCTCTTCAAGACCATGCAAGGCAGCGATTTTGCACACCTGCTTGTAGTTCTGTACTGAGATTTGATCATTAAGAAACTGTATACAAAGCTTTGTGACCTGAGGGATGTGTAGGATCTTGCTGACAGATAATACCTCCTCAACTGTATCTAAAGACAGGGTTACATTGGCTGTATAAAGGTACTCCAGCACCAAACGCAGCCCAATTGAGGAACAACCTTGCAATACCAGGTTATTTATGGCCCTAGGGCTAACCAAGAGTTTATCATCTGGGGAGGAAGAGGGTGTCCCTGGCTCTTCTGACTGCTGTTGCTGGTCCTTTGGAACAGAAGACAGACCATCCTGAGCAGGGTGGCTGGCGAAGAGAGATCTGAAGTACTGAGAGCAAGAAGCAAGCACTGCTTTGTGGCAGTGAAACTGCTGTCCTTGTGCAGTCAAGGTCACATCACAAAAAAGCTGTTTTCTCCACAGTAGGTTAAGGCCATGGAGCAGATTGTCACTATGGCTCGGGTCAAAGGTAGACGTCCTGTCCCCCGATCTGGACATGGCGGGTCTCAAGTTCTACCTGTTGATGAACTGCAACAAAAATAATGGCTGTTCAAATATATATAGTTAGAGAAAACAAAAGAATAATAAAGTAGCATTCAATTCAGGACACATTTTGATTATTGGAAGTGTTAATTGTTGTCTGGGTTGGCTATAAGCATAATGCCAACACTGACAATTACCCATGCAATGACCACTGGAGACTTGCGCTTCCAAAACTGCTAGTTTCAGTATTGCCGGTTAGAGAGAGTGCCTGCTCTGGATGCTAAGTCCAATAGACATAGCTATATAGGGCTATGGCCAACTCTAGCATTAAGCTCAGGCATCCCCTGGCCTGCAAATATAATGCAGTTCTGGAACTGGTGTTTTGCAGATCTCCTATTATTTACATTATTATAAGTGTTGTGTCCTTAACGTTTCACCATACAAAAAGACATACAACACTGATGCCTAAAATCATCATTATACTTCTCATATTAACCTCTTACCGACATCCTAGCGCACAATGGCGGTAGCAGAGAGGCTATGTTGTGCCTCAGCACCATTATAAGGCGTCATCTCGCGAGAAGCGAGATTTAACGGGTGCTTTCCGCTTGCACGAGCGCTAGCTCCTATCACTGTAAACAGCGGGGCACAGCAATCAGCCTGCCAGTGGCTGGTCAGCGCTGGCAGGCTGTGTTTTTTATTTATTAACAAAATAAACATTTATATAGTGCTGACATCTTGCGCAGCGCTGTACACAGTATATTGTCTTGTCACTAACTGACCTTCTGATGGGCTCACAAACTAATCTCTGCCATAGCCATATATCTATGTATGTAGCGTGTAGTGTATGCAATGTAGTCTAGGGCATATGGGGGGGGGATTAAAAAAATATTATTTTTTACAAAAATGTCAGTTTTTTTAAATAAAAAAACAAACAAAAATAGCAGCAGCAATCAAACAGCACCAAAAGAAAGTTCTATTTGTGAGAAGAAAAGGAGGTGAAATTCATTTGGGTGCTAAGTTGCATGACCGAGCAATAAACGGTTAAAGCTGAGAAGTGTGGAATTGCAAAACATGGCCTGGCCACTAGAGAGGTATAAACCTCTGGTCCTCAAGTGGTTAAGCAATATCAATAGGTATGATAATGCATATATCAAAATACTAGATGCCACCCGTTTGCTGCATGGCTGTCTTTGATATTTCATGCTGTGATAAAAATCTTACAAATGGCTGAGATAAAGGTAAGTGTGAGCATAGGGTTTGAGTTAGAGCAGCCCAGTTTCTAGGGGCGGGCAAGGCGGATGTCCATCGGGGATTCGGTGAGGAGGGGGAGCAGAGGGATGGAGGGGGTAGTCACAGGCACACTGGGACTCAGCCACGGGGAAGGGGGCCTGACCCCTCCCTCCTTCTCCTCGGCCCCACACCTGCAGAATTATCACATTGGTAAGCCTCGTAGAAACAACTCACCTCCTTCCAGACTCTGAGCGAAGTTTACTTGCTGCCGGGCTTCTCTGTCTGCAACGCCGCTCACTTCATCCTGATTACCGTAAGTAGTGAGCATTGCTGGAAATAGAGGAGCCAAACGGCAAGTGAACTTCACTTGGAGCCCAGAAGAAGGTTAGTTGTTTCTACGAGCTTTTTCAGTGTAATAACTCTGCAGTGCAGGGGGGCTTGGAGAGAGGAAGAGAGTAGATGGCCTCTCCTCCCCGTAGCTGATTCCCAGTTTGCCCACGGCTCCTCCCTTTATCACCTATACTGGTGCACTTATACTTGGATAACCTATACTGGGGCTCCTATGCCTAGCTATCTATACTGGGGGAACCTATACCTGGCTAACCTATACTGGGGGAACCTATACCTGGCTACCTATACTGGGACACCTATATCTGGCTACCTATACTGGGGCACCTATACCTGGCTACCTATACTGGGACACCTATATCTGGCTACCCATACTGGGGGCACCTATACCTGGCTACCTATACTGGGGGCACGCATACCTGTCTAACCTATATTGGCGCACTTATACCTGGCTAACCTACACTGGGGCACCTATATCTGGCTACCTATACTGGGGGCACATATATCTGGCTAACCTATACTGGGGCACTTATACCTGGCTAACTAATACTGGTGCATTTATACCTGGCTAACCTATACTGGGGCACCTATACCTGGCTAAACTATACTGGGGCACCTATACCTAGCTAACCTATACTGGGGCACCTAAACCTTAATGACTATACTGGGGGGCTCAATACCCCATCACAAATAACATTCTCGAGTCCACGCGTGGAGTGGGGATTCTTACACCCTTGCTCAGGGTGCAATTCAGCCTAGAAACATAGATACCGATTTTATGTTTAGGTACTTTTATTTAAACAACAAATAAACATGTATTTATAACTCCCTGATATTAAAGGACAACTGAAGTGAGAGGTATATGGAGGCTACCATATTTATTTCCTTTTAAACAATACCAGTTGCCTGGCAGTCCTGCTGATTTATTTGGCTGCAGTAGCGTCTGAATAACACTAGAAAGAAGCATGCAGCTAATCTTGTCAGATCTGACAATAATGTCAGAAACACCTGATCTTCTACATGCTTGTTCAGGGCCTATGGCTAAAAGTATTAGAGGCTGAGGATCAGCAGGACAGTCAGGCAACTTGTATTGCTTAAAAGGAAATACATATGGCAGCCTCCTTCTCCCTCTTGTTTCAGTTGTTCTTTAGGGGAAAAAAATCAGCTTTGTAAGTCATATCTGTAATTTGTGCTTACCACTATGTTTATACAATTCCTTAAAGTATTCACTACACACTATTCAGTTCTGTTACTGACCAAAGGAGAAGATTATAGAAACAATTGACACAAGGTATCTATGGCATCCATAGAACATGACACCATAGCCAGCTGTGAACAATTAACCCCAGCTACTTACAGACACTCACTGCAACTGACAGAATGCTAACTTTTCCAACAGTTCTTCAAAAGCTTGTATAATGATAAGAGAAGAGGATAGGGAATATACATGAGAATGTCTACACAGCCATTTTATTATCACTTTCCTTTAAAACGTGATATTTTTACAAAAAGCAAATTTGTTCTAACAGTTGCATTATCAGAGAGCATAAACTTCACACTAATGAAACAGAAACATTACAAGAGCAAATATCTCAGGCACACATGTCTTGTGAAAGAGAACAGAAACGCACATTTGTACCAGAGAAGTTAGGTTCTACTCTTTATCATGGACAAATGTAAATTTGTAAATCACCATAGGATTTATGCCAATGCAAAGTATATTGAAAGAGTTGACTCGTTACTCTGGCAAATGTGGAGAAAAACATCAGGATGTGATCAACTGACAATAGTGTGACAGTTTCCCAGCAGCTTGGTATACTAACTGACGTAAACACAGAGGGCGACTGACATCTGAACATGCCAGATCTGCAAGCTAACCGCAACTTTAAAATGTCTCAGGCACGTTACACATTTCCAAGCTATGAAATGTCTCAGGCACTTCTACTGTACACATAGGCTGTGAAATGTCCCAGGTGCTTCTACTGTACACCTAGGCTGTGAAATGTCCAAGGTGCTTCTACTGTACACATAGGCTGTGAAATGTCCAAGGTGCTTCTACTGTACACCTTGGCTGTGAGATGCTACAGGTGCTTCTACTGTAAACCTAGGCTGTGAAATATCCCAGGAGCTTCTACTGTACACCTAGGCTGTGAAATGTCCCAGGTGCTTCTACTGTACACCTAGGCTGTGAAATGTCCAAGGTGCTTCTACTGTACACATAGGCTGTGAAATGTCCAAGGTGCTTCTACTGTACACCTTGGCTGTGAGATGCTACAGGTGCTTCTACTGTAAACCTAGGCTGTGAAATGTCCCAGGAGCTTCTACTGTACACCTAGGCTGTGAAATGTCCCAGGTGCTTCTACTGTTCACCTAGGCTGTGAAATGTCCCAGGTGCTCCTACTGTACACCTAGGCTGTGGAATGTCCTAGGTGCTTCTATACACCTAGTCTGTGAAATGTCCCAGGTGTTTCTACTGTGCACCCTATTCTAAGAAATGTCTGAGGTGTTCCTACTGTACATCCTAGGCTGTGAAATGTCTCAGGCACGTCTACTATACACCTGGGCTGTGAAATGTCTCAGGAACTTTTACTGTACACCTAGGCTGTGAAATGTCCCAGGTGCTTCTACTGTACTTCCTATTCTATGAAATGCCTCAGGCACTTCTACTGTGTATTCCAGGCTGTGAAATATCTCAGCTGCTTCTACTGTGTATCCTAGGCTCAGGCACTTCTACTGTACACCTGGGCTGTGAAATGTCCCATGTGCTTCTACCGTACTCTCTATTCTATGAAATATCTCAGGTTCTTCTGGTGTGTATTCTAGGCTGTGAAATATCCCAGGTGCTTCTACTGTACACCAAGGCTGTGAAATGTCACAGGTTCTTCTATTGTACTCCCACTCCTATGAAATGTCTCAGGCACTTCTACTGTATATCATAGGCTGTGAAATGTCTTAGGTGCTTCTTCTGTACACCTAGTCTGTGAAATGTGCTTTTACTGTATACCGTAGGTTGTCAAATGTCTCAAGTGCTTCTACTGTACACCTATGTTGTGAAACGTCTCAGGTGCTTCTACTGTACACCTAGGCTGTGGAATCAATGTCCCAAGCGCTTCCACTGCCTACCTAGACTGTGTCCAGGTGTTTTTCATGTACACCTATACTTTGGAATGTCTCAGGTGCTTCTACTGTATACTCTGGACTCAAATGTCCCAAGTGCTTCTACTTCCTACCTAGGCTGTGAAATGTCTCAGGTGCTTCTAATGTATGCCTAGGCTGTAAAATATCTCAGGTGCTTCTACTGACTACCTAGGCTGTGAAATATCTCAGGTGCTTCTACTGACTACCTAGGCTGTGAAATATCTCAGGTGCTTCTACTGACTACCTAGGCTGTGAAATATCTCAGGTGCTTCTACTGACTACCTAGGCTGTGAAATATCTCAGGTGCTTCTACTGACTACCTAGACTGTGGAATATCTTAGGTGCTTGTACTGTACACCTGGGCTTTCAAATGTCTCCGGTGCTTCTACTTTATACCGTAAACTATCAAATGTCTCAAGTGCTTCTACTGCCCACCTAGGCTGTGAAATGTCCTAGGTGCCTCTCCAGTACACCTGGACTGCAAAATGTCCCAGATGCTTCTACTGTATACCTAGGATGTGAAATGTCCCAGGTGTTTTTATTGTATATCTTAGACTATCAAATGTCCCAGGTGCTTCTACTGTATACCATAGGCTACCTAATGTCCCAAGTGCTTCCACTGCCTCCCTAAGCTGTGAAATACCTGAGGTGCTTCTACTGTACACCTAGGCTGTGAAATGTCCCAGGTGCTTCTACTGTACACCTAGGCTGTGAAATGTTCCAGGTGCTTCTACTGTACACCTAGGCTGTGAAATATCTCAGGTTCTTCTACTGTGCCCATATGCTTAGAAATGTCTCAGGTGCTTCTACTGTACACCTAGGCTTAGAAATGTCCCTGGTGCTTCTACTGTACATTCTAGCTTGATAGGTGAGATGAGAGAAGTGTTCCCTCCTATCTACACTGCACAGGGTAATGCTGAGACCTGACACCAAGTTTTTCCACTGGAACCCCCATCTGTAAAACTGCATACTACCCAGTATGTGTCCATTAAAGCTAGCTCCTAGCCAGGGAAAAGGGTGCTGGGTAGTATTAGAAGCCAGTGCACTTTACAACAAATTGACAGATAAAAGAAAAATACAGGCATGTTACATATTAAAAATGTATATCTTTTGCTTTAAATTGAACTTGTAAGACCAGCTATTTGTGGACACAAAAAAATCTATAACTTGTAAGTACTAAATAATAGCACCGGATTATCCATACCACGCCGTTAACATTTCTACCAGTCCAATGGGTATAATTTCCCTATCAAACGCTAGAACTGAATGCTCCAACCTAATAAGTTGTCAGCCTACTTGCAGCAATAGTTTCTAATCCATTTCGTACAGTAATGCTGGTATTCCTTGATAATGTGACAATCAGGAGAATTACAAGTCAGGGGTTCCCTTCTCAGATTCAGCATTTAGACCGGTGTTACAGATCTATGTTACAGTGAGCACCACTCTGTCTGGGGACTGCTTTCTGCACTTCTAAGGACCAATTTCAGAGCAATCACAAGCTACGCTTCTGTCAAGCTGACACTGTTTACAGAAAAGGCTCAGAAAGCCACACACCCCTTTTCATTTTCTACTTATTACAAGCCAGAAAGTTCAATTATAATCTCTAACAGGATGCAAAGAATCAGACGGCTGCATAGATGTTGCTGCTGCCTGTAAGAGTCAGCAGCCCAGCCATTGTCCCCTTCCCTGGATACTGGAGACCCTCTGACTACAGATGCCTTGCTACTAGCCCTGCTGCAGATCAGCCCTTGCTGAACACTGCAGATCTGCCTTGGGTCCCATTGTTTTTAACATTTCCTCTGAGACTGAAGGCTGCAATGCACTTGTATCACCTGTGCCAACCCAGCAGCAGAGGGGTTAACAGCACTTGTAGTATCCCAGGCTACTTTCGCCCCCCTCTCCACCAGCATGTGCTAGATAAACAGTGCATTTGCAAGAGGATCTCCATTCAGCTGGACCCCGGTCACTCTGCCCCCCTCCCCTCTGCCTAGCCTTCCTCTGTACATTGTTTCTAATTTAGAGTTTAGTGTCAACAATTGAATCCCCCCCCCCCTCCCTCTATAGTGTCTCTATAGGAAGCACAAAACAGCATGGACACACAACACACACAGATGCAAGGCCAGAAACTTACCTGCTTGCAAGCAGATGCCAAAGTCTGGGATCACTTTAGCTTCCCACTCCAAATAGGATCTAGCTCCTTCCTTTTGGAGGGCTTGCAGCTTGCTCCAGAGGGGGGAAACAACACAACCTTGTCGGTTCCCAAACTCCAGGCAGTCACTCTACACAATTTATTTGGTCGTACATCATTTGATCATGGTGAATTCGAAAAGAGGAGCCTGAGAGGAGTATTGTGAGAGGGAGAGAGGCAGAAGAGAAGGAGAGAGGGAGAGTGAGCAGAGCTTTCTGCAAGAGAAGAAGAAGGGAAAAAAAATGTACGTGTGACAAATTATGCTACCAAGAAACAACACATCATTATCCTTGGGCCTGGGGCTCAGTGAGTCGTAACGAGAGTAATAGGAAATCCACGGTTGGGGAGAGAAACGGTCGTGCATGGCCAGTGGAGAGAGACCATGCAAGGGGGATGGATGCTGAGGAGCCTCACAAAATTATGGCTCAAGGCTATTGTAAAAATTGTCGAGCGTAAATGACTGCGATTTCAAACATCTTTGGAAGAAAGAAAGGGGGGAACCGGAGCCCTCCCCCCTCCCCTTGTCCTCCTCCTCCCTTTCCCCATCCCTCTCTCATCTCTCTCTCTATAAAGAACCGTCAAGTTTTAGTGCGCATTGCTAATTAGTCAATTTCTCTCTGCCTTCACAGGCTGGCGACTTTGCTGCTGAGCCGAAACTGCTAATTTCTGCGACCAGTTTTTTTTTTTTTTTTTTAGCTGTGATCTGGATGAATGAGTAGCTGTCTCCCGAAGATGACAAAAAATAAACTCTTATCCCATCCCTCCCCGCCCCCTCCTGAAAGCCCACACATACACCAAATAAAAGCAGAAATTGCCACCACATCCTTGTCATGCCTAGATTTATGAGATGGAAGCACCTCATGCCACGTGCAAACTTTCTGTATGTTGTGTGCGGTGGGGAGGCTGTTGGCAGCTGCCCTCCCCCCTCCGGATGTCTTCCTGGAAGTATGGTACAGCCACTGATATCTTGCTACTGGTGTTTGTTTGTTTTTTTCTTCCCTTGTCTCTTGGGTGCATGTCTGGAAATTAGAAAAAAAAAAAAGCTGTCAATGTAACAATCAAATACAGGACACTTGTTGGGTTAAAGCAGCTATAATATAAAGCCATTTATAATCATTGCAAGTGTTGCACTCTAATGTACATCATTTCTGGAAAGTATTTTCTGCTCACAAATCCAGTACTCTAAAAATGAGAGTCAGTATTAAACAGATCCAAAGATTGATTATTGTACCACGTGACAGCAAAAGTTTCAGGGCTAGTTCACACTGATTTTTCAGCGGTTTGCTGATTACTGGCGATCAGCAAAATGCTGCTGCTTATGCAAGTCAATGGTAGTGTTCACACTGTAGCGATTGCCAGTGATTAGCCATTTGCTGATGGTGCATGCAGCATTTTTGGAGCGATTTTGGAGCGATTGCATTTCAATGTTATAGAATCACAAAACACAAACACTGCTAAGTCGCTTTCCTGTACAGTGAAATAAACAGCTTTTTGCTTATCGCCAGCGATCAGCAAAACGCTACCAAAGTGCCCAGTGTGAACTAGGAATGAAATCATATCTTGTACTCTCTGTTGACTGTAGTGTTCTGTGCAATCTGCATGCTATCCAATGTCAACTAAACGATTAGTGACACATAAGCACAAAATGCATACATGTAAATGTGTAAACAGAAACCTGTTTAAAGGTTCTATGCTCTGGACAAACACATGCATGCAGAGACTCACATACATGCATGCATGTACACAGACACGCCTGCACGCACCGACACACACATGCACACACACACGCACATAGATTTTTTTTTGCAGGTTATTAAGAAAATTATTGTTATGTTTTTGCTTGGTTTTTTTTCCATTGAATTGATTTGAGCATTTCATTTGCTATTATTTTTTAAAAACTCAAATGTGTTCATTTAAAATGTAATATTAATGCTCAATTCCAGGAGGAAAAAAAAAACCCTTCTGACCTTAATAGTGTAGTATTAAGTTAGAAATGTTGGGGGGAGGGGAATTTCCAGCAGGCTACCTAAGTTTTGGTTCAGGGTTGGGCTGGTTTGTTGGGATAACTGTAAACAGCTGACAGGGTCATATGCATAGCACCGCCCCCGGACACCTGTCCCCACCCCGACCCGGTGACGTACTCCCTCCTGGACAGGAGGTATGTCACTGGGATTCCCAGCTTCCCTATCGTATCTGTGTCGGCTCTGCACCACCGCCGCCAACAAATGTAATTTTCTTTGACTTCCATTTATTCTGCCGCTGCTGTGTCACTGCGTAAGTTGTACAGTAATTCCACAGCCTTAAACTGAAGTATTAACTTATACATTCACTGTAGATAATTATAGCTGATGGCTAACTGTGTTCTGGAATTGTAGTAGCGCTGTGTGGAAATATATATATATATTTTTATATATTTTAAAAGTTGTATACATACCTGGGGCTTCCGGCAGCCGCTGGAAACATGCGTAGAGGGCGCACTTCTCTTGCGCAGACTGGTTGCCACTGGCCAAAGTTACGGGACCCGTACTGGGGATACAGAAGACTGAAAACGGTGGCCTGGGAGCAATCCGTGCGCATGGGGCTGGATGGAGCCCCAGGTAAGTATAAAACTTCTAGTTTAAATCGTCTCTGGTACACTTTAAGTATCATTTAGTTTAAGTATCGTGAAGTATTTCAAAATAAGCCTGTACCTTTTTCTGCTTTTCTCACATACCGAGTTCACTGATGCAGTACAAGAGTAGCCAGCCATGACTGGAACTTATTGTACTATTGTGTAGTTAAAGAGGAACTGTAATGAAAATAAAAAAAAATAATGTAATGAATAAAATCGCATAGTTTTTCTTTTTACAATATTCATTTACACATTATTTAGTCAGTGTTTGCCCCTTGTAATATCTTTCCTCTCCCTGATTTACATTCTGACATTTATGATAAGTGCTGACAACTAGACCTGTCAGTTGATCGCTGCAGAATGTTTGTTTATTGAAAGCTGCAAAGCCAATACAAATAGTACCTGGTCTCCCAGAATGCTCTGGGAGGAGAATAATGCCTAGCTAAACAGCCTAGGCTGTGACTGCGAGGGCAGAATTACATACATACATACAGCAATATATATTGTAGATAGAGGAAGTGTTTCTGATGCTGAAACCAAGAAAATTGCCATAAAAGTGGGCATCCTGAATAATTTACTGCTATCTACTATATGTCTCTACAGTGCCCCTTTAACCTCCTGAGCGGTATGCCCGACCCTGTGTGGGGCACGCCGCTCTAGAGGTTTTAATAGCCTCGGGGGTCCCCCAGGTGAAACCTATTAGATTAAATGTGATCAGAACACAATAGCTAGCACTAGGCTAGCTAGTATAGATGGCCAGCAACACCCGATCCCCCCACTTATACAGTACATTACCCAGCCTGGTTCCAGCGATCACCGCAGCCTCCCCGCACAGCTCCGCTCTTCTCTATGGGGAGGGTCGGGACTGCGCATGACGTCATGTACGATTGTCCCCATAGAGAAGAGCGGAGCTGTTTGGGGAGGCTGCGGCGATCGCTAGATAGAGGCTAGGTAATGTATAAGCGGCTGGATAGGAAGGAAAGGGGGCGATCGGGGGGTAGTGACCTCCTATACTAGCTAGCCTAATGCTAGCTAATATGCTCTGATCACATTTAATCTAATAGGTTTCACCTGGGGGACTCTGAGGCTACAAAACCTCCTGAGCGGCGTAACGCTCAGGAGGTAAAAGAAACTCTGAAAGCATGCCAGTCCATTCCCTCCACCCATTGGAAGATTGGAAGCATACCAGTCACTAGCCACCCCTAGGCCTCCGTGCTTTGCCCATTTGTTTTTATCTCAACCATGCATGTTTTGTCCCCTCACACATATTGTGTATGCACCTGAATAGCTACACACAGCATCTTTGGCCAGGGCCGTATGGCGCATGCAAAGTTACAAATGATCCCTGACCATGCATGTCTATAATCCTCCTGGGCATGGCGGTTGTGCACAACCAACTGGGAGCATGATTGAGGAGGCATGCAAAAAGGATAGTGCATACTTTTGGGCTTTGTCTGGGCCCAGTCCCAGGTTTTTATGGGGGCGGGGTGGAGTTCAAAGAACTGCAACAGAAGGGTCATGGAGACTATGGGGGCATTCAAAGACTCCCAGGTATGGCCACCTCCAGTGCTGGTTCTCTCATGAAGGAAGGTGAAACATTTGCATCAGGTGTAGAGATTACAGGGGCAGCATGTTTGTACTGTGTTTACACTAACAGCATGCAGTCAGAGAAGGAGGAGAAGCAAGAGGAGAGCGAGATAAAGAGGTCATTATTGGGGAAAAGCAGTTTGTTGTGCTGTGTGAGGAGTCTGACAGTGAGTGAGGAAGGGGTAGGCCGGAGATGAGCAGTGCTTCATTTGACTTGTAAAGCAGAAGGGAGCAGGATAGCACTGCTGTCCTGAGTGAGGAGGAATGGAGTGGCTGAGGGTGAGCACTGCAGTTCGTCACAAACTCACAGCCAGCCAGTGTGCTATTGTGTTGAGGTGCAGCATGTGAGAACATTAAATGAAGCAAGTAAATTGTCAGGTGCTGTGTGATTATTCCAAATTGAGAGGTGTGTGTGGGGGGGGGGGGGGGGGGGCGCATCCTCACAAGTTTGCCTCAGGCAGCAAAAAGTCTAGAACTGGCCCTGGACACCTCATATTTTTACTTTGAGTTCAGGTGGTGCACTTTAAGCAGATTTTCTGTTGAGTCCATGTCACAGTGCACATGTACAGTCACATCCTTTTGGTACGCATGGAATAATGTCACTGGGGTTGATGATCAGATTTGTTTTTTTCTTTGGGGGGGGGGGGGGTCCTGCAATCAATCATCCCAGTGGAGTTAGCATTGTAAATTATACAACAATAACATACTTGCACAGATTAAATGTTTTGCGCAGTAAGGGTTAGTGCACACCAAGAGCACATCTGAGGGCTTTTTAAAACACTAGCGCTTGGAAAAGCGCTTGGCTAATGTATTTGTATGGGATCACACCAGAGCGATGTCCTTTTTCCCAAATGCAAACACTGATCCTGCAACATTTTGGAGGTGATTCAGCCTCAATGTTAAGTATAGGAAAAGGGGCAAAAGCTGTTCACTTCCAGCTCAAACTGTACAAAAAATAAAAAATCTCTACACCAAAACGCCCCAAAAATTGCCAGGCATAACTAGAAAATCACTAGGCATATGCTTGGAATCGCTTAGAAAAATTGCTTCTAAAAACGCTTAGCATTTGCGATTATGCTAACGATTTTTGGTGTGCACTAGCCCTAAGTCTGTTTTCCAAAAAGTAGATACTGCCTTAGAGAAGGACTGCTGAACATAACAAAATAGCAAACCAGTTTGAAGGTAAAATGATATTTTACTTGTGTTTAACTTAAAGTGTGTACTTGTTTATTTCATTTTTTTTTTTCTATGATAAAAATCCGTTTTTCCTGAGTGTTACTTGCTTTGGTGTTACTTGATCAACAGCCCGACAGACTTTTGCATAGCAGTAAAAAAAATATTAAGTGGTTTGAGCAGTGTCTTGGTTTCCGTTCCCTGCGCTATAGACAATTTATGATCTTGTTTGAAAGCAGATTTTCTCTATCGTTTTGTCTGGTTAGACAGTCAGCTCGTAACTTCAGTGTCAGCTTTTCTGCGGCCCAGAGCGGTTTAGAAGTAGACAATTTTTTATGGAAAAGATTAGCATTGTGTCAGATTTGCTTTTCACTTTCCTGGATTTGCGGACCAGAAGTCTGAGTCTAGCTGCATGAAACAACTGTGCATTTCCAACAGTTTCATTTTTATGCCCTGAGGCCTTGTTCATGCCAATGGAAATGGATGGCAGAAGCCAAGCTGTGAAGCCACGGAAATACGGAGTTGTAGTTATGGAATAGTATGTGAATGGGGTTGAGGTCAGAAGTAAGCAACTTAGCAATGCACAGGGTCCATATCTATTCTTCTTTGCTCCTTTCAGTGGACAGTTTGCAAGTTGCGAGAAATAGTAGCGGCCGCCCCAGTGTAGTATTGCGGTTGCGATACTTCACCGTGTGCATCATTTAATGAAGCGTGCATTACTATGTAAACAACGCATGTAGCTAAGAAAGGCTTGCTATGCAGCGCAACCACGGGTAGGGTGCATAGCGGACGCACATTGTTTTTTAACTTGTGCTGCTGGAGCAGCGCAGTATAGTGAATCAACCCCATCGACTGCTCTCTGTCTGCCTTCTCTCCACTCTCTGAACATTCTCTTTCCTCTCTAATCTCCAAATCCCATCTATCCCCTGTTCTTTGGATCCTATACCCTCCCATCTCATTCCGCAGCTATCTTTATCCTTCATGCCTGTACTAACTGTAACAAACATATCTGGTGTTTTCTCTGGAGGCTGCTCTGATAGTGTGGGGCAGCTGGAGGCTTCCTCTTCCTCTTTGGTCAGTCGCATCTCCGGTTCCCCTGTAGACGTGAATCAGCATGTTCGCATCCCCGCCTCCCCTGTAGATGTGGGTCAGCGTGTTTTTTCTGGCAGTCTCTCTAGGAGGAGGCCCGCAGCTCAGAGCTGCCTTTATAGGTTAGGAGGCCTGTCTGAGGTGTGTCAGCTGATTCATGCGGTCAGCTGACACTTGCTGCAGGGATGTTGCTGATTGGTCTGATTTTCCTGGGGGCTTGGTCTGTGCTCTATTCCTGCTATATAAGCCCTGGGCATTCAGTTACTCGCTGTCCGTTATAGCTATCAGTTCGCTGAGTGCTGGACCTTGTCTTACTACTGTGCCTAGTCAGCTAGTTTTCAGAGCTCTATATATGTATGCAGACAGTGCCGATATATATGTACTCTAGTTGTATATTATTCTGATTGTTATTCTGTGTATGACCCGGCTAAACCCTCACTCAGATTCTCTCTCCTCCTTGTCTGTACCTCAGCCATCTGATCTAAGTGTATGACCTCAGCCTGTTTAACATTTTTGTCTCTGTCTCAGCCTTCTGTACTACAGCCATCTGACCACCTGTGTATGATATCAGCCTGTTATTGACCTAGCCTTGCCTCGGTCCTATTGTACCACAGTATTTCTGACTACACGTGTATGACTGATGATCTGACCACGATTTATCTATTCAGTGATTATGTCTAATACCCAGCATCACACTAACATCATTATTTAACCTATCCCTTTCCACAGACATCTCTCCGTCCTCATTCAAAAATCTCTAGATCCCACTGCACTTGCCAACTACCGCCCTATGTCACTTCTTCCATTCACATCCAAATTACTTGAATGCCATATACATGCTGAACTAAGTCTAAATATTTATCTGCTAACTCCCTGCTTGATCAGTTCCAGTTTGGCTTTCGCTCTAACCACTCCACAGAAACAGCTCGTACTAAAGTGGCCAATGATCTTCTTACAGCTAAATCCAAAGGCCATGATTCCATGCTCATCCTTCTTGATCTGTCATCAGCATTTGATACTGTCGACTACACCTTACTCTTACATATACTTTCATCTGCAGGCATAAAGGACCTCACCCTCTTCTGGATACCTTCCTATCTCGCTGGAAGGTCTTTCACAGTCTCTTACTTGGATCAGAACCCTTCTCCACATCCTTTGTCAATGGGAGTACCACAAGGCTCCAGCATGTGCCTCTCTTATATGTGAAATGAATCTCATGCATCCTTATCCTGATTAAATCGACTTTATGTGCTCCTGCACCCTCTAATAGTTTGTGTCACACGCACCCTAGTAGCCAGACCGCTCAATGCCTTCTAATCTATTTCAACCCACAGACTGTCCAACCTCGTGGATGCAATCGATTAAGTTAAACCGCTGGAATTGGGTAGCAGATGGGCTAGGAGGGAGCGTGCAAGCGACACAAACACTTTACTACACAATATATTGCACAATAGAAAAAGATTCCAGGAGCAACACACTGTATTCTTCATACAAAAATCCAGATCTTTGTTCTTCAACTTTATAAAAAAACAGCAGCAACAGCAATCTTGGTATAAAAAACACATACTTATCGGCACATGAAGACTTCAGGAGGTGCGGAGGAGGGTCGACGATCGTTTCGCCCTGCTATCCGGGCTTTATCAAGACCATATGTCTTTACTACACAATATTTCGGGTACAGGGCTGCCACCGCTTTCATTTACAGGCTGAGAGAAACCTTCTGAGTATTCTAAACCTGCGAATGAAAATTGTTAAACACTGCTCTTGCTAAAACAATACAATACTCCAGGGTAGTGAATTTTCAAAAAGGCTAGGATTCTTTTCCCACTATATTTTTTTGCATTACCATCTGTGAGCAACAGCTACAATGGCCACATCTAAAATTCCCCTTCAGGGTTGTGCGATTTAACCAAGTATCAAATCTGGGACACAGTGGCGTAGCTAAGGAGCTGTGGGCCCCCGATGCAAGTTTTACAATGGGGCCCCCCAAGCACTCTATACATAACAGTTGATCCGGCACACTAAAACCTGCCAATGGCAACTGCCGTGTCCTCGCTCCCGCTGATGTCATTAGAGGCATACTGCGCACACCCAGTATGGTCTGTGCCTGCGCAGTACGCTCCTGGTGACATCAGCGGGAGTGAGGACACGGCAACGCAGGCGCAGTGGTTTTCAGACTTTAAAGTCTAAAATTCCAGAAGTGAACAGGAGGCTGGGCCAGAGCATCGGTAAGTGGCTGTGCGGGCACAGGATGTCTGTGGGGGACCATTAGAAGCCCCGTGTAAGTTCAACTCATTTTCCCCCGACCCCCTACAGTATTCCTTTAAGTACTTACCATAAGGAATCACTTCAGTTACATGTTTAGGGTGGAAACTGTATGTGTGCAGTTTTGAATTAGTGGCAGTTGTTTTTCTATGGACCTGACATGAATTGCATATTTATTGTATTTTGATTTAGATAACCCATAAAGTAAGTAAATTATTCCAGTGTACATGACCTCGTTTATGTCCTTCTAGTGCCCATGCACCGGCCCCACTCTCACGTCTGCCCATCTCACCACATACGGCAGGGGCCATCAGGAGTCAGTAGTGGCATGCTGATTGGTGTTTGCATGGTCAGGGCCAGAGTTAGGCTAAGGCCACCTAGGCCATGGCCTAGGGCACCACAGGAGCATGGGCACCAAAGTAGCAGGCTAAACTGGTACAGCATTTGCAAACTTGCAATGAAGGTAGATCAGGCAAGCGCCTGACCGCGGTACTCTGCTGCTAGCCGCCTGTGCAGCAGCCACCTTACTCTCTGTGCACGTTTGCATTGTGGCCAGTGACTATGGACTTGGGCAGCACTGGAGACGAAAAGGAAGAGGAAGCTTCTGCACTGGAGATGAGTGGAGAAATTAGTGAGGCCTCTTGCACATTACATGTGATTCCGATCTTTTATCGATTTTCACATGCTGTTCTGATTTCCGATTTTTAATCAGTACTGTATGCTGCGTTTTTTCTGCATTTTTCTTTTGATAGCATCCAGGGAAAATCGAAATCACGAATCGGAATTGGAATTGCAAATCAGATTTGCAGTGTGCAGGGAGCCTGACACTGATGGCTTATGCGGTGTAAAGATGAGCTGGCTACCTATACTGAAAAGGGGGGGGGGGAGAAGGAGGGATTAAGGGAGTCACTTGGCTACCTATACTGGACGGAAAGGGGGAGGAGTCATCAGGCTACCTATACTGGAGGGAAGGGGGAGGGGTCATCTCGTTACCTATACTGAAGGGGGGCGGCTGGTGACAGTGGCCTAGGGCGGTAAAGAGTACAAATGCGTCCCTGTGCATGGTGCTTGTTATCCGGAATCTGTCACAATAAATCCACACTGTCACAGATACAGTTGGTGGCCACCACTAATCACAAGATTAGCTTGCTTCTCAGAATATAACAAAAACAGATGATGTGTTCATGCACTTCATATCACTTTTTACACACTTAGAAAATGTATGGCTTAGCTCATGTAGCAGCTTTTTACTTTTTTTTAAATCTGTCTTTACTGTCATATATTTTGAATCTCATATAAATAAATCTTGTATATTATATTATCTGGTGCAAATGATTTCCCCCTTTCTTTTAACATTCTCTTCTGTGTCTTCTCCTTGGTTTGCATGGATAGTGGTGCAATCATGTGTGTTTATTTGGAGTTCCGTGGCTGCTGCTGCCCGGACTCTGACATCCTATTGTGTCTGCTGTTAAATCCCCAATAATGCAATGTTAAGCCAGTCTCCTCCTTTCTCACAGAATCCAACTAAGTATAGAGCGTTATTGATCAGGTCACCATAAATATTATGCAAAGAAGGTAGAGCTTGCCATGGGTTTACAGAATAAAATGGGAAATCGGGTTATTCAATAAATGTTGATGGTACTTCCAGCATCATTTATCTGCCATCTGGGGAATCCTCACTTCAGTATCAGCCAATATAGTCTTTGCCTTGTTTTTTTTAGGTTTCACAATGGAATGGGATGAAACCATGAAGTAGGCAAGAGAGGAGGAAACCAGTTATGAATAGCCAGATGAGTCATTTTAACAAATTAGTACCTTTAACTGGGATAACATTGGTGACCTGATGCTGAAGCTGATGCTATTATTGCATAGGTTTCTTGTTTGTAAATTGTCACCATTCATGTTCTGTATGCAGCAGAACATGGCCATCATCAGAATTTTCTGTGCTCCATACTATGAAAAACTCAGCCACTCACCCTATTTACTCTTACACCCCTTTACTACATGTCACAGTTTTCAAATTCCATGACAGTGTGTTGCCGCAATCTAACACCCCTTACACAATGTTCCAGGCTCCTCATGTCCTGTCTCACTAATAGAGATATCCATTCAAATGCTGTTGGTTCTGCATTTTAAATACAAATGATCTGAAATCAATCATATAAGTTTACTGCATAGTTAATTTTGCCATAACAATTAAGCTGTATCAGGAGAAAATTAAAAGTAGTATTCAGTAGGCCAATGGCCATACATGTATCAGTTTTGCTAATCAATCCCCAGTTAATTTGATCATTTTAATTGAACCTGCTGCACATCTATGTGCATGTCACTGTTAACAATTTCCACATGTAGACACAGCGTTTGGAGAGTGGCACTCCCTATCATACAGTCTGCAGGTGCAAGTGAATGATAACAGGCAAATCAATGTTTCTCTCACCCTTCCTCCGATATCCCTTGATGTAACTTGCTTGGACGTGTGCACATCAGATCACCAACACGAAGAAGAAACTAATATTGTGACCAGGAAGAGAAAAGGAGAAAGACATCCGGGCACCTTCCGTCTTCAATTTTATTGCAAAGTGATTTCATCAACTCGGGTTGCATACCACTAGTGCGTACAACTGCGGTGGTGGTGAGTTGGAGGTGGGGGTGGCGGGCATTTGTTGGGGCTTGCGACGGCCGTTTCGCATCTTGCTAGATTAGCAAGACTCTAGCAAGACGCGAAACGGCCGTCGCAAGCCCCAACTGATGCCCGGCACCCCCACCTCCACTCACCACCACCGCACTGACCATCAGTTGTACGCACTAGTGGTATGCAACCCGAGTTGATGAAATCACTTTGCAATAAAATTGAAGACGGAAGGTGCCCGGATGTCTCTCTCCTTTTCTCTTCCATGTCACTGTTAACCACACTACCATTCGCCCTACCTCTCAAGCCCGCTGTCTGGGTGTCACCCTGGACTCTGCACTCTCCTTCACTCCCCACATTCAAAACCTCACAAAGTCCTGCAACTTCCACCTTCGTAACATCTGTAAGATTCGCCCTTACCTGACCTCTGCCACCTCCAAACTCCTCATCCATGCCCTTATAATTTCCCGCCTTGACTACTGCAATGCCCTGCTGTCTGGTCTCCCTATGACCCGAACACCCCCACTGCAGTCCATCATGAATGCGGCAGCCAGAATTATCCACTGCTCCTATCGCTCCACCACGGCGGATCCTCTCCTTGAATCCCTCCACTGGCTTCCTATCCAGTCCAGAATCAGATTCAAGATACTGTGTCTGACCTAAAAATCTGTCCACAAAACCTGTCCAACCTACATCTCCGATCTTACTCAGAGATACACACCTAGCCGCTCACTCCGCTCTTCCAATGAACTTCGCCTAACCGCCCCCCGCATCACCCAGTCCCATGCATGCCTCCAGGACTTCTCAAGAGCTGCTCCAACTCTATGGAACTCTTTACCTCCACCCATTAAGGCAGCCCCCTCCTTCAACATCTTCAAGTAAGCCCTCAAAACTCACCTTTTCACTCTGGCCTACTACCCCTCACAAGTGCTCTAAACCCACAGGTGAACTCTTGTCCCCTACCTTTCGTGACCTTACCTCTCCCTCTACATTGTAAGCCTTTGGGCAGGGTCCTCCTCCTTTTGTGTCCTTCCTTATCATGCACCTCCATTACTGTGAACCCATGCTATGCATCTGAGTGTACCTAACTTGCCTAATCTCCATGCTCCCCTCCAGTGACTGACTAAGCATTACCTTGTACTCATACTGTGCTGCATGATCTGGTCTTTCTTGTATTCATGTAGTGTCATTTTGCTGTATGTCACCCCTAAATATTGTCTGTAACCTAAACTTACGTCCAGCGCTGCGTAATATGTTGGCGCTTTATAAATACAATAATAAATAAATAATCTATTGTCCCAACTGATCCAATCAATTGCCTTTCAATTGACTTTATGCAGTTTATCAACTGAAAGTCTGGTTCAAGGTTTCTGAATAAGTGGCCAGTGGGTGAGGGAGTTGCATTGGGGAATTGATTGCCCATAGTTGTGTACTGCATTGAGCAGTACAATGCTTGCAGTTCAAATTATGCTCAATAGATTTCTGCTGAAATCTATCAAAACCGAGTGTGCCACATAGGGTAGGAAGCAATCACCATGTGATTAAATTTCTTTCAGAAAAGGATTGATTGGCTTCACAAGAATCTAGCATGTATACTGCGGCCTCTGGCTGGTCGAGTGCTGGCCAACAGCATTGTTCTCCTTATGTTACACTCACCATGGCGGCCATCTGCAGCGTCCCAGTAGATTATCGCGTGTGCGCACGCGTAGGGCCTCATTGGCATAAACTTTGTTGTTCTGAGCGGCGCGCGGCGTGGCGCGCAGTGCGCATGCGCACAAGATGCTGCGCGCGCAT
This sequence comes from Hyperolius riggenbachi, assembly GCF_040937935.1. NCBI lineage: Eukaryota > Metazoa > Chordata > Amphibia > Anura > Hyperoliidae > Hyperolius > Hyperolius riggenbachi. The sequence goes on from NC_090650.1 coordinate 331,824,862, forward strand.
TAGGCCGCGCGCGTGCGCAGTAGCGGCGGGCGCGCGTACGCATGTGCGCGCGCACGCGCAAACGGAGGCACACGTTCTGCGCATGTGCAGAGCGTTAATTCTGGCGCCAATCTAGGGTATATAAGCAGCACGGCCCTTAGATGCAGTGCTGCTCGTTCTGACAGCTTGTCTCCCTGTTGGTGAACCTTGTTCCTGCTTACTGATCCTGATCTTCCGCTGTGACCTTTGGCTTGTGACCCCGACTACTGCTTGATCTCTGCCGGCCCCGACTTCTGCTCTGCCTTCTGGATATTCTCTGTCTGCTGCCTGCCCCGACCCCTGGCTTGTGACCCCGACCACCGTTGATCTCCGCCTGCCCCGACCACTGGCTTGTTATCTCGACTTCAGCATATTCCACCGGCCTTGGAATCTCTAGCCTCCATCGGACCAAGTCTACTCCACAATCAGTGTCACCTGTTCTCCCGACCACTCGCTGAGGCAATCCCAGTAGTGACCTGGTAGGGCACTAGGCAGCGAAGCTCCACATCCCCCTCCTGGGGTTGTGGTCCTGCACTCCCCTCAAGGGAGTGTGGGTGAAGACCCGTGGTCACCTAGACTCCACTACTGGGTAACGCCTCTTCCTTCGTGGGAGGGTCAACAGGGACTGAAGAGAATCTTAACAGTAACGAGCAGCCAAGATGGACACTGGTGGAACTCGTTCTCCCGTGGAGATTCTTTATGACCTTGTGACACAACTACGTGTTTCTATGGATGAAGTCCAGAAGGGTTATCAGGAGATCCGGGACCAACTCCGAGGTACTGGGCCTGTTGCTGATGTCGCTGCAGTCCCTCCTGCTGTGCCCGCGGCTGCCCCGGTGGTTCCTCCTCCAGTCGGAGAGGGTGCAGTTGCTGCTCCTCCTGAACCTCGTTTACCTCTGCCTGAACGTTTCTCAGGGGATCGCTCCAAATTCCGATGGTTTCAAAGTGCCTGCCGTCTGCATTTTTCCCTGTTACCTAGGACTTTTGCCAGTGAAGAAATCAAGGTAGGAGCTGTGATATCCCTTCTTCAAGGGGAACCCCAGGCGTGGGCCCTTCGTTTGGTGGAGCAACGTCATCCAGCATTACTAAGCCTTGATTTGTTCTTTGAGACCATGGCAGAGATCTATGATGATCCCGGTAGAGCCGCTTCTGCGGAGAGCGCCCTCCAGTCCCTTCGGCAGGGCAGAAGACCAGTCGAGGATTATGTGTTGGAGTTCCGCCGCTGGGAAGCGGATGTCTCGTGGAACGATTCTGCCCTAAGGTTCCAGTTTCGGCAGGGACTCTCTGACACCCTTAAAGACGAGCTGGCCCGGGTGGGGGTTCCGGATTCCCTTAAAGATCTCATCCAGCTGGCCATACAGATCGACAGACGCCTCAGAGAGCGACGTTCCGAAAGGGCCGGAGCTCCTCGACCAGCTTGGAGTCTACCCAGCCCGAGACCTGCTGTTATCCCTCCACCGTCCATTCCCCCTGGTTTGGACGAGCCCGAGCCTATGCAGATAGGTCTAGCCCGGCCCGCTCTCTCGCTGGAGGAAAGACAGCGTCGAAGATCTGCCAATCTGTGCTTATATTGTGGAGCGTCTGGGCACTTCCGGATCAACTGCCCGATCAGACCACCTGGTGAGCTTGACTTTTTAATATGTGCAAGTGGTTCTCCTGCTCCCCCGCTTGCCTCCTCTCATATTCCGCTCACTCTCTCGTTACAGGGCCCTCAAGGAAGGAGCGTTACGATTAAAGCCATCGTGGACTCTGGAGCCTGCTCATGTTTCTTGGACATCCAGTTGGCGCAACAGCTCCAGCTCCCTACCTGCCGTAAGCGCCAACCCCTGGTCATCCAGTTGGCAGATGGATCTGCCATTGGTTCCGGTCCTATTACCACTGAAACCCTGCCACTTCTGGTTACCATTCAAGAGGAACATCAGGAATATCTGAGTTTTGATCTGTTACCTTCTCCTTTATTTCCAGTGATCCTTGGAATGCCGTGGCTAAAAACTCATAACCCTGCTATCAATTGGGTCTCTCATGAAGTCGCATTCCAGTCAGATTATTGTCTGCGTTCCTGCTTCCCTCGTGCAGGAACTTTATTCTGTATGAACTCTCCCCAGAGAAACATTATTCCTGCAGTCTACCATGATTTCCTGGATGTATTCGACAAATCCAAAGCAGATGCCTTACCTCCGCACCGACCCTATGACTGCCCCATTGATCTTCAACCAGGAGCTCCCATTCCCTTCGGAAGAACGTACCCTTTATCCGAGCCCGAGACTCTAGTTCTTAAGGAGTACATTCAAGAGAATCTCACCAAGGGTTTCATCCGTCCGTCTACCTCTCCTGCAGGGGCCGGAATATTCTTTGTTGAGAAGAAGGATGGTTCTTTACGGCCCTGTGTCGATTATCGGGAGCTCAATAAGATCACCATCAAGAATCGCTATCCTCTTCCATTAATGCCCGACTTGTTCCGGAGGCTCCAGTCCGCCTGTATCTTTTCCAAATTGGACTTGCGTGGAGCTTACAATCTGATCAGAATCCGAGAAGGGGACGAGTGGAAGACAGCCTTTCGTTCCCGGTTTGGTCACTTTGAATATCTAGTAATGCCTTTCGGATTATGCAATGCTCCAGCTACATTCCAACATTTTGTCAACGACATCTTCAGGGACTTTATCGACCACTTCATGGTAGTATACCTGGATGACATCCTCATCTTCTCTTCTTCCCTGGAAGAGCATCACCTTCATGTAAGAAGGGTTCTAGCTCGTCTCCGCGTTCATGGATTATATGCAAAGCCGGAAAAATGTGAATTCGACCAAGTTAATATACAGTTTCTAGGTCTGAAGATCTCTCCAGGAGGAGTCGAGATGGACCCTCAGAAGGTCACAGCTATCCTAGACTGGCCAACACCTGTGGATCGTAAGTCCGTCCAACGCTTTATTGGCTTTGCTAATTTCTACAGGAAATTTATTAAGAATTTCTCCCAGATTGTGGCTCCTATCACCCAGTTGACCAGCACGGCTCGTGCGTTTAAGTGGACTCCTGCTGCTCAGTCTGCCTTCGAGAAACTGAAGTCTTGTTTCACATCCGCACCTATCTTAAAACATCCTGATCCTGCTAAGGCTTTCGTTCTGGAGGTGGACGCCTCAGAGGTCGCTGTGGGAGCTGTCTTGTCTCAGCGGTTTGGTCCAAGATCCATTCTCCACCCAGTGGCGTTCTTTTCCCGAAAACTAAACACGGCTGAAAGGAACTACGATGTTGCGGACCGGGAGCTTCTTGCCATTAAGGCCGCTTTTGAGGAATGGAGATACCTTCTAGAAGGAGCAGAGCAACCAATCCTAATCCTGACAGACCACAAGAACCTAGAATACCTACGTTCAGCCAAGAGGTTAAGACCACGTCAGGCTCGGTGGTCGCTCTTCTTTTCCAGGTTCAACTTCCACTTGACCTATCGCCCTGGGTCCAAAAACGTTAAGCCGGATGCACTATCAAGAATGTTTCAACCTGAGGCGGTACCTGATCCAGCACCCGAAACAATTCTTTCTCCACAACAGTTTCTATTATTACAGTCTAATGTCTTGGAACTCATCAAACAGGCTTCCTCTCAACTCAGTACGCCTCCGGATCTACCAAGTAAGGAAGGCCTCTATTACTTTCAGGACAAGATCTTCGTTCCTACCGACACACGCATGCTGGTTCTTCAGGCCTGCCATGACAGTAAATTAGCAGGACACTTTGGGGTTCACAGGACACAGGAACTCTTACAAAGAAAGTTTTGGTGGCCCGAACTGGTCAAGGACTGTAAATCCTACGTTACATCCTGTGAAACATGTGCCCGCTCTAAGAATCTTCGTACTCGTCCCTGGGGCCTCTTGAACCCTCTTCCGGTCCCAACCCGGCCATGGAGCGACATCGCAATGGATTTTATAGTGGATCTACCCCCTTCAGAGGGATTCACAACTATTCTGGTCGTGGTGGATCGCTTTTCTAAAATGGCCCACTTTCTTCCGTTGAAACAAGTTCCCTCAGCCGCAGAGACTGCCCGAGTTTTTATCCAAGAAATAGTGCGACTTCATGGTCTGCCATCCAATATCGTGTCCGACCGGGGGTCACAATTTACTTCACGGTTTTGGCAAGAACTTTGCAAGGGTCTCCAAATCAAACTGTCCCTCTCTTCAGGGTACCATCCACAGACCAACGGTCAAACAGAGAGGACGAACCAAACATTGGAGCAATATATCCGATGCTTCACTGCTGCTTCCCAGGACGACTGGTATTCCCTGTTGGCCACCGCTGAGTTTGCCTTCAATAATTCGGTTCACTCATCCACCCATCAGTCACCATTCTTCATTAACTATGGAATACACCCCACGTTTCTGCCTGGCCTGGATGTTTCTTCTGATTGTCCGGGAGTACTGGAAAGAATTTCAAATATTAAACGGAACTTTGACATGGTTCACAGTGTTCTGCAACAGACTCAGGAAAGAAGTAAAGGGTCTGCCAATAGACACAGAAGAGGAGGACCAGACTTATCTCCTGGGGATCTAGTATGGCTTTCCACTACTAACCTTAAACTCTACTGCCCCTCTAAGAAGTTTGCTCCTAGGTTTATCGGTCCTTTTCCTGTGGTACAAAGGATCAATCCGGTAACAGTTAAATTGAATCTGCCAGCTTCACTTCGAATTCATCCGGTGTTCCATGTCTCCTGCCTAAAGAAGGTTTTACCCAACACGTTTCCCGGTCGTTCCTCTGAGCCGCCTCAACCAATTCTTGTCGAGGGGTCCGAAGAATTTGAGGTGGAGAAAATATTGGATAGCAGGCGGGTAAGAAATTCCCTGCAGTACTTGATCAAGTGGAAAGGGTTTGGAATTGAAGAGAACTCCTGGGAACCCGCTACTAATATACATGCCCCCTTACTAATAAGAAGATTTCACCAGAGATTCCCTGACAAGCCAGGTCCTAGGGGCACCCGGAGGTTGCCCCTCGGGGGGGGGCAATGTTACACTCACCATGGCGGCCATCTGCAGCGTCCCAGTAGATTATCGCGTGTGCGCACGCGTAGGGCCTCATTGGCATAAACTTTGTTGTTCTGAGCGGCGCGCGGCGTGGCGCGCAGTGCGCATGCGCACAAGATGCTGCGCGCGCATTAGGCCGCGCGCGTGCGCAGTAGCGGCGGGCGCGCGTACGCATGTGCGCGCGCACGCGCAAACGGAGGCACACGTTCTGCGCATGTGCAGAGCGTTAATTCTGGCGCCAATCTAGGGTATATAAGCAGCACTGCCCTTAGATGCAGTGCTGCTCGTTCTGACAGCTTGTCTCCCTGTTGGTGAACCTTGTTCCTGCTTACTGATCCTGATCTTCCGCTGTGACCTTTGGCTTGTGACCCCGACTACTGCTTGATCTCTGCCGGCCCCGACTTCTGCTCTGCCTTCTGGATATTCTCTGTCTGCTGCCTGCCCCGACCCCTGGCTTGTGACCCCGACCACCGTTGATCTCCGCCTGCCCCGACCACTGGCTTGTTATCTCGACTTCAGCATATTCCACCGGCCTTGGAATCTCTAGCCTCCATCGGACCAAGTCTACTCCACAATCAGTGTCACCTGTTCTCCCGACCACTCGCTGAGGCAATCCCAGTAGTGACCTGGTAGGGCACTAGGCAGCGAAGCTCCACATCCCCCTCCTGGGGTTGTGGTCCTGCACTCCCCTCAAGGGAGTGTGGGTGAAGACCCGTGGTCACCTAGACTCCACTACTGGGTAACGCCTCTTCCTTCGTGGGAGGGTCAACAGGGACTGAAGAGAATCTTAACACCTTAATCTCCCCGTCTGCCTCATGACACTCCTTGTGCTCTGCTCTGTTGGACCTCTTCCCCTCACATAGCCTCTAAGCTAGCAATGCAACTGTGCAGTATTGGCTCTGCACTTATGCCAGAGGGATCAAGTCCCGATCGTAACTGGGCAACTTGCCTCGTGTGTGTGTACGAGGCTTAAGAATTTTTAGTCTGATTAATGACCAAACTAACACTTCCCATTGGTGAAATAGGTCATTTTCTTTTCTCTTACTTATTCACTATAAAGGGTCAAGAAGAAAAATCTATATCTAGCTAAAACATTTTTTATGAACTAAAACAAACCTACCTATTTTCTATCCTTTTTTAAAAATCCCATCACATGAACCATTTTCCCCAAACCTTATTTTTAAGTCCCATCAGGGCCAGATTTCTGGGAAGGCCCCCAAGTCCAGTGCCTACTGCCTAGGTCACCAGAATGCTAAGGGCTGCCATGGGTAGGGTACCGACAATGCTATTCCTGAAAGCCACCTGCCCATCAAAAGTTCTGTCAACTGCAAGCTTTGTGCTCTGCACACTGTGCGTGTGTGCATTGGGCAGCTAACTTAAGTGGAAAGAATCTGGGAGCCCAGAGCAGAGTCACAACAGAAAGTGCCGGGTGGGAGGGGGTGGGTGGTTTCAGCTGTTCACTGGAGGGGGCCTGGTTTCTTTTTTCCATCACTGTACTAGGGCCCCCCACCAGTGCTCTCCTCCTCCTCCATGCAAAGAAACAGCAGCGGCAGCATAATGACACTCATGTCCAGCTGCCTTGGTCTCCCATGCGACTATTTCTGGAGGGAGGGGGTATCCGGGGGACATCTATGCCTTTGGGGGGCAGGGGCCTATATTTACAGCAACACCTTTGCTATTTCTGGTGGTGGGATAGCTAAACTTGGGGACACCAAACTTTCAGCCAATCTCAGGTGATTGCTGCTTTCTGTGGCTTTTGTAAACCAGGCCCTATTAGTCACTACCTGTAACCCTTGAAATATAAAGAGATCATCCTTCAAATTGCTCTATGACATGTCCATTAAGAGGAAAATGAGGTCATGTTACAAAGCTATCATATTATATTTTCTATTGTGGTTAATCTGCAGAGCATTGTACACAAATACAGCATGTAAGTGTGTAATAGCAAAGCACCTCCAACAGAAAAAATGCAATTACTGGTATACCATTATAGCTCGTGTCAGACACTATATAGACAAGGTAAATACACAAGGCTGTAAATAAATGCAATTACTAGTATACCATTATAGCTCGTGTCAGACACTACAGTATATAGACAAGGTAAATACACAAGGCAGCATGCTATATCTCATCAAAGGGCATGTGTCTGCTACTTAGATATTTTCCCTAGAAAACAGTGTAGTCACATCTCTTTTTATTTATTAGCTGCAAGAAAATCGATGTATTTATTATACATAGGAAACTTCACATTTCTATTGAAGCTGCAGCTACTGAACTGTGAAAATCACTGCAGTGTGGAGACTGACTGTAAAATGGCAGCCCTGCCTCTCCTCTCCTCAAGCGAAGAATAGTGTATTTCAGTCAGGAATTGGAAACTTTTTTTTGTATTCCCACTCACTATTATTCCAGTATGTTATTTGTATGTTTACTGGTTTATTTACAGCTTCCTAAATGAATATATGTTACCATTAGAGATGATGAAAGGGAGTTCTGTTTTCCTCCGGGTTATCTACTGTATACATGAGAAAGGGATCACTAGAAAAAAATAAATAAGTGAAAATGATCTTGAAGGGAACGAAGTGCCCCTGGGGGGTACTTACATTGGGAGGGGAAAGCCTCTGGATCTTAAAGAGGCTCCTCAGCAGACGGAATATAGCGCTGGGACTCCTAAAGATCCATTTGTCGCTGGTGCATGCAGGCTCAGTAGCGGCTTTTGCCTAGGGTGCCAGCGGAAATAGCTGAGCCCGATTGGGTCTGCTGTACTGGGCAGACACAGACACCTGCATAAGTTATTGTTTTCTTTTTTGGGTAGCTGCAAGTTCTGGATTGAAGGAACAAGGAGGAACAGTGGAAGGAGTTTCCAGAGTTTTCCCCCTCCCAAGCTAAGTAGGTGATTTTAATTTAAATTAAAGTCACACATTTTCTTTAATGCAATCTCTGTTGTGAAGAAAACTGATGTTGTAGCCGTGAGGAGAGTCATATGTTACTAGAAGCTCTTAGTGGAGATGGGGAGAGGGTGACTGGGAAGAGGGGTAGTGGTAGCTTTACTTCTGAAAAACAGAAGCTGATTATTTATTAAGTTTCAAAAATCATAGGAGGGAAGATTACCCTTTACAAATATATGGACACTGGCTACTATTTTAAAATAAGGAACATAGCTACAGCATAGAGTAAACATATGCTGAATCACTTTCTCAATATTTTTATAGCATTTGTTGTTCAGTCGCTATTCAGTCATGTCTAACTGTTTGCAACCCCATGGACCACAGCATGCCAGGCCTTTCTCTTCTCACATGAGCTTGTCCTCTCCTCCTTTTACCCTTGGCCTCACCCAGCATTAGAGATGGCCCGAACCTCCGATTTTCGGTTTGCGAACTTCCGCAAAAGTTTGGTTCGCGCGAACAATCGCGGACCGCAATAGACTTCAATGGGGAGGCGAACTTTGAAAACTATAAACTCTTATGCTGGCCAGAAAAGTGATGGAAAAGATGTTTTTAAGGGGTCTAACACCTGGAGGGGGGCATTGCCCAGTGCTTTAAAACATCTTGCTTGTGTATACATCAATCAGGGAGTGTAATTAGAGTACTGCTTCACACTGACACATCAAACTCACTGTGTAACGCACCGCAAACAGCTGTTTGTGTAGTGACTGCCGTGCTGCACTCGTACGCACCATGGCCAGAGTGCAGGCCGTGGCGGTTTTCAAGCCCAGTGCTTTAAAACATCTTGCATGTGTATACATCAATCAGGGAGTGTAATTAGAGTACTGCTTCACACTGACACACCAAACTCACTGTGTAACGCACCGCAAACAACTGTTTGTGTAGTGACGGCCATGCTGGACTGGTGCGCACCATGGCCAGAGTGCAGGCTGTGGCAGTTTTCAAGCCCATATGGTTACCGGGCTGTGGTAACTCAATGAAAGAACAACAGTGACTGTCAGGTAGGTATATGCAGTGATGGGTATTATAATGTGCACCTGTCACACACAGACAGGTACCGAACAGGCACAGTGACACTGCGTGCGCTCATGTAGGTTGTAAGGTGCACTGAAGTGAACAACAGGTAGTAGGTATATGCAGTGATGGGTATTACAATGTGCACCTGTCACACACACACAGGTAGTCACTGAATGTGCTGGGCCTAGCAGTGGCACACACAGTAGGTATTACCAAGGCAGTCTATGCAACACAAGTGTCAGTGGGACACACACACAAAAAAAAGATCACAAGAACAAGATTAGCTCTCAAAAGAGCTGTTGAGGGGTCCTTTTTTTAGCAATAACAATCAGCTAGGAGCAAGCTAACAAGCCTACAAGAGCCTATCTAAGCTTTCTGGAAAAATCTTGGCTTTGACTATAGGAACCTTTGTTGACAAGGGTCACATCTCTGCTTTTTATTACATTGTTATAGCATACTGTATTCCTTTATGATAGACAGGGTTTTCTACGTAGTCCGTCTTGTGGGACGCATATGTATTTATTGGTACTTGGTAGTACTCCATAATTGAGTATAAATGATTTTCCTTTTTGCTTTTAATTAATTAAAATACGTATTCAGGTTTTTGTGTATAGGTCTTGTTTTTTAATCTCAAAATGTACTATAACAAACTAACTGTGACAATGTTACATACTCCCCAAGCCCAACATAGGTAAAAAATATTAATGCCAATATTTTTCCAGGAAAGGTGACAATCTCATACCCCTCCTAGCTTGCCATAATAGAGCTTCATGTAGTATCTTTCTGCTGTTATATTGTAAATATTTATTCTGATTCACACTTTTTTATAATACAAAAAGATCTCCCTAAAGTTACACATATCCACTTGTTTTGCAGCCACGGGCAGCACAGGGGCTCAACACCATCAACATGATTTTCACTTTAAGGGCTCATTCACATTGCGATCCGTTTGCATGGATGTCCGTGTTGGCCGTGTGTTGAGGCGTTTTTTCTTTTTAATTTCTGTGCGTTGGACGTTTTTGTTAAGCGCTTTTCTAAGTGCTTTTGCAGAGCAATTGCATTTTTTCACTTCCTGACGTCGTTATAGTACATCCTGACATTAGTCAGGAAGTGAACTCTTTGATCCGGAAAAGAATAAATACAATGTATTTATTCTTAAAAAACGCTCACACAATCAATGCACAAAGCGATATTGTGAGCGTTTTCCTATACCTTCCATTGAGGCGGAGTCGCCTAAAAAACTGCCCATGCTTCGCTTATCTGAGCGCATCGGAAATGAACCGCTCAAATGTGAACTTTGTCATAGAGAATCATTGCACAAGCGCATTCAGGGCAATTTTGAAAATCTCAAAAACGCCCCTAATGTGAATGAGCCCTGACAGTATTATATTTATCATCTGTCCTAAGGTCTGACCATAGTATATCTGCAATGCAAATATGTGATGCAGCCAATTACACAATCAGAGTGACACAACGGACAAGAAAAAAGCATTACATATGTATAAAGGTTTTAATTGTTTGCTTCTCCTCTGTATGCTGACTGATTATCGTGTTATGCTATGCAGGGCCGGTTTAAGCAACAATGGGGCCCCAGGGCAAACCTGGGGGGGCCCCCCCAACAGATACCCCGGAGCAAAAATTGGCATTAAGGGACCTTTTTTGCAGCTGGTATAGTCAGGGTTTGAAGCCCCAATCGGTCGGAGCTCCACTTTCTGGCTACCCCAGCCTGCATGGGGGACAAGGGGTTAAAAAGTTTCAGGAGGGGGGACCCCACATAATTTAAAAAAAAAAAAAAAACCACACTCTAAACATAAAAAAAAATTGGGAAAATAGGAAAAAATGGCAGGGATCTTCATACAGCCATTTTGCGGCTGTATAGCGATCCCTGGCCAAAGCAATGCGGCTGCGTATGGACCCCCTGGAAACCCCGTCAGGAAATGTATTACACTACCGTTAGGTACTAAAAGTGACATTTAACGCATTTTAAAGTATACTTTTTTTCCTTCGAAACTTTAAAATCGATTTTATAAAAAACTATAAGGTCTTTTTGAAAAAAAAAATTCCTCTTATTCCCAATGATCTCCTTAACATATCCTGCAAATTAAGGGTTTCTATAATTTAAGGTGGATTTGCTATTAACTATTAAAGTCGGCTGGTTTTTAAATGTGTATTTTTTTTCCTTAAAACTTTAAAATCGATTTTCTCAAAAACTATAAGGTCGATTTGAATTTTCTTTCCTCTTGTAGCCACTGGGGGCCCCTACAAGCTCTGGGGCCCTGGGGCAGCTGCCTCCTTTGCCTTTATGATAGCGCCGGCCCTGATGCTATGTGGGTGCTGCAGACATACAGTATTTATCTGTCTTATGACTGCGTCATTTCTTGGTTTTCCTCTTTTAGCAGTTTACCTTTCTTCTGCTCAGGCAGTGAAACAGATAAATATTTATCACTAGTCATCCTGATTGTGGAAATGTTCTCCACTGACGCTGCTTTGTGCATAACTGAAGGTACTTATTAGACAGAAGTTTAGCGCCTCTGAAACTAGAGGATTGGACAGGTCTGAAAAACCCATCCTCAGTTGCTATTTCTGTCCCCCAGACTGGCATTATACTACCCGCTCATCCCCCTCCCATCTCTATAGAAATCAACATAGTTTGGGGCCAAATCTGATCTTGTTGAGGTGACTCAGCGGGAACACTCATTGACAACTGCAACTGCCGCTAATGGCAATGATTCATGTCAAACTCACCAATACTAAATTCAAAGTGCTCAACAAGTACATGGATACATACGGTAGATCACCAATTTACCCTCCGAAATATGTCATTAGTTTAATAACTAATGACCGGTAAATTCTAAAATTTCACAACAGGACACTTGCCTTGCGGCTTTCAGCCACTAGGCTTTGGGAACAGCTTTACTAAACTTATTGTGCTGGTGGTGTGGATAGTATTTAAACTAATGATGATAATTTGGTGGGCAAATTTGTAGTCTATGTATGTGCTTGTTGGGCCCTTTTCTTTTAGCAGCGGTGAGTTTACTGCAATTTATTGCAATTGTCTACAAGATTTCCCAGTGGATCACCTCAATTAGAATACCTCCCAAATTTGTACATGTGCTTCACTAGCCTGTAGGCTAGGGACGTATTATGTTGCTAAGGTGGGAGGCAGATGAAAGACATGCAGTGCATGATGGAGCAGCTTCAGCAGGCAGGTTGAGTTGAAGAACAAGGCACTCTGGGTTCTGTCAGGTGTTGAATGTTGTGAAAGATCCAGCATGCTGGATCTTTAGATGGTATCAGAGGGCTCCAGCACACACACTAGATTCTCGAGGCAGTCTTTATCCTCTCTCCCAGCAGATTTTAATTTAGCATGTGTACATAGCTTAAGTCTTGAAAGTTTATTAACAAAAAATGTAAAATTCTGCTGAAATCATAGTCCGAAAAAATGTACATCTAATGTTTCTAGCAGGCAGCTGGGCATGTACTATAATGTTGGAACTGTGCTCTGTTTAAACTCCAAGTGGATTGTGAGAAATTGAAATGGTTCTATTGGTGGCCACTAATGATTCAATCTTACCAAATCTATGTAGTAGAGGCTTAAACTAAATTATTATACTAAATGGATACTGTAGGCAATCCCTTATATTACATAGACGGTAAGAGTAGGCAAGAAAGATTGGGTCATTAATGGTCATTGGTCACCTTTCCAAAGGATTGTAGTTTTTGGCTGACAATAGCAAGTTATATATTACTCAACAGATGCCTACATTCCCAAAAGGCTTAAAACTGCGACGCACAACTAAGATTATGCGAAATTTGTGCTCATCAATACTCATAATGACCATTCCTATATCACTCATAAGATATCAGCTTTACTGGTATTAGTCTATAAAAAAGTTAAAACTATAACTGGGTACAGTCTCTGCTAGTAATAAAGTGCTCACCTTGTTCTTTTTTCTAGTTTTAATTACCTCAATGTGTATTGCATTGGTTTTGCTAATTATGACATGACAGTTAATTATCCGCTCAATCCCAGGCATTTCAAGTTTTAATATGTCAGCTCACCAATTCTACAGGTGTCTCTAAAATGTTACTTCTTTCACGAATCTGCTGGGAGGACCTTTTCCTGGTAAGAATAGTATCTTTTTGTTCATCCCTAACCTCGTCCTGTCCCACTTTTACCAAACCTCCAGGCACTGCAGCAACAAATATACTTCTTACTCTATCCCCAGCTAGTAAACAACATAGATGTCAGCTCAAAATTAAATAAGTAAATCTACCTTTTTTGCAGCTGTAGTTGACAAACCCTATTGGTTTTTAAATAAACTTTGGAAGTGCTGTTCCAATTTTTCAGTGAAGCCTGAGGCCTGTTTCACACTGCTAATGGCGGTGAAAATGTGACAGTCAATCACTCCAGTGAGAAAAGTTTGTGGTATACCATCTCACCACGGATGACATCTAAGTGTCGGTTCCCACTATGCCATTGTGCATCTTGTGGGACACAGTGCAGTGATGTGAGTACACAGCCAAATCCCTAGATACACCACTGCACACAGTGTTAGTCAGTGAAGGTGACCAGTTGCTTCATTGTATGCATTACATTACTTGCAACCGCAAATGTTTTTTGGGGGGGTTGTGTTACGGTATCTCACAAAAGTGAGTACACCTCTCACATTTTTTAAATATTTTATTATATCTTTTCAGAGGACAAGAATGAAGATAGCATACTTTAATGCAAAGTAAAGTAGTCAGTGTACAGCTTGTATAACAGTGTAAATGTGCTTTCCCATCAAAATAACTCAACACACAGCCATTAATGTCTAAGCCACTGGCTACAATAGTAAGTACACCCTTAAGTGAAAAATATCAAAATTCTGTACAAATAGACTTTTTCCCTCCCAGGGGTCATGGTAGTCAATAGTTTTAGGTGAGAAGTACAACGAAAAGTGTGTCATGCTCACAGTCAAGCAGGGGGATGGGAGTGTCATGGTTTGGGGCTTCAGGAGTGTTGCCATGCCCATCACTTGGGATCTACAGTTCATTGATGGAACCATAAATGCCAACATGTACTGTGACATCCTTAAGCAGAACATGATCCGCTCCGTTCTGAAACTGGCTTGCAGGGAAGTATTCCAAAATAATAACAACCCCTGAACACATCCCAAGCCAACTACTGCCTTTGCTAAAAAAAAAAACTGAGGGTAAAGGGGTAAAGGTGCTGGACTGGCCAAGCATGTCTCTAGACCTACACCCTAATGAGCATCCCAAAACTAAAGGTGGAGGAGCACAAGGTCTTCAACATCCAGCAGCTTCATCATGGGGCAGTGGAAGAGGGTTCTAGTGGCAACCTGTGAAGCTCTAGTGAACACCATGCTCAAGAGAGTTAAAGAGAAACTCAGACCAAGAATTGAACTTTATCCCAATCAGTAGCTGATACCCCCTTTTACATGAGAAATCTATTTATTTTCACAAACAGACCATCAGAGGGCGCTGTATGACTGATATTGTGGTGAAACCCCTCCCACAAGAAACAAGAAAAGTACGTACTCTTGGCAGTTTCCTGTCTGTGAACCTTGCTGCACTGTGGGAAATAGCTGTTTACAGCTGTTTCCAACTGCCAAAAAACCATGCAGCAGCTACATCACCTGCCAACAGTAAAAATGTTCACTGGAGTTCCTCTTTAAGTCAGTGCTAGAAGCTAATTAAGGAAGCACAATATATTGACATTTTGGGCACAATTTTAACATTCTTCACTTAGGGATGTACTCACTGACTGTGTGTTGAGTTATTTTGATGGGACAGTAAATGTACACTGTTATACAAGCTGCACGCTGACTACTTTACATTGTTTCAAAGTGTCATGTCTTTTTCAGCTCTCTCCCATGAAAAGAAATAATAAAATATTTACAAAAATGTGAGAGGTGTGCCTTTGTACGCTATAATGCGAGTGTGAAAGTAGTGTAATCACCTCATTAGTGCTATCTTCAATTTTTAAGGCTTATTGTTTATTTTTCCCTCTGTACACATGAACACTCTTTTCTTTTTCCTAGACAGCAGCAAAACATGAACGTTTATAATATTTCATATTTTCCAGATTGAAACATTTAAAGATCTATTTTTGTATAGTACTAAATATTTGTATATCTAAAAAAGCATCACTCTATAAGCCTTTAGCTGAAAAAAGACTGAAGCTGACAACACACAGCTGGCCACAATATGCAAAACCTAGCTTTACAAAACACGTGTGTCTCTTCTAACATATCGATTCAGCACACTGACTAGAGCTTTGTCACCATCAGCAGCTCAAACTTTGTGCCCAGATTGTATGTGCTGAATGCCGCACTTTCAAGGACAGATTGTAAATCTTGTGGCTTTTTTCAAACGCAAATATCTGGGGAGAGCTCTACGATGAAATCTTAGGAATCAAGGAGCGAATGAGTGGAGAGCGTTGGCAGAATATATTGTACATCTGTGAAAGAATATATGTTTTCAATTAATGAATTATGTATGCCCCTTTGGCATACAAACTCATGTGTCGCTTAGCGAAACGATCCACTCAGCGTAACTTAAAACTGGAATATGCTGATAATTAAAAGGACACTGGCATTTTTGTTGTTATTATATAAATAAATAGCAAAAAAAAAAAAAGCACTCCATGCTCACTCAAACCATTTATTAATATAAGTTATAGGTAATACAATACATATATTAGCTGTGTTTGTAGGGGAAAAGCTGATGTATTAAGCCATTTACTTGAATATTTTTCTAATAACACATCCTTTTGTTTGAAGCAGAAAAAATGTCATTATGGTTCTGGTTTGCTAGACAATTACTTTGTCAAACCTCAACAAACTGCCTAATAAATGCTACAGATGCATCAAACATGAACAGGAAGAAAATATATAGCAAGTTCTGTGTTTCAGTCTATCCATTTATGCAGTGCAACAGCTAGCTGGTGCTTTTAACAGGCGTTCTATATTTTTCCTTAGGCTGCCAAGTAGCCGGGGCACACATTTATCTATCAGACTAAAGAGGAATAATTGAAACACTTAATATACACAGTGACAAGTAATCCATGAACAGCCTCATTACTTATGTTTATTGATTATTTATATTTCCTTGCATGAAGTTAGCATTCTTGTAGGTGTGTGTATATGTGCATACATGGTCTTAGCGTGCATCGTGTGCACTTGCGATTTCACGTTCGTCACACATGTACTGTATTTCAATGGCATCACATTTGACTTGCGTTTTTTCTTTTTCTGCGTTTTTTAATTGTGCTGCAGTGTTGCTTTTTTATGTGTGATTCACAATAATGTAAGTTAATGAAAAAGCAGAAAAATTGCATTTGTTTTGCAAAAATTGCATCTGGTTTTGAAGTTAGTTAGATACATCCTCATGTAAATTAACTTTACTGGGATGGATGGAAAAACTGCATACAAATAAAAAAAAACAAAAGCGAAAAATCTCAAAATGAAGGATCAGACAAGTGTAAAAATTAGACAAATCAAGGGTGGAATTCACATGTGAAAACTGCCTTAGAAATTTACCCATGTATAAGTTACCGATTTTTTTGTGTTTTGTGTACTTATGGCATGTTAGACCAGGTCTAAAAACAGGTCTAAAACATTACACCAAACCATCACTAGACTAAAAACCATCTGTAGACTAGTCTAACTGCTTAGTGAATTAAGGCCAATGGCGTGAAAAAGACATAACTATAGGTTATTTCTAGTAAAAACTGTATATCATAATGATCACTCATTACAGATACAGGAGATATGGGTTGTAGTGTAGTTCATACTCGGCCATGTTTGCATGACCAGTCGATTGGCTGAGCAGCCCAATATGTATGGAAAATAAAAGATTCTCTGTCTGCTTGGATCATGGATCTGCACTTTTTAAAGTGACTGCTGCAGTAAAAAATAATAATTGTAATACAATTTTGTAAACATATTAGCAAAAAATGAAAAAAAAGTCTCTTTGAACCCTTCTCCCCATTGCACCTGTGTAGAATGGCTGAGCTTCTTCCACCTAAGCAATACCAGACCTTCCTAGCACAGCACCCATGTCCATTGTCAAAGAAAGGGGGTTAACCCCACCCCTATTGCCCAGCAATATAGCTATACAAAGTGTTTCTGATGCTGAAACCAGGATATTTCATGTAAAATTGGGTATCCTACCAGATAAGCTTAAAAAAGTTTTCCCAGATACAGACGACAGATGCTGGCGATGTGGTGAGGAGGGGGGCACACTTGTGCACATCCTGTGGTCCTATCCAAACATTAGAGATTTATGGGGGAGGACGTAAAGTCTAATTATATTGATGGTAGACGGAGATATTCCATTCACACCAGAGCTTTATTTGCTTCATTTAAATGAGTGGTCAATGAAAAAATATAAGAAGTCCATTATAAGACATATTTTAAATGCAACAAAAAGTGTCATTGTAAGACATTGGAAGAAACGATCCCCTCCTGCATTTAGGGAAATAATAAAGGAGCTGGATTATACTCACAATATGGAAGACTTGGCCCATTTAGCATTGAATAGAGTGGAAGTTTTCAAAAAAACATGGTCATATTGGGAGTCGGTGAGAGACTCTGAGGAGTTTGCACTATTACTACAAACCTCCTGAAAATATTAACTTTACAACCTGGGTTGATCGGATTCATATTCAGGTTAGGCAACAGATTTGGAGAATAATGTTAAGGTGGGTGTATTACAAAGACATAAGGTTGGTTTCCTTCGGTCAATATGTTCCACTTTGTTTTTATTTACATATTATTAGTTATATAAGTCAGAAGCTTCATAAGGAAGAATATTGGGGTATGTCAGGATACAAGTACCATGTTTACATAATAGATAATAAACAGTTTAGTCTTTGGGCACTAGTAGAAGATGTTTTGGGTACTTGGTACACGTTATAAGAATAATGTCATGGCTCTGTTATATTGTATTGATATACATTTATTGTACTGCCTTGATAAAATATTTCCAATAAAGCTTTGAATATTAAAAAAAAAAAGAAATTGGGTATCCTGATGAATTTACTGTATTCTACTATATGTATAATGAAGTCATGGAAAATAAGTAACTCACACACAGGTAAGACCCAATGCAGTCACATGGCAACCTTAAAGGGAAAACAGCTTATACAACACATTCAGATAGTAGGGAATCTTTTAATTAAGAAGCATAAGCATTATTTAAAGTAAATCTTTCAAAATATCTAAGTAACAAGTACTGTTCATTTCATTTCTCCATGCATTCTTGCCTCATTCACTAATAAGTCTGAGAGGCAGACACATAATCTGTTACTGCAGCCTTCATCAATAATAAATACACAAAGGTGCATAAGTTATCCCTGGTCTGTATTCTCCAGTTATCATCACATGGCTCTGCCCATTTGTTATCACAGTAATCAGGAGCTCCGGCATGATTGGTGATGTCATTTATGTCAATGAGTAGCTGTTAGTGTCAAGGTAATTGACTTTTATAACTAACACTGTTTTCCATTTGTGAAATCAGTTTAATTATTTTCAGTGAGGCTTTTCATAATATCTCATCTGTTCATGTATTTTATTCAGTGGATCATTATTTTATGATACAATAGTAGATAAATGGGCAAACTACAGTGCTCTTGTATATTTTACCTGTGCTGTAGAAAAAAACATTTCTGAATATGTACTCAATATAGATATTGAACTTTTGTAGAATGAATTAAACTAATATAAAAGCTGTCATGCATACCTGTGTCCATAGGTCATCTAGTGGCATTGGAGTTGATCCATAATGGTCAACGCTCCCAACCCCATCCAACCCACACCCCTTGCGCCAGAATACTGACCTGAAAAGGACTTTGGATCATGATATTGCTAAACGATCTTATAGATTACAAGTAAATCGAGTGAATATCACTTTTGTTTTATTTGCAATGTTAAAACCCCAACTCTGATT
Organism: Hyperolius riggenbachi; assembly: GCF_040937935.1. Taxonomy (NCBI): domain Eukaryota; kingdom Metazoa; phylum Chordata; class Amphibia; order Anura; family Hyperoliidae; genus Hyperolius; species Hyperolius riggenbachi. The sequence continues at coordinate 331,843,799 of NC_090650.1, forward strand.
CCAATTTGTATGCAAATTGTGGTATGTTTGCATAAATTAGCAATGCACTCATTTTTTTTTTTTTGCATTCCAATCTTTTTGCAACAAATGTATTCAAAATATTGTGTTGGCTAGCTTCTACTCTTGTCCTCTTAGCTTCCTGTTGCCAGCAGTGTGGGAGTTCCTTTCCAGCAGAATGAACCAGACTGTCACTGCTGCTGTGTTGAATGCAGTCTTCAAACTTCAGCTGCTAAACTGGAAATGAAAATATGAGCCTCTGTTCTATGTTACTTATGTTCCATTTATAATTACTACTTCACATAATGTACAATGAATTATCCCATAAGTTTATTTTCATTTCAGGTTTGCTTTAAGCTTTCAGAAGAGAGAGGAGGCAGGTGGAGTCTGTGCACATAGGGAGAGAATGTCTGCTGTACCCAGATAGCCCCTTCATGTCTGCCTCATGCCATGTGAGATTAGTCTAGGGCAGTGATCTGCAAACTTGGCTCTCCAGCTGTTAAGAAACTACAAGTCCCACAATGCTTTCGCCTTTAGGAATCATGACTGTGGCTGTCAGACTCCTGCAATGCATTGTAGGACTTGTAGTTCCTTAACAGCTGGAGAGCCAAGTTTGCAGATCACTGGTCTAGGGAGAGGATTTTGGACAGCTGTATGTTTAATAACATGGCACTGTCACCCTAACAGGAACTTGAGCTAGAGGAACAAACCAGGTATTTTAGACAGATTTATTGCAGTACAGACATACAATGTACAAAAACAAGTGCTTTACTAATTAATGCATATTTAATACCATATAAATTAAAAATGGGAGGTGAACTTGGGCTTTAATTACAATGAAACAGACATTAAGGCTCAATCTCACTTTCTCTATGGTTTAGCAACAGGTGACAAATATACAAATAAATGTTTAATTATGCCAAGAGTTCCTGATATTACTATGAAGTGCTTAGGGCTGGTTTACACCAAATCTAGTGTAGCACAATGCAAATAACGGTGCAGCATGCTCCAATACATGTCAATTGAACTGCACAATATATGTATTGCAACACACAGCTGTATGCATTTTGACTCAATGTCATTATAATACTGTACATAAATGTGCGCTGTGCATCAGTGCTAGGCTAACACTGTGTTAGCATTAGCAATTTAGTGTTTTCACACTGTGTTATGCTACACCAGATTAGGGGTAAACCTGCCTTATTCTTATGAGAAAGATGTAAACAGACATTGCTAGGCATGATCAGTAATGGTACCCTTTATGTGTCTCACATTTCAAGTCCCTGTCGAAGAGGAATTGTAACCAAGGATTGAACTCCATTCCAATCAGTAGCAGATACCCCCCTTTCCATGAGAAATCTATTCCTTTTCTCAAAAAGAGAAGGGAGGTCTGTACGGCTGATATTGGTGAAGCCCTCCCACAGTGAGATGTCAGGACCAAGGTCCTGACAGTTTCCTGCCTGTGAACCTTGTTGCATTGTGGGAAATAACGGCTGTTTCCAACTGCCAAGCAACCAGAATCTTCCTCTGTGCAAATAACGGCAGTTGGTGCTGTCTAGTTTTTTCTTCCCTGCCAGTAGTAAAGATGATGACATGCAGTCTCATTGTGGATCAACCAACATGAACAAATACCATGGCAAATATCAATCATTTCTTGATCTCTCTTTTTCCTAAAGTTACTCTTTAAAGTACGTATGGCAAAAAAAATCACATGACTACTACATGAATTGCCTCTTACCTGAAGAGCAACAGAGTTATCATCATGTCATCAGGATCTAATAGAAAAAAGGTAGCACACCTGTACTTGGAAGCATTATTCATTCAGTAATAAATTATAACCATATTTTGTATGCATGTAATAATTAATTAGAATAATTGAATTCAGTAACATCATCTTAAATTGTAAAACTCTTCTACCAATATATTGTGGCCCTGGCACAAAACAAAAAGAGTAGGGGGGGGGGGTGAATTAGATGTAAGAGACAAAAATAATATGTTTGAAGATGACATTTGGACAGTCAATGAGGCATGGAAATACAGGTAAGCTGTTGCAGATGGCTGGGTATTCAAAGGCAGTATTATAGGAACAGACAATGAGACATGGCGAGACAGGTGCGAGATGAGATGACTGATCTCAGAACAGGCACAATACAATTTGGAAGACAAAAGTACTTTTCATGAAAGTGAGATAGCTATTTTTTTTTCTTTGCAATATATTCAAGAGCTTTAAAACCTGTTTTGGTTTTCAACAAACTGTATATGTCTTACTTTACAGTACACTGTACATGCATTGTTTCCTACTGACATATAACTCAATCAGTTATTGACATTTCGCAAGTGAGATATATGACTTTGCAATAATATGAAAAACATTACTAAGTAAATTACTAAGAAAAGTTAAGAAATTCTGCAGCTGACATTAGTCAATATGTGTAGTTGATGCAATCCCTTCAGCTACATGCTGCCTTGGTTTTTGCATTCTAGTCCCTAACAATCATTGCAGAATATATTAACAATTAGAAGAAACAGTAAATTGTCTCTCTTTTCACCAATTTCTTAAAGAGGACCTTTGGCAAAAAGGGGCAAAAAAATTAATCAATATATTGCAAAATGAGAATTTAAAAAATAGAGGAGACATCAAGAAATTATTGATATTCGCCATGTAGTGTGTTCATATTGTTTGATCCACAATCAGCCTGCATGTAGATGATCATCTTTACTACTGGCAGACAAGAGAAGAAAACAGACAGCACCAACTGCCATTATCTATAACCACGCCCCCTAACAATGCAATAGTCTAAAAGGTTGTTTTTTATTTTTATAGATATACATATACACAGAGGGAGATACTGGTTGCTTGGCAGTTGGAAAAAGCTGTTATTTCCCACAATACAATGAGATTCACAGACAGCAAACTGTCAGGACCTAGGTCCTGACATCAATCTGTGGGAGGAGTTTCACCACAATATCAGCCATACAGACCACCCTGATGATCTGTTCAAGAAAAGGTAGAGATTTCTCATAGGAAGAGGGGTATTGGCTACTAATTGTGATGAAGCTCAATCCTCTTTAAAGGACTTCTGAGGTGACAGTTACAATCTGTGTTTACTCACTTGGGACTTCTTCCAGCCCCTAGCAACCGTTTCAGTCCCCCGCCACAGCACCGGTCCTCCTCGGTGTCCCGATGGCCGCCCGTAATGACCAACGACCTGCCAGGGGGTCAGCTCTTCTGCGCCTGCGCGGGCACTCGTGCCTGCATGTCTACGTCATCTGGCACGTACTGCGCATGCGCATAATTACTGCATCCTTTAGGTATGCCACAGTAAACACGTTAACATAGTGACCAAAGGGGAAAGAGCCCTTTTTGGCTTGGGCAACCATGGTGCCTGCTAGTTTGCATGTAGACTTAAGTTGTCTACTAATGATACAATCTTGATTGTGCAATTTTACCAAATCTATGTAGTAGAAGGGTAAATAGAGTGAAAATACTTTGCACACTTACTTTAGGTAGTCCCTCATATTTTTATTATAAAAGTGGTTGTACAATTAAGATTGTATCATTAGTGGGCACCTTCACACTGTGCTTAAAACCACTACATGTGTACTTTAAAATATCACAAAAATGGTCCATAAGTAATTATGCATTGTGGCAACATGAAATGTCACAATTGAAAATATTTGATATACAGTATAAGGTGGCTCTTGAGATTTTATCTGAAAGAAAAATTCTTGGGAAAATTGAGTCCCCTGCTTTATAAACCTGCTGGTGTGCCTAACATGAACCGTTACCCCTCACCTATCCCTAACACTAACTTTATTGCATCATGAAAGCTTAACATTAACCTCACTCCCCTACTAACTGAGATCCTCCTTCCCACTGACATAGCTTTAGCCTGATCAGTGCACCTATCCCTCAATCCTTTGTCTGACAAACTTAAACTCTGACCAACCTCGCCAAATCTTAAAGGGAACCCGAGGTGAGAGGGATATGGAGGCTACCATTTCCTTTTAATACCAGTTGCCTGGCACTTCTCCTGATCCTTTGCCTCTAATACTTTTAGCCATAGATCCCGAACAAGCATATGCAGATCAGGTACTCTGACCCACTTGAGGCCTCTTGCACACTGCAAGCAAATCAGATTCAGATTCAGATTTTTAATCTGTTTTTACATCCGATTCCGATTCAGATTTTTAATCTTAACTGCATGCTGCGTTTTTTGATCCGTTTTTCTGTTGAATGTATTCAAGGAAAATCGGAAACGGAATCGGAATCGGAATCGGAAACGGAATCGGAATCGGAATCGGAAAACGGATTTGCAGTGTGCAGGGAGCCTGACTCAGGTTTTACTGGATCAGCCATATGCTTGTTCCAGGGTTTTGACTCAGACACTTCATATGCCAGAAGATTAACAGGACTGTCAAACAACTGGTAAGGAAATAAATATGGCAGCCACCATGTCACTCTCACCTCAGGTTCCCTTTAAACAAAACTACATTCACAACCTACACTTTGTCAATAATGGATGACCTGTACTCCCTGTAGTAGAAAACATAATTGCATAGCAAAAGTAACTTTCATTTTAAAGCTAAAAGCCTTCATTTCATTATTCCTGTGTTGTGGTCATGTGATTATGCCAACAGGGAGCTACCAACTCACATGCAGTCCAGTATTAATAGGTGCTGAAGTTCTCTATTAGCACCCATTGCCAGCAGCTTCTTGCAACCATAATCATGTGACCACAACCCCAGATAAATGAAGGCAGTTGTTGTAGATTTAAAGCAAAAACATTTTTTCACTGCATCATACTTTCTGAATGTAGTGCATTCATGTTAGACACAGTACAACAGACATAGTTCTGCATCGATCCATTATATGATGCTTAATATTAAGTATTACCATAAACAGTAAACCTAGACACAACTACTGTAATGCTAAATACGACATAACCAATTCCACCTAATTTCTTGACCCCCACAATCTATTCCTGCACTGAGCCTCACTGCCTTCCAAAAATGCCTGCAGAACAGTATTTTATAATGAATCTCGTTTAAAATAATAAAACAGCAAAACTAATTGTGTTTCAAATAAAAAGAAATGGTGCACAATGGAACAGCATAGAGGAAAAAGAAATCCTGCTGCAGCAGCAATATTTTATTACAAACCTTTAGAAAATGGCCCCCCAGTGCTGGCAGCCTTCTCTTTAATGTTTAATCGTGTTTTGTTGATACACCTCTACTAATCTGTCTGTATTTCACACCTACACAGCAACATTTACAATTCACAGCCAGGACAACAAGAGAAAATGATTGATAGGGCTTGACATACGTCTACAGTAGACATTGCCTGAAAAATTAATCGCATTCACTATTTCTGTGAGGACATTAAAGCTCAGATTAAACCCCCACTCAGAATAAAATCTGCCAAGTACAGAAGTAAAACTTTCTACACAGCACATCCCAGTTCTCTATTTATCATGTGCTGCAGCTAGAAAACAGAATACAAGGCATTCTAGGATAAAATACTGGATTCAGAGATTTCTGCGCTAGTGACAAGATACTGGTTTAATAGGATCCATAATGTAATTAAGCACTGGTGTACCTAGGGAATTCGACACCAGGTGCTGACTATTTATAGACACCCCCCTCCAAAATCAAATGGATTTTTTTGGGGGGGAGGGGTTAGAGGGGGTGGCACACTAATGCTACTCCCCCTTCCCCTGTGACATTCCTGGTGGTTTGGTGGTACCCTGTTTGGAAGGGGGTTGACATAATGCCTCCCACCCTCTCCATGGGCCCTCCTCCTGTGTCCCCCTACAAAGTAGGGCATAGCGGTGCAGCTTGTAAATAAGTCTCACCTGATCCTGATGCATCCATGCTCCTCAGCAGCTGGTCTCTCTCTGCCCGCTGATCACTGCATGTTAATGTGTGTAATTACGCGACATGCAGGAAACAGGAAGTAAAGTGAGTGGCCAGCTGCCGAGCAGCATGGACGCACTGGGAAAAGGTGAGATTCTCTCATAACCCATGCTGTGCCCTACTCTGCAGGGGACACATAGGGAGGGAGGGAGGAATTATGTCGGCCACCCTCCCTGCATCCTCACACTACACAACGCCTAAAGAGGAACTCCAGTGAAAATAATGTAACAAAAAAGTGCTTCATTTTTACAATAATTATGTATGAATGATTTAGTCAGTGTATGCCCATTGTGAAATCAGTAGAAGAAGATGCTGCTTGCTTTTTTGGCAGTTGTAAACAGCTGTAAACAGCTGTTGTTTCCCACAATGCAACAAGGCTCCCACAGTGTGATGTCAGAACCATGGTCCTGACATCACACTGTGGGAGGGGTTTCACCATAATATCATCCATACAGAGCCCCCAGATGATCCGTTTGTGAAAAGGAAAAGATTTCTCATGGGAAAGGGGGTATCAGCTACTGATTGGGATGACATTCAATTCCTGGTTACGGTTTCTCTTTAAGGGGCCACCCTGCAGTGTTAGGAAGTCTTGCCTAAGGACTTCTTACTGAATAAGTACTGACACTATCCAGGATTCAAACTCTGGTTGCCCATGTCAACGGCAGAGCCCTTAACCAGTGTGCTATCCAGCTACTATATTAAACCTCAACTAGAGGTTTTAATAAGTGTTTGTTATTATTAGGGAAATCAAATTTGCACCTCTTACTTGCACCAAATCAGATTATAGCAAATATTTCCTAAAAAAAAAGTGAACTAAAATTTGTGCTGTTGTAGTGGAATGCATTGGCTTACAGCAAGACGTTATCTTTAAGACAGAATGGATTTTGTTAAAAGTAAAAAAAAAAAATTGACTACATTTGCATAACTACAACTTTACTAAACTTCTTGCAGTGTCATAATATTCTGATATGACCCTAGTCATAGACTATTTGTCACCTTATAGCTTACAATTCCTAACAACCAGTCCAGGTTTGCTAGATCATTCTCCAGCTTGAATAAAGGATATGAATGGTTGCAGATGGGAAGTACCGGTACATCCATCGTTCCTGTGCACAGTTTTATGGATGAAAGGCCTGCTGAGTCTAGAGGGACACCTTAGCATTGCCCATAAGATGGTCAATCATGAGTACAATGGTGATGTAAAGCCTTGCCATGCCTAACTGTATAATAATGGTGGATATTAAGTTACTTTAGCTGTAACAAAACTATAAAGATATTATATGAAATACTACTAGTGCTCTTTTTTAATTATTATTATTATTTCAATTAATGGCAATACTACTATACCAGCAACACATGCTATAAATATTCCCTTTTTAACATAATTTTTCAATTATATAAATACTGTGGGTAGCAATATGATCACCATTCTAATAAGCGTTAGGTAGCGCTTACTTTAATTGCTGCTATGATGTTTCAGGGTGCATACATTCAGTGCATTAGCAATATTTTAAAGTAGCAGGGACATCCATAGTATCCCAGGAAAAAAACACATATATACGTAGATAAATACTTGTTCTACTTACATAACATATGTATTGCACTGTCCACATTTTGATTTCAGTGAATTTTATATAGTAAATAAAGAGAAAACTGTTCCTGGCATTTTCCATTTTTACTTCTTCTGACTGGAGCCAATCCTGATGTAATTTCCTCCCTTACTCTTTTTTTCACCTATAAATCTAGCTTGCTTTGTAAACACATGTGAGCACACCATCGTATTTCAGCAGCTTCATACTGAACTCCCCTCAGCCAATCAGTGAGGAGTAGGAATGTGGGAGGGGAGATGACAAGCTCCCTTCTCGTCTGCAATGTACCAAATAGAGTCAGACACTTAAAACAGGGGTGGAGGCGCCCAATGCATAAAAGATAGGCTAATAAGCTATTAATCTTATAAACAGAGAGGGAATCTTACCTCTCTTGAAGAATTTGGACCAGTTTATTGAAAAAAGGTCTTTTACTCAAGCACATAAAATTGACAACGCATTTCGCGGGTACTTGCCCGCTTCCTCAGGTCAGTGAAAAAAACAGGTGCCTTAACTGCTATGGCTGTGTAGCAAGCATGAGCGCCTCTCTGTCTGTTCACAGAGAGGCGCTCATGCTTGCTACACAGCCATAGCAGTTAAGGCACCTGTTCTTTCACTGACCTGAGGAATAGAGATGGCCCAGCCTTGGAGAACCCATGGAGAAGCACATGATCAGTTTGATCAGCTGATAGATTTGTGAGCCTCTGATTTGCTGGTCATGATCATGTGTTAACCCAGGAAGTCATCTCAGCAAATCAGAGGCTTACAAATCTATCAGCTGATCAAACTGATCATGTGCTTCTCCATGAGTTCTCCAAGGCTGGGCCATCTCTACTGAGGAAGCGGGGAAGTACCCCGAAACGTGTTGTCAATTTTTGTTTATAAGATTAACAGCTTATTATCTTTTATGCATTGGGCGCCTCCACCCCTGTTTTAAGTGTCTTGTCATACCTCTTTCAGAGGTGATAGTTTTTTAGTTGTCCTAAAGAACTTCCGGAGTGCGACCATCCAGTTCCTGTCAACAGACCTGGGAAACCGAGCAGGGACGGTTAATTTCCCGCCTGCTCTAACGGTGATTGCAAGGATTTGCAACCGACCTTTGTGAGTATATACATCCTTAGCAATTTGCTTTCCTAAATCTAACACGATTCTGCACCATTGGGCTCCTGGTCTCCTTTTGTCTTTTAGATGAACCTGAGGTTGTTATAATCACAGGAACCATCCACATAAACAAATAGAGCCAGGCTGACTGAGACATGATTTATTACAGCTGAAGGATTTATGATTAGAAGGTAATGCTTGCAATGCTGGTTCAGGTTGCATAATAAACATAGAGCAGTGGGTAAATTGGCTAACAATTCCACTTTAAGCGAGATTTGTCAAGATACATGTTAGATACATGACGCTTAGTGATAAGTATAGAGGAAAGAAGGTTAGCATTAAAAGTAGTGGCAGGGAGGGCGTATGAGAGAATCCGGGAGACTTGGGCTTATCCTACTGCTGCACAAGTCCCGGCGACGTTTAATACTATTCCGCCTCAAGGTCCACAAGGATGGTGGGGAATTATGTAATTTGGGTTCCAGCTATTGCTGGCGGCCAAATTACAATGTTTTAAAAGTAACTTCAGCTGCGTCTTCTGACAGCGCCAAATGTTTCCTTACTGTGTGCCACTATAGCCGAAATTCCTATTAGGGTCTATGGTGGCGCCAGCTGGGCCCAAGTCTCCTGCGCTGGATTCACAATGTTTGCAGGGAGGTTAGTGTTGGGTGTAGTCAGGGCCGGCCCGCTTATGAGGCAGGGTGAAACTTTTGCCTCAGGCGGCACTTCTAGGGGGGCGGCAACCGCCCGTCTGTGGGTGCGGGGGGGGGGGGTGGCCACCGAGCTGGAGGGGTAGCAGGCAGGAAGGGGGTATTGGGCCTAGCGGTGGGGAGGGGGGTCGGACCCCCCCCCCCCTCCCTCGCCTGGGTCCCCCGATCTGCGCTCCACCTCCAGCTTTAAATAGTTACGTAGCAGCCGGTAGTAAGAGGGATGGGCGGGGATCACTCACCTCTTCCGGTTCCAGCGTGCGCTCCACTGACGTCACTTCCTGCAACGCCGTCCACTTACAATACAGTGGGCGGCGTTGCAGGAAGTGACATCAGTGGAGCGCAAGCTGGAACCGAAAGAGGTGAGTGATTCCCGCCCGTCCCTCTTACTATCGGCTGCTACGTAACTATTTAAAGCTGGAGGTGGAGCGCAGATCGGGGGACCCAGGCGAGGGAGGGGGGGTCCGACCCCCCTCCCCACCGCTAGGCCCAATACCCCCTTCCGCCCCGCTACCCCTCCAGCTCGGTGGCCCCCCACCCACGGCTTGGGGGGCGGCAATTTTTTCTAAGTTTGCCTCAGGCGGCAAAAAGTCTAGGGCCGGCCCTGGGTGTAGTAGCAGTGAGGATAGTGTAGGTGTATTTGCCACGAGCTTGCGCAGACTCAAAAGATGCTGACCTGGCAATCTGGGATAGCGAAGTTACAACAAGGGACAGATAGTCTGCCAGGAGCTGGAGGAATCCCCGGGTAAGTGGATCCTTTTTTTTTTTAACTCGCATCTGTCCTTTAAGTATAGGCCACCTGTTTCTCAATATGCAGTTTTTCCATCTCCCAGTACAATACAATTGCTTTAGTGCTCAAGAACCAGCACTGAATCTGTATGAAGTAGTGAGTCTTGGTACAATAATATTCACGTTCATCTTATTGTTTGTGAGACACAAGACAGGCCAGACAGGTGGAAGCATCAGGCTGTGAAGGAGTTAAACATCACAGTAATTTCACTCTGTAGTGATTTCTAAGCAGGGGGCAAAGCAAGAAATCCGAAAGCCCCTGCCAACCCTGGAATCACTTAATGCTCCTTTCCGTATTCACAGCATCATTTGTGTGTTCATATTCCTTCTCTTCAAATTAGACCACACATACGGGACAACACTGAGGGAACAATTCCCTCAGCAGGTTTAAGATATATAAGATAGTTATATAATGAAATGACACCTACAATTCTTTTTGTATCTGAATATATAATAACATATGTTAATAGTTCCATATTTTTTATAGAATGTTGCTGCCTGTGAGATATATGTTATTTTGCTTATTGGAAATGGATGTGCCTATTGTTGTCTTCTGCAATCAGGCCCAGACTAGAGATAAGACCACATGGGGTGCAGGCTAGAGCTGGAGGGCCTTACAAGGCCTGAGGCTATTCCATTTTCTGATATTTCAACACTGCCTACTACTGTTTCAATTACAAGAATGTTAGGAGAAATTTAACCACATACATGTTAAATACACTGCTCAAAAAAATAAAGGGAACACAAAAATAAGACATCCTAGATCTGAATGAATTAGATATAATAATATAATAACATATATATATATATATATATATATATATATATATATATATATATATATATATATATATATATATATATATACTATATATATATATATATATACTATATATATATATATATATATATATATATATATATATATATATATATATGTATATATGTATATATAGTATTTGTCTATATATAAAAAAAATTACATAAAACAATACATAAATAGTTGCCTTAGGGACTGAACTTTTTAATAGGTATGTGGAAATATGTGAAGAGGGTGTTTAACTGTTATTTTTTAATTTGTGGGCTTATAATTCGCGATGGACGCAAAACTGAAAAAATGCACCTTTATTTCCAAATAAAATATTGGCGCCATACATTGTACTAGGGAAATATTTTAAACTTTGCAATAACTGGGACGAATGGGCAAATAAAATGTGTGGGTTTTATCCACAATAGAACTAGAATGGCCTATGATGTCCGAAAATTGAGAAATAATTATTTTTTCAATTTTTTTTTTATTATTCCAATTGAAATGTGTTTAGAATAAAATAATTCTTAGCATAATGTACCTCCCAACGAAAGCCTAATTGGTGGTGAAAAAAAAACAAGATATAGATCAAGTCATTGGCCTCAATTCACTAAGATCATGCTGGAGATAACACGGCAAGAGAAAACGTACCTTCACACAGTGAGAGAGTTATCTTATCTCTTCATTCCTTAAGTTACCTCCTCTGTAGTTAATTTACCTCCTCTGTAGTTAATTTACCTCCTCTGTAGTTATTTTGCTCTGGTCCTAAAGGGTAAAAACCCCTCAGTGGTCAAGTGGCTAAATACTATTAAAATTAATATAAGAATTCGTATCAGCTTAAAAAAAAATCTTACTTTTGATATATCCTGTTTCATAGAAAAAAAATGAGGAATAAAATAAAGTCTAAATATATGATTTTCCATCCATCTGTGTGTTTAGTAAAGGATAGACCCCAATCATTCAAGTTGAGGTATGAGCTCAACTGTTCAACCGACTCCTTGTTCACATTCCAAATAAAAGTTAAATCATTTATGTATCTAAAATAGGTAATAATATGTTGAGGTGTTCTTTAGAATGAATCTCACAGCTTGTGGAGTAGGTCTGGAAGATAGTGGGCAGGGCCGGCGCTACCATAGAGGCAAAAGGGGAAAATGCCCCGGGGCCTCTGACCTCTGCTGGGCCCCCCAGGTAGTCTTTCAGACTGTTCCCATATGCCTGCATGTTCAGCTCAGCTGCAGTGGCAGGCAGACCTACACTGGCCAGGGGGGAAGGGGGGCCATCTCCCCCCAGGCCACCTTTCATTCAGGGATTTAGGGCTGGTCTGGTGTCTGGTGTATTCAGGTTTGTTGTTGTAAGGCAATGTGAAACACTAGGCTAGCTGATAAAAGTGCAATTAGAGGGCAGGCAAGCTGGTATATATACACAGCATGATGCAGAGCTTGCCTGGAGGGTCAGTGGGCAAACATCTGTCTTGTCTCTCCCCATTGTTATAATGACTGCATGTGTGGATAATTTGTTATACAAGTTGAAACGTTTTTGACAGTCCCTAGACTCCAGTAGGGCTGCCTTCTGACTTGTGTGAGAGACCGGCAGGGACAGGAATCCTATTACAGGCAAGTAGCCTCTGTGTGATGTGGGACTGCAATACAGATAAGCTCTCTGCTCCATCTCAGGCTATTCTCAATTTCTCTCCACTCCTCCTCTCTCTGGGCTAGTGCAATGCCAAAATCGCAATAGCAATGGCTAGCAATTTGTGAGTGTGATTTTATGAAACGATTTTCAAAGCAATTTTTGAATGAATCGCTCAAAAAAATGCTACATGCAGTGTGTTTGTGATTTTGAAAAAATCACAACGCTGCTGTGAGAACACTGTCATAGGGTAACATTAGCCAAGTGCTTTCCAAATCACTGTTGATTTGAAAAATGCTCAGAAGCCCTCTTGGTTGGCACCTGCCCTCCCTCATTCATCTTTGTTTCCCTCTTCCCCTAGTGCTGGCTGTGTCTTCTTGTCATACAGGAAAGCTAAAGAAAAGTGCAATCCTGGTGATTTTGTTTAAATGTCTGAATAGTTGCCTGAATAGCTTGTTGGAACATGGCATACATAGCTTTGTGGGACATTCTTGGGTGACCCTCTTATTTTCTTTACTGATTGATTCTGCTGATATGTCTCTGTTCTGGTCCAAGGGGGGTGTCCACCAACAAATCTCTGCAGAGGCGCCTAATGTAGTTACACCCCTACCCATCTGCCTTGTAATAACTCACCTGTCCCTGTAGCAGCTCCATCCTGTACTCCCTCTTCAGCCACGCTGCCTGCCTCTATGACCCTGTGCATGTTATTTACACGTAACCACCGCTGCTGCCGGGTCCTGGATCAGCGTCTGCCTTTCTACGCAGACACAGCAGGCCACTGATCCCCGATTGCTGCCCCTAGCCAGCCACCGCCACGACAGGAGGCTTTCAGAGACCGCAGGACCCCACACCTAAAGCAGGCTCACTGCCGACACAGAACTCGGGTCGCATACCACCGCTTCCTGCGGGACCTCCCACATGGACGAGATCCTCAGCTGAGCTCCAGAGAGGGTCTCCACCACCATCTCCACTATCCGCAGCCTCCAGCCTGCTCAGCCACCCAGTGCCTAACTCTGCCACTGCTGAGGACCGAGCCAGCCTGCACCACCACCCAGCCCTGAAGATCAGCTGCCCACCTGCCAACACCGGATCGGACTACAGGCATGGACACTTCACGGACTGATTGTCGGTCCCAGGGGAGTTTTTAAATCTGCAGCCTAAAAGAACTCTGCCTCTGTCTCTCTCCTCTGGCCTTGGTTTCTGTCTCTTTCTTCCTCAGTCTCTCGTTAACTATCCCTTCTCTCTATCTCTCTCTCCTTCTCTATCCACTCTCTTCCAGGACACACGGGGCACCTGGAATGGCTACGGAGCTGAACGAGCGCCACCCGTAGATGGGCAGGCTGCTCCCCTCACATAGCACCCCAGACTCCCCACGCGTCCCTCGCTACAGTTATGTGCTGTATGTATATATAGGTATATGCTTACTTGGATACTGTCTGTACCTGATTGTATGTGTTGGATTGCATGTATGTGTTTGTACCATCTCCGACCCTGTATGAGCCAAAAATAATTCCGGGTACAACCCCCGTTGTACTTGGCGAAATAAAATGATTCTGATTCTGATTCTGATTCTGACGTAACATGTGGCGGATGGAGGAGACATGGGCAGCAGGGCTGAAGGCAAAGCACAGGATGGACCAGATGATACAGGTGAGATATTACAAGGCAGCTGAGCTACACAATGTGCGGGGGCCATGGGAGAAGTCTATGTGAGACCACGAGGGGCAGCAGTCGGTTCGGGGGCTGACTTCGCTGGGGGGGGATGTAGGGGGGCCCCAAGTTACTTTTGCCCCGGGCCCCCGCGTGGCTTAAACCGGCCCTGATAGTGGGAGTACTCTCTTGGCACTAAGATTTGGTTTGTTGTGGAAAATTTATGTTTCGGGTGATAGGGATTCAAATGGGAAAGATTGGTTTGATAAAGGGTCTGGTGTATCATGCACACTCAAGTCCAGAAGTTTGCTCTCTATTGTTGAACTTTCAGGGGTTTGGTGGTTGCTGTTTATTCTTGAGGGGGTTTTTGGGGGGTTTGTTTGGCAGTTCCTTAACCACTTTACCCCCAGCGGTGCGGATTTCTCCGTCCCTTTTTCCACCCTGTTAACACCTGCCCGGAGATCAATGAACGCGAAAAACCGCTCCCGTTCGTTGATCCAAGCCCCCGCAATGATCAGCTGCTTCTATGAGAAGCAGCACGATCATTGTGAAAAAAAAAGTTTCCTACCCTCATAACACTTCCTGCAAGCGTTCTTCCGGACGCTTGCAGGACGCATAAACAAAAAGTTACTGTGGCCATCTTGTGGCCAAATAGTAAACTACACCCTAAAGCATTTTTCATATACAAATACACTAGTTATACACTAAAAATTAACTCATTACCTCCCACACTTCCCAATTTTTTTTTTGAAATTAAAAAAAAACAATTACAATTAAAAAAATACATAAAAAATGCACCTTTATTTCCAAATAAAATATTGGCGCCAATCATTGTGATAGGGACATAATTTAAACGGTTTTATAACCGGGACAAACGGGCAAATACATTTCATGGGTTTTAATTACAGTAGCATGCATTATTTATAAACTATAAAGGCCGAAAACTGAAGAATAATACATTTTTCCCACATTTTTTCCTATTTTCCCATTAAAACACATTTAGAATAAAATAATTCTTGGCATAATGTCCCACCTAAAGAAACCTAATTGGTGGCGAAAAAAACAAGGTATAGTTCATTTAATTGTGATAAGTAATGATAAAGTTATAGACGAATGAATGGAAGGCGCGCTGAAAGGTGAATATTGCTCTTGTGCTCAAGGGGTAAAACCCCTCCATTGTGAAGTGGTTAATGATGACCAATTTTTTTACTTTTGGAGGTGTTTTCATTGTGGACCTTGGGGACCCGTTGTGCAGTGGGTTATTGGGATAAGGAAACCTAACATTATAGGGTAGGTGTCTTCTTGAGACAAATTTGGGATGATAATGGTTAATTGGGTGATGGGGGTTGCTTGGACCTCATCATTCTAGGGGCATGGCCTACTCCCATCTTCGAATGGTCGAAGGTTGGGAAGTATGGTCACTCCTTGTAATTCTAGAATATTATTTCTGTCTGGCTTTGAAACTTTGGGATTGTCATCAGGAGGTGGTCTCTCTCCTCTCCTTCTTTGGGTGTTAGCAGCGTAAGTCGCTTTCATTTTTCGCATTTATTTTCAACTTTTGAAAATCTATGAAGCCTGTTTGATTTGATATGGAAGCAATTCCTGTCTTTTTTGTGCTATTAAAGGTGCCCACTCTTCTAGGATAGAGAACCTTCTATTAATAATTCTCTCCATCATACCTCCATCATGTATTTCTAAATACATGTACCAATCTTTGGTATAAATTAGATCATTAGGAAAGGTGGACTCATAACCCTTAAAGAGACTCTGTAACAAAAAAAAGTTTGCCAACTCAAACAGTTTGAATAATTGAGAACGATGAGCGCATATGTCTTCAAGTGGGTCAATCGTATTCATGATGTTGGTCTTCTACTGGTGTTTTTCTCTCTGTTTTCTGGTGCAGTACTGGCGGTTCAGGGACCTTCCAAAGGAGTTAGGAAAAAACAGAGAAACATCCGGAACCCCTTATGGTGTAGTAGGTTAAAGAAAGTCTGTAGAGTAATACTAACAAACAGAGGCGCCTCTAGGCACCAGCTGATAAGCCAAATGCCTAGAGCGGCAGATTTATCTGAGGGCGATTCCAGGGGGAAAAAAGTTTATTTTTCCTGTCCTTAGAGACTGAAAACTGAGGGTGCGGAGATAAAAAGTTCTAATGAAAGCATCTGCTGCTCAACCTCTCATAAGGAGTCTACAAAACTTTTGTCTACAACTCTTTGTATGACATTCCATAATTAGTTGTTATCTTGGGATCTAGGAGTGTGTCTGTTCACTCCTGTACCGCCCCTCTTTATGACCACGAAAAGAAAACATCAGCAGAGGAGGATTGTGTCTTTCTGAGAAGCAGGTACAAGGCATTCCAGAACGGACTGGCCGGGGGCAAAGGGGGGAGATTTTCCTCCAGGCTGCTGGTACAGTGCCTGGTGCATTGAGGTTTTTCTTGTATAAGGCAATGTGAAGCACTAGGCTGGCTGAGGAGGCTTGCCTTATACAGAGTCCATAGGAAAAAACGCTGTCTGCTCTCTCACCATTGTAAAGACTGCATGTGAGCAGCTTGATAAGGAATTACACAGGTTGCAAAGTTTTCAACTGTCCCTAGACTCCAGGAGGGCTGCTTTCTGACTTGTGTGAGAGACTGGCAGGGACATGAGTCACATTACAGGCAAGTAGCCTCTGTGAGATATGGGACTGCAATACTATCTAAGCTGTCTGCTCCCTCTCAGTATCTCTCCACTTCTCTTCTCTCCCTTATTAACCTTTGTTTCCCCCTTCCTTCCCCTAGTGCTGGCTGTTTTCTTGTCACACAGGGAAGCTAATTAAAAGTTTTTTTCTCCCCTCTCTTTGGAAAGTGTAATGGTTAAGGGCTGTGCCTCTGGCACTGGCAACCTGGGTTCAAACCTCAGCAAACCTCAGCAAATCTCAGCTATTCCTGCACAGTAAGCCAGAACCTATTTAGTAAGAGACCTTGGGCAAGACTCCCTAACACTGCTACTGCCTATAGAGTGCATCCTAGTGGCTGCAGCTCCTGAGTCCGCCAGGAGAAAAATGCAATATAAGTGTTCGCTGTCATTCTCTACTTTGCCCCCAGGGCCCCCACCACCTCTTACCCTCACAATTTAATCACCCTGATCTTATTATTAGTAACCCTAGCCTATAGCAGTCAATACATGCATTCATTTTTACTGACAGATTCTTTCACTAGGATTGAATCTGGTGATTACCAACCACCCACATCGATTATACTTTCGATCAATGTATCAAAAATTACGATCAAACAGTACATTTTTCAATTGGACACAGTGGTATAGAGGCGGTAGATTGGTGGCTCGTAATATTGCACTGAACCACTACTGTAATATGATTGTTTTCTGGTGAAATGCTGCAGCATTGTGATTATTTTAATGAGGGGGGGGAAGCGGCACAGATTTCCTCGCCTGGAGTGACAAAATGGCCAGAGGCGCCCCTGCTCACAAACGTGGGTTGCGGCACTCACAACCACCGTGTAATGACCCGAGAGGAGAACCCGTCCTCACTAGTTAATTACCAGAAAATAATATGTCTAAAACATCATAAATTCTGCTGAGACATACATGGGAGGACCAGAATCTTCAGGAATCTGTGGACCCAGCTGGTGGAAGTTGTAGCATGAATGTACAGCCGAGAAATCTGCAGATATAAAAGGAAGTCCTGATGGTGTAATCAATTCATAGGTGCCAAATAAATATCCATTGCTAATATCCGCACTAACTGACAAAACTGTATACAATATATTTTATTTGTATTTATTTTCCTTGTTGGGTTGAATTTGATGGACAAATCTTTTCACCTAATTAGTTGTATAACCATACTGTTGTTGCATGGATAACTGGTCACACAGACAGATAGCAAGACCCACTGTCACACTATCACCAGAGTGCTACTAGGAGACTGCTCTCATATATTGCTATAATCTGTCTTGTTTACTGAAGGTTTGCTCCATATTTCCCTGCACAGAAACCGTTGATGGTGCTTCTGATTAGATGCTATGGGTAGCACTTTTCATTCAGAAAATACAACAAAGCTGCTACAGCAGTCCTTTCTCCAGACACATAACTGCCATCGCAATATGATAGTAACCTAACCTACAAACATACATTAAAGCCATTGTAACACTTTGCACAGAAATCTGAACTCCGTTATTGCCAATGCCAAATAAGATACTATAAAGGAGACAACAACCATCATATTACCAGTTTCACTTCCCCAAACCCAGTCAGATCAGAACCACACTGCTGTTATACCTTTTTAACCTCTTGAGGACCACAGGCTTAGTGACCAGGCGATTTTTTACAATTCAGCTCTCAGTAGCTTTAAGAGTTTATAACTCGGCCATATAACTTAACAGTCCAATGAATGTTACCTCCTTTTCTGCCCACCAACAGAGCTTTTTGTTGGTGGGATGATTGCCGCTGTGATGTTTGTTTGTTTTTTTATAAATTTTATTGTTATTTATTTTTCAATAAAAGTATCTATTTTTTTTAATTATATCTCCCTCCCCCTTCCTTCCCTCCCTCCCTCCCCCCGAGATCCACCACTAGAAACACCTCTCATAGGCATCAGCCTATGAGAGGGATAAGATTGTGTGCGTCTCTCAGTGACAGAGCTGGCCCCCGTACAGCACTGCGGTAGATCGCAGTGCTGTACAAATAATTTTTGCTGCTTTTTTTTTATTACAGCCTGCCAGCTCTGATTGTGGCTGGCAGGCTGTTCTCTATGTGCCGCTGTGTCCCTCTGCAGGGAGCGCTCGCTCACTCTCTTCTCCTCTCACATTGCGAGATAATGCATGGTGAGTGATGGAGGAACAAGGAAGCTCCTCTGCAGCCGCCATTCTTCATTAGGCGGCTCAGAGTGGTTAAAGGGACCCTGAGCACTCAAAAAAATAAATAAACTGGTACTTATCTGGGGCTTCCTCCAGCCCACCGAAGGCCGCGAGGTCCGCCGGCATCCTCCTGGCTCCTCTCCTGGTCCCGCTGGCACCTCCGCTATGCATGCACGGTTTTCTAACTCTGAACCGCGCATGCGCAGGACCGTCATGCTGGCTGGCGCAATGACGCATAGCAGTCCACGTGATGACGTGGAGCTTCTCCATTCAGGAAGAAACGGCCGACCTTCAGCCCGAAAGACGCAAGTAACGGAGGCGCCAGCGCGACCGGGCAGGAGCCAGGAGGATGCCGGGGGACCTCACGGCCTACGGTGGGCTGGAGGAAGCCCCAGGTAAGTACCAGTTTAATTTTTTTTTGAATGCTCAGGGCCCCTTTAACCACTTCAGCCTTCAGTTGTGTTTCACTTTATGCATCCGAGCAATTTTCACCTCCCACTCATTAGCCTATAACTTTATCACTAATTATCACAATGAATTGATCTATATCTTGTTTTTTTCCACCACCAATTAGGCTTTCTTTGGGTGGTACATTTTGCTAAGAGCTACTTTACTGTAAATGCATAGCAGGAATAAATAACAGGAAGAATAAGAAAAAAACTGAAAAAATTCATTATTTCTCAGTTTTCGGCCATTATAGTTTTAAAATAATACATGCCTCCATAATTAAAACCCACGTATTGTATTTGCCTAATAGTCCCGGGTATTAAACCATTTAAATGATGTTCCTATCACAATGTATGGTGACAATATTTTATTTGGAAATAAAAGTGCATTTTTTTCCGTTTTGCATCCATCACTATTTACAAGCTGTTAATTAAAAAAAATATAGAAATATTTCATCTTTACATGGATATTTAAAAAGAGACCCTTCAGTAAATATTTTTTTTTTAATTTTTTTTTAATTTTTTTTATTATTGTAATCTATCTTTTTTCTTTAATTAAACATTTTATTTGGGTATTTTTGGGAGGGTGGGATGTAAATAGTAATTTTTTTATGTAAATATGGGTTTATTTTTTTTTTTTTAACATGTAGATGTAGTCTTACTATTTGGCTACAAGATGACAACCATGAATTTGTTTACATTACATCACTCTAAGCGTAACATGTACGCTTAGAGAGACGTTGGGGGGATGTAAGAGGCAGAAAGAGCAAGCCTTCCGAGAGAAGCCATCGCTTTTTCTGCTGGGGAAAGGGATCAATGATCGGGCACATGTTCCGATTTAATTGATCCCTGAGCTAACAAACTGCGGACCGGGAGCAAGCATGCGCGTGCGCGATCGGCCGCAGGAGCGCACATGAGTGCACATGGAAAGAAATCAGGAATCGGTTAACATTAGGTGGGAGATGATAATAAAATCAGTAAGAGTTAGGCAATTGACAAGGGAGAATTTCTGAAGCCATCACTGGAAATTGTGCTGGAAAGACGATAAAACGGATCATCAGTAACCATCTAATAATAATTTAAAAAAAATGTAATTCTGTTCTAAATGGCACATGTGCCACAGGCATGAGTACTGCTCCCTCATCAAGTGGTGCCCTTGCCCTAGACTTCTTCTTAGTTACTTATACCTAAAAATGACCTTTATCATCTGTACTGATGCCCCTGAAATTGCTCTAGCATAGTCTATTATGAATCGGAGCTATAATTGTGCATCTTCATTTAGTGTATGAAGGTTGTGTGTTGTATTGATCTATTGTTTTCACATTGCAAACTTCAGGATTACCTCATGTTTCTGATACTAATATGGATTCAACATCAGCTCTGCATAAAGCACTCTAAGCCATGCATACACTATTTATAAGAAGACATTCCCACCACTTCTTCATGAAAAAGGTCACACATAAAAGAACAGGTTAGGATGGCAAATAATAGCCCTGAACATTTTGATTAATTTATTATGGAGAAGAAAAAGGGTTTTAACTTTTATAGTAAATGTGCTTATTGCTATTGTGATCCTATTGTGGCACTTGCTTCAGGAGAACGCATCGCTCTGCTGAGATCAATGCTGCATGCATGAATGAGCAAGAACTGAGGGCACTGAATTTCAAACCTGCATGACTGAGGAGGAAGGGGACATTGATAGATGATTGGATTGCTAATTAGGCCAGCCATGGCTACAGCAGCCCACACTTTATTACAATTATTTTCTTTAGCTCCTTCACAGAAAAACATCCTTCTGTCTATATATTCTCATATCCTTGTATGGTAACTCTGTCCATATACATTTTATGTACAGAGATTCCAGCCTACGCCTACTATATTAGAAATATATATATTTTAATAGCAGTAGTATGAGTATGACAACTTGGTTTAAGATAGCAATGAAAGTCCAATACGGGACATATTTATAAGGGAACATTAAAGAGAATCTGTACTCTGAAATTCTTACAATAAAAAGCATACCATTCTATTCATTATGTGCTCCTGGTCCCCTCTGTGCTGTTTCTGCCATTCTCTGCTGCAAACCTGGCTTGTAATTGCCAGTTTTAGGCAGTGTTTACAAACAAACTAACCAGCTTCTAATAGGCTCAGCTAAGCAGAGTGTGTTAGTCACACAGAGCCTGCAGGGGGTGTGTACAGCTTCTAGCTAATCACAAGCAGCCCTGCACATTCCAGTCTGACTGCCTCAGCCTGACTGTGCCGACTATAGAGAGAAGATTAGATCATATAACAGAGATAACACAGCTACTGTGCAATTAGGAAAAGCTGCAGTAAGCCAGACCACATTAGAAAAGGCATAGGAACTTATAGCATAGAAGAAATAAAGATAAACAATTTGTTACAGAGTCTCTTTAAAGATGGAAAATGTGAATTTGCATCTTTAAAGGTAGCAGGAAAAAAGGGCGCCGGCTGAGGGTGTCGAAAATTCACATTCTTCTGGGGCATGAGTTGCAGGCACTAGTGGGGAAAATTGACGTTTCAGCAGGCTTATAATTCTAAGGTGGGCATAAGGTGGGCATAAACATTCCCTCCAAACTCACATGCCATGTGACCTATGCGAATCATGTGGTACACTATCAGGAGCTACATCTATGTTACATGATAGAAACATAAAATAATACATTATGTTAGCATAAAAATGCATTGTAACTGGAATTTCTACTCATTAACTTAAAGTGGCATAAAACTCTAACATAACATTCAATAAAAATGCTACTTTTTATTTCTCATACAGTTATGATATTTGCTTTTGTGCACCAGTAATATTCAGAGCCGGGACAAGGTCCTCCAGCACCCAAGGCTGAGACACCAAATTGCGCCCCTCCATCCCTCCACCCCAGCCGTCACACACTGATTGCTATTAGACTAAGAGGCACCCCAGGGCCCCCAACACCTTAATCTCTAGTTATCTGGCTTGCAGCCACTGCTATGTACCTCCTTTTCTTATTTCTTTCTGCTTCAAACACAATTAGGAATGACAGCTGAATTAATTTTGCGCCCCCTCCTACACTGCGCCCTGAGGCTGGAGCCTCTCCAGCCTATGCCTCGGCCCGGCCCTGGTAATATTGTCTGTTTACAAATTACAAATTCCTTAAATACAGCTTATCTGTTCTGAAAGCTGCCATTGCATTTTACTACATACTGTAGCTGCTGTATTTATATATTAAAAGCTCAACTCTTTCTGATTTTTAGCTCAGTACAGCTCAGTTTTGGCGGTTTGCTATTGTTTACTAAGTGTATCTATCAAAGGAATGTAAACAAAAGGTAATGTTATCCCCTCTTTGCATGTAGCCAGAAGCTTTTCACTGAAGCAAGGAGCTTTCCACTGAAGAACAAATAGCTGTGTTTAACTGTTTGAATGCTGCTCTGCAAAAATAGTTTTTTCTTTGAGGGGGGGGGGGGGATAGTATATTTTATGCAGAGGAAATGCTGAGTTTCATACCACTTAAAGTGGAATCCCAGCATTTCTTATTTACTCTAAAAATTATTTACAGCATATTATATACAACCAGCATTTTTTTTTACTAGAACAGCATTCAAATGCTGTCACACACAGGACCTGAAAGTTCAGTGCAGAGAAATCTGGACCATCTGAAGTGTAGCTAATGTTATCTTGTGTTTACTTAATTGTATCAAGTGAGGAATGTGACACATTCTCTGACTGTGCAGAAGCTCCTGGACACAGACAGACACTCAAAGCATTTCTGCCTTCAATACATAATGAATAAAACCAGTTATTAATAAAATGCAAAGTCAGCACTCAAAGCAAAAAACTGTACTTTTGGGAACTTGTAATTTCTAAATGAATAATAATACTTATGCACAAATGCAAATATGATAACCATATGGCATATAAATAGTAGAAAAACATGTTTTTATTGAATATTATGTCAGGGTTTTATTCTGCTTTAAATGTCATTGAGCAAGATGTGAGACCTACAGGAAAGTTCAAACTTTAGAGCATCATTTGCTGATGTCTAAAGGGTCCCCCTTAGAGTATCAGCCACTGTCAGGCCTGGGTAATGTATTTAACAATGATGAAAATTATTAAATTGCATACTGGTTTAATTAAATTAATGAAATGTGTTTGCTTCCTATGCTATATCGTAATGGTTCCTGTTGTGAAAAGCACAAAGTGATTTTTTGAGCTTATATGAACCGCCAATTCCAATGTAATATCAAGGCCTAGGGTTAAAACTATCAGACGTCCAAATGACATCTGGCTTCCCAGCTACTACAGATTATTGGCTGCAGTGTTTATCAGTGCATTATTCATCAAAACTGATGATGCAAAGTACTACATGCTGTCTGCATCTCCGTGTCTGAGTGGGAGATAAGTTGGCAGAAGAGCCTGGTGCTCTGTGAGCAGCATGTAATCAATAGTGTGGGTGCTTGTTCGTTTTATGTTGATGACTATTCCCTCTGGTGTATCTTTGTGAGACTTTTTTTGTTCACTACATCACCAGCTGTGCATTTTATCTTCTTCCTCATCTTAATACCAAAATCTGTGGAGAAGCTTGATGGCAAAGCTTTGAGTCCTTGGATGTAACATTCAAGATGCTAGCGACAGAAACAATAGTCTGTGCCTTTTTATTTTTACGTAGGTGTGTCATTTAGAGTATTAGCTTGAAGCACTGATATTTTTAAAGTTAAAAATCTCTGATGATGATGATGGTAACAATGACAACAATATTATTTCCCGGCTCTTTCATATAAGAACCCATCATAATACAGAGGAGGTTTATGTACGCTGTAATGTTCTACTTTATATTGCATTTTTAAATTAACATAATTACAAAAAGAGTAGTGGCAGCTACAGGTGTAATTCAGACATCAGAGTTACATGTACGAAGTAACTGTAGCAGGTAATGTTTCTGGTATTGCTGCACTGGCCTGCAGTGGCTGTAGCTGCTGTCTACAGAAGTGGCCCATGGTATAATGGCAGCCTTTCCCATCTATACTCTGCCCATTGCAGACAGCAAGAAATTGACTAAAGATGGCAGCTTCCATATTCCTCTCACTTTGGCATTTCCTCAAGGGCTGTTTTATACTAGCGATTTGCTGCATGTTGTGATCCATTTCTGATCGCATGCAAATTGTTTAATGCAAGGACATCTTCAAAGTAAAGAAAATGGCAGGAACACTTTTATACCACTGTGATCTGATTGCGATCCGATTTTGCACGACTGCAAATGTCCTGCATGCTGCATTTTTTCTCCTTCTGTTTCTAGCAGCCAGAAAAGATTGCAAAGTGCAATCAATGAAAACTTGGATTATAAAATCACAGATAAATCACAACACAATTTTACTACAGTATACCTACTCTCCAGGAGACTTCAGGTCCGTAGATATACATACCTCGCTGTGATTGCCGATGTGCACCTGCATATTCCTATTCACTGATCAAAGTGCCTGTAATCAATGATCACCAGCAACAACGAGATGCCAGTGGTCATTGACAAAGTGAAAGTAAAAGCATTACACAAAGCACAAGATATATTGTGCTCTGTTTGCAGTACACAGAAATATAGTGTGGGGACATCTAGTGGCCAAATGGCAAAATTACACCTACATACAAATAAATGCAAAAGCCCTTTAATTAACACCTTACCACCCCTCTCCCATAATCACCAAAATAAAACACTTGTAATATTGTAATAAAGTGAAATTTAAAAGAAAATACATAAATTGTTTCCTATGGGTCTCAACGGTTTTTTTTATATGTTTGTCATGAGGGCACATTGCTGTTATTTTTACAAATAAGGGCTTGTTATTCTAGTGTTCTAGTGTAAACAAAGGAAAATGAAAAAAAAATACATCCTTATTTCCAAATAAAATATTGTTGCTATACATTGTATTAGGGATACAAATGAGCAAATGGGCAAATAAAATGTGTGGGCTTTATCCACAGTAGCACGTTTTATTTAAAAAAAAAAAAAACAGGATCTACTAAAATGGCTGCAAACTGAGAAATAACAAATGTTTTCAATTTTTCTCTTATTGTACCAGTTAAAATGCATATAGAATAAAATATTTATTGGCAAAAAGTAAAAACTCACAGAAAGCCTAGTTAGTGGTGAAAAAAACAAGATATAATGTGATTTTGGTGTGAAGTATATAGTTATTAGCAAACGAATGGGAGGAGCACTGACATTTGAAAATTGCTCTGATCCTTAAGAGAAACACCACCTGTAACACCACCTGTAGTTGTTAAGTGGTTAAAGCTTACTTCTAGGACACCTGATGTGTTGTCATTCAATTCCAAACAGTTCTTACAAACTGACCAGGAAGTACATTTAAAGGACATTAAAAGATGTGCACAGAAATATCCCAAAAATTTGAGGGTAGAGGATTTTTAGGGGGTCAGCAATCAACAAAAAAAAGAGAGAAATTCTGAAAGCAGTCTTAAATATGCTATTTGTCAAGTTGGAGTGGTTATTCTATCTGGTTCTTGGTCTCGCCACCCAGTGGTCTGTGCCTGGATTACATACTTGACTGTGTAGTCTTGGCTTGATATTTCTTGCTCATATTTATACAGTGGTAGGGCTTTTGTAATTGACTGTACTGTCTAACTTCTAAAAAGGAGTCATTTTAAGTAGTGGAGAGGGTTATAGTAAGGGGGTCCTTTTAGGCTTTCTAGAGTGAGGGTAGTGATTGGCAACAGTGGAGCTATTTTAGGTTTTCTAGAGTAGTATTGTTGGCTAGGCTGGCAATTCAACTATACAGGGTGGTGTTTGGTCCAGATGAATAAGCCATAAAATATTATATGCAACCAATATACATACCACCAACACCACCAGCATAAATTATCCTCAATATAAGCTGATAGATGATCCCGTGCTCACCACACGGAGAAAACCCAGAGGCTTCTCAGTTATGAGTACGGCAGAATTATAAGGCTTTAAAGTCCAGGTCAAATTATCTTTTGCACAATACCTTCATCCAGAGGTTTGAGGGAAATTATATACAAGCACACATTCATCTCTTGTGACAATCTCCCAGAAATGATTGTTATAATTATTGTGTATTTATACAGTATAGTGCTTTAAAAAATCCATAGTCATGTCGCTAACTGAGCCTTAGAGAAGCTGACAATGGAACCCCTGCCATAGTCAGTCTAGTGTCTCAAACATAGTCTAAGGCTAGTTTTAGGGGAAACCAATACATTTATCAGTATGTTTTTTTGGGACATGAGAGCAAACTAGAGTGTCTGGAGAAAACTTATGCAAGCACATGAGGAACATTTACTCCATTCAGAGAGAGTCCTTCTGCCCTGTAATCTGAGAGTATTATACCCATGGCAATTTCAACTGGCATCTGGCCAATGGAGAAGATGTGGGAAGGAGGGGTCAAGGGGAAGGAGTCAGAAACAGCCATGGTCAATCACATTTAATACACATTTGATGTCCAGGCAAGTGTGTGGCACTGCACCATCAGAAGATTAAGTAAGGGTGAAGTGAGCAAGCTTCAGTTGGCATTTGGAGGGCACTCTGTAAATGTCGGGGTTGTTCCCTGAAAATCCTTTCCAAATGTCAACGTGCTTAGAATCTGAAAATAGAATGTTTTACAGCCATGTTAGCAATGGCAAACTCCTGTCTCTCCTGACAGGTGCCCTTTAAACTAGTCTGTTACTAATCAAACAGTGTATGTGCCTTTAAATAATGTTTTTAAGCTGCAAACTTTTTATTTTCATCTTAGCACTAGGGGATCCATCTCTCTTCTAGAGAAATGTTACTGGCATAATAGGATAGTCTACAACAAATTTTCTGGTATTACACAAATGACAATTTATGTAGTATGTGATATGGCTCATCCTGAAGAAATATTGGTACTCATAAAACTTACTGGACTGCAAACCTGTGTAAAAATGACAGCTGGATAGAAAAAGCATGTGACTGGTTATAAAATCACTCACAAACGCCTGTACACGTGTGAGAGAAGCAATAATGGTACTTGTGTTTTAATAAACTCACACTAAGGAAATCAAAAGAATAATCTGTGTAATTTTCAAGGTCAAACTACCCATTAGCCTTTTCACATTGCCGTCAAATTCTGGAAGATGAATGGTGCTTTGATTAGATCCAGGCATAAAGGAAACCTGCGGACATTCTGTTATGTCTGGAGCAGGATGACTTGTCTGAAAGCCCAAGATCGTCTTTTTCACACATTCTACCTGTGACATACTTCCTACCCGTATTATATATGGCAGTGTAGAAATCTTTTAATCTTATCCATGATTCCGCCCGCAAGCACTCAGGATGTGGAAAATAACTGATGAGAGGTGTGAAGAACCCCTGTACTGCTCCAATATTGGCAAGATGTATTTGTTTTTCATATTTTAAAATGCATTAAAAATAATAATAATAAAAAATAGAGTTTAGAGATTTTGATATGGGCAAATAGGTCACTTCCTCTGCCACCAGAAAAAAGCAAGACAAATGGGTAAAGCCTAGAAGAAAACAAGATTTAAAGAGAGACTCCGACCGAGAATTGAACTTTATCCCAATCAGTAACTGATACCCCTTTTACATGAGAAATATATTCCTTTTCACAAACAGACCATCAGGGGGCGCTGTATGGATGATATTGTGGTGAAACCCCTCCCACAAAGAAATTCTGAGTACGTACTCTTGGTTTCCTGTCTCAGAACCCTGTTGCATTGTGGGAAATAGCTGTTTACAGCTGTTTCCAACTGCCAAAACAGCAAGCAGCAGCTACATCACTTGCCAGCAATAAAAATGTCACCATGTGATAAATGTCAGACTATAAATCAGGGATTTTAAATATTTTACAATGGGCAAACACTGACTACATCATTTATACATAATTATTGTAAAAATTAAGCACTTTTTTTATTACATTATTTTCACTGGAGTTCCTCTTTAAAGTGGCCATACACTTATCAGTTTTTCTTGTTGAATCCTGGCAGATTCAAATACTCTGATCTCGAATCTGCTAGAAATTAATGTTCCAAACTGCTGGCCTAATCCATCATTAGATCGATTTTCAGGTGAAAATCCGATCAAATCAGTTGATCACACCAGATGGATGAAATTGACTGATCGGCAGCAGGTCTGGAGAAGCGGCAGATAGGCAGCCCAAAGTGTCTTTTGTCTAAATATCTGTACACTACAAGATGTCCTCCTTCCCATACAAAATGTTAAAGAACATCCGAGGTGAAAATAAACTGATGAGATATACAATAGTATCTATCCTCCTCCTCCTAAAAATGACTTTTTTAGATATCCCACAGTTTAATTTATATTTAAATCTAGTTTTAAGTTTTTACTGTTTCATTGTCTCTGCTCAATGACATCTTCATTGAAGTATGCCAGAGCTCAAATCTATGAACTATTGACCCGTTTTATCTTTTTTCTGCTCACAGAAGCCATTCACTGACAGAAAAGTGTTTTATGACTGTAATTACTTATCAGTGACAGTTATGGTATAGTCTGACCCAGTCCCGACCCGGACAGAAACTGTTACTTGCATACCTGATTTTTTACTTTTTCAGCCATAGAAAGAAAAAAGGAACACAGCCTACTTATTAGTGTACTTGGCACTGTACATACACATGTCCATCTCATCATGTCGCTTGTCACCTCGGTTGTCCTTTAAGAGATATGTTATAAACAATGATACATAAATACCTATAAGCGAGCTTGAATTGCTGTCACTTGCAGTATCATGTGGCCATGTAGCCAACTTCCTCCTTACAATAAAAGTGAAACAGTAGAATACACGAAGAGATGTGCTGATGGCACCAGACCTTTCCTAGCAGTCTACTGTAGAGTGGGCTTTAGAGGTGAACAGCAGACACCCGACTGCTATTATATTCAGAGTGTACACGTAAGAAAGATGCTGCAGTAATTTGGGCACCAGAGAGAGCCTCTACTACAATATCGGTAAATTACCGATATTCTAGCAGTGGCCAATTCCTATAGAATATCCATACTTTTTACTATCACTTAACCCTCTTTTTATTTTTTGATACCTAACACTAACCGATACCCCCCTCTCCCCCCAACACAATATCTGCCGATATTTATCACTAAGGCTATGTTCACAGTGGGCTTTGCATTCCCTGTAAAACCAGGAACGCAAAAGAACGTATAAGTGGCAGCGCACATTTTCTGTGCTTTGCCTCTCATACAGTGAAGCATACAGTCAATGAAAAGGATGCTTCACTGTCTGGTGCATTTTGCAGTAACGCACTGTATGCCGTGAGTTGGGATGCCACACACCACCAGACAACACTGGCTGCACTGTGAACTTCGCATTGGATTTTCAATGCAGCGCAGAAAGCCGTGTTAAAATAAAGCAGTTGTGCCACACCGCAAGGCCCCACTGTTACCTTTATCCTATTCTCACCCTAAGAAACATATCTGTAATGCAGAAAATACATGGTTTGTACAGTAGTATTATATTCTATCCTTTATCATATCCATGTCATATCCTGTACCATATGCTATCCTGTAATATCATATATCTAGTATGAGTCAGATAAGATGCCCTCTGTATCCTTAACTAATATTATTCCTATAAGTCATATATTACTGTGTCTGCGCTAATGTGCAATGACCTGAAATAACCTACATAGATATTACTCAAACAAGAGCAGCCCGATAAAAATTCTAGTAACAATTACCCTGTCAAGCCAGAATGTAAATTAAGTAAACTAGACTTTGATTAATGAATCCTAACGCATAGAAATATACTATTGTAAAACACTGGTAGGCTGAATAAGGAAACTGTAACATATTTCATAATGGTATTTATACACAAAGAAGTCCTTGCTATCATAATAAGAAGAGATAAACCTAGGCCAAAGAAGGAATCCCGTTTGCCCCCTGTATGCACCAGCATGGCATATCAATAGGCAGGAAGAAAAAGATTAGGATTCCTCATTCTAAAATAGATAAACAAAACCGTGTCCACACTGGAAACAGAGCAGACTGTGATTATACAATGGTGAAATATTATGTTATAGAAGCTGCAATGGCTTAAACTGCCTTTTCATCAAAGCATTATTATGTACTTTTATTAACTCACCGGTGGGGCTGGTAGTAGGTATCACTGAGGCTTATGGGGACTGAGTCTGTTGGTATGCAGGGGTGTACAACAATCTGTAGTAGTAGTGCAATCTGCAGAGTCAGCTCCCTGCACACACTGACCAGGATTTTGGCAGGAGGACTTCATCAGGGGAGCCCCTGATGAAGGTGTCTTGCCTAAACCCTGGGATGGGATTTGTTTTTATACAATGCAATAAGACCAAGTTCACATGAGTAAGTGGATCCATTATTGTGTGCCACCAACATTAGGTCCAGTCTGCACAATCTTCTCTACTCTTCGTCCCCCATACAATTCATTATATCATACATTTTTTTTTCACTTACTTTACGTTACTTTAAGCCGGGGAACAGTTTAATAAACCCTGTACTAACTTCCAATTTCATTTTAACTATATCTCTTGAACTATTTGTCTTTCTAGGATGTAATGTTATATTTGACTGTGAATTTATTTATCTTTTTATTAAATTCCAGGTTGACTATAAAATGCCTTCTATTTCACTTGTTGAACATACAGTACTTACTGGGAAAACATTAGACTATCAGGCTATGTTTGATTACTATGTATATTAAATCATCAGTACAAGATCAGGATATCACATAAACCCAAAATAACAAGTCGTGTTTGTCAATTAAAAGGGTTTGGAAATGGCTTTTGTGTTTACGCTTTTAAACGACTCTGACGCTGCAACACAGTGTTATTGGAAACACAGAAGAGTTTCACATTGACTGCATGGTTTTATTACAGGATTTTCATGATCATTAATTTTCTTGATGTGTTCACACCTTCCCTGTTTACCACGACGCCATGTAATCTCTTCCTCCAATAGGATTCTGACACACTGTGAAATTGGTGGATCAGGAAACAACTGTTATTTAATAAATAAGTAAACTAGCTCAAATGCATGCTTAATATCGCCCACGATTTGAGAGATCTTCTCCAGGGTCAGATATATTGATTTTAAATGCATATTGATATAAATTATCACTAAATCTGGTATTAAGTAACATACCTACAGTATAAAAGTATTATAAATATAAGATATTCATTTTATGGTAAACTGCTACTCAAATCTGTGCTGCTAGCTACACTGGTTAAGTGACTTAAAGGGAAGTTCCTCATTATAGTAATATCTCAAATTGACATTCTGGGAAGATCAGTACATCTGAGAGCCCTTTCCACAATGGCTGAACTGTCTGCATTGGCCCACCAGGTTGTGACTGAAGGCTTTCAAGCACGCTGTAAGTGACAACTTGTGTGAAATGCAGTGGGTGACATAGGCCTCAATTCACTAAGCAGTTTAGACTAGTTTACAGATGGTTTGGTGTAATGTTTTAGACCTGTTTTTAGACCTGGTCTAACATTCAGTAATTACACAATTCACAATTCACAAAGGCAAACAAGGAGAAACCACGCCCACTTTTTCTGACAGAGATTAGACCAGCTGATTTCTTGTTGGTAAAGTAATTCTGTGAGGTATTTTAGATGTGAGGATAGAACCTTTTGAATTAATTATGCAGGAGTTTAATTGTGTGCAGAGGAGAGCTTATCAAAGGAGAAGGATGTCAGTCATAGTTACTTGTTAGTGAATTGCATCTTTTGATCATTTCCCCTTCTTTACCCACCTAATTACCAAATGGTTTAGACCAGGTCTAAAACATTGGGTAATAGTGAATTCTCCTTTGATGCAACTGACCAAAGCATTAGTAGACTAAAAACCATCAGCAGACTAGTCGAAACTGCTTAGTGAATCAAGGCCAATATGTGACTTTGGAAGTTGAAACCATAACCCAGTGGTTCTAAACCTATAAATGAAAATTAATTTGATGATGGTAAGACTTCCATATTTACTAAGCTACATGGCTGCTGTTTCTGAGGCCCAGCGGGGTCCTCAGACTCGACGTGTCAAGGATTTTAACATCTTCCACATGTCACCTAAACAGCGTCCAACCTGAGCATTAGTGTTGTGTGATGTGTGGCTTCTGCAGGCAACATGGCTTTACATCCACCCCTCGGAAATGCTGACAGTAACAATTGCGGACAATAACAAGACCCACTGGGGCTCAGAAAGACATAATTTGTTATCCCAAAATAGGATACAGAAGATTTGCTACCAGTGGGCAATGAAAAAAAGTGGATATCAATGTAATGGTTTTATCAGATGAACCAGGCTAAACACATACAATATATTTCATGGTTTACAACCCAAGGACATAAAAAACCCAAAGATAGTTTAGGAAATAACTTGAAGATTTCCTTGCTTTAGATACTTCTTCTTCATGCATGATACAGAACTGGATCAGTACCTTATACATTTTTCTTACAAGCACATAGTTGTCTCTTACTTTCTTCTATGACTAACACCGGACAACATAAAAATGGGTTCAAACCAATTCTAACAGTAAGGTGTAACAGACCAGCCTAGAGAGGCGTGTAAGTGGTGTATGCATTGCTCTGCCGATTTCCTCAGTTTATTATATGTGCACAATCCACCTAGCCAAAAATTATCAGTTTGGTCCTAGTCATGCCAGGAAAGTTCTGCAGTGTAACATTTTTCTAGTGTAACATTTTTCTAACGAGCATTACCTTACCCTCCTACTGTATTTTTCAGAATATAAGCCTTTCTTTCCCAAAACTGGGGGGGTAAAGTGGGTGCATTTCATATTCCAAAGATACGGTAAAAATTGGTGCAGAGTGCAAAGGGAAGCACTTACCCATCTGGTCGCCGCGCTCCTCTCCCCCTCGCTCCAGCCGCAGTACACTCTATTCTCTTCTCCTTTTGTGCAGCTGCTGATCTACACTGGCGCCACTTGCCACCGCTACTGCTATACAGCTCTGGGACTTCCATTCCTCGGGGCCTCTATACTTTCTGTTCAGTGCTACCCCGTCACACATGGGCTGAGGTCATGCATGACGTGAGGGAGATGGTTCTGCTTTTGCTATATAAAGAAGGTGCACCCTCTTCCCTGAAACCATGTGCCCCTGACAAAGCTTATTTCCCCTGAGGAAGCCAGGTGGCGAAACTAGTCGGTTTCAGAGCAGGCGATCACATTTAGATGGTAGTACCATGTCCTAGTGGGAACCTGGGTCCTAAAACTGGTTTAGGACTCTGAATTGGTTACAGGGTTTTTGGTGACTGAAAAGTAGGAGATACAAATAGGAGCATCTGGTGGAGTATTCCTTCTTGGCTATGCAGTTAAAAGATTGTGTCCGCACTAGCGTTGCAGCTTTTTGTTATAAAGCTCATTTTTTTAATTAAACCAGTAGGACAAATATGGACGGTGACAACAAGAGGTAAGGAGTTGGTGTGTCAGCTATTAAGCGGAGGGCACAATAATAAGTAGCATGCATGTGAGAGGTGGGAGGAACTATAATGGGCAACACTCAAGGCCAGGTTTATACTTTTACTGTCCCTAGGCCAAGTGTGTTTGGGCTCCCCTTCCAAGTGCACCAACACTCCTCCTATTCCATGTGCAGCACCCTCTTCATGTACAACCAGTGCCTCTTTTATGTACATCTCCCTTGAGCATCAGCTTCCCCTAGCTCCACATTTTCAGCCTTCTCTTTCATATGTAGAAACCCCTATTTCATGTCCAGGTGCCCTGTAAACTTCAGCTGCCCAAGGCCGAGGCCATTGTGGCCTTTCCAGAAATCCGGCCCTGGCAACGCTACCGTGGAGCAGTATTTTAAGGGTAACTATAACAGGGGCAGTAAAGTATGCAGCACTGTAAAATGGAGCTAATAAGATCAAGAGCCATCAATTAACCGGCCATACTCTATAATAAAACCCTAATGTCTCTGCGTCCCATGTCCCTGTGTGTGTCCCACATGCACACTGTGCATGTGCAGGGACGCATTGAGACATTGAGGGAGAGCAAGAGCGATGACGGGCAAAGGGGCGGACCGGTCGGCAGGCGGGTACGTAGTGCACGCGCGCGGCAGGCATGCTGTGGAAATGTGCGTGCGCGGCGGGCGCATGCGCAGTGACAGACCTAGCCCGTTTTTAAACGGGCTTAGGTCCACTAGTTAGCTAATAATCATACGCCAATAAATTAAGCTGCAGCTTCTGATCCTGAGGAGCCTCTGCTAAGTTCGGTTCATGTTGAACCAGAACTGGGATATTACCGGTAGTTTATTTATTTTTTTACCATTTTTACACTACAGAAAGAAACGGGCAATATAATAGGTGAGCACTGTAATAAGGTGACACCAATATTGTCTACTATAACAAGAAACAAAATAGGAAGGCAGTATTATAAATGATATACTATAATAAGCAGTATTATAACATAGGACACTATAACAGGGAACACTGTAACATAAGTAGAGATGGCCCGAACTGTTTGCCGGCGAACGGTTCCCGGCGAACGTCCGTGGTTCGCGTTCGCAGAGAACCGCAACCTTTTGCGTAAGTTCAATTCGCCCCATAGTGCATCATTAGGGTCAACTTTAACCCTCTACATCACAGTCAGCAGGCACATTGTAGCCAATCAGGCTACACTCCCTCCTGGAGCCCCACCCCCTTATAGAAGGCAGACAGCGTTAGCCTTTTCACTCGTGTGGCTGCAGTAATTAGAGAAGGGAGAGCTGCTGCAGAGAGGGAAAGCTGCACATTTGTAATCCCTATCACTGCACCTGTTCACTGTTCAGTGCACCTACCTACCTATACCTACGTGAGCGCACACATTGTTAATACCACCAGTCATTGCACCTGTCATTGCAGTCTGTGTGTGTGTGTCACAGGCAGCTGCACATTTGTAATCCCAATCACTGCACCTGTTCTCTGTTCAGTGCACTTACC
Organism: Hyperolius riggenbachi; assembly: GCF_040937935.1. Lineage (NCBI taxonomy): Eukaryota > Metazoa > Chordata > Amphibia > Anura > Hyperoliidae > Hyperolius > Hyperolius riggenbachi. Next base: position 331,879,212 of record NC_090650.1, read on the forward strand.
TACCTATACCTACGTGAGCGAACGCATTGTTAATACCACCAGTCATTGCACCTGTTCAGGGTACCTGTGTGTGTGTGTGACAGGCAGCTGCACATTTGTAATACCAGTCACTGCAACCTGTTCACTGCACCTGTGTAACCGCACATTGTTGTACCAGCAGTCACTGCATACCTCTTCACTGCACCTGCGTAACCGTGCATTGTATTAATCAAGTCAGTGCATACCTTTCACTTCATCCCCCCAATATGGACAAAACAAAAGGCAGAGCCCGAGGCAGGCCACCTGGCAGGTCTGTTCGAGGTTGCACTGTCATGATTTTGTGCGGCCCTCGACCAAAGTACAGTGTTCAGAAGAAGGTATGTGCCATCAACCCCAAATATTGTCAGGACGTAGTTGACTATTTAACACAGAACACCTCATCTTTCTCAGCTTCTGCACAGAAGCGTGACTTATCTTCCTCCTACTGCTCTGATTCTGGCACCCCACTTAACTCTCAGTCAGCCGCCACCACCAAAGTGCCATCACCCCAGGGCTCAGCGGTGTGGACATTTTTTTGTGTGTCTACCTCAGATGAGAGCAATCCCATCTGTACTCTCTGCCACTGAAAATTGAGCCGTGGAAAGACCAAGACTCGCATAGGGACAACTACCTTACGAAGGCACATGATTACAAAGCACAAACTGCACGGGGATGACCACCTGAGGAAAAGCAGCACACAAAAGCAAAGCCACACACCACAGTGGAAGATACCACGCCGCAATTTTTTCTCAAAAAAGGCGATACCTAAACTGTACCGTGATGTTGAAAGGCAAGTGGTGACATCTCTGGCACACAACGTTAGGTCAAGGGTCCATCTGACCACGGATGCCTGGTCTGCAAAGCACGCTCAGGCCTGCCTGAAGACTAAGTCAGTCCCCACACACAGCATCTCTGCCTGCACGCCATGTGACTGCCTGCCCCAAGACTAAGTTGGTCCTCACACAGCATCTCTGCCTGCAGGCTGCTTGACTGCCTTCTCCGCCACCACCAACAGGGTCCACGAGGACTCCAGGTGGATTCCTGAATAGCTAGCAGCGGCCGCTATAATAATTTTTCTGGTGCGTGTATATGCCTGCCTAATTTTTCTGGCTGCAACAGCAAAACAAAAGGCATGTACATGTGTCAATTCTCCTTCGTAATTGTTAGTTTGCCACGGTGAAGGGGCTTGCGTATAACAATGAAGCAATGACCGCCGGCTATATGAGTGTCTAAGGGGGTGGCAGACCAAAGATAATAAGGTTGTTGCTTCATTGTGGACAGACCAAATTCGATTAGCTGGACAATCACTGTTGTTCTGTCATTGAGCTACCTCAGCCTGACGACCATATGGGCTTGAAAACCGCTGTCGCCTGCACTCTCGCCATGGTGCGCACCAGTCCAGCACAGTCGTCACAACACAAACAGCTGTTTGCGGTGCATTACAAAGTGAGTTTGGTGTGTCAATGTGAAGCAGTACTCTAATTACACTCCCTGATTGATGTATACACATGCAAGGTGTTTAAAAAGCACTTTAGGCCTCCAATTTAGCATGCAATGTGATTTCTGCCCTTAAAACGCTGCTTTGCGTCAAATCCAGATTTTTCCCGGGACTTTTGGCATCTATCCCACTCATCCATGCAAAAACTCAGATGTTAGACCCCTTGGAACAAGTTCGCGAACGTTTGCGGAGGTTCGCAAACCTAAAATCAGAGGTTCGGGCCATCTCTAAACATAAGCCATTATGGGGTTGATTCACAAATGTTCTTATTTTCACCTTAACTGTAAGGAGCGATAATGCATGAGATAAACAAATGAGGAGAGATAATGCATGAGTTAAGTAATTTAAGGAGAGATAAATTATGACTGAGTAAGGTGAGATAATTCAACAGGAAACCTTGTCAATCAGCCCCTATCAGATCAATATCAGATCATATCAAATCAATCACATGGAATGGGGGCTAAACAACATATTACTTTTATGCAGATGTTCCCTTAGATCCATTAGCCATTAAAAAGGCTTCTCCCGGGTTAACGGTTAAAGAGAACCTGAACTGAAAATAAAAAGTCAAAATAAAAATAGGAGATTCCGGGAACACTTCCACTCCATCGAGTCAGGCAAGGGCTCTACTCGGGTCATTACCCACATCAGGGAAGCCCACCAAGGAGACCCCACAAAACTGACTTTTGCAGGATTGATGCATGTGTTGCCCCCAAGACGTGGAGGCAACAGGGAGAGGGTCTTAAAGAGAGAAGAGGCACGGATGATACTTAGATCCGATGCGATGGGCCCACTTGGCATGAACGATCACACTGACCTTTCGTGTTTTTTGGACCCACAGATTTGATATCTGGGGGTGAATTGCTCTTATACACCTATGCCTGTAGTGTGACCTTTTTTTACGAATGTAACATGTACCGCATTCAGGGTATCTTGCAGGGTTTGGTCTTCCCTGATACGGCCTGGCCGTGTTCTCGTGCCCCCTCCCCCCTCCGTCCCCCCCCCCCCCCACTCCCCTTTTTTGAGCCACTCTAATGTATACATATGTCCAGGCCACTTTAGAGGTAGCGAGTCCACGCTTCAAGGGGTTCTGTTTTTTCCCCCCTCATTTTTTATCCCTCCTTTTAACATTACCTTCCAGCATTGATATGTTTTTAATCTTTTTTATCATCACTTCAGGTTTACACACTGACCACCCGTGTAGCGTGCGGAAGCACGCCCATATGCACTATATACATTTATGCCTAGGCCTTTTAACATTATGCATCGAGTCACATGCATCACTTTTTGCACTTTACAAGGAATAGATGTTGATTAGGTATTTTTTGCACAGATTTTTAGCATAACTTTTTGCAAACACATAATGAACATGTTTTGCCTTTCTTATTACAATGCAATCGCACACTTTTCACATGTTTTTTACACGGCTGGCATATTTACAGCTGCATACTTTTAACACGCCACAAGATGGCAGTGAAATCTTCCTGAACCTCGCTGTGGCCTACTGATGCAAAAGTTGCCAAGGAAACCTAATACGAGTGTTCCCTTACAGGCCCCCGTAGTCAGGAAGTACCTGACGTCATCCGCCCCAGGCTGCTTCCGTGATTCCAGCAGCCTATACGGAACGGCCTATTAATGATAGAGAGGCGGGATTTCGAGCGGCAGGACGCCGCACGCTGCCCTAGTAAATGTATTTAGGTCTGTTTGTCCCATTACCTCCTTTGCAGCCTCCGTAGAAGCGCATAGCGCGAAACGGCCGTCAGGCTTTCCTCCCCTCTGCACCCACCATCACGCCACAACGATCCACCACCGGGTATGTGACCTCACCATGTCGTTTTAATGCATGTACGTGTTTACATATTGCCTTGCTTGGAACCAATAAATTGTGAATGACAGCAGTGCCGGCGCTTTCCTCCTTCTTTGTTGATGCAGATATACTGCTGCCTGAGCACGCTGGGGAGTCACCCATCCGTACCCGACTGTGTGTTATGAGCCACCCCTCTCCCCCTCCCACCTACATAGGAGTCTATCAACTGCAGTGCCAGCGTTTTCTACATCTGTACTTCTTACTGTGTTGATCCAAAATAAAAATACACAGGTAATAGTTACCTCCTGTGTAGTTTACTCCTCAATCTCTCTCTCCTCTCCTGCATCCTGTTTGTCCACTTTGATCAATGAAATTCTCTGTCCTCCATCTTGAAAATGGCCTCTACCCCATAACAGCTTCCTGGTCAGCACACTGTTAAACTGTAATATCGACCACTTGAGCCATAGAGAAAAATGGACATTACCTTGCACATTCAGTTGTAACTGGCAGCTGCTGATATATAACTGACTGCAACTGGTATATTTCAGTTCTGACAAAATATTGTCAGAACTGGAAGGGATTACTGTAAGAAGAAAATGGTGAGCTTTTGAGAGGAACTGACAGCGAGGTAAGTATGTAATATTCATTTGCAGCTACGTCATATGTTTAGTTTAAATAATTTTACTCAGTTCAGGTTCCCTTTAAGAAAAGCTGAGCTGCATAACATTGTGCCTTTAAGGAACTAGTGTGAGAGGTGTAGAAAAAGCAGATTATAAGCAAAGGAAAACATTATTCCATAATCAATAGCAATAACTTATACAACTAGGGCACATTTTATTTAACACATCCCAGAGTAGAGTAATAAGCAATTATTTCTTGCAGCTTACCTCTTTCTTTTGCTCTGTCACACATGACTAAATTCATCTATCGGGAAAAAATGGTACCTGAGTATGTCTGCGCATGATTGGCCCAAGGCTGTGAAAAGAATTTTGGGATTATAATATAGATGTTAATATTCTTTCCATTATACACTAAATTTAAGGATTTATTTTTTTTCTTGTAGAAAGCTAGGTGGTCTTTCGTCCAGAGAGAGGTAAGACACCTGATCCATGTAGCTTCAGTAAAACTTCCATGCACGAATAGTACCGGTAATATTGCCATGCGCTAACCTCAGCAGATTACTGTGTGTTGTGCAATTAGCACAACCTGTGGTTCATGGGTAATGGGAGCATTGCTACTATGGTAACATGTGTTATATTACTTGTGTAATGCGTGTTACCATAGCAATGTTTGCATTACTCATGTAACACGGGGCACACTAAGTGCACAATGTGCAGTACTCTGCTGGTGATAGTACAAGTAATATGAATACCTATAAAAATGGAGCCAAATAAAAATAGCGCAGAAGACAGTCAGCCAATAGTAGAATATCAGTAAAATGAATGATATTCTACTAAAATATGGTTACCCTACTCATACACACAAAGCCCTCTTTATATCTATATCTAACCTTAAGATCCCCCCCGGTGCTGCCTAACCTTAAAGAAAACCTGAACTGAAAATTAAAAGTCAAAATAAACATACACAAGTCATACTTGCCTCCCGTGTAGTCTACTCGTCGATCTCTTTCTCCTCTCCCGCATCCTGTTTGTCCACTGTGATCAAGGGAAATCTCTGTCCGCCATTTTGAAAATGGCTATTACTCCATATCAGCTTTCTGGCAGCACAGCCATAGGGAAACATGGACATTAACTGGCACAGTTGTCCTCTCAATTATAACTGACAGCAACTGATATATTTCAGTTCTGACAAAATGTTGTCAGAACTGGAAGGGATCATTGTCAGAAGAAAATGGTGAGCTTCTGAGAGGAACTGATGGCAAGGTAACTATGTAATGTTCATTTGAAGTTACCTCGTGTTCATTTTAAATAATTTTACTCAATTCAGGTTCCCTTTAACCACCCCCCTTGGTGCCTAACCTTAAAGGACCACTATCGCGAAAAAAAAGTAGGCAGTTAAAGTCTGACAGAACTGACAGGTTTTGGGCCAGTACATCTACTCATGGGGGATTCTCAGGGTTTTCTTTGTTTTGAACAGCATTTCCTGAACAGCAGTTTAACAGCCAAAATAGTAAGATACCAGTCAGCCTCCCTAATCACTTGCACAGTATTTTGTCAGTTAGACTTTGCAATTGCTCTTCAGGAAATGCTGTTCAAAACAAAGAAAACCCTGAGAATCCCACATGAAGAGATGGACTGTCTCAAAACCTGTCAGTTCTGTCAGATTTTAACTGCTTACTTTTTTCTTGGTAGCGGTCCTTTAACCACTTCCCCCGCTGCCTAACCTTAACCAATCCCCACACCCGTACCTAAACGTAACCCCCTATACTAGCCTGCTGCTGCCATACAAGCCGTGATTAGAGTCAATTAACTGTAATTATGGGGCCCAATAAATAGTGGGCTCTAAGTGCTGGGCAGCATAATCACTATTCATGGTGGTGCCATTTTTAGTATCCCTCAACCTGCCCCGATTTTTAGCTGATCTGGGTAATATTGCCATGGGCTATCTGTAGGGCAGTTTTACCAAAACTACTTGAATCAGAATCATACCAGGATAAAAGTACATCTCTGGATTTTTTTTATCTCTGATTTTTATACACTAAAAGTACAGTACATAGTTCTTTCCTGGCATTAAACATAGTATTCCCATCATTAAACTTATTAAAGATAAATTTCTTGTTGTTATAAATAAGACTTAAGTGACCTAAGAAGTTCTGTAACTAAACAATAGTACAATACATTTGTAGACATGGCTGGTTTAACTGGTACTGCATGGGTGATTTATATTGTCTATTGTTTTATTAACCCAGTGTGAGAAACCAGCTTGCCACCTAGCCTACTTGAAAAAATAAAAAAAAACCCTGATAAGGCTGTGGTAGAACACATCCAACTCCCGCAACCAATCATAAGGAAGATGGAATTTGGTGCTATTCCATTCACCATGGAGTTGTTGCCGTGGTTGCAAGGAAGTCTGATCCATTATGCAAGTTCAGAAAATAGTAGCTTGCTGCGGACTGAAATGGAATTATAATTTGAATAACATTAAATTAGAGGAGGACTTGCATAGAGCAATAGGTGCCAATTGTCATATCATAATGAATATCGTAAACTACAAAACGTAAAGTTGATTATTTGTTTATTTTACATGATGGAAGGGATAGGGTTCCACTAAATTTTGATTACATAGCAAGTTACGTGACAGACATTTTTTCACATTAGCTTTACAGCTTTTTTTTTTTTCTTGCCAACTCATTGACTAGAAAGTTCAATTCAATTCAATTCAATTCACTTGAATTGAATTGAACTTTCTAGTTGGCAGTTTGATGATGGTTAAAGTGTACCCGACCTTCTTCCAATATGCTAACTTGTTACTCAAGGCAGATATTGGGGCTTGCAAATCACCAAACAAAGAACACAGTTGTTGGTTAACTGCATCAGGGACTATAAGTTTTGATTTGCTAATCAAAGTTTCTGTCTTCTTGGTGTGGTTAGTTAGCTTATTGGGAGAATTGTTTGCTTATCACTATTCAGGAACCTTGTTTCAAGTGAAATTCATGTTTAACCTTGTTTGTGCCTAGTGATATCCATGCCCTGTTTGTGTCCTTCTATCTCTGCCAGGGCATAGATTTCCCTAGGCTGTGTCCAGGCACTTCCATCGCGATCATGTGCACCCGATGGGGGAGAGTCAACAGTCATTTCAGAAATTTCCGCTGACATCTCCCTGCACAGATCACAAGCCATGCCGATTGGCTCCTGATCACAACGATCACTAGTGATAGTAATGTGGCTTTAGGCAGGCAAGAGGAGAAAGGTTCTCTCCTCCTCTTGTTCCCCCGACAATTGTCCCTCCCCTCTGCTCACTACAGCAATCAGCATTGCACTGCCTCTAGAGTCGAGTCCCTGCTTGATGATGTCAACAAGCTGGGAATTGTAACTTGTGGCAGTACAAGACTTTGATCCCACCCTGAGTGAGGGGGGGAACTTCTCGTCGCTGGAACTAGGGAAGATGAGTAATCCTGCTGATGATGCATTTAACCTTGGACGGTAGACAAATAGACACCAGGTAAGCTTATGGAGGCCCCTACACACCAGGGAATAATACAGAGGATCCACTGGGCACCAGGGAATCAGATAGGATACCACTAGACACTAGGGAAAAATATAGCAGACTACTAGACACCAGGGAAACATGAAGTACCAATAGACACCATGGGAACTTATAGGGGGAACCAATAGACACCAAAGAAATGTATGGGGGACCACTAGACACCAGGGAAACATATAGGGGATCACAAGCCCCAAAGGGGTATAGGGGACAACTAGACTGCAGGGAAACATATAGGTGACCACTAGACACCAGGAAAACATGTAGAGAACCACTATACACCAGGTAAATAGAGGGAATCACTAGACCCCAGGGAAAATTATAGGGTACCACTAGACATTAGAGAAATATACAGGGGGCTACTAGACACCAGGGAAACATATGGGAACCACTAGAAACATTTCATTTGAAGCTGCTAATGTGTTAATGACTGTGCTGGCCAAGTATCTCATACTGTGAATAACAAACTTAAGTACCCCTTTATACATATACTAGTTGACCTAAGCCCTTTTAAAAACGGGCTCTAGGTCTCTTCATGCCACCGCCGCCCGCCGCACATCCATCCGCCCGCCTCCCTGGCCCGTCCTCCTGTCCCAACGGCTGTCTGTACAAAAAACCCACGAACACACAGCCAGGGACAGGAAGGATGACGCTGGGACAGTTAGGTTTTATTATAGAGGATGTAAGAAAAAGCCCCATAATTGTTTGTACATGCTTTACACTCTAAGGTGCTTTTATTTATGTATAGACAGGGGCATAGCTATAGGGGTTGCAAAGGTAGCGACCGCATCGGGGCCCTTGGGCCAGAGGGGCCCTGAAGGGCCCTCCCTCAACTACAGTATTAGCTATCTATTGGTCCTGTGCTCATAATAATCACTTCTATGGATACTTTGAATAGTGGTAATCATTAACAAACTGTTCACCATCCCCTTCTTGCACCTCTGACACTGTAGTTGCCATTGGCAGGTTTTGGTGCGCTGTATCAATTGTTATGTATAGAGGGCTTGGGGGGCCCCATTGTAAATCTTGCATCGGGGCCCACAGCTCCTTAGCTACGCCACTGTGTATAGACACTAAATACATTTTTTTATATACAATTTATCCTTTTTTAAATATCAAAACGAACTGTAATGGATGGACTATGACGAGTTCTAGTACCTACTGAGCCCAGCTAAAGTACCTCTGGGGTAAGCAAACCATGTGCTGTGAGCCTTGGCTGTATAGCACCGCAGAAGATGTCTGCGCCATATAAATACATAATAATAACATGTATCTATATCTTCTCATACATCGCTGTCTATACATACCAGAGAGGGCAGAAACGTGTCATGCAAAATATTAATGTTACATTACTCAGGATTTGCCTCCTAATGTGTCATTGAAGGATGTGTTTCTTTATGTTTATTAAAGCACTCATTTGTGCATAAAATGAAATCTGTATTTATCTCGACAGAGCAGGTGCTGTTCAGCAAGGGTCTTTTAAAAGCAGTGTAAGAAATATTTAAGAGCCTGGTCTAGGAGGAACAGCTCTCCTAGGCATAATTTCAGTGCTGGTTGCAGCAGGGAGTGTGTGCTGTGAGGAAAGTATTATTTTTCTAAATGGAAGGTGTCAGACGGTCACGGCAATGTGACTGCGTGTTCAAGATCACTGCCTCCCATCTGCAATTTGTGACGTGTGAAAGATTCTGCCCAAATGTGCTCACCAACTGGAAATCCTCAGCAGTTTTCTCTTATCAGGAGAGACCAAGATAACCAATGGTTTACAGATCACGGATCCTATCAAATTAATATCATTCTGGGATAGAATCTGCTTTACATACTCCTATCTAACTCCAGCTAAAATGACTATAGCATGCAAGTTCATTTATCAGATTAAGAAGAAATGCTATCTATCAGAACACAAAGACAGAGCCAGATGCACAGAGAGACACACAGACATGCACTTTGCAGGGGACTGTGAGACTTAATGGAAAGAAATATCCATTTACTTGTATTTTTGATTAATTTGATTGCATCTCAAGAAAAAAACATATGGGCTTTATAGCTGTGAAGCGCTAAATATCTTAGTAGTGTTCTGCTGAAAATCATGCTACTACCACACATGCAGACCTGTGCAATGGTCATCATAACTATATACTGGTGAAAACATGAGGAGACGCCAAGGTATGTGAGTATGTGATCAGTACATCAAAGTGCTTACTCTTACTTTAAAGCAAACCTGTCACTATTTCAAGCATTTATAAGCCAACACTTCTGTTCAAGTGTAGATGGATACTCAAGATGCCTGCAACTACCATTATTATACTCCAAATATATATGGCTATATGGGCACATAAATGGCAGATGAAATTCAATGTTGAAAAATGTAAAGTCATGCATTTTGGTCGTACCAATGGTCTAGCACCATACAAAATAAATGGGATACAGTTGGGGACATCAAACTTGGAGAAGGACTTAGGAGTACTCATCGACAACAAATTAAATAATCGTACTCAATGCCAAGCCGCTGCAGCTAAAGCTAACAAAATTTTGGGATGCATTAAAAGGGAAATAAAAACTCGAGATGCGAGCATAATATTGCCCCTGTTTATCTCTCTAGTAAGGCCACATCTGGAATATGGAATTCAGTTCTGGGCACCACATTACAAAAAAGATATTGCAGTTTTAGAGCAGGTGCAGAGACGAGCAACAAAATTGATACGTGGGATGGAAGGTCTCGCTTACCAAGAAAGGTTAGATAAACTGGGTTTATTTAGTCTAGAGAAAAGACGCCTTAGAGGAGATTTAATTAACATGTATAAATACATCAGAGGACAATATAATAGCTTGGCGGATGAGCTTTTTGTCCCTAGGCCTTCTCAAAGGACTAGAGGACATGATCTGCGCATGGAGGAAAAACGTTTTAGCCATTTATTTAGGAAAGGGTTCTTTACAGTAAGAGTGATTAAGATGTGGAATGCATTGCCACAGGAAGTCGTTATGGCAAACTCTATACCTGCATTTAAAGGGGGCTTAGATGCTTTCCTTGCGTTGAATGACATCCATGGCTACAATTACTAGGTAATGCCTAATGATGTTGATCCAGGCATTTTATCTGATTGCCATCTGGAGTCGGGAAGGAATTTTTCCCTTTAGGGGCTAATTGGACCATGCCTTGTAAGGGTTTTTTCGCCTTCCTCTGGATCAACAGGGATATGTGAGGGAGCAGGCTGGAGTTGTACTTTGTACTGGTTGAACTCGATGGACGTATGTCTTTTTTCAACCAAAATAACTATGTAACTATGATAAATGGTTTTCAGTGTTACAGACTAGTGTTACAGTAGCAATAGGGGTTGCAGATGTTGCGACTGCATTGGGGTCCTTGGGCCAGAGAGGCCCCGAAGGGTCCTCCCTCAACTACAGTATTAGCTCTCTATTCGTGCCATGCTTTTAATAATAATAACAGTAATAATAATAATAATCACTTCTATAGATACTTTAAATAGTGGTAATCATTAGCAAACTGTTCTCCATCCCCCTCTTGCACCTCTGACACTGTAGTTGCCTTTGGCACGTTTTGGTGCGCCGTATCAATTGATATGTATAGAGTGCTTGGGGGGCCCCAATGTAAAGCTTGGATCGGGGCCCACAGCTCCTTAACCTTCCTGGCGGTAAGCCCGAGCTGAGCTCAGGATATGCCGCGCAGGAGGATTTCTCAGGCCCCGCTGGGCCGATTCGCATAATTTTTTTTTTTGCAACACGCAGCTAGCACTTTGCTAGCTGTGTGTGCATTCCGATTAGCCGCCGATCGCCGCGCCGCCCCCCCCTAGACCCCGCTGCCTGGCCAATCAGTGCCAGGCAGCGCTGAGGGGGGCATCGGGACTCCCTTTGACGTCAGTGACGTCATCCCGCCCCGTCGCCATGGCGACGGGGAAGCCCCTCAGTAAATCCCGTTCTTTGAACCGGATTTCCTGATCAAAGATCGCCAGAGGCGATCGAAGCGGGCTGGGGGATGCCGCTGCACAGCGGCTATCATGTAGCGAGCCCTAGGCTTGCTACAAGATTTAAAAAAATAAATAAAAAAAAAACTGCTGCGCTGCCCCCTAGCGGTTTCTAATAGACCGCCAGGAGGGTTAACTACGCCACTGGTTACAGATTACAGTCTCATGGAGGCCCTGATTAAACAAAATGTAATCCTGCCTTCTTAAAACTGAAGGTATTTTTGATAGGTGGCAAATACTTTCTGTTTTAAGAAGGTAAAAGTACATTTAGCTTTGCTTTTTGATGTAGGGCTTTTTTTGTCTCTTTTAGCCCTTTATACCTTCCGTATTGTTCAGGGTCACCATGAGCTGTCTCAGATTTTCTTGATTAATCAGAGTATCCTAGCTGCCAATAACAGTGTTCTCATTGGATTCAGGAAAGCAAAAAGGGGTGGGACAAAGATCCAAATCAGGAATCACTCTTTGTAGGCCTGAGAGTTATAAGACCTCCAGGAAAAGGACATAGTAGAGATAGTTGTTAAAGGCACAATGTGGCCTGTTTACAAAGAAGTGGACAATAAAGGACTATTTTATTTTTCACTTTTCAAAATCGGATCCCCACTTTTTTTGTTACATTGGCTTCAATTTACTAAGTCACTTTCGGTAAAAAAATCAAGCGCATCATTTGGGGCCATATGCAATTCACTTTTTCTCCTGAGTTTTCTCCTAGGAGATAATGTTTCATCTCCAATTAAAATTTTTAGCAATTTGCAATAGAAAAAGTTCCAAAACATAGGTGAAAAAGTACTGTCAAAATTATTTTGACTATCTGTTTGCTTGCTGGGGGTGTAAAAGGTAAACTTTGTGACGGACCAGGAGATGGGAGGAGTTGAGGGTGGATATAAGGACAAGTTGTGCACCAATCGCTTAGCCCTGACGAAGGAAGGCGGACCCTTCCGAAACGCGTTGGCGTGATTGGTGTAGACACTGTGTGACGTCACGAAGGAAACAGTTCCGGTTCACGGGGTCAATCTTCCCGGAGTAACATCACTCTCCTGCATTTAGCTAGCGGCTGCAGCCATACAGGGTAGAGCCATTGACCGGATTTCAGCCCTCCTTCTCCACTCTGGCCGGGATAGACCAACGCACGTACCGCTTGAAGAAGCACGCTGTGGTAGTGTGAGTACCTGGCACTGCCAGTCATTGAGGAGAGACCGCTGTACTACTCTAATCCATTTAGGCTGCTATATATACTTTTTTCCAGGACGCCTTCTTCCATAAGGAACTTTTATTGCTGCTTCATGTTTTTTATGCATTGGCATGCCATTTTATATCATATGGTGAGACGTCACCATTAGTTTATATGACTATCAATACATGAGAATATTAGCTCTATTCAGGATTCATACTGTTTATGATTGAGATAATATGTGTTTTATAATGTTTTTTCTCCAGATGACATTTCTCGATTGTGCTGCTAGATATTGTCTATATTTCTGAGGTCCATCAATTTCATTTTTGCAACCAGGTTACCTACTAGATGACAGTCACTGGGTTACGGCCGTTTTCTTGTTATCTAAACGGGCCAATTTTGAACCAGGGACTCCTAATTTGGGTCTAGTGTTGCTGATGTATTGTTTGGGTATATGTCACCATGAGATAAAATTTGCATAGCAATTTTATTGTAACTATTTTATTTTTATTTTATTAAATTGTTCTCAGCGAATATAAGCTCAGGCGCAGGAGTTCTTTTTATTATTGAATTGCATATGGCCCTTGGTGTTTTAGATATATCTAATAAAAATAGTTCAATTTTCCTGTTTATTAGATCAAAACGATCGAATCAAATGAAAGTCAAAAATAATTTTTTTTCGATCAAGAAAATTGATTATCCTATTTTTTCTATAAAAATCTGATCGGACATGTTGGAAAAATCTTTATATTCGATCTAACGTAATAATCAAACTAAATTATCTAATCGGAAAAAAAATGTAAAATTGTACCGTGTATGGGCACCATAAACTTTTTACATATGTGGTAATACAGGATCTTCTCAAAAAATTAGCATATTGTAATAAAGTTCATTATTTTCTGTAATGTACTGATAAACTTTAGACTTTCATATATTTTATATTCATTACACACAACTGAAGTAGTTCAAAGCCTTTGATTGTTATAATATTGATGATTTTGGCATACAGCTCATGAAAACCCAAAATTCCTATCTCAAAAAATTAGCTATTAACCTAATCATCTGAATCAACTAATTAACTCTAAACACCTGCAAAAGATTCCTGAGGCTTTTAAAACTCCCAGCCTGGTTCATTATTCAAAACCGCAATCATGAGTAAGACTGCCGACCTGACTGCTGTCCAGAAGGCCATCATTGACATCCTCAAGCAAGAGGGTAAGACACAGAAATAAATTTCTGAACGAATAGGCTGTTCCCAGAGTGCTGTATCAAGGCACCTCAGTGGGAAGTCTGTGGGAAGGAAAAAGTGTAGCAGAAAACGCGGCACAACGAGAAGAGGTGACCGGACCCTGCGGAAGATTGTGGAGAAGGACCGATTCCAGACCTTGGGGGACCTGCGGAAGCAGTGGACTGAGTCTGGAGTAGAAACATCCTGAGCCACCGTATACAGGTGTGTGCAGAAAATGGGCTACAGGTGCCACATTCCCCAGGTCAAGCCACTTTTGAACCAGAAACAGCGGCAGAAGCGCCTGACCTGGGCTACAGAGAAGCAGCACTGGACTGTTGCTCAGTGGTCCAAAGTACTTTTTTCGGATGAAAGCAAGATTTGCACGTCATTCGGGAATCAAGGTGCCAGAGTCTGGAGGAAGACTGGGGAGAGGGAAATGCCAAAATGCCTGAAGTCCAGTGTCAAGTACAGGTCAGGCGCTTCTGCCGCTGTTTCTGGTTCAAACGTGGCTTTACCTGGGGAATGCGGCACGTGTAGCCCATTTCCTGTACATGCCTGTACACGGTGGCTCTGGATGTTTCTACTCCAGACTCAGTCCACTGCTTCCACAGGTCCCCCAAGGTCTGGAATCGGTCCATCTCTACAATCTTCCTCAGGGTCCGGTCACCTCTTCTCGTTGTGCAGTGTTTTCTGCTACACTTTTTCCTTCCCACAGACTTCCCACTGAGGTGCCTTGATACAGCACTCTGGGAACAGCCTATTCGTTCACAAATTTCTTTCTGTGTCTTACCCTCTTGCTTGAGGGTGTCAATGATGGCCTTCTGGACAGCAGTCAGGTCGGCAGTCTTACCCATGATTGCGGTTTTGAGTAATGAACCAGGCTGGGAGTTTTAAAAGCCTCAGGAATCTTTTGCAGGTGTCTAAAGTTAATTAGTTGATTCAGATGATTAGGTTAATAGCTCGTTTAGAGAACCATTTCGTGATATGCTAATTTTTTGAGATAGGAATTTTGGGTTTTCATGAGCTGTATGCCAAAATCATCAATATTATAACAATAAAAGGCTTTGATCTACTTCAGTTGCGTGTAATGAATCTAAAATATATGAAAGTCTAAAGTTTATCAGTACATTACAGACAATAATGAACTTTATCACAATATGCTAATTTTTTGAGAAGATCCTGTAATTCGGCAGTTTACCAAAACACTGTATGACAATTCACTAAGATTCTTTCCTCTTGCAGTATCTCATTTGCTATTTCAAGTAACCCTGAGATGAAGGGGCATAAAAGATTTATACATACCTGGGACTTCCTCCAGTCCCCTCCGCGCAGATCGCTCCCTCGCCGCAGTCCAAAGCCTTCTGGAACTCCTAGTATTAGTCCCATTCTCCCCAGCCAGTTGGGCATACTGCGCATGCCGGATTTGTGCGCCCGCCTGCTCTTCCATCGCCGGGAGCGTTCTGCACCTGCGCAGTAGTACTGCTCAGGCGCAGAGCGCTAACAGCCATGGGAGCGTGCTTGGCCACACTGCGCCTGTGCCCCCAGAGGGGGCTGGACGAAGCCCCAGGTATATATAAATCTTTTATGCCCCTTCGCCTCTGGTTCACTTTAAAGCATACATGCCATATTTCATTTGATATACAACCCATATACCCATATGCAAATCTGTCCTTAACACATATGATGGTATCAATATTGTAGAGAGTTTATCAACACTTTGATAGTCCTAGTAGTGGCTATAGACCCTTCTCCATTGTCTAGAATGATGTAATAATCAAAGCTTGATACGGGACTTCATACCACCATTTGCGAACATTTGAGATTAGCGCATCTCCTCATAAAAGCACTTTCAATAGGCAATTACAATAGCAATTATGAACAGTGGGATCCACAAGATTGTTGTGGACTTCGCTGGTTGCAGTAACAATCCTTTATTAGAAAGACCAAGAATTAGTCAAACGTTTATCAAAAGGCGTTTGTTATACACTGGCAAAAAGCATGATCAAGTATTAAACAGCAGTAGAACATTCCAGCTTGTGCTTATTACAAAGGCATATTCCAGTATATAGTACTCACAATTTATGATGATTTACTAAAGAGCTATAAAGGTGTGTGATCACCAAAAACGTATGATCCACAAGGCAAATAATGAACACCTATTTGTATTTGTCACTGAGGCCTCCTATTGAACCATATGCATACTGATAGTAATTAGGAGAGAAAATTCAAAGAAGTTCTCAGTGGGAAAGTCATAGGTTGAATTTTTGAATTTTCCGCTAAGCATTTCTGCTGGACCATTAGGAATGAGTAGCTCAAAATTCAAAAAGTGAAATACATGCCAAAGGCTTTATTGAATACCTATTGATCCACATGTGGAGCCACAGCAGGAAATGCAGATGGGGCTCCTGATCACTGTTACAGCAGGATGCATCGACTACGCATGGATTGCAGCAGTGACGATTGCATTAGAAGAAAAGAACAACAAAGAAGAAAACAAAATAATGAAATAATCCATAAAGCTTTACAGAAGATTCAAAGAAGATACAAGATATATGGAGAAGATCATGTAAGAGGATAAAATTATACTAAATTAAAAATAAAGATAAAAGTTAGAGCAGAAATGAAAAATGTAATAATAATAATAATAATAATAATAATAATAAAATAATAAAGTGTTTTGTGCTGAATTATTTTTATTAACCTCCTTAGCAGTATGGACGCATTGTTACGTCCGTTACCGCCAGAGGTCGCCGCTCAGGCCCCGCTGGGCCGATTTGAATATTTTTTTTTTTAAACACGCAGCAAGCACTTTGCTTGCTGCATGTCTCACCCGATCGCCGCCGCCCGCCGCCGATCCGCCACTACCCGCCGCGATGCAGGGCCCCCCCAGGCGAGACCCCATGCGCTGCCTGGCCAATCAGTGCCAGGCAGCGCTGTGGGGTGGATCGGATTCCCCTTTGACGCCACGACGTCGGTGACGTCATCCCGCCCCGTCGCCATGGCGACGGGGGAAGCCCTCCAAGAGATCCCCTTCCTTCGGCGATCGGAGGGGCTGGGGGGATGCCGCTGAGCAACGGCTATCATGTAGCGAGACGTTGTCTCGCTACATGAAAAAAAAAACATTTAAAAAACGTGTTTGCTGCCCCCTGGCGGATTTTAATAAACCGCCAGGGAGGTTAAAATATATTAATTTTTTTAATTAAACCCTTATTGTAAATAGCTACGGGGTCAAAAATGATCCCATTTACCTATTTACTTGAGAAGGAGCAGACATTTAGAGGTCCTCCTATTATTAAAGGGGCCTACCCACACATCCTCCCGGGAACCAAGGGGGACGTGAGTCTCTTGAGAATAGCATTGGACAAAGATCAACTGCAAAGTGGGTGTGGCTTTGTTGTTTCCTTTCTTAACAGTGCTAGCTAACGTTATGGAACATTGGAGCTGGAGCTGCTCACGTGCATGAACCTCATGCTCATGGGCTTCAAGCTCCATGGAGAATATCAGCATGCATTGAGGACAAGCAGTCAATAAGGCTTGGGGGGAGGGGATGCATGCTCGAAAACTGCATTGGGTCAGGTATCTGCAGATACCCACAGGTTTCCCAAAATGCTGGTCAAGTTTAGGTAAACCGCATTGTTTATAATCAGGATGCTGGTCAGGTGCGAGTAGAATCTATTGCAGGTTGGAGTGTACTGAAGCAGAAGGCTGCATAACAAAATAAGGCTAAACATCTTTGAGAAGGTGGGGTTATATACTAATATACAGCAATATACAGTATAAATATAGGAATAGGATGCAGAAACCAGGATAAGTCACATAAAATTGGGTATCCTGAATAATGCATTACATTCTACTAGGTTGCGGTATCTCTTTAACCACTTGAGGACCGCGGTGTTAAACCCCCCTAAAGACCAGGCCATTTTTCTTTAAATTGGGCCACTGCAGCTTTAAGGGCTCGCTGCAGGGCCGCACAATTCAGCACACAAGTGATTTCCCCCGCTTTTCTCCCCACCAACAGAGCTCTCTATTGGTGGGGTCTGATCGCTCCCCCAGTGTTTATTTTTTATAAATATTTATGTTCTTTTTTTAAAATACATTTTACTATTTATTTATTTTTCTTAAATCCTTCCCCCCAGCCAGCCAATCACGGCAATTGGCTGTCATAGGCTTCAGCCTATGAGAGCCGATCGCTCTCCTGTGTCCCAGGGGGACAGCTATGCCACACGGCTGTCCCCAGTACAGCGCTGCCTTAGATTGCAGCGCTGTGCTAGGTTAATAGACGGCTGGGAGACTGAAGGCAGGGAGCTCCGCCTTCCAAGTGCACGATCTCCTGCTAGCCCCATTGAAAGCCGATCATGCTAATCGGTGTGGAGCGTTCCTGGGGCTGCCACCCCGTCCACGCCAATCGGTGTGGAGCGGTCGGCAAGTAGTTAACTCAATCCCTAAGCCACATGTCTGCAGTGGCTGTAAACGTCTTTTTTTTTTCATTTAAAGAACATTGATGTATGCACTAATTTCACAAATGTGTTCATCTATGCATATACATTAGGCACCAAACTTTGCTCAGAGTATTGATGCTTTGTAAATCTGCAGCCAAAGTGATGGCAGCAAAACCATTAATATAGGAAATTAAACAGGTATTAGTGACACCAGAGACGTTTGCTAAATCAACCCCATGGTTTCTGCTGTACTGCAGGGAATGTAGCCAGACTTCGATTGACCTTTCTAGTCTGTATTTCACATGGTTGCACCTTATTAACCCACCCAACAGCTGAATCCAGAGAGGACAGAGAGCAAGCTGCACTACAGGGGCAACCATATTTGCCCCATTAAACGGCTGTTCAAACCACCATATTGAACCTAATGCAGTCTTGTAATGGTGCCATGCGCAGGGAGTGCAGGCCAAGTTTACTGTTACTAGCACAGGGGGGAGCATCAACCATTAACCTTTCGGTCCATGCACATTGCCGGGTTACCGCACATGTTACTATGGTGGTGTAAGGTGCGTTACCATAGCAATGCAGACCTTACCCTGCTAATGCACAGGGTGTTAAGAGTTAATGATCCGTAGTCCCCCTGCGTTAAACGGTAAAATTGCCATGCGCTCCCTGAGCACGGCACCTTTACCAGACTTTACTGCATCAGGCTCATTGTTCCTATGCATTCTTTATATTACCTTGTCATCCTGATTTCTATTATAATATGCTTTTTTTAATTTTGGATTTAGTTGAGCATTAAATATAAAAAGTTGGCAGTCATGAAAATATAGGGATGTCACAATGTATTGCATATCACTATCATACTGACACTGTTTCAGAAAAAAATGGGTCTTTTATTTAAAATAATGATGTAAAACGCAACCCAATATCAGCTTTCAGCAGGTGAGGGCATTCAAGCTAACACAATAATTTATGACTGGTCATAATGTGTGTTTCAGTATGTTGTACCTCTGTTGGTCACCATGTGTTTCAGTACGTTGTACCTCCGGTGCAAGCAATACGTAACACTCTTCCCATGCAGGCACCTTTTCTCTGCAGTTTTCATCTCTGCACAGCTACAGCATGACACTGCAATTGCTTGCCTCTGTTGGAAGTTTTTAACTCATGTCCACTAATCTATGCAGTAAACATAAATCACTCCAACAAAATAACCGCTGACATAATTATTTCAGCCAAGATTAGGCATATACGGGATGTTCGGTTTATGGAGATAAGGAAGTAATAAAAACTAGCAGCAATGAGACGATGCTTTATGTGTTCAAAATAAGCAATGATTTGGACTACAAGCTTAACTGGGTGCTTTATAACCTTCAGGGCTCTGCCTCTGACACAGGAGACATGGGTTCAAATGTCGGCTCTTCCTATTCAGTAAGCCTGCACCTATTCAATAAGGAGTCCTTGGGCTAGACTCCCTGACACTGCTTCTGTCTACTGAGCTCCTCCTAGTGGCTGCAGCTCTGGCGCTTTGAATCCGCCAGGAGAAAAGCGCAATATAAATGTTGTCTTGTCCTGTCCTCTTACTACATGACTTCTATCTAGAGGCTTAATATACAGAAAATAATCTCCCATAGGATATTATAGTCACAGGAAGCCCATCATCAGTGGTGTAGCTAAGGAGTTTTGGGCCCAATGCAAGTTTTACATTGGTCCCTCCAAGCATGCTATATATAACAATTTAAATTAAAGGGCGCAACAAAATCTGCCAAGGGCATCCACATAATTAGAGGTGTAAGCAAAGGAGGGGAAAAGTTTGCTAATGATTTCCACTATTGAAAGCATATATAGAAGTGATCATTACCAGCATAGCACCATTGAAGAGCTAATACTGCAGTTGAGGAAAGGCCCCTAGTGGGACCCTCTGGTCAAAGGGCCCCGGTGTGATCACAACCTCTGCATCGCCTATTGCTGCGCCACTGCCCATCATAATGTTTGTTTTTCTGCTATTTGCCAATACCGATTTAAAGAGGAAAATAATTTAGTTAAAAAAAGTGCTTCATTTTTACTATAATTATGTATAAATTATTTAGTCAGTGTTTGCCCATTGTAAAAGCCCTGATTTACATTCTGACATTTATCACATGGCGACATTTTTACTGCTGGCAGGTGATATCTGTGAAAGTAGCTGCTGCTTGCTTTTTGGTAGTTGGAAGCAACTATAAACAGCTATTTCCCACAATGCAACGAGGTTCACAGACAGGAAACTGCCAGGACCATGGTCCTCACAGTTTCCTGTGGGAGGGGTTTCACTACAATATCAGCCATATAGAGCCCCCTAATGATCCGTTTGAGAAAAGGAAAAGATTTATCATGGAAATGGGGGTATCAGCTACTGATTGGTATAAAGTTCAATTCTTGGTCACGGTTTCTCTTTAAATGTCAGTTGGTGGGCACCTTGACATGTGAATACTGTTCTACTGTATATACAGCAAATCTCTATGTGTCACTTTGGGTTAGTGTAACCCTGTACATGCCATCGCTGACTCCATTTTGAAAGTGTTACTTGTTTAGTGCTGATTAGAGATGGTCAATGAGATGTCAATAATTCCAGGAAATTTTAACGCAAATTGTATGCAGCTTGAAACTAGGCCAATCAAAATTGACAGAAAGTTAATATGACTGGTCTACTTCCAATTCACACACAATTTGCATGAAATCTGCATGCAAGATGGAATGATTACCATCTCATTGACCATCCGTACTGGTGCCGTTCCTCTGAATCAATGACCCAGAAAATGTATACAGATCAGGTATTTTTAGTCCAATGGCTGTCTACGTGTTTCACAAGCAACTAAAGCCTGGTACACATATCCAATTTTATTTGGGCAATGATTGGCCATTTTTACCACTTCCATGTAGTATTAAAGCTTACCTACACTATCTGTTCATAGTATGTAAAGTCTGGTGGCCCTCATGCTACATGGATGGAGTAAAAAACTGGTCAGTGATTGGCCAATCTCCTGTCTTCTTCTCTGGTCACCTCTTCTCACTCCCACTTACAAGACTTATCTCCATCCTCTCCCCTCCTCAGGAACATCCTCCCTCAACACATCCACCACTCACCCACACTTATCCTTTGTAGGCACAATCTGAAAACTCACCTCTTCAGGCAAGCATTCTCTCCCACCCAGGACGCTTCGGCCACTAACCACCATTTTTACCATCTTATACACCGCTTCCCTTTGTATGCTGTCCTATCCCTTAATCCTTTAGACTGTAATGCTGGGCATACACGGCTGCTGGGGAGGATTATCAATTGAGCCGGATGGCTCGATTGACAATATCTGACGTGTCCGATACACCCCCCCCCGATCGATATTTTGCT
This sequence comes from Hyperolius riggenbachi, assembly GCF_040937935.1. NCBI lineage: Eukaryota > Metazoa > Chordata > Amphibia > Anura > Hyperoliidae > Hyperolius > Hyperolius riggenbachi. The sequence goes on from NC_090650.1 coordinate 331,900,899, forward strand.
CGATACCGGCGGGGAGAATAATAGAATAAACGAGCGGCTTATTAGCAGCTGCCCGCGGGAACGAGCGGGGATAGATCTGCGCGCGGATGCGCTGGCATCGAGCCAGCTGCTTGATCCGGCGCATAATCGCAGCCGTGTATGCCCGGCATAAGGCATTTTGGCCAGGGCTCTCTTCCCCTTTTGTCATCACAATGTTGTGTAATGTGTTTGTATACCTCCCAAACTTCTGTAAAAATCTGCAGTTGATTTGTTCACTGCATCAGCGGTAGCCCACCATTGTCTTATATTAACTGTTGTATTGTGTATTTCGTATTGTTATACTGTGCATGCTGTTGTACAGTGCCACAGAAGATGCTGGCTCTATATAAATTATTAATAATAATAATAATAATGTGTGTAGGCACCTTAAAGAGAACACGAGGTGGGGATATGGGGGGCAGATGTGACACAGAGCCATGTTCTCTGCCTAATGACATGCCTCTGTGTCCCCCAACCTCTGCACTCTACCTCCCCACCGCCGCGCTATAGCCCAACGAGTTTAGCGACAAGATTTGTTGCTAACTCGGAGGTAAACAGAGGGGAGAGTAATTCCCTGTTTGAAACGCCAGCAAGGGGTGTTCCTACAGGGTTTCCTGAGCTGCCATTGGGCAGCTCTCTCCCCTGGCCGCGCCTCCTGCCGCTCCCCTGCCTCCCTACACGCTATGAGAGACAACACAGTCTCTCAGCGCAGCGTCATGACCTAGGGATCACGCAAGTGAAAGTGGGCTATTGCAGCCCACGGGAGTGGCGGGGAGCGGCTTTTTTTGCAGCTACCTTATTTGCTCAGCCCTGCGGATCCAGTAGCCTACTTTTTTTTTTTTGAGCCCACCTTGGGCTCTCTTTAAAGCCTGGTACACACATTCAATTTTGAATGCACAAGGTAGTGTAGTATGAGGTTGAACTGATTTAAAATACTAATAGATTGTGTAGGTTAACTCTCATGCTACATGGAGGTGGTAAACTTGGTCAGCGATTGGCCAATCAAGTGTGTACCAGGCTTTACACAGGATTAAAGCAAAAGATCAGCATAGCAGCCAAGTGACTGGCATTCTTTAATAGGAAATAAATCTAGCAGACACAATATTCCACTGAGGTCACGCATTGCATAAAGCCCAGCTCAACCCCGGCAACGTGCCTCTTAATGCAAGTCCTCCAGCAGCTCTCATAGAGGTCAACACATCCTGTTACAAACAGCCATATAATTGTCACATTTGTTCCAAATTCCCCTTTGTTTCTAGCAGGTGATTTAATATGCCCTAGATGGTGCCAGTTACATTTTTCTTAATGTAGAAGCACACGTTACACATATCAAGCTAACAACACAATACTGAGTCTTTAATGCTAATCTATTCCTTGCAATCTACTAGATACATGTCGAACCATTGGTGTGTATCAGAAGAGCAAAATCAGATTCTGAGAATATCTGAAAGGATGCACTAGAGTGTACATAATAATGTATTTTAATCTGCCAAGCCTTAAAATTAATCATGAATTCCCACAGAGAGTTTAATAATTTTGAGATGATGTTTTCTTTCATAAACTAGTATTCTTGGACACAGGGTTTTTTTCGAATTTTTTTTTTTTTTAATGCCGCATGTTAAAAGGGGAGGTGGGAGAATTTCTCGATTACCAACTTAGATAAGATACATTTATGAAAGCACACATTTAATTTGTAGTCTTCTTCTGCTAACTAATGAACAGGAAGGTATCCATGAGATGGTTTTCACCACTTCATAAAATCTGCATATGAACTTTATTGAGAATAAGTGCAGTGTTCATGCAGCAGAACAGAGAAAGTCAAAGAGCAATGAAACGGAGGGCTCATTTTAACCAAGAGTGCACAACTTCCTATGGCTGTGCAAGACAGAGAGCCCAGACATCTCTCGCTAGAAAGGTGCAACATCTGCCCAGATTCCTTCCAGGCTAAGCACAACTGTCACCAAGTATCACAGTCTGGGGAAGCAACAAGCCTCATTACCAAGACCTCCCAAGGGATCTCCAAGGCTCTCCAGTGGGGATATCATAAGCCATCCATCAAAACCAGACCATATTAAGCAACAACAAAAAATGCCTGCTGTTAAGTTGTGAGTTGTAGAAGTGTGCAGACTGTTTCTAGTATTGTAACGATCGGTGTCAGCACACAGAGAGAATCTGATTATTGGTGCTCTGCAGTATCACCAAGAATACAGATATATACCTGATTATTGATGATCTGCAGAATCACTGATAATCCAAGTAGAACTAACCTCTGGACACCTATATAGTGTGAGTGTTTGGTGCAACAGTAATGACTGAGTTGGACCACCCGAGGAGCAGGTGGTCTTTGGCAGTATGATCGATACCGCCCTCTGGGAAGTGCGAAAACGTTCCAGCAGCCTGAGACCTCCAAAGGGGTGGAGCCCCAGGCTGAAAGCAGGAAGGACCTGTGAGTGAGTGACACCTGAAAGGTGGATGTCACTAGCAGGTCTGGAGACTATCTCTCAATGGAGAGAGATATCTCTCAAGGTCGGGCAATCCAGGTCGGCAACACACGGACAGACAAGGTACAGTCACTAGGCAGGCACTAGTCTGGACTGGAGTATAATATGATGGAACACAGTATCCCTAGTCTTGGGTGTGAGGTCCATGGTCTCGACACCCTGGAACTAGTCTGAAGTATAACACAAAGAAAATACAGAGTCCCTAATCTTGGGTGTGAGGTCCGTGGTCTCAACACCCTGGAACTAGTCTGAAGTATAACACAATGATAACACAGAGTCCCTAATCTTGGGTGTGAGGTCCGTGGTCTCAACACCCTGGAACTAGTCTGAAGTATAACACAATGATAACACAGAGTCCCTAATCTTGGGTGTGAGGTCCGTGGTCTCGACACCCTGGAACTAGTCTGGAGTATAACAGAATGATAACACAGAGTCCCTAATCTTGGGAGTGAGGTCCGTGGTCTCGACACCCTGGAACTAGTCTGAAGTATAACACTATGATACACAGAAGTAATCTGGCTCAGTATGAATTCCCAGGTCCTCCTGGTTCTAACACACTGTAGGATCTGAATAAGGTCTGAGTGCTTTCACGTAAGTGTTCGCAACGGCAGACAACCTGAGACTGACCAGCAGTAACTATATATAGAGCGGCGCTCTCCGGCGCCACCCATCAGTGATCAACCAATAGTCACTTGCTCTGAGGTCAGCTGACCAACCTGGTCAGCTGATCCCTCCTTGGTTGTCATAAAGGTTCTGCCTCTCAGCGCGCGCGCGTATTCCTCAATCTGTGTGAACTAACAGACCCAGCCACACCAAACGCATGCTGCTGCGTGCAAACTGCCGTGCTGGACGCGGAATCCGCCGCCTTGCTGTCAGTACACGCGGCGGCTTTTCCGCGTTCTATTACAGTACCCCCATCCTGAGGAATGGACTACGGACACTTCCCACCAGGCTTTCCAGGGTGCAAGTCATGGAATAATTCTTTCTTCAATTCCTCTGCGTGCATACGACAGTCTGGCACCCAAGTTCTCTCCTCTATGCCATATCCCTTCCAGTGAACCAGATACTGCACGGAGTTCTGGACAAGCCGTGAGTCCAGAATCTTTTCAATCTCATACTCAGGTTGGTCATCAATCATCACAGGGGGGGGGGGGGGTTGAGCGGAATCCATTTGCACCGCCGGCTTGAGCAAGGACACATGGAATGATCTCACACCTCGCATGCTGGTAGAGAGATCAATAGTATAAGCGACATTATTGATTTTTCTGGTCACTGGAAAAGGACCCACAAATCTAGGGCCTAGTTTGGGTGACAGTTGCTTTAGAGCCAAATGTCGTGTGGACACCCAGACCAAATCCCCTGGAGAGAATTCCCATTCTATGGAACGTCTCTTGTCAGCCTGTTTCTTCTGGTTCTGAAAAGCCCTCCCCAAATTTCTCTTAACCATTCCCCAAATTTGCTTTAAGGACCTCTGCCAATTCTCCAGGGCTGGAAACGGAGTAGAAGCCACTGGCAATGGGGCAAACTTAGGTGACCTTCCGTCACCACCTGAAATGGGGAAAATCCTGAAGAGGAACTTTTTAGATTGTTGTGTGCAAATTCTGCAAACGGCAAAAATTTTACCCAGTCAGTTTGTGCATCTGCAACATATAAGGGAAGACGCCGAGAGCCCAGTATAGTGTAGTATGTACTGTAAATTGGGTATGGAAGGTAAGTATAGGTAGGTTATACTCACAAACAAGGGTTACCGTCCAGGTAACCACTATGAAGGCAGGTGAGGAGATTAGACCTGTCCCCACTCAGGATTAAGAAGTCGCTCTCTGTAGATCGGGAAAAATCAGTTTATTTACATACTCCAAACAAGGTGCAACGCGTTTCAGGGGTATATCCCACTTCCTCAGGCAATAAATAGGAGCGTATCACTGTTGACAGAAGACAGTATGTTAAGTACTCATACAGACAGCCAAGATATATAAAAAAATTATTATACAAAAATTAATTTAACATTTTTTTATATATAGAATATTTTCATAAAATGGCTAAAATGGGCTTTGAATTGAATATATATCTGTGTATATGTGTATATGCGTGCTCATATTTTTGTCTCTCATACATATTAACACAGGGGTTTATAGTGTATTCCAAGTATAATAGGTTGTGGGGAAAGAAACTGGGGGGGTGTTGTGTTTTTTTCTCTCAGGGGAAGGGGGGGGGGGGGAAGCGATCAATGTGTAGACTAGTAAGAGAAGCAATCCTATATGCATATGGGTCTTACATGTGCAAACATAGGGACTGGTGAGGTGTGTGGATAAAGAGTATTCTTACATACAACAAATTAAAATTAAGTGCTTAAAAAGGGGTTAAATAAAGTAATCAAAAGACTCACCCAATGCGGTCCGGTACATAGCCTGGCGCCTCTGTACCGAGCCATGTTGGAATGAGGCCTCTTATACTGTGTTAATCCCCTATTAGGGTGTAATTAGCCAATAGGAGGGAGAGTGTGGGTGTGCATCATCAGTGTGGGCCGTCGCTCTGTGTATGACATCACTCACATGTCTAATGCACTCCTCATAATAAGAGCTGGTGAGGGCAGGATTTTTGTGTCTGATGTTGTGGTGGCTGGATAGTGCACTGGTCAAGGGTTCCGTCTCTGACACAGGAGACCCGAGTTCAGCCTGCTCAGCAAGCCAGGCAAAATCTCACATATAAAATTTATATCACCTGCCAGCATGTTGAGAAGGGGATTGTATGCCTATTTTGGGGGATACCTTATTTTGAGTATAAAAAATATAAAGGTTATAAAGCAAAAATCAACATAAAAGTAGATATAACATTAAAAATCAATGTGGTGATAAAAATTATTAATAGTACATTAAAAAATCAATGTGTTGATAAAAATAATTAATAGTACATGAGTAATAAACAAAATAGAAATGATGAATAGTGTAAAACATCTAACATAAGACCAATAAAATTAGTATATTCAATAGTAATTATAAAAATAACTCAAACATTGTGCAAACTGGCAAATTAATGATGTATACACTGCGAAGGATTGTTCGGTATGGACCCATGTATACAGCTTTAGACTGGGTGGTTTAAAAAGTCTAAAACTCAAATGTCTAAAAAGGTCTAAAAGTTGGATGGGTCTAAAACAGAAAAAAAGTGAAAACATGGCAAGGAATGGGTATAAAACCAGAATTATATATAAAAGACACATTAAATATAAACCACACCACAAATATACATTAAAAAAACAAAAAAAAAATATATAAAAAATAAAAGAGAGGACCATAAAAAAAGGAAATCTGCAACATAACATCTCAGAAACTGTTCCAGGGACTGGTTGACTCTTTCGGTCTGAACATTGGTCTGTGGGTGGTAGCCTGATGAACACGAAAGATCCATGTCTAACTGATGGCAGAATGCCCTCCAAAACTTAGATGCAAATTGGACTCCCCGATCTGACACTATATTTTCCGGAATGCCATGCAGCCGGAAAATGTGCTGGATGAAGAGATCAGCCAATTCCTGGGCCGAGGGGAGTCCTTTCAGGGGAACAAAATGAGCCATCTTACTGAATCGATCGACTACCACCCAAATGACCATCATGCCCTCAGACCTGGGGAGTTCACCCACAAAATCCATGGACAAATGGGTCCAAGGTTCACTCGGAACTGGTAAAGGCTGCAATGTTCCAACAGGTGCCTGACGGGAGGGTTTACTCCTAGCACACACTGCACACTCTCTTACAAACTCCTTACAGTCTGTTGCCAATGACGGCCACCAAGCACATCTAGCAAGTAGATCCTGAGTTCTGGTGGCCCCAGGTCGCCCAGCATTCTTGTGGGAATGAAACAGCTGCAACAGTTGTAGGCGAAAAGGCAATGGTACAAACAGAACCCCCTCAGGCTTCCCCTCTGGAACATCCTGTTTAAATGGACTCAGAGTGACAGTCCAGTCTTTCCAGGTCTCAGTGGCTGCCAGGACCACCTTTGGAGGTATAATGGTCTCAGGGGCTGAGGGCTGTGCTGTCTCCTGCTCAAAGCACCTGATGTTCTTACTACCAGGGGTATACGTGATTACAAATCTGAATCTCGAAAAAAATAACGACCACCGGGCCTGTTGGGGGCTAAGTTTCTTAGCGCCCTCAATGGTACTCTAAATTTTTGTGGTCAGTGTAAACTGTAATGGTGTGTTCTGCCCCTTCTAGCCAATGTCGCCATTCCTCAAAGGCCAACTTGATGGCTAGAAGTTCCCGGTTGCCTATATCGTAGTTTTTCTCTGCGGGTGAAAATCTATTGCAAAAATAGACACAAGGGTGGAGTTTTCCCTGCAAACCGGAACGCTGAGACAGCACAGCCCCTACCCCTACCTCTGAGGCATGAACCTCCACGATAAAGGGAAAGGTGATGTCTACATGTCTCAATATGGGTGCAGAACAGAACAATTTCTTCAGAATGGAGAAAGCAGCATGGGCCTCTGGGGACCAGTGGTGAGTATCTGCCCCTTTCTTGGTGAGACTGGTGAGAGGCGAGATCACCATAGAGTACCCCTTTATGAACCTCCTGTAGTAGTTGGCGAACCCCAGGAATCTCTGGAGTGCCTTCAGTCCTACAGGCTGAGGCCACTCCAAGACAGCAGAAACCTTTCCAGGGTCCATAGAGAGGCCAGAGGTCGAGATTATGTACCCCAGAAAGGCAACAGAGGTCACTTCGAAAATGCATTTTTCCAATTTAGCATACAGCATATTCTGTCTCAACTTCCGTAGCACAAACCCAACATGTTTCCTATGTTCTGAGAGGCTGGATGAAAAAATCAGTATATCGTCTAAGTACACCAAGACGAATTTGCCCAACACCTCTCTGGACACCTCGTTAATCAGCTCTTGGAAGACGGCCAGGGCGTTACACAACCCGAAGGGCATCACTAGGTACTCGTAATGCCCGTCGGGTGTGTTAAAGGCCATCTTCCATTCATCACCGTCCCTGATATGCACAAGATTGTATGCACCCCTCAAATCCAGCTTCGAGAAAATCTTAGCATTGATGACCTGGGTGAACAAATCTTCAATTAAAGGCAAAGGATAACGATTTTTTACTGTAATCTTATTTAAGCCCCGATAATCAATGCATGGACGGAGGCCTCCATCCGTCTTTTTCACGAAAAAGAACCCTGCCCCTGCTGGTGACCGAGAGGGACGAATAAAACCTTTAGCTAAATTTTCTCTGATGTATTCTTGCATAGCCAATTTCTCTGGCCCAGACAAATTATAGAAATGTCCTCTAGGGCAGGGGTCCCCAACCTTTTTGAGCCCGGGGCCCACTATCCCGACCAAAATTTTCCCCGGGGCCCCCCTGGGGGGGGGGGGGGGGGGGGGTGTTGAGTGGGCGTGGCTAGTGTCGGCGGCAGCAGCCCCCCCCTTTTTTCCCAGATTCCACAGTATAGCAAGTACAGTTTCCACAGTATAGCAAGTCCAGTTACCACAGTATAGCAAGTACAGTTACCCCAGTATAGCAAGTACAGTTACCACAGTATAGCCAGTATAGTTACCCCAGTATAGCAAGTACAGTTACCACAGTATAGCAAGTACAGTTACCACAGTATAGCCAGTATAGTTACCCCAGTATAGCAAGTACAGTTACCACAGTATAGCAAGTACAGTTAGCCTAGTATAGCACGTACAGTTAGCCTAGTATAGCAAGTACAGTTACCACAGTATAGCAAGTACAGTTATCCCAGTATAGCAAGTACAGTTACCACACTAAAGCAAGTACAGTTAGCCTAGTATAGCAAGTACAGTTACCCCAGTATAGCCAGTAGTTACCCCAGTATAGCAAGTACAGTTAGCCTAGTATAGCAAGTATAGCTACCCCAGTATAGCAAGTACAGTTACCACAGTATAGCAAGTACAGTTAGCCTAGTATAGCAAGTATAGTTACCCCAGTATAGCAAGTACAGTTACCACACTATAGCAAGTACAGTTAGCCCAGTATAGCAAGTATAGTTAGCCCAGTATAGCCAGTAGTTACACCAGTATAGCCAGTAGTTAGCCCAGTATAGCAAGTATAGTTAGCCCAGAATAGCAAGTATAGTTAGCCCAGTATAGCAAGTATAGTTAGCCCAGTATAGCAAGTATAGTTAGCCCAGAATAGCAAGTATAGTTAGCCCAGAATAGCAAGTATAGTTAGCCCAGTATAGCAAGTATAGTTAGCCCAGAATAGCAAGTATAGTTAGCCCAGTATAGCAAGTATAGTTAGCCCAGTATAGCAAGTATAGTTAGCCCAGTATAGCAAGTATAGTTAGCCCAGAATAGCAAGTATAGTTAGCCCAGTATAGCAAGTATAGTTAGCCCAGAATAGCAAGTATAGTTAGCCCAGTATAGCAAGTATAGTTAGCCCAGAATAGCAAGTATAGTTAGCCCAGTATAGCAAGTATAGTTAGCCCAGTATAGCAAGTATAGTTAGCCCAGTATAGCAAGTATAGTTAGCCCAGAATAGCAAGTATAGTTAGCCCAGTATAGCAAGTATAGTTAGCCCAGTATAGCAAGTATAGTTAGCCCAGTATAGCAAGTATAGTTAGCCCAGTATAGCAAGTATAGTTAGCCCAGAATAGCAAGTATAGTTAGCCCAGTATAGCAAGTATAGTTAGCCCAGTATAGCAAGTATAGTTAGCCCAGTATAGCAAGTATAGTTAGCCCAGTATAGCAAGTATAGTTAGCCCAGTATAGCAAGTATAGTTAGCCCAGTATAGCAAGTATAGTTAGCCCAGAATAGCAAGTATAGTTAGCCCAGAATAGCAGGTATAGTTAGCCCAGAATAGCAAGTATAGTTAGCCCAGAATAGCAAGTATAGTTAGCCCAGAATAGCAAGTATAGTTAGCCCAGTATCGCTGCCCCAGTGTCGCCAGTACAGTTAGCCCAGTGTAGCCTCTCCTCTCCCCCGCACAGCCCCCCGTGGCCGCCGCTCCTCTTACCTTACGAGCGGGCGGTCGCTTCCTTGTATTCCCCATAGCTCCTCTCCTCTTGCAGCACCTCGTATTACAGCAGCGCTTCCCGCGCGGCTGCTGTAGGAAGGGTAGGAAATAGGGCAGCGGCTTCCTGTAGCGGCGATCGCCGTTACCATGGGAACGCTGCCCCGCCTCCTTCCCTCCTTACAGCAGTCGCACAGCAAGCGCTGCTGTAATACGAGATGCGAGAGGGGCCATGGGGAATATAAGGAAGAAAGCGTCCGCCGCTCATAAGGTATCAGGAACGGCGGCCGCTGGGGGGAGAGGTAGAAAGGCCAGATCCGCCGCGGCCCCCCAGAAATCTGCCAACGGACCCCCAGGGGGCCGCGGCCCCCAGGTTGGGGACCTCTGCTCTAGGGGGCATACAACCAGACCTGAGATCGATGGGACAATCAAAAGGATGGTGAGGAGGAAGTTTATCTGCTGATTTGGGACTAAACACGTCCGCAAATTCTGAATACTGGCTTGGCAAACCTTCCACCTGAATCTTGGTGTTACCCAAGGTTATCTTCGCTAAACAATGATGATGGCAATGGGTAGACCAGCTCGTTAGCTGACCTGAAGCCCAATTGATCTGAGGAGAGTGAAGTTGTAACCATGGCATGCCAAGAATGATCGTGGAAGTTGTCATCCGCAAAACCAGAAACTGTAGACTCTCTTTGTGTAACACCCCCACCGTAACCCTTAACTCTGGGGTCTGAGACAGAGGGTATTCACTCTGCAGAGGAGAGTCGTCCACTGCAGTGACCAGAATCCGTTGATTCAAAGGAGAAATAGGAATCCCCAATTTCTTCGCAAATTTGTAATCCATAAAATTGGCTGCTGAGCCAGAGTCTAGGAAGGCCTCAGTGGCCACTGCTTGATCTTCCCAAGATATAGTACAAGGAAGGAGCAAACATTTATCGTCTAGAGGTAAAGACTGCGCGCCTAGGGTATTACCTCCGACTACACCTAGGCGGCAGCGTTTCACGACTTTTTGGGACAATTCTGCACTCTGTGACCCTCCTCTGCACAGTATAGACAGAGCTGTTCTGTTTTTCTGCGATTCTGCTCCACACGGGACAATTTTGACCGACCAATCTGCATTGGTTCTGGTGGAGGTGAAACGGGTGGAGGAGAGGCGTAGGAAACATATCTCACATTGTTCCTACTCCGAGTCTGTTTCTGGTAGCGTAGACGACGATCAACCCTGACTGCTAATGAAATGGCCTCATCAATAGATTTCGGCTCAGGATGACCCAGCATTAAATTAGAGACCGCGTCTGACAACCCTGACAAAAAATAGTCCAGAAGTGCGAATGACCCCCATCTAGCTGAAACTGCCCATTTCCTGAATTCAGCTGCGTAGATTTCAACCGGATCCTTGCCTTGCCGCAAAGTCTTGAGCTTCCGCTCAGCGGTAGAGGCAATGTCCGGATCATCATAAATTATAGCCATAGCATTAAAAAATTCCTCAACCGAGGTTAGAGCCTTCTGCCCTGTCTGGAGACTATATGCCCAGGTCTGGGAATCCCCTGACAACAGAGTTTTAATAAACGTAACTCTATGTGCCACGGTTCCTGATGAATTAGGCCTCAACTCAAAGTACGATAACACTCGATTTCTAAAATTCTGAAAGTCAGATCTGTGACCAGAAAATCTTTCGGGTACAGGCATACGTAAGTCTGTACTTGGAGGAGATCGCACTGTATTCACCGTCTGAAAGACTTGTACAGACCCAGACAAAGCGTTGATCTGGGTCTGATGACTGTCCAGCACTCGGGTGTAATTCTCCACCGAGGTGGTGAGTGCATCAAGACGGCTGTTAAGTGCGTCCATTTGGTTTTGGTCTGCCATTCTGTAACGATCGGTGTCAGCACACAGAGAGAATCTGATTATTGGTGATCTGCAGTATCACCAAGAATACAGATATATACCTGATTATTGATGATCTGCAGAATCACCGATAATCCAAGTATAACTAACCTCTGGACACCTATATAGTGTGAGTGTTTGGTGCAACAGTAATGACTTTGAGTTGGACCACTCGAGGAGCAGGTGGTCTTTGGCAGTATGATCGATACCGCCCTCTGTGAAGTGCGAAAACTTTCCAGCAGCCTGAGACCTCCAAAGGGGTGGAGCCCCAGGCTGAAAGCAGGAAGGACCTGTGAGTGAGTGAAACCTGAAAGGTGGATGTCACTAGCAGGTCTGGAGACTATCTCTCAATGGAGAGAGATAGCTCTCAAGGTCGGGCAAGCCAGGTCGGCAACACACGGACAGACAAGGTACAGAGACAGAAGGCTGATTCGGTATCCAAAGGCAGGCAGGGTTGGCAACAGATAATCAGATATGCGTAGGTACCGAATCAGAAAGCAGAGGGATAGTCAGAAATGCAATAGGTCATAACAGATATCAAAACAATGCCTAGTCTTGGATGTGAGGTCCGTGGTCTCAACACCCTGGCACTAGTCTGGAGTATAATATGATGGAACACAGTATCCCTAGTCTTGGGTGTGAGGTCCGTGGTCTCGACACCCTGAAACTAATCTGAAGTATAATGCAAAGATAATACAGAGTCCCTAATCTTGGGTGTGAGGTCCGTGGTCTCAACACCCTGGAACTAGTCTGAAGTATAACAGAATGATAACACAGATAACACAGAGTCCCTAATCTTGGGTGTGAGGTCCGTGGTCTCGACACCCTGGAACTAGTCTGAAGGATAACACAATGATACACAGAAGTAATCTGGCTCAGTGTGAATTCCCAGGTCCTCCTGGTTCTAACACACTGTAGGATCTGACTAAGGTCTGAGTGCTTTCACGTAAGTGTTCGCAACGGCAGACAATCTGAGACTGACCAGCAGTAACTATATATAGAGCGGCGCTCTCCTGCGCCACCAATCAGTGATCAACCAATAGTCACTTGCTCTGAGGTCAGCTGACCAACCTGGTCAGCTGATCCCTCCTTGGTTGTCATAAAGGTTCTGCCTCTCATTCCTCAATCTGTGTGAACTAACAGACCCAGCCACACCAGACGCACGCTGCTGCGTGCAAACAGCCGTGCTGGACGCGAAATGCGCTGCCTCGCTGTCAGTACACGTGGCGGCTTTTCCGCGTTCTATTACAAGTATATATATATTTATATAGTTAGCAATTAGGGATGATCAATGAGATGCAAAACATTTTTTTCCTTGCATTCAGATTTCAAATGTTATGCAGCTTGAACTTGGACCCTTGGACCAATAAAAATGGGGCTAGTCAAGTTGAGGGGACCCAGCGGGAAACCTCATAGGCCAATTGCCATTTCCTGCTCATGGCAATTTGGTCGTGCCCACTAATTTGGAATAAATAGGGGAACCAGTGGGAAACACTAACATTGAATTTGCACACCAGGACCCTCGTTTACAGCTTTTGAACGCTGGGCTTCGTGTATAGTGCTTTCTTTGGCTACTGCCTCCATTCGCGCATCTTTACTGAATCTATCAGATGGTGACGTAGATAATGTTTCCTGCTGTGTCCCTTACTTCTTTCAAATTAGTGGTCTCAACGAAATTGCCATGAGCAGGAAAAGATCACGGGTCCGGCCTCAACTAGATTAGCACTATAAAAATTAACAGGAAGCTATTCTGATTGGTCCAATGTCAAGCTGCATATAATTTACATGAAATTTGAATGCAAGGAGGAATTATTTGAAGCTCATCGATCATTGGCAAATAAGCTCTCACCAGCAGTGAGAGGTGAGAATGTTGTGTTTTTTTATTTTTTTTATTTTTTTTACATAAACCCACACTGTTATGAAAAAAATATGCTGTAGATGTTGCATGCAACTCCAATCACACAACCACTAATTCAAAAACCTCTTAGCACCTGATGTGATAGGGCCCTAGTTTTGATGGGAAGTCCCAAGCACCTAATATTCTAATCATGTCCAGGTTTGCTGGATTACCTATGATATTCCCACTAGAAATGCTTGAAAGCCTCTAGAAATGTCTTAGTAGATCAAGCCAGTGAAATCCTTGGCTTAAACACAGAGGAATTCCAAGGTTTTTGCCTATGTGCTTTCTACCCGCTGCACATGGTAAAGAATTCATATTAAAGAGCAGTACCTCAGCATGATTCAAAAAATGAAAAAAATCTTTATTGTGGACCTATTCACAGTAATCAACAGACAATTAAAATCATTTAAAAAATGAGGATCCCAGAGTGCCTCAGTTACCACTCCAGCCCTGACGTCACTCTGAGGAAGCCAAGTTGATCGGTGAAACATGTAAGTGGGAGGAGTCCCAGGAGGCCGGCCTCGTTCACCACCAGGAACACAGGAGCGCTCGATCCCCGCTGTGACGCCAAAATTCAAGAAAAAAGCGGGTAGATCGCGCTCACTGCTACTACCAGACCACGCCACTTGGGAGGTGCAGCACTGTGGTATATGGGAACAGCAATCCAGGTGAAATCAGCACACAATTATCGCGGACCGCAGAGTGTTGGGGACCTGCGGATTTCCGGAGGTGTAAGTAATACGGAATATCCTGTTTCACCGGGAGTACAAGTAAGCTGTGGAATAAGTTTGCTCCTGACACAGAGAATGTTTAAGATATGCCTGACATAGAGGAGAACTGCTATGCTGAATGGCTGGAAGTATCTTTAAATTGTCTTCCTGCTATAAGGACCCATTCTTTTTGTATTGGCCATTCATTTTTTGAGTGCACTCAGGTTCTTTGAACTATCTAGCAATTTGCCACTTACAGCTTGATAATAGATTACCTCTGCAATGAGATTGAGGCTCATCTTGAAGCTATCAACTATATCTTGAAGGGGACATTTATATTTGTGCAAGTTGCAACACCCATATATCCTAGAATTGCTGCAGCATTCCAATTAATCATGTTTGTGTGGTTTGAATGTGTATTGTGGATAAATGTGTGGAGGGGTAACTGAGGCACTCTGGGATCCTCATTTTTTAAATGATTTTAATTGTTTGTTGATTACTGTGAATAGGTCCACAATAAAGATTTTTTTCATTTTTTTGAATCATGCTGAGGTCCTGCTCTTTAAACTTTTTTGCTTCTTGGATACGAAATTATGTACGTTAGTTTTTGGGGCCCAAGTAATTGTGTGTGTTCCCTTGTGAGGAGCTTCTAGCTCCCATATTACACATTCCAATTCTGATTCTATATGAGGACTGCCTCTTTTCTGTATTTGCTTAAAGAATTCATATTAGCCAACTTTCATAAAGAAGATATACCATTTCTCCCGTATAGTACTGCTCATGTGATTGCTGGCAATATTTTCAAAACATGAGCATGTAGGTAATATAGGAGTGTCTAGCAAGCAGCATGATGCACCCCTTATCTACGGCTGACTTCTATTGTGTGGCTCAAGGCAGATGTGCTCCCCCATAGACTATATAGGAAATGCATCCGCCTGCCCCAGGATTTTCACGGACTGCACAGAAGCGTGGTCCACGTACTGCAATGCTGCAGTGTGACAAATGTGAACGGCTCCTATTTATAATAAAGGAGCCGTTCACTGTCCGCTTAGCAATGAGCATAGAACGGACAAAAAATGTCCATTCTCCACTCAAATGGGAACACAGACTCAAACTTTTGTTTTTTTGTAAGTGACTGCTGTTAGGGCGTGTATCAAAAAAGGGCGCCTGGAAAAAAGGGCGCGGGGTATAGCCGAAATTGTAAGTTTGAATGCAAAACCATATTTTTCGTTTAAGAGGTTATAAACGATAATTTAGTGCTAAATAGGTTAAATAAACGGAAATGAAATGGCAAAATACCGTCTATAGCAGTAAACGAATTCTGAAAAGAAACGTCAAATAGCGTCTATAGCAAAAACGATATTTACACTTGTATTAAGCATAGTACTAGAATGGTAGGTTTTACAGATATTTTACTACAATTATACCTAACTTTAGGGTCACAGATATCTCTCCTTATCCATATCCCTCACACCTAGACCCCCCCCTTTGTGCATATACACATAATGTAATAAATTGTATATATTACATATATTATACTATAACTATACCTAACCTTACTCTCATACAGAGCCCTCCCTGTACCTATCCCTAACCCCTAGACCCCCCTGGTGGTGTCTAAACCTAAGACTCCCCTGGTGGTGCCTAAAACTAAGACCTCCCTGGTGGTGCTTAAAACTAACCACCCCCCTGGTGGTGCCTAAACCTAACCACCCCCTGGTGGTGTATATTGCACTGTAACTATACCTAACCCTCCCTGTACCTATCCCTAACCCCTAGACCCCCCTGGTGGTGCCTAAACCTAAGACCCCCCTGTTGGTGCCTAAAACTAACCACCCCCCTGTTGGTGCCTAAACCTAAGACCCCCCTGTTGGTGCCTAAACCTAAGACCCCCCTGTTGGTGCCTAAACCTAAGACCCCCCCTGGTGGTGCCTAAACCTAAGACCCCCCCTGGTGGTGCCTAAACCTAAGACCCCCCTGTTGGTGCCTAAACCTAAGACCCCCCTGTTGGTGCCTAAACCTAAGACCCCCCTGGTGGTGCCTAAACCTAAGACCCCCCTGGTGGTGCCTAAACCTAAGACCCCCCTGGTGGTGCCTAAACCTAAGACCCCCCTGGTGGTGCCTAAAACTAACCACCCCCCTGGTGGTGTATATCGCACTGTAACTATACCTAACCCTCCCTATACCTATCCCTAACCCCTAGACCCCCTAGTAATGCCTAAACCTAACCATCCCCACTACACAAACACGCTAAACACATATAAACAATAATATATTTAATCCTTAAAATACTTCACTCCAAATAACATGAATAAAATAATTTATATATTTGTAATGGAATAACTAGCCTTAAAATCACGTATACATTAATAATATTATAAGTAGAAAAAGGTATATATAATATATATACACATACAATACAATAGATAGCCTTTCAATCACGTATGCATTCGAAATCTTAAAATAACAGTAATATTTAAAGCGATATTTTAGTAACTATAATCAACGCATTATAAGTGTAAAAACAAAGTTAATACCAAAAGCGATGTATTTCTAATACAATCAGGTTGAGAAACGTTATTTAAGCATTATACATATGAAAACAAATTTTAAATGATAAAAGAAGTGTAAACGAAATTTTAGTTGTTATAGTTTTGTAAGCGCAATTTAAATACGAAAAAACTAGTTAAAACTGATATAAGCGAAATTTACAAACGAAAAAATAAGTATAATACAAAGTCAAAACGAACTTGTAAACGATATTTGTTATAAACTTTACCCTGTAAACGAAAACCTTTGTTAACACGATCCCTGTAACCGCTATTTCTCGGGCGCCCTTTTTTTCCTGTCGGGCGCGGAATAGCCGATATTTTGCATTGCAGTCTATGGCGGCGCCCTTTTTGTCCACTATGCCTGTGCGCCCTTTTTCACTAGCACCGCTGTTAGGTACCAAAAGTTTGGAGTTCACTGAAAGGTTAGTAAATTGTCGGTTGTGTAACAGCAGTCATGTGCATCGCAAACAGTGGAGAAAGAAATACTAATGCTACTCTGTTCTTATTATAATTTCTCATAGGGGATATGTGCTGCAACTGCAGTAGCACACATCCTAATTCTCTGTCTAACCATTCATTAATCTTCATTGTTAAGTTCTAATATTATCCAAGTGAAGGTTGCAATAGTTTCCTCCTAAAAGGAGACAACTTTAAAAAAAATGCAGTCCTCTGTGGTTTCTGTCCTTGATTAATCAAGTCTTATAATGCGGAAATCAAGAGAACCTTATGAATAGTTGCATACAGAGGATAAATGCAGGATCCAATAAAACAATTATATTTCAGGCCAGTTCATTTCCATGTAGGGTAGGTTGTCTCGCACACACTATGAGACTGGACCTTTCAATGATGTTTGGAGTGCTACAGCTGAAAAAAGGTGATGACATCTCTATAGAACATTTATAACCAAATGCTGGCACACCCTATGTGATACTTAATTGTACATATAAGAGTTCAAAACCAACTAATCTGTCTGCCACACACTGAATATTGAAGGTCAGGTCAGCAGGTCAGGGTGTAGACACCTCAGAGCACTCACACAGAGTGATGTGAATTGAGCCACAGACAGGTTAGTGCCTAGAGCACATATTGCCTTGATAAATGGACCCCAAGTGGTTCCAAAACTTTGGCTTTGAACTCTTATACATACAATAAAATAACGCATAGGATGTATCAGCCTTTGTTCATTCATGCTAGTTCCTTTCAGCCTGGCCACATAAAAAGCTGTTTCGGGTGCTCTTCTGAATGGAGATGCACTTTCGTTACAGATGATGACCAGCAGCCCTAAGCCTTAGGCTGACTGAAGACTTTGGTGTGTAGCTGGACAGCCAAGCACCATATGGTCACCTTCAATGTGTGTATACGATCCTGGTGAACATACAGAGAACACATTTTTGTCAATAACATAAGATATTGCTGGTGCAATCTCAGTATGTTATGTATTAGATGCAGAAACTATAGTGACAATCGGAAGAGACTGACACTGGGGACATTAACTAGTAACTTCCACTATTTATTGCTTATCAGCTTTTGTTTAAGGTGAACCTAAAGTGAAAACCTAAACTTATGAGATAAGGAATTATTTGTGCAGTACCAATGGCAAATAAAACATTAGTAAAAATAAATAAGTCTCTCTTTTTAAGATTGCAAATTACCACAGATGAAGAATGAAGCTTTCAGAGAAAAAAAAACACAATACCTACTTAGAAAGAGGCTGCTTAAGGTCAGGCATTGGTTGAGACTGTGCAGGGAACAATGAAATCCCTGGGGTGAAAAATACTGGCCAGCGTCAGAAATTGTGTTTCACTTTTAGGGTCATGGATCCTCTAAGAGAATAATAAACCGAAGTGACCCAGTAAAAGCACCCAAGTGTTGGTAAGAACCGCCAAGTGGTGTTCTATGATATATAAATCCTTTAGAGCCTTCCGAGGTCCTCTATTCATCTCCTTGTTCCCCCGCTGTCTCCTATTCACATTTTGCACTTTCAAGACTCCTGGGCAACCTTTGGAAGCACTCATGTCCCTGAGTGCTTCCAAAGATGGGCAGCTTCATACTGAACATCCCCAAGCCTGTACTTGAGCATGCGCAGTAGAGATCTGCTCGTCTTTGGAAGTATTCAGGATGCAAGTAATTCTGAAGTCTTCACGAAGAATGCCAAAGAGCTATTCGTCCTGCATGTCAAATAGTTTCAACGGGGGGGGGGGCAGCACTGGAGCGAGGGGACATAGAGAGGACCGGGAAGGCTCTATTGGATGTAGAGCCTTACCTCCAAATAAGTATTTAACTTTTGGTTGAAATCTCAGGATCACTTTAAACTAAGCATGTAGAAGGGGTACCCTTTAAACCTGACAAAGTGAAAGTGGCTTGTACAGGAAGAGTGGGCAAAACTACGTCTACACAGATGCAGACGTTTTACTGAGAGCTCCAGGGATTGCTTGTTTTCAGTGATCGACTATAGAGATTGTGCAACAAAATATAAGGTTAAGGGTTCCATTATTTTCATCCATGCCATTTTGATTTGTGCTATATCTAAAGTAAAGTCTGTTTTTTTTAATACAAAACAATCATGAGTGCCATTTATTTTACTTTAGTTTCAAGCTATTTTATAGACAATGGTGGACCCTTTTCTTTTCCTAAAAGGGCACCGGATGGTGGAGTCTCTTTGTTAATTGAAAGACCTGTTAACTATCTTTTCAGCATTTTCCTAATAAAAAAATCACTTTGTTCAACATGCTGGTCAAAAATCACTTGTGGGTGACGTGGTATATAGAATGCTAAATTTGTGAACATTATCATATTCTTCAGCAAACATTACAGCATTTTTTTCTAAATGCTGATGTTATTTTCCTACCCATGTGTGTCCCCTGAACAGCCCATTAGTAATGTATGAACATCAACTTGCTAAGTCAGCCTTATCAGTAGGTTTCCCCTCTGTGTGGCCTTGTGTTGTACTCATTGTGGTACCTGTCACTGGCTGTGATGTCACTTCTGACTACCTCCAAGAGAACAATTTCATAGCAGCAGGAGGGATATACAGGGAAGACAATGATTGTTACACTGGTTCACTTGAGACTCAGTCAGTAATGAGTACGCACAAGTTACAAGTCATTTGCATATGTCCTCCCATCATGTTACATAACATTTATTTACATAAATTGTAGTAGTATTAAATCTGTGAACAGGGGCTTAGCTTTCATCTAAATGCAAAATATAAACACCACACCAACAGTGTAGGACAGCTGTAATGGGCAAACTTAAGTGTTTTGAAAACTTTCCTAAACAGCCTATTTAGTCTTCTCCTCAATTAGGTCCATGCGGATTCCACTTCCTTTAGACGGAGCACAAATGCCTGATTGACAAATATAGAGACAAGAGACAAAACTCTAGAGATATTGAAATGAATGGGCTCTGACAAAAAAGGGAATTGCTCATCACTACTGATATAATAAAATGCAATGACAGATACAGTGGTGGGAAATACTATTTACCTTTTTGGTCTCTTGCTTATTTTTAACATTTAATTTATTTCAAACCCGAACTAACTTATTATAGTAAAAAAGACAGCTTCAGTAAACACAATGCAGTTGTTGAATTCTCATTTCATTGATTGAAGGACAAACATTCACCAATACCTAAATCTTACATGAAAGAAAAAAATGTTCCCTTAAAGTGGAATATAACCCTGCATTTCATCTTTGCTCTAAAACATTATTTACAGCATATTATATGCAACCAGCATTTTTCTTTACTAGACCAGCATTTGAAGGGTTACACACAGAGCTTGAAAGTTCAGTGCAGTGAAATGCAGACGCATCCGAACTTTAGATAATGTTATCTTGTGATTACTTAAATGTATCAAGTGAGGAATGTGACACATTCTCTGACTGTGCAGGAGCTGCTGGAGACATAGAGACACTGAAAGCATGTCTTCCTGCAAAACAGCAATGAATACAACCAGTTATTAATAAAATGCAAAGTCAGCTCACAAAGCAAAAAACTGTACTTTGGGAAACCTATAACTTCTAAATGAATAATAATACTTATGCACAAAAGCAAATATGATAACCGTATGGCATATAAAAAGTAGGTAAACATGTTTTTATTGAATATTATGTCAGGGTTTTAAACCGCTTTAAGCTGCTTACTCACCTTGCAACCCAGGAAGATGGATCCCAGCGACGACCCATGACAACGAGTGCTCCCCAATCCATCTTCCTGGTGGCGGGTATACGCAATGTCAAACCATGGTTGCAAACAATCCGCTGTAACGGCACTAAGTGCTATATGTGTATTTGCGGCCTGTACCCATGCCACGTGATCGCAAAAAAAGGTCCCTTGCCACCCAAAAATCACAGATCGTCACAAAAATTGTTGGAAATATCGCGTAATTGGTACAAGCCTTAAAGAGACTCTGTAACAAAATGTTCAGCCTTATTTCTTCTATCCTATAAGTTCCTATACATGTTCTAATGTGGTCTGTCTTACTGCAGCCTTTCCTAGTTGCACAGTTGCTGTATTATCTCTGTTATATGATCTAATCTTCTTTCCTCTGACAGCTTTGTCGGGCTCAGGCACTCAGGCAGGGATGTGCTGCTCTACTTGTGATAGGATAGAAGCTATACACACCCTCTCCACGCCCCCTGCAGGCTCTGTGTGAGTCACAGACTGAGCTACTCTCAGCCTATCACAAGCTGGTTAGAAGCCATGTCTTTAGTTTGTAAACACTGCCTAAAACTGGCAATTGCAAGCCAGGATCTCAGCAGGGAGTGGCAGAAACAGCACAGAGGGGCACAGGAGAATATAATGAATAGAATGGTATGCTTTTTATTGTAAGAATTTTAGAGTACAGATTCTCTTTAAGTCACTCAGTAATTCATTGATCCAAATTCCAATGATAGCACATACAATTATTATTATTATTATTATTATTTTTTATTTATATAGCGCCAACATATTCCGCAGCGCTTTACAAAGCACAATAAGACGACAAGGGGAACATAGATACAACTAACAAATGTACAGCAGAGTTCCAAGCAGCACAAATATTGTTACAAGAACAGTAAACATTAGGAGGATGACCCTGCCCTTGCGAGCTTACAATCTAATGGGTAGTGGGGGACACAATAGGTAAGGGGGTGGAGGATGGATGAGGCAGTGATTCTTTGCCTCTCATTACATTGTGACAGACAAGTAAATAAGGGCTATAGAATGTTATAAGCTTGTCTGAAAAGGTGTGTTTTAAGAGTGCGTTTGAAGATGTCCAGGTTTGGAGCATGACGTACAGGCTGTGGAAGAGAGTTCCAGATAAGGGCTGATGCTCGTGTAAAGTCCTGGATGCGAGCATGAGAGGAGGTGATCAACTTAGAGGCCAGGAGAATTTCTTGGGAGGAGCGCAGGTTGCGGGAGGGACAATATCTTGAGATTAGTGAGGAGATGTATGGAGGAGACAACTCGTGGAGGGCTTTGTATGTTAGAGTCAGGAGTTTGAACTGGATCCTCTGGGTAATGGGTAACCAGTGGAGAGAGTGGCACAGTGGGGCTGCATCGGAAGAGCGTGTGGAAAGGTAAATGAGGCGGGCCGCTGAATTTAGAAGGGATTGGAGAGGAGCTAGCCTGTTTTTTGGTAGGCCACAGAGCAGGGTGTTGCAGTAGTCTAGGCGGGAGATGATTAAGGCATGAACAAGCATTTTGGTGGCCTCTTGTGTGAGGAAGGGACGGATACGGAATATATTTTTGAGCTGGAAATAGCAGGTGGTGGTTAATGAGGCAATATGAGGTTTAAAGGAGAGCTCTGAGTCCAGTATAACCCCCAAGCAGCGGGCCTTAGTGGTTGAGGTTATTGGGGTGTTGTCTACCGTTATGGTTGCAATTGGTGGGGGTGTAGATAGCAATGGTGGAAAAATCACAATTTCTGTTTTAGTCATGTTGAGTTTGAGGAAGCGGGAGGACATGAATGCAGAAACGGCACGTAGACAGTCGGGGACTCTGGATAGTAGTGAGGACAGGTCAGGAGCTGAGAGATAGATTTGGGTGTCATCCGCATAGAGGTGATACTGGAAGCCAAAAGAGTTAATTAGTTGTCCCAGGCCACGGGTGTAGATTGAGAAAAGAAGTGGCCCAAGAACAGAGCCTTGAGGTACACCAACAGACAGTGGGTGTGGAGAGGACTTGGTGTTAGAGAAGGAGACAGTGTAAGAGCGTCCAGAGAGATAAGAGGAGATCCAGGAATGTGCTTGTCCCTTGATTCCTAAAGATGACAGTGTCTGCAGAAGCAGAGCATGATCAACAGTGTCAAAGGCAGAGGAAAGGTCAAGGAGTATTAGAATGGAGAACTGGCCTTTGGATTTAGCTACCAGTAGGTCATTAGCAACTTTCGTGAGGACAGTTTCAGTGGAATGGTGTGTGCGGAATCCAGATTGAAAGGGGTCAAGTAAGGAGTTGGTAGAGAGAAAGGCAGACAATTCTGAATGGATGTGACGTTCCAGTAGTTTAGAAGCAAAGGGGAGGAGCGAGACAGGACGGTAGTTGGATAGAGAAGTTGGATCAAGAGAGGGTTTTTTGATTAGTGGTGTGATGATAGCTTGTTTGAATAAGGAAGGAAAAGTGCCAGTGGAGATAGACAGGTTGAATAGAGTTGTTAGAGCGGGATTAAAGGAGGAGGAAAGCTGGGGGATTAGATGAGAGGGAATGGGGTCCAGGGCACAGGTAGTGAGATGCGCTTTGGAGATTAGTGAGGAAAGACACTGTTCAGTTAGTGTGGTGAAAGATGTTAGAGTGGGAGAGTGGTCTTGTGGAGCGGGGGGAAGGCAGTTAGTGGTGGGCAAGGATGCAGGCGGACAGAAGGAATTTATAGGTGGCGGCTGTGCTGGTAAAAATGGTTGTGTGTTGAAGCTATTACGTATTGCATCAATCTTGCTTGTAAAGTATGATGCAAAGTTGTCGGCTGACAGACATGTGGTAGGGGGAGGAGGTGGGGGACGAAGTAGGGAGTTAAAGGTGTTGAACAATTGTTTTGGGTTGTGGGACTGTGAGGAAATGAGCGAGGAGAAATAAGACTGCTTAGCAGAGGTGAGGGCATCCCTGAGCTCCTGCATAGTTTGTTTATAGTGATTGAAGTCTTCTACAGCAGTGCTTTTTCTCCAGCATCTTTCTGCCACCCTGGAGTGCCTTTTCAGCTGTTTGATTTGTTCTGTGAGCCAGGGCTGCCGGTTAGTTTGGCGGGGACGGGTGGTGGTGAGTGGAACGGCTGAATTCATGGCAGAGGAGACTACATTAAATAAGTAACTGGATGCTGCCTCAGGGTCAGTGTAGGAAGACAGGGTACTTAGAGGTTGCAAGGCCTCAGTCAGGGAATTCACATCCAGGTTGCGGTAATTCCTGCGCGTGACTGTATGGTGTAGTGTTGGAGGAGTTGACGGTAGAGAAGAATTGATTGAGAAGGTAAGAAGGTTGTGGTCTGAGAGGGGAAGCGGAGTGTTATGAAAGCTTGAAATAGAGCAGAGGCGGGTAAAGACAAGGTCAAGAGTGTGGCTGTCTTTGTGGGTGGAAGTGGAGGACCATTGGGCAAGGTCAAATGAGGAGGTGAGAGAGAGCAGTTTGGTGGCAGTAGGGCAATTAGTATCGATGGGTATATTAAAATCTCCAATGATGATAGAGGGGATATCAGTGGAGAGGAACTGGAGAAGCCATGCTGAAAAGTGATCAATGAAAGTAGAGGCTGGACCGGGCGGGCGGTAGATAACAGCAATCTGAATGTGGTATGGAGAGTAGAGACGGACAGCATGAACTTCAAAGGATGAGAGTGCGGGCAGTGGTGCGAGTGGCTTAAAGGAACAGTGTTCAGAGAGGAGGATGCCCACCCCCCCTCCATGTTTGTGGACAGGTCTAGAGGCATGACTAAATTTTAGACCACCATATGATAGAGCAGCTGGAGACACCGTGTCTGATGGAGTTATCCATGTTTCAGTGAGCCCCAGGAAGGTGAAAGTGTTGGAGATAAACATGTCATGAATAAAGGCCAGTTTATTACAAACGGAGCGGGAGTTCCATAGAGCCCCAGATATAGGGAGGGGAGAGCTGGGAAGAAGGGGGATGTCAATAAGATTGTAGGAGGGGAGGTGGTGAGGTTTGTTATTGGTGGAATGAGTTGTAGTCTGAGCAGTGTGAGGTCTAGGAGTGGGCCCTGGGTTCGGTGATATGTCCCCAGAAGCCAGGAGGAGTAGTAGGCAGAGCAGAGAGATGTGGGGGTGGGACTTGTGTGTATGCAAGTTAGGTTTAGTGAGAGCAGAGGATGGGTAGTGTGAGCACAGAAATAGGAATAGTTCGTGGCTAGAGAAAAGGGGAGACGATAGCAGAGAGGGAGCAATGTGTATGGTGTTGCTGACAGTGGGAGGATGAAGTGACATGTGGATTTTCAGGAACAGAAGGCAAAAAGAAGCGGTTGAGAAAGACATTTTAAACATTCTGAAGGGGTCTACAGGGAGATTGATAGCTGACAGCAGGAGGGTGGAGTGTGTTTAGATACAGGAATTGCAGAAACAAGCAAGCATATGGTGAAACAGATAAAAAACAGTTAAGTAGCAAACCATGTGATCAAAGTGCACAGTCTCCTGGCAGTTCCTTCTGTTCCCTTCTGGTTCAATTCTGGTCTAATTTGGGTCTTTTGCTGTGCACTTCAA
Organism: Hyperolius riggenbachi; assembly: GCF_040937935.1. Taxonomy (NCBI): domain Eukaryota; kingdom Metazoa; phylum Chordata; class Amphibia; order Anura; family Hyperoliidae; genus Hyperolius; species Hyperolius riggenbachi. Next base: position 331,926,117 of record NC_090650.1, read on the forward strand.
ATCATGCACTTAAAATTAATGCACATCTGACTAAAGTCCTATCTGACTTAGAGACTAGAATAAATAGACAGCAGAGGGGATGGAGATGAGTGCTGGAATGAGGATCAGGTGGGAATGGCAAGGCATGGGCTGTGGGAGGCTGGATCAGTCTACAGACATGCAAATTATGACTAATTAATTAGGTACACATTGCAGCATAAGGCCTGGCACCAGGAAATGGTCACAATTATGTATGCGTACCATAAAGTTAAAAGCAATGCAGGTAAAGTTGAACATAAGCAAGATTTGTTTGATTGCAGAGAGAAATTGCATGAAGACAGATATAAAATCAGATGCAGATGCAGATCATATGCGTACCATAAAGTTAAAAGCAATGCAGGTAAAGTTGAACATAAGCAAGATTTGTTTGATTGCAGAGAGAAATTGCATGAAGACAGATATAAAATCAGATGCAGATGCAGATCATATGCGTACCATAAAGTTAAAAGCAATGCAGGTAAAGTTGAACATAAGCAAGATTTGTTTGATTGCAGAGAGAAATTGCATGAAGACAGATATAAAATCAGATGCAGATGCAGATCATATGCGTACCATAAAGTTAAAAGCAATGCAGGTAAAGTTGAACATAAGCAAGATTTGTTTGATTGCAGAGAGAAATTGCATGAAGACAGATATAAAATCAGATGCAGATGCAGATCATATGCGTACCATAAAGTTAAAAGCAATGCAGGTAAAGTTGAACATAAGCAAGATTTGTTTGATTGCAGAGAGAAATTGCATGAAGACAGATATAAAATCAGATGCAGATGCAGATCATATGCGTACCATAAAGTTAAAAGCAATGCAGGTAAAGTTGAACATAAGCAAGATTTGTTTGATTGCAGAGAGAAATTGCATGAAGACAGATATAAAATCAGATGCAGATGCAGATCATATGCGTACCATAAAGTTAAAAGCAATGCAGGTAAAGTTGAACATAAGCAAGATTTGTTTGATTGCAGAGAGAAATTGCATGAAGACAGATATAAAATCAGATGCAGATGCAGATCATATGCGTACCATAAAGTTAAAAGCAATGCAGGTAAAGTTGAACATAAGCAAGATTTGTTTGATTGCAGAGAGAAATTGCATGAAGACAGATATAAAATCAGATGCAGATGCAGATCATATGCGTACCATAAAGTTAAAAGCAATGCAGGTAAAGTTGAACATAAGCAAGATTTGTTTGATTGCAGAGAGAAATTGCATGAAGACAGATATAAAATCAGATGCAGATGCAGATCATATGCGTACCATAAAGTTAAAAGCAATGCAGGTAAAGTTGAACATAAGCAAGATTTGTTTGATTGCAGAGAGAAATTGCATGAAGACAGATATAAAATCAGATGCAGATGCAGATCATATGCGTACCTGTAATGAGAAGAATGTGTCAGTTCAGAGAATAAGGAGATCTCTATGTGCACTTAAGTAAATCTTTCTGGTCTAATTTGGGTCTTTTGCTGTGCACTTCAAATCATGCACTTAAAATTAATGCACATCTGACTAAAGTCCTATCTGACTTAGAGACTAGAATAAATAGACAGCAGAGGGGATGCAATGAGATAACAGTATTGGTAACATTGCTGATATTCTGTCATCTGTAACATTACCGATATTCTACTATCAACATATCTTATTCTACTCTCACACTAACCTTCCCCGCCTCTATGCCTAACACTGACCTACATACTACCTACACCTAACACTAACCTCCTCCATCTATACTCAACACTAACATCACCCTGTCTATGCCTAACACTAACAGCCAAGTGGAATGTGCTACGACGCCATCCCTGAAGCAGAAACAGATTTCCACCACAACTCTACTGACGTTATTTTCCCCTCTGTGGCAGAAGCAAGGTTCTGCTGCAACTCCACTGCTGCTGTTTTGCTCGCATACCTGTGTGTGCCCAAATTACCATCTGCAGTGGGTAACTCACTAGTTTAATATAGGCTACCTATGGCAGTGCCCAAATTCTTGAACTGCAGATTGCGCACATCCACATTTGATGGAGCAGAGTGGTTGGTACACGCAGATAGGCACTCGGTATAACAAGTTAGAACTCTTTACTGAAGAAAATGTGCAGAGATAAATCATACACAACCATCAGATAATACAGCTTACTTACCGTAGAACAGAGAGGTACACAGAATAAATACAGGAAATCACAAGACCATCACAATCGCAGGAAATCACAAAACCATAGAGATCATTGCAGCACTTTACATACAGTGACAGCTTGTGGCTGCTTTACTACACTGCAGTTTAAGCAATCCTGTTGATAATTCCAACAAAATTCACTGCTTCAAACAAAAGGTGTTTGTTGATCACCCTGTTCCTATAGTCAAATGTAAAGGCACTTTGCAATAGTAGTTGAATTTGCACTGATGACAAATTACATTGCTCTTTAGAGGATAATTTAATAAGGTTTCCTTAGATTAGACCCAGGATAAGAATTACATTTGTATTTGACAAATACATAAAATAATGCTGCAAATGTTGTTAACAACAGGCATTATGAATATTCCTCAAACTCTGTCTAGCAGCTCTCTGGCCTATGCTTTGGAAATTACAAAGCAAAATACAATTGCAGGATGCTGAGCATGTTTCTATACCCATTAATTTGAGTGGCTATAAATGCAAATATCACTGGAAATTAAAGACGACCTGTAGGCCCCAATACCAGGACTGTAAAACTATTTGTGTCCGATATTCATTAAAAGCACTCATAATAGTTGCACATACAGAATCGCGTAACAGTAATGTAAATATTTTATCATATCTTTTCATGGGACAACACTGAAGATATGACACTTTGATACAATGAAAAGTAGTCAGCGTACAGCTTGTACAACAGTGTAATTTGCAGAATACCCAGATAGCTCATGATGACCCAGAAGCATTAGGAAAGTCTAAGGGGCTAAAAGAGACTTAAAAGCCCTCTTACTAAAAAGCAGTGCTAGATATAATATCCCATAGAGCCATATCAATCCATGCTATGAAACGATGAGGACTAGAATGTCTGAAACATCTGTATGCATATGCTGTATGCATGTTGGATTGATGTGGCTCTGTAAAATTAACCACTTCACCCCATGGTTTTTTTTTACCCTAACAAACAAGAGCAATTTTCACCTGTCAGTGCTCCTCCCTTTTATTCGCCAATAACTTTATTACTACTTATCGCAACAAAATTATCTATACCTTGTTTTTTTTTTTGCCACCAATTAGGCTTTCTGTGGGTAGTACATTTTGCCAAGAATGTTTTTATTCTAAAAGCATTTAAATGGGAAAAAATTAAAAAAAATGGGAAAAAAACATTATTTCACAGGTTTTGGCCATTATAGTTTTACAATAAAACATTCTCCTGTGGATAAACCCCACAAATTGTGTTTGCCCATTTGTCCCAATTATTAGACTGTTTAAATGATGTCCCTATGACAATGTATGGCAACAATATATTATAGGGAAATATACAGTAGGTGTAATTTTTCCACAATTACAAGCCCCTATGTAGTAAAGTAATAGTAATATACCCCCATAAAATATAGATTAAAAAGTTAAGTCCCTATGGCAACTATTTACGGTGGCGGGAGGTGCACAGAGGTGGCGGGAGCTAGCAACGCATTAAAACCTCCTGGAGCCGTTAACAGGCTCCAACAGGACGTTTTAATGCGTCAGCTTGTCAGTAAGTGGTTAATTTGCTACAGGCTCACTACACAAAAGCAGTTCTGGATATGTGCCCGGCTTTCAGGGGAATAAAGAGATGATTTGCATTTCGGGAGTAATGCATCATGGGAAACCACAGCTGCTTACTCAAAGCTGAATTGCAAATACCTTCTAAATGATACTGTAAATTTGCTGTCTTATTAAAATAAGTCAACACACAGCCATTCATATCTAAACCACTAGCAACAAAAGTGAATTTACCCCTAAGTAAAGGATTCTGCCCAAAGTGTCAATATTTTGTGTGCCCACCATTATTTTCCAGTACTGCCTTAACTCTTAGGCATGGACTTTACTAGAGCTTTATAGGTTGTCACTGCCACTGGCGTAACAATAGGGGATGCGACCCCTGCTGTCGCGGGGGGGCCTGGGGCCCCCCAGGGCCCACTCAGGGACTTTTGGGGGGCAGGAGGGGTCGAAGCATAAGAGGAGAGTGTGGCATATCGGTAGGGAGGGGGGAAATTCCCCCCTCCTCCCTCACCTCGGGCTCTCCTCTAAGCACTCCCCCTCCTGCAATCATTGGTGGTGTTCGTGGCAGCAGCAGCGGTGGCGGCAGGCTGACTCATTACCTCCTTCTCGCTGGAGGACTACCCATCTCTAAGTGCTTCATTCAACTTCCTGTGTAAACAGGAAGTTGCACTTAGAGAACGGAAGTCCTCCAGCGAGAAGGAGGTAATGAGTCATCCTGCCGCCACCGCTGCTGCTGCCACGAACACCACCAATGAGTGCAGGAGGGGGAGCGCTGAGAGGAGAGCCCAGGTGAGGGAAGAGGGGGGAATTTCCCCCCTCCCCACCGATCTGCCACACTCTCCTCTTATGCTGTGACCCCTCCTGCCCCCCAAAAGTCCCTGAGCGGGCCCTAGGGGGGGCCTGGATTTTTTTTTTGCAGGTGGGCCCGGGGATTTATAGATACGCCCCTGGTCACTGCAATCCTCTTCCACTCTTCATGACAAGATTAAGCAGCTGGTGGATGCTGGAGTCCTTGCACTCCTCCACTGTCTGTTTAAGGATGCCCCACTGACGCTCATTAGGATTTAGGCTTGGCAACATGCTTGACCAGTCCAGCACCTTTTGGGGTTGTTATCATGTTTGGGTTCATTCTCATGTTGGAATACTGCCCTGCAGCCCAGTTACTGCAGGGAAGGGATCATGCTTTGCTTCAGTATGCCACAGTACATGTTGGCTTTCATGGTTCCCTAAATGAAATGTAGCTCCCCAGTGCCAGCAGCACGCATGCAGCCCCAAACCATGACACCCTCACCACCATGCTTGACTGTAGACAAGACACATTTGTCTTTGTACCCCTCACCTGATTGTCACCACACATGTTTGACGCCTTCTAAACCAAATAGGTTTTTCTTGGTGTCAACAGATCACAGGACATAGTTCCAGTTATTCATGTCCTTAATCTGCAACTGTTTATTGGCTTTCTAGGGCACAGGACTTTTGGAAATCTGTTCAGTCACTGATCTATAGGGTCATACTTAAAGTGTACCAGAGATGCTAGAACTTGAAAGTCTTATACATACCTGGGGCTTCCTCCAGCCCTGTGCGGACGGATCGCTCCCACGCCACCATCCTCAGCCTTCTGTATCGCCAGTACCAGGTCCCGTAACTTTGGCCAGTCATGGCCAGTCTGTGCAAGAGAAGTGCGCCCTCTACGTATCTCTCCGGCGGCTACCCTTGGATCTGCTGGGGAGACTGGAGGGGGGCCTTAGATCATATACGCAAAAGATGCTGACCCATATCTTAACAGCTGCCCAACTGTCACTGGCTTTTTTCTGGAAAAGGAGATCCCCTACCAGAGTAGAAGATGTGCTCCAAAGGATTAGGGGGTTCAGACAATGGAGCAAGGACGATGAAGGAAGAACACTTCCGCAAGTTTGGGACTTTAGGAATGTGCAGGTAGTGAGCTAGGGGGTATTGTAAGGTCCACGGTTTTCTAGTTAGTCTAGGGAGATGGGGAGGTTATGATGTAGGCCTTATTTTGTTTGAGGTACTCTTGAGGTCTCAAGAGATGTTTTGCTTATCTGATTTATGTCATCACAGCCAGTCTGCATTTGTGTTATTTCTATTTAATGTTATCTATTATGTTTGTTAATCTTTTTTTTTTTTTTTAAATAAAAGCAGGATGTATGACAATGATTAGAGTGGATAAGACTTTATATATTTGGATATTAGTAGAGATTCTGATTGACTGGACTGTTTAATGTACTTGTTAATGACGTTGAATTGATCCTCATGGGAGTAAGCTGGACATAATGCAACAAAAAACAACATTTGCAGTAGTGTGCAATGTAATGCATGCAAAGAAGCAACTGACCTATAAACACCTACATTGATTAACATTATGTAAATCAGCATGTGCGATTTTATCAACGCACTGCATGTTCTGCGTTGTAACAATGGAATCCCTTCCATAGCATTACAACTGATGAGGTATGAACTGTTTACAGACTTTGAATCGCACGGCATTACAGTCCGCAAAACAGAATCTGTTACAATGTAAGTTTGTAACCAACTTTGACTGCATGAGTGTGCTGCCTCATTTCTCTATACTTCTCTTACAGGTAATAAAACATTTTTTAAATCATGCCTGCAGTTTTTTTTGTATTGTTTGAGCAACTTTGGGGTTATAATAGAAGTCTATGGGAAAGTCTTATGCTAGGTACACACTGTGAGAAAACGCAGAAAAGCCGCCGCGTGTATTTAGAACAAGGCGGCTGATTCCGTGTCCAAGGCGGCGATTGGCACGCGTAGGCCTACATCTAGTGGTGTGGCCGAACGCGGAGAAACCGCCGCATGCCTTGATAGCAGTGCAGCGGTTTCCGCGTCCAGCGCGGCGGGTGCTTTACATCACATGTCTGGTGTGGCTGGGACTGATAGTCCACACAGGTTCAGAAGGACGCGCGCGCTGAGAGGCAGAACTTATATGACAGCCAGAAGGGAGTCAGCTGACCAAGCTGGTCAGCAGACGGCAGTACCACTTCCCATTGGTCCAGCACTTAGGGGAGGCGCTGGAGAGCGCTTTGCTATATATACTGGGTGCTGGTCATTCTCTGGTTGTCTGCCGTTGCGATCACTACGTGGTAGCACTCAGACCTTATTATCAGAATCTGTGTTATCTCTGTTATACTTCAGACTAGTTCCAGGGTGTTGATTATCAAGGACCTCACACCCAAGATTAGGAATCTGTGTTATCATTCTGTGTTATACTTCAGACTAGTTGCAGGGTGTTGATGATCAAGGACCTCACACCCAAGATTAGGGATCTGTGTTATCATTCTGTTATACTTCAGACTAGTTCCAGGGTGTTGATGACTACGGAGCTCACACCCAAGACTAGGAATTAGCATTACCATCCTGTTATTCTTCAGACTAGTTCCAGGGTGTTGATGATCAAGGAGCTCACACCTATAGACTAGACATTGTTGATTATTTGTTATGACCTTCTGCTTTCCTGACCTCTCTTCTTATCTCTGATTTGGTACTTCGCTATATCTGATACTCCGTTGCCAAACCTTGCTTGCCTTAGGACTCTGTATTGTCTCTTCCTCTGTATCTTATCTGTCTGTCTGTTGCCGACCTGGCTTGTCCGACCTCGAGAACTATCTCCTCTGCTTAGAGATAGTTCACAGATCTGTCAGTGACACTCCACCATTGGTGTCACTCACACTCTGGTCCTTCCCACCTTCAGTCTGACTCCTCCCCTTGGGGAGCCTCAGGCCATTGGAAGGAGCTTGTTCTTGGGCAGTATCTCTTACTGCCTTGCACCCTCGATATGGGTGCTCTCCTCAAAGTATTACAGTTGCACCAAACACTCATCTTACTCAGGTGTCCAGAGGTTAGAGATATATCTGATTATCGGTGATACTGCAGATCATTAATAATCGGGTATATATCTGTATTCTCGGTGATACTGCAGATCACCGATAATCAGATCCTCTCTGTGTTACACCGATCGTTACAGAACGGCAGACCAAATACAAATGGACGCACTCACCGGCCGTCTGGGCACTCTTACCACTTCGGTGGATAACATCAACCAAGTGCTGGGTAGTCACCGGGCGTTAATTGACGCTTTGTCCGGGTCTATACAAACCCTCCAGACGGCTGTGGATGAAGTTCGATCTCCTCCTAGCACAGACATACGTATGCCTGTACCTGAAAAATTTTCTGGTCACAGATCTGACTTCCGAAATTTTAGGAGTAGAGTGTTATCATACTTTGAGTTGAGACCTAGATCCTCAGGAACTATGGCCCAAAGGGTCACATTTATCAAAACTTTGTTATCAGGTGATTCTCAGACCTGGGCGTACAGTCTGCCCGACGGAGACTTAGCCCTGACCTCTGTGGAGGAATTTTTTAAAGCCATGGCTATAATTTACGATGATCCAGACATTGCCTCGACTTCTGAGCGGAAGCTCAAACTGTTACGTCAAGGCAAGAGTCCGGTTGAGGAGTATGCTGCTGAATTTAGGAGGTGGTCAGTATCAGCCAGGTGGGATACCTTTGCCCTTCTAGATTGTTTCCTATCAGGGTTGTCAGATGAGGTCTCTGATCTTATGTTAAGTCAGCCTGAACCTAAGTCCATCGATGAGGCCATGTCATCGGCCATTAGAATAGATCGCCGGCTGCGCTATCAGAGACAGACCCGGGGTAGAAACTATGTGAGAATGGTGTCCCGCGCTGCGCCCCCTGTGACTCCACCTCCTCCCGTTTCGCCTACACCTGAACCGATGCAGATTGGCCGGTCTAAGTTGTCTCAAGTGGAGCGGAAACGCAGGATAGCATAGCAGCTTTGTCTTTATTGTGCAGAGGGGGGGTCATAGAGTACAGAATTGCCCTAAGAAATCGGGAAACGGAAACGCTACTGCCTAGGAGTAGTTGGGGGTAATACCCTAGGCGTACAATTTTTACCCCTAGATGATGAACGATTGCTTCTTCCTTGTAGTATTTCATGGGAGGATAAATCTGAAGTCACTGAAGCCTTTGTTGACTCAGGCTCAGCGGCCAATTTTATGGATTACGAATTTGCAAATAAATTGGGTATTCCGCTCACCCCGGTAAAACCACCTATTCAAGTTACGGCAGTGGATGATTCTCCTCTGCAGACTCCAGAGGTGGGAGTCACTATAGGGGTGCTGCATAGGGAGAGTTTGCATTTTTTTGTGTTACACATGACAACCTCCACGATCATTCTTGGCATGCCCTGGTTAAAACTTCACTCCCCTTTAGATTAATTGGGCCACTGGTCAGCTAACTAGCTGGTCGTCCCATTGCTTTCATCATTGTTTAGCAAAGGTAACCTTGGGCCAGACCAAGATTCACATGGAGGGAGTGCCGGATCAGTATTCTGAATTTTCAGACGTGTTTTGTCCGAAATCAGCCGATAAACTTCCTCCACATCGCCCTTTTGATTGTCCCATCGATCTCCGGTCTGGTTGTATGCCGCCTAGAGGTCATCTCTACAATTTGTCTGGGCCGGAAAAGTTGGCCATGCAGGAGTACATCAGTGAAAATTTAGCTAAAGGGTTCATTCGCCCTTCCCAGTCACCTGCTGGAGCAGGTTTCTTTTTTGTAAAGAAAAAAGACGGAGGCGTACGGCCATGCATTGATTATCGGGGTCTGAATAAAATCACAGTAAAAAATCGCTATCCTCTGCCTTTGATAGACGATTTATTTACTCAGATCACCAATGCTAAGATTTTCTCAAAATTGGATTTGCGGGGTGCATACAACCTGGTGCGGATCAGAGAGGGCGATGAGTGGAAGACGGCCTTTAACACACACGATGGGCATTACGAGTACCTGGTGATGCCCTTCGGGTTGTGTAACGCTCCGGCCGTCTTTCAGGAACTCATTAATGAGGTGTTCAGGAAGGTTTTGGGTAAATTTGTCCTGGTATATCTGGATGATATACTAATCTTCTCAGATAACCTCTCAGAGCACAGGGCTCATGTCAGATTTGTGCTGCACAAGCTAAGACAGAACATGCTTTATGCTAAATTGGAGAATTGCATTTTTGAGGTAACATCTGTCGCCTTTCTGGGGTACATAATTTCTACCTCGGACCTTTCTATGGACCCTGCCAAAGTCTCTGCTGTCCTGGAGCGGCCTCAGCCAGTGGGACTGAAGGCTCTCCAGAGGTTCTTAGGGTTTGCAAATTACTATAGAAGGTTCATAAAGGGGTACTCCACAGTCATTGCACCCCTTACCAGTCTCACTAAGAAAGGGGCAAATACCAACCACTGGTCCCCCGAAACTTTGGCTGCTTTATCCACTCTGAAAGAACTATTTTGTTCTGCACCCATTTTGAGACACATCGACACATCCTATCCCTTTATCGTAGAGGTGGATGCCTCAGAGGTCGGGGTAGGGGCTGTGCTGTCTCAGCGTTCTGGGTTGCAGGGAAGATTACACCCGTGTGCCTATTTTTCTCGTAGGTTTTCACCAGCAGAGAAAAACTACGATATAGGCAACAGGGAGCTCCTAGCCATTAAATTGGCCTTTGAAGAATGGCGTCATTGGCTAGAAGGAGCAGAACATACGATCACAGTTTACACTGATCACAAAAATTTGGAATACATTGAAGGGGCTAAAAGATTGAGTCCCCGTCAGGCCCGATGGTCACTGTTTTTCTCGAGATTCAGATTTGTAATTACGTATACTCCGGGTAGTAAAAACATTAAAGCAGATGCTTTATCCAGATGCTTTGAGCCAGAGACAGCACAGCCCTCAGACCCAGAGACTATTATCCCACAGAAAGTGGTATTGGCAGCCACAGAGACCTGGAAGAACTGGATGGAGACTTTAAGTCCCTTCCAGCAGGATGTTCCTGAGGGGAAGCCTGAAGGGGTCATGTTTGTACCATTGCCGTTTCGTCTCCAGATATTGCAGATGTTCCACTCCCACAAAAATGCTGGACATCCTGGGGCCGCCAGAACACAGGACCTTCTTGCTAGGTGTGCTTGGTGGCCTTCATTGGCAACTGACTGCAAGGAGTATGTGAGAGAATGTGCAGTGTGTGCAAAAAGCAAACCCTCCCGTCTGGCACCTGTGGGAACATTGCAGCCTTTGCCCACCCCGAGTGAACCATGGAACCACTTGTCCATGGATTTTGTGGGTGAGCTCCCGAGGTCTGAAGGCATGTCGGTCATTTGGGTGGTAGTCGACAGATTCAGTAAAATGGCCCATTTCGTGCCCCTGAAAGGATTCCCCTCGGCCCAGGAGTTGGCCGATCTTTTCATCATGCACATTTTCCGGCTACATGGCATCCCGGAAAATATAGTGTCAGATCGGGGAGTCCAATTTGTTTCTAAATTTTGGAGGGCATTTTGTCATCAATTGGGCATTGAACTGTCGTTTTCGTTGGGCTACCACCCACAGACCAATGGTCAGACCGAGAGAATTAACCAGTCACTGGAACAGTTTCTAAGGTGTTATGTCGCGGATGCGCAAAATGATTGGGTCAAGTTCTTGCCGTTTGCAGAATTTGCACACAATAATTTGAAAAGCTCTTTCTCTGGATTCTCTCCATTTCAGGTGGTAACTGGAAAGTTGCCTAAGTTCTCCCCACTGCCAGTAGCTTCCACTCCGTTTCCAGCTTTGGAGGCTTGGCAAGAGTCATTTAAGAACATTTGGTGAATCGTGAAAGAAAATCTAGAGAAGGCCTTTCAGAGTCAGAAAGGTCAAGCTTACAAGAAACGTTCCATAGAGTGGAAGTTCCGGCCAGGAGACTTGGTCTGGGTGTCCACTCGTCATTTTACTTTAAAACAGCCTTCGCCCAAGTTAGGACCCAGATTTGTGGGCCTTTCCCAGTAACCAGGAAAATTAACAATGTTACTTATGCCATTGATCTCCCTGCCAGCATGCATGGGGTAAGATCGTTCCATGTATCCCTGCTTAAGCCAGCAGTACATGTAGGTTCCACTCCTCCTCCTCCTCCTGTGATTGTGGATGACCAACCTGAGTATGAAGTGGAAAAGATTTTAGACTCACGTATAGTACAGAACTCGGTACAGTATTTGGTTCACTGGAAGGGTTATGGCATAGAGGAAAGAACATGGGTACCTGATTGCCGCATGCATGCGGATGAATTAAAGAAGGAATTCCATACCCTACATCCTGAGAAGCCGGGTAGGAGCTGTCCGGAGTCCACTCCTCAGGGGGGGGGGGGGAGGTACTGTGAGAAAACGCGGAAAAGCCGCCGCGTGTACTCAGAACAAGGACGGCTAATTCCGCGTCCAACGCGGCGATTGGCACGCGTAGGCCTACATCTAGTGGTGTGGCCGAACGCGGAGAAACCGCCGCATGCCTTGATAGCAGTGCGGCGGTTTCCGCGACCAGCGCGGCGGGTGCTTTACATCACATGTCTGGTGTGGCTGGGACTGATAGTCCACACAGGTTCAGAAGGACGCGCGCGTGCTGAGAGGCAGGACTTATATGACAGCCAGAAGGGAGTCAGCTGACCAAGCCGGTCAGCTGACGGCAGTACCACTTCCCATTGGTCCAGCACTTAGGGGAGGCTTAGGGGAGGCGCTGGAGAGAGCTTTGCTATATATACTGGGTGCTGGTCATTCTCTGGTTGTCTGCCGTTGCGATTACTACGTGGTAGCACTCAGACCTTATTATCAGAATCTGTGTTATCTCTGTTATACTTCAGACTTGTTCCAGGGTGTTGATTATCAAGGACCTCACACCCAAGATTAGGAATCTGTGTTATCATTCTGTGTTATACTTCAGACTAGTTGCAGGGTGTTGATGATCAAGGACCTCACACCCAAGATTAGGGATCTGTGTTATCATTCTGTTATACTTCAGACTAGTTCCAGGGTGTTGATGACTACGGAGCTCACACCCAAGACTAGGAATTAGCATTACCATCCTGTTATTCTTCAGACTAGTTCCAGGGTGTTGATGATCAAGGAGCTCACACCTATAGACTAGACATTGTTGATTATTTGTTATGACCTTCTGCTTTCCTGACCTCTCTTCTTATCTCTGATTTGGTACTTCGTTATATCTGATACTCCGTTGCCAAACCTTGCTTGCCTTAGGACTCTGTATTGTCTCTTCCTCTGTATCTTATCTGTCTGTCTGTTGCCGACCTGGCTTGTCCGACCTCGAGAACTATCTCCTCTGCTTAGAGATAGTTCACAGATCTGTCAGTGACACTCCACCATTGGTGTCACTCACTCTCTGGTCCTTTCCACCTTCAGTCTGACTCCTCCCCTTGGGGAGCCTCAGGCCATTGGAAGGAGCTTGTTCTTGGGCAGTATCTCTTACTGCCTTGCACCCTCGATACGGGTGCTCTCCTCAAAGTATTACAGTTGAACCAAACACTCATCTTACTCAGGTGTCCAGAGGTTAGAGATATATCTGATTATCGGTGATACTGCAGATCATCAATAATCGGGTATATATCTGTATTCTCGGTGATACTGCAGATCACCGATAATCAGATCCTCTCTGTGTTACACCGATCGTTACACACACCATACAATTTTCTGTTAGATTTTCTCTTAGATTTACCTGCCAGATAGCTTTTTTACATGTTGTAGGTAAATCTAACAGAATAATCTAACAGAAAATTGTATGGTGTGTACCTAGCATTAAGAAAGCTTAAAAAAAATGTGTGCATTGTATGCACTTATATGTGAACTTTTGATAGACAGTAAGTGTTTGGCAGACATTTACAGTGACATACGCAATGATTCTTTATATGCTTCTCCAAAGACATATTCTCCACGTTTCTTGGCATTTGACATGAGGAGTGAGCCTAGGTGATCCAACAAACTTGGATTGGGTTTATGAAGAATTATAAATTATTATCAGGACTAATATTATTATTATTAACGTTTTTAAACCTTGACTGGGTTATGTCAAACTATAGTGATGGTTACTAAGTAGCTAGTGGAACTGCAGTTTTGCTAACATTTTAGCAATCCATACTATGAGCTAAATTCACTAAATATTGGAAAGATTGCTGTGCACAGGCACCATACAGCAATTTTAAAACTACTTATGCTGATTAGGCATTGTCCATTGTGCAATTAGCACAATGCGAGTTACCTGGGAAACACTTGTGCTGCTGGTGTAAAGCGAATAGCAGGGTGCGTTAACATGAGCATTACTTAGGTAACATGGGTTGCACTAATTGTGCAATGCATGCTACACAATTGGCCTAAGTAACAGTGAAATTGCTGTGTGCTGTCTGCAGACAGCAATCTTACCAAAATGATGATTTTGTGATTTTGCCCTATGTGAGTAGAAAAAACAAAGTCTTGGTAAAGTAATACCTTTTACAATTTTTGCACTACGTGAGAAAACTTGTGCATTTTTTCTAGCAGATAATAAATACAGGCTTAGTTTCTTTTAACAATATAGGACAATTATTATACTCGCCTAACGGTAATTTTACTTTTCTGGTGTACCTCCATGGCAGCATACTTTTGGGTATTACTCCGCCCACTACCATTAACAGGACAAGTTGAACTCTATAATAGACCACACCGGAAGCAGTCTGGGTGGGTCCGTATGGTGCCATGGAGATACACAAGTAAAGGAAAATTACCATTAGGTGTGCATAATAATTTTCCTATTTCCCTGGAGTCTCCATGGCAGCATAGTACAGGGTAATAACTAGACATGAAACAGGAGGGATGCGTCAAAAAGAAAATGTTACTGAATAATTCATACATAGAATATCAGGGGCAGTTTGGGTGTGGTCTTTTATATTTATAGAGTTTAACTTGTCCTGTTAGGGTAGGGGGTGGAGTAATACCCAGCAGTATGCTGAAATGGAGACACCAGGGAAAAGAAATTCTAATGGTCACTAGTGAATTGTCGACACTGAAGAAAAGGCTGTTTTCAGAGATCGTTCATATCTAACTATAAATAAAGATAAAAAGGTGTTTGAACTGAATTGAAAAAAAAAATGTACATAGCTTGGTGTATCCAGTACTTTCATTTTTATCCTTTAATTTGTACTAATTGAAACATATTCAATGTTTTGATTTGGACTGTGTGAAGCATTTGTATGAGTTTTACCGATAGTAGATAAACAGATATAGATATGTGATTTTAGCACAGTGATACTCGTTTCAATCAGACCATGATAGGACTCCGAAATAGAAGAAGCAGGAAAATATCCTGAATGATTCTCAGATACAGTTGGCAAGAGACCATTTAGTAAACTTTTATTTTTTTAACTAGCGCTATGCAGAACCGTTATAGTCAGTGCTGCTACTAATCTCATCAGAATGCAAAAGCAGCGACTGTGTTATAAAACCAATGATCTGTTATATTCTGCAAGAATTTACAAAAGGCTAATGTCATTTACTGCACCAGAAGAGCTATACCATGCTAAGAAAACAGAGAATTCACAAAAATTATTACAGACAAAAGAGAAGAGAAGAAATCTTAAGGAAATGGAAAGAGAGTAAACATATGGAGAGCTACAAATACACACTTGTGGCCTTTCTATCAATATAAGGAAAGAAAGAAAAAATACAAATGCTCACCAGAATACGTGCGTTTTCCACTGGTTACATTTCATTATCTTGAATGATGCCATTTTGTGTTGGTTTGCCGACGCCAGCAGATCCCCATAATTATCCTTTCTTTAGTATTTAAATCAGTCTGTCACTTAGTGCTGTTGTTGACACTGATACATTTTGTTGGACATAATTCCATAGCTGATGCCTGACCTTTAAAACATATGTGCCATCATGAACGATCATTTTTGGTTTTGCAAATGTTTGTACTATCTTATTTATCTATTTATTTTTTTGTTTAAAGGTGGCCATATATGCTTAGATTTTTGCCCAATGTGGCAATCGATTCCTCTCTGATCTGAATCTGGATAGATTCCCTCATACACGGCACACAGATTTTCAATAGATTTCACAATGAAATCTATGCAACTGTCGCAGGAGTGGAGATGCACCCATGCAAAAAATACTTCCGTGTGCCTCAGCCCAAGGTCACAGTGCCCTGTGGCCAAATCATAAGCAATCGACGAGGCTGGCACCACCAGGTATAAAACAATATTTTTTAATTTCAAAATTTCATTAAAATGACTTCTTGTGAAGAAACAAAAGCACGTGCACCACCCGTCCTGCAACTAAAGGTTTATTGCATCATTTAATGCATCAGAACATCTTTACAAGTGAATCGCTCATAATTAATGTTGTAGGTGCAGACCGCTATGGCAGACGTGGGAGATGGGTGGCGGGCACTGAGACGGGGCTAGCGACTGCCGTTTTGCATCCCTCTTGAGGCTGGGTCATGCTGCATTCCACTACCACAAATGACATTAAGTCAGTGTAAAAACAGTGTAGATATTGCCATGGTGACAGCCCACTGTTTCAATCCTGACACCCTTTAGGCCTAGGATCCACTAGAAAGTGCAAAGTGCTTATCGCAATCGCTAGCGATTTGTGATAGCAGTTTGCAAGCGATTTTGGGAGTGATTTCCATACTCCTATACAATGCATTAGTATGGAAAAGCTCCCAAAAGGCTGCATGTCCTGCAATTGTGATTTGCCTAGTTGAATCTGTCCCATCCAACTACATTGGCAGAGCAATTAGGGAAATTGCTAGTGATTGAAAGCGATCCCTAAACGCTAAAAAACTAGTGGGTCCCTGGCCTCATCAAGCTCTACGGCTTGATAAAGGGCGTCAGGCTTGAAACAGTGGGCTGTCGCCATGGCCATATCTGCTATATTTTTATACTGACTTGAAGTCATTTAATTTACATTTTGAAATAAGAGCATTATTTTACACCTGTTGGTGCCAGCCTCGTCGATTGACAATGAAATCTATTGAAAATCTATTGAAGTGCTGCTTTGCACTGTTCAATCTACCGTCAATCACTGTTCAAAAGTGCCGTCAATCTACTACCGCTCCATAGCCACTGATCCCCACTGAGGAACCACGTGATCGCGGGTGGATCGCGGGACGAAGACGGCTATCCGTGGATGTGATCCCTTACCTGCTACACGTGATACTGCAGGTTTCCACCAATAGTGAGTACTCCAGCTGGACTTCCAGGGCAGGCTGCTGGGAGTTACAATGGGCAGTGGAAAACAGGGCATCCAAGCCCAGCTAGGTACTTGCAGTCAGCCGGTATTTCCTCCATGCTGATACTATTAATGCATGCATGCTGCATACTAATCCAGAGCTTGGAATCATCTATGAACTGATCATATCCATAGCCATTAACCTACCATGCATGGCTTATAACTTTGCTGATGCTTTATGTAAGTACCAGCTTGCTAACAATCAGTGCTGATCTGAGAGAGATATCTAACTGCACACCTGGATGTCATTAGTTGGAATTGGACTCATTGTGGCGCAATGAGATATGAATCCATGCTAATGTGGCTTATTTGAATCTATTTACCGTATTTTTCGGACTATAAGACGCTCCTGACCATAAGACGCACCTAGGTTTAGAGGGCAAAAGGCAAGGGAAAAAATATATACTAAACTTGGTGCATGCATGGTGAAGGGGTATCTTGTGGATTATGCCCCTTTGTACCTCATGCCCCCTTGTACCTCTTGTATCTCCCTGTGTCCTCCTCTATTCGCCTTGTGTCCTCCTGTGTCTGCTTCTGTTCTCCTTGTGTCCTCCTCTATGCCCCTTTGTGTCCCCCTTGTGTCTTCCATTTGTCCCCGTGTCCTCCCCTGCATGGGCACAGTACAGGGAGTCCCCGATATTGTGGCGGGTTGGAGGTTCATATTAGCAGACACACAATTTTGGGGAGAAAAGGTGAGTCTTATAGTCCAAAAAATACAGTAGATCTTTGATATACACTAATTAGACGCTTAATCCGCAATCCTCGTCACAGATGGACACTTTCATCGCTGCAGTATCCGCCTAATCCCCGATACCATCTACATAACGGCGGGGTGGACTAAGGACTATTTCCCGGTAGGGCCTTTGGTGCAATCTGTGGACTATACTGTGCACGGGTGAGACATCACCCGCAGCTATACGGTGGTACACCTATCTGGCCAATGAAGATATCATCTTGGCGATAAACAGAGATATGGAAGATAAATGGTGAGACCGTTCTATGTTATATGTGCACCTAGGCAAACTGGACGAATGTTGTTTTGGCGTGACGCAGCAGCAATACTTATGGATTAATACCCACCCTGCATGACAATAGTAATACAAAGAAGTTATGACTGATTAGTTACATCATACATATGGATCCATAAATGTGGAATGTGATCACAAATAATTTGCAGAAGGAACTTTGTTCTTGGATGGAATTATTTTTTGCCAATGACTTTTTTTTGTGTCTGTAGGCCGCAGACAGGGACATTGTATATCTAGGTGGTTATACCTCCTAGATATACAGTGCGCACTGTGAGGACATTGCCCATTACCCTTTATAGGGATTTTTAATAATCAATGTTTTAAGCATATTGTAATAAAAGTTAATTTTTATTGCTGCAGCCCATGTCATTGTTATATTGTACTTGAATTGCATCCCAGCAATGTTTCTTGTGTGTACTTAGTTAGTGGGTTGTTCAAGTGTTGGTTAGTTGGCCTTTAGAAATTATACACTCATTTCCAATAGCCTGAGCTGCAGCAATGCAATTGTTTTCTCACTTACAGGTGGTGTGATTACTTGTTTATGTGTGTGCAGGTGGATGTGTGGAGTCCAGTGTATGAATGTATATGGGAGGCAGGGCATTCCTGTTGCATTGGTTTTTAAACGATTTTAAATAGGGTGTTCTTTTGTATCCAATTTAGTGCTGTCCATGAATAAAGTTTGTATTTTTGAAATATCTGAGGTCTAGTTTCACCTTCTTTTTCCTTGATACTTTTGTAGTTACATTAACTAGCTGTAGACCCAGTAAATAAAGTACACAACGTCTAGAGGAGCAACCAGCAACCCAGTCGGTTGATGTATAAGCAAATTTTTGTGAGGACTTTATTTGTGTTTTTTGAGCACGCTGTTTCAAGCCTGACGCCCTTTAGGCCTAGGACCCACTAGAAAGTGCAAAGCGCTATCGCAATCGCTAGCGATTTGTGATAGCAGTTTGCAAGCGATTTTGGGAGTGATTTCCGTACTCCTATACAATGCATTAGTATGGAAGCCCAAAAGGCAAAAGGCTGCATGTCCTGCGATTGCGATTTGCCTAATCGCAATTGCTCTAGTGGAATTTGTCCCATCCATTTACATTGGCAGAGCGTTTAGGGAAATCGCTAGTGATTGAAAGCAATCCCTAAGCGCTCAAAAAAACAGGCCTAATCAAGCTCTATGGCTTGATAAAGGGTGTCAGATTTGAAACAGCGGGCTGTTGCCATGGCCATATCTACTCATTTTTACAGTAACTTGATGTCATTTAAATGACATTTTGAAATAAAAGAGCATTATTTCACACCTGTTGGTGCCAGCCTCGTCGATTGACAATGAAATCTATTGAAAATCGATTGAAGTGCAGCCTTGCACTATTAAATAAAGTGCCGTCAATCTACCGCCGCTCCCTTGTCACATCCGATGGACCAAAATTTACAGTCTGGTCCTATCCTACTTTTGATCGATTTTTGCCACAAATCAATCAAACTTGCAATTGATGCGGGCTCATCGCGTTGCAGATAATCTGCAAATTTGATCATGGTGATCTAATCTGCTGCTAAAAATCAATGAGTGTATGGCCTGCTTTACATTGGCATTCAGAAAATGTTCAGTGCTAAACCAGTGCAATAAGCTTCTGCTCCTTCAAGTAAAACTCAACGATAAACTGAAGTAAAATACCTTTTGAAAATTGTCCATGCAGCTGCTAAACGTGTATTTTTTGTTTACCTTACACATTATACTGGGTAGGTTTAAAATGCTGTATGTCCCCAACTCCCCATGACTGTTTATAGAGCAGGATAAGTATTTGCTGCAGAAGTACTTATTCTCTTAGAATGTAAGTTAGGACCCAAAGTTTTCAGGATGTAGTGGCAGCATATTTCATATTTTTACTAACTACTGTAAGTGACATCAACATAGGGAAAAATTAATTTATAGCACATTTTAATCTGGGATAAATATACTTCTTATAAGTACCGTATTTTTCAGACTATAAGACGCTCCGGACTATAAGATGCACCTAGGTTTAGAGGGCAAAAATCAGGGCAAAAATAAAAAAAATACTAAATCTAGGTGCATCCATGGTCCAGGAGTCTCCTATAGACCTTTAACCTCCCCCTAAGATATTTCTATCTAAGTTATACTGGCCAGCTACACTAACCACTTCTGCCCCCACCAACTAGAATAACAACTGATGCCTCACCCCCAGCTACACTAAAATTCACTAACCCCTGATGTACTCCCCACATGAGCCGCATGTCAGTGTAATCCGGGTACAGCGGGACATCTTCAGCCACTATACTCTCAGTGTCCGACAGAGACCTCTGTACTGCTTCCTTATTGGCGCCCTCTGATGACCTGCGTCGCACGTGCGCCGGGGTCATGTGGTGAACAAAAAGACAGAAGAGGCGCATGCATAAGCGATCTTATTAGGACTTACTGCCATACCTCCCGGGGATTTAACATGGATCACGCTGGTGCTGGAGCCACTCGGGGGACAAACCGGCAGATACCCACAGGCATTGCAGATGATTGCAGCGGCTGCTGCTATGCCACCCAGGAAGTTGTACACGCTGATCGCACTGCCGCCGCTCGGAGGGACAAGTTGGACAATGGACACAGGCATACAGATCATTGCAGCAGCAGCTGCTATGCTACAATGGAACACTGCCTGATATCTCTGCTGCTGCTGACACAGTGCCCGCCCGGACAGGTATATTGTTACTTTCGGACTATAAGACGCAGTAACTTTTTCTCCCCACTTTTGGGGACTCTTATAGTCCGAAAAATACAGTATATTATTATTGATTTATAAAGCGTCAACCTATTCCGTGGCACTGTACAAAGTAAAAAAACAAACATGGGGTACATAATAATACAGACAAATGGTATATGTATATGTATATGTACTCATCTATTTTAAATGTTATAAATTGTGATAGTGGCCTAATTTTTGTTGTAGTCTGCATAGTCCCAGCTGTTTACTTCACACTTTTATAATGAATTGGAAGGATGTGTGTGAAATCTTGAATAGGGCAACATGCTGAGAATGGGTAGACTACAGCCTTTGCAATACCCCAGAGTCAGGTGATCCCAGTCATGACATACATGTGTGATGGAAGAAGGAGAGTTGAGAAAAAATTGAAAATTATCTGTTTCAAGAAAGGATCAATAAAAATAAACATTCAGCATGTGATACATAGACAATAACATATGAGATGCTTCCTTTCAGATGAGCCTGTTTGTGTTCACTGCATTTCTGAGTACACCGTCGATTTATTCACCATAGAGATTCATTAATTTTTATGGTGAATGGAAGTGTCAATACCCATTACATGCGTGTTTAAAAGTCTTTACATAGCTGTTAACACATCTGTAATGATTATTGCCCCCTTTGTGCAACACATTTGGACAGATTTACTAAGCTTCTGCATTGCAGAACAAAAAAAACAATAAAGATCATACGTGAGCCTGCAAGCTTGGCCTGAATTTATTAAATACGATTTGCTATTAAATGGAAAATGTGCGCAATCTTCATCTGGGTCATAACAGACCATAGGGATGAGCAGAGAACTGAATTCAGGAAGTTTACATATATCTGTAATCTAGAAAATGGAAGCAGTAACCAATAAGACAAAGCAAGCTGCCATATGATTAGCCAGCAGCTGATTAGTTAACACATTTGCCAACAGACTGGCACCTACTGGCTTTGACATGCTAGCCATGGTGATGGAGATTTGCATATTTATTCCTTTGCTGGTTGCTGGTGAGGGTTGGTGAAAGGTTAGTGAATTAGCAGCGGAGAGGCTGAATCTGTGTGCACACATGATGGATATGATTAGAGGGCACGTCTCACTCCAGATGGATATGATTAGAGGGCACGTCTCACTCCAGGATGTTCATTTTTGAAAAAGCAGTTTTTGAGAAAATCGATTTTAAAGTTAAATGCTTTAATGTATCTTCTCATTGGTACTGGAAATCTACATATATCCCCAGAAATAATAATGAATTTCCCGTAGGGGTTTGGTCAGAACAGTTACTAACCAACAGGACACCCCAAAGGTAAGTTGCAACACTTTTGTTGGGGATCGCTGTACAACCGCAATACTATAAGGATCCCTGGCAAATATACCTATTATTTGCATTTAAAAAAAATTATGTGGGGTTCCCTTTCCCAAGCCTCTTTATTTCCTATATCACCTATGCAGGCTGGTATAGCTGGAATTCAGAGCCCTGACCGCGTGGGGCTTAACCCTAACCATTAGCAATACAGCCCGCGTGGTCCATGATGTGGGTGGGGGGGGGATTCTGAAAGAGAGGGGTGTCAAAGCCTCCCCTCTTGCCCCAGTGCACTTGTCCAATCCATGGACAAGGGCTCTTCCTGACCTCTGGTGTCCCGGAGGAGGTGGGGGTCCTGGGTGGGAGACCCCTAGATTCCCCCACCATATGAAATGAGTATAAGAGAACTAATGTACCCCTTACCTATTTCAACACATTTTCATTTTTTGAATTAACCATAACTGTGTACTGACCAACAGGAAACCCCAGCAGGATATACACTGCGGTTCCTGGGGATATACGTAATACTGATAAGTAGATAAATTACCTGTCATTTAATCACATTTAAAACCCATTTCACCTATCGTAACTTTGAAATGTTTTTTTCTCCTTGTTTCCACTATTCTCCTTAACATATGATGCAAATATGGTGATTAGCATTTATGGAGGCTTTGCTTTCAACCGCTAAAGTCAGCAGTATTCTTTAACCTGCTGAGCGGTCTGGACGAGCTCAGCTCGTCCAACACCGCTGGAGGCTGCCGCTCAGGCCCTGCTGGGCCGATTTTAATGAAATAAAAAGCAGCACACGCAGCCGGCACTTTGCCAGCCGCGTGTGCTGCCTGATCGCCGCTGCAGCGCGGCGATCCGCCACGTGCAGCGGCGAAAGAGGGTCCCCCCAGCCGCCCGAGCCCAGCGTAGCCGGAACAAACAGTTCCGGCCAGCGCTAAGGGCTGGATCGGAGGCGGCTGACGTCAAGACGTCGGCTGACGTCCATGACGTCACTCCGCTCGTCGCCATGGCGACGAGGTAAGTGAAACACGGAAGGCCGCTTATTTGCGGCCTTCCGTGTTACTTCTGGCCGCCGGAGGCGATCGGAAGAACGCCTCCGGAGCGCCCTCTAGTGGGCTTGCATGGAATAGTTTTTTTTTAATTTAAAAAAAACCCTCCCGCAGCCACCCTGGCGATTTTATCAGAACGCCAGGGTGGTTAATGCAATTTCACCACAAAATCTGCCAGTGAATTTGCAGAAATGTGAAAGGAAAAATTTAACCTGATGGAGAGATGTCTTTTTTCAACCAAACTATGGTACTATGTTATGTTACGTCAGTACCCCCCAAAAAGTTCAGTAAGTTCAAATGGACTAATTTGCCACAAATTCAAGTTAGAAAATTTTGCCTGCTCATCCTTAGTCCCCAAATTCCCTTAAAGAGAATCTGTATTGTTAAAATCGCACAAAAGTAAACATACCAGTGCGTTAGGGGACATCTCCTATTCCCCTCTGTCACAATTTTGCCGCTCCCCGCCGCATTAAAAGTGGTTAAAAACAGTTTTAAAAAGTCTGTTTATAAACAAACAAAATGGCCACCAAAACAGGAAGTAGGTTGATGTACAGTATGTCCACACATAGAAAATACATCCATACACAAGCAGGCTGTATACAGCCTTCCTTTTTAATCTCAAGAGATCATTTGTGTGTTTCTTTCCCCCCTGAGGGGGGAGTGCATAGCAGAACCACAACACTGAAGAACTTGGCAGCCTTCCAGACACAGGCTGACAAGTCTGACAAGGGAAAGATACATTGTTTTATTACAGAGACTGTGATAGTACAAAGTGCTGCAGTAAGCCAGAACACATTAGAATAGCTTTTGGAACTTGTAGGATGATAAAAAACAGGATGCGATTTTTGTTACGGAGTCTCTTTAAATGCTCTTCCTCACATTTGAATTTGTCCTTACAAACCTAGATTCACTATAGAAGCTAGAGGCTGCCTTAGGGGAATTGTTTAGTGTTGCTTACATGAATATAAGTGCTGTTCAACACTTTATTTTTATGTCTGTTCTTAGGAAAAGTCCAGAAAAATTAATTTTCACTGTACACCTTCATACCTGAGGTTGATCATAAATCCACTACGATGATCATAAACTGCTAATTGAAATTACGTGGAATTTTGCATACATTTTTGCAATTAAGGCCATACGTACCGGTAATTACGATTGGGAAATTCAATTGATTCTGTGTAATTCATTCATAATTTCGAATAATTTTGTGGTGACTTTAGTTGTTAATAGCAAAGCACCCATACATGCTTTCATCATCAAAACCGGTACATTAAAGAGAGACAAACAAATGCTAGCCGAGAAGGTTGTACCAGGGAAAACAATAACACACACTTAGTCCAAAGGACAGGCCCTAAGGGTACAATAGAGACAAACGTGTTGTTTGTACATAAATAGACTCGAGAGTCCAAAGAGTAGGAGGTACATAAGGTAATTAACTCCCCAGCAAGGTATTACATACAGTGAGAGGAGACCATACTATGTGTGGAGGTCTTTGCTTATCCCCCACAACATGAATGTGGTGTAGCTATTCCACACTGTGGTCTCTATGAGCTCTGACTGGGGCTATTTGCTGGGGAATTAATGTTGGTGGGGGTTGCACTTTGTATATAATACTGTAAATATGTATAGCACTCTTTGAAAAAGCCGTAGGGGGAAATGTTAGAGCATCATATTACAGCACTTTGTAAATAAGCACTCCACATCTATCTTGTATACCTCCAGTTGAATATATTTGCTGCACAGGATGTATTATACATTATTGCGACCGCTCTGAGTTCAGGCCCAAAAGCCATCATAGGAGTCTGTCTGGATACAGCCTGTGTAGCTCAGCAAGGCTCATAGAGACCACAGTGTGGAATAGCTACACCACATTCATGTTGTGGGGGATAAGCAAAGACCTCCACACATAGTATGGTCTTCTCTCACTGTATGTAATACCTTGCTGGGGAGTTACTTACCTTATGTACCTCCTACTCTTTGGACTCTCAAGTCTATTTATGTACAAACAACACGTTTGTCTCTATTGTACCCTTAGGGCATGTCCTTTGGACTAAGTGTGTGTTACATTAACCACTTTACCCCCAGCAGTGCGGATTTCTCAGTCCCTTTCTCCACCCTGTTACCACCAAGGGACGGAGAAATCCGCACCTGACGCCGCTCCCACCGCTCCCGCCACTGACCGCGCGCCCCCGCGCTCGTGCACGCCGCTGCACGCTCGCCCAGAGATCAATGAATGGGAAAAACCTTTCCTGTTCGTTGATCTAAGCCCCCCGCAATGATCAGCTGCTTCTACGAGAAGCAGCGCGATCATTGTGAGAAAAAAAGTTTACCAGCCTCCCTGAACTTCCTGCAAGCGTACTTCCTGTACACTTGCAGCTCGCATAAACAAAAACTTACTGTGGCCATCTTGTGGCCAAATAGTAAAACTACGCCCTAAAGCATTTTTCATATACAAATACATTAGTTATACATTAAAAATTAACTCATCACCCCCCACACTCCCCAATTATTTTTTTTTTGTAATTTAAAAAAAAAATGACAATTAAAAAATATATATAAATAGTTACCTTAGGGACTGAACTTTTTAAATATTTATGTCAAGAGGGTATAACACTGTTACTTTATAAACTATGGGCTTGTAATTAGGGATGGACGCAAAACTGAAAAAAATGCACCTTTATTTCCAAATAAAATATTGGCGCCAAACATTGTGATAGGGACAAAATTTAAACGGTTTTATAACCGGGACAAATGGGCAAATTAATTTCATGGGTTTTAACTACAGTAGCATGCATTATTTAAAAACTATAAAGGCCGAAAACTGAAAAATAATAAATTTTTTCCCACATTTTTCCTATTTTTTCAATTAAAACACATTTAGAATAAAATAATTCTTGGCATAATGTCCCACCTAAAGAAAGCCTAATTGGTGGCGAAAAAAACAAGATATAGTTCATTTCATTGTGATAAGTAATGACAAAGTTATAGATGAATGAATGATAGAAGCGCTGAAAGGTGAAAATTGCTCTGGTGCTCAAGGGGTAAAACCCCTCAGTTGTGAAGTGGTTAAAGAGAGGCCGAGGTGGGTTCATATCACTGAAAAAAACCTAGACTACCTGATCCAGGGGGGGGGGGGGGGGCTGGGCGGATCAGGTAGTCACCATCCACGCCACTCTTCGCCGTTCCTGAGGCCCGCATGGCTCCACTTTCACTTTTGTGACCTCTGTTTCACGACGCTGGAAGAAGAGAGATCTCTCCCTCCTAGCATTCAGGGAGGAGGGGGTTGCATAATAATAAAGGCCTGCTGGCCGAAACGTTGTGTTGTTTTGTCACTATGGTGCAATAAAATGGTGCTACAATATATAATAATCCAATCATTTGTATAGCGCTTTTCTCCTGTCAGACTCAAAGCACTCAAGAGTTGCAGCCACTGGGACGCGCTCAAGATGCCACCCTGCCGTGTTAAGGAGTCTTGCCTTGAACTCCTTACTGAATAGGTAATGACCCTAGCCAGGATTCGAACTCTGGTCTCCCATGTCAGAGGTAGTGCCCTTAACCAGTACACTATCCAGCTACTGCATTTATCCAGGTAGAGACCCAGTCTTTTTCTTCTATTGCGGCAGGGGGCGTGACCAGGCAGAGAGAGCTGCCCAATGGCAGGTCTGGAAAGCCTGAAGAAGTGCCCCTTGTGGGTATTTGAGAAGGGAATCCCTCTCCTCCCATTGCCCTCCTCGGGGGTAAGGGGGCTATAGCGCTGCAGTGGGGAGGGGGAAGAAATCGGCAGTGGGGGGACACAGAGGCATGTCACCAGGCAGAGACTATGCCTCTGTAACCCATCCCCCCCCCCCCCCCCCCGCCGAAGTGCCTCAGGTTCTCTTTAAGGGGAATAGTGGGAACAAGTCCAAAAATTATTTTTCAAAAATTCCTTATAGTTTATGAGAAAATCAATTTAAATATATAAAGGAAAATATTTTTTAACCACTTAAGCCTATCTTGACAAGTATTCTCGTCCAGATAGGCACCGCTAAAGGCAACCTGGATGAGTATTCTCATCCAGTTTGCAAGTGGCGGTAAGAACATAAACTTAAAAAAAAGATGAATCACTTCCTGGTAAACCAGGGAGTGTTTCTAGCACCATCCAGTGACGATAGGTTAAATTACACACCACTGATTTAGTTTAAAAATGTACATAATTATCATTATTAATCACTTCCAAAGCCCCCCCCCCCCCCCCCCCCATCCCAGTTACCAAGCAAATAGAGTGAACAAAAATCTATAAATAGTTGCCTTAGGGTCTCTTTTTAATATGTATTTCATGAGGGTATATCACTGTTATTTTAGTACAGAAGGGCTTACAATTGATGGGACACGAAAAAATATAAATACACCTTTATTTCCACATAATATATAGACACCATACATTGTACTAATAACATAATTTAAATGTTGTGATAGACGGGACTAATGGGCAAATAAAATGGGTGGGTTTTATTTTATAGTAGCATTGCTTATTTTAAAACTATAGGGGATGGAACTGGAGAAATAGTGTATTTTTTCTCTTCAATTTGTGTATTTGCCTAAAAAATGCATAGAAAATAACGTAATTACTGAAAGTATTGCTCACAAAAAGCTTAATTTGTGGTGAAAAAAATGAGATATAGATCATTTACGTGTGATGAGTAGTAATAAAGTTATTGGCGAACGAATGGGAGGAGCGCTGACAGGGGAAAATTGCTTCCTTCCTGAAGGTGAAAACACCTGCGGGCTGAAGTGGTTAAACTAAGAAAAATGAAAGTTGTAAAGAACATTTTTTATTTGTATAATGTTCTATTTTATGTGATTTCTGCAGGCCATATTGGGCTCACAAATTGTCTGTACAACGTTTTCTACTTTTTCTACTATAAATTGGCCTTTGTACCTAATAAAAGATTTTGGAACTAAAAAACATTTTTCCTTTGCATTTTTCAAATTGTAGCAGTTTTAGTGACTATCTAGCATGTCTGAGGCTTTGCTGTTAACTGCTAAAGTCAGCACAAAATTATATGAAAATGATGCGAAAATGCAAAATTATGCTGATTACAGTTACAAACAAATTCAATTATGATTTTCCCTAAATTTTGCATTACGAATTTGCAATGTAATTGTGAATTACGATGTGAAATTATGATTATGCAAAATACAGAGTTGTACCCATCCCAATCAATCAAGGTTAGTCATTTAACTGATTTGGCTGTAGAAAATGAAATCAGATAGGCTGTTAAGGGTTATTGCACATTGTATATTATCAATACGTATCATTCTGCCTTTTTAAGTAAAACTATTTTTTTCTCTTTCTAAAGACCTAGCATCAGATCATCTCCATATGTAAACATTGAAAACAACGTATATTATAATAAATAATGAATAACCTAGTTAACCTACCATTCAGAACAAGCACAAAACAAACCTCACTTTAAAACCTCCTCAAGTATCAAATATAATTAAAGATTGATTCAAAGAGATCATTAGGACAAATATCTTATTATTTCTTATTGCTTTTGGTTAATTGAATCCCTTTGATACTCCTCACTAAAAGAAAATAATTGTTATCCTAATGTTTCAATCTCACCCTAACTCTTAACCGTATATTAATAGATAACACAAAGTGACAAGACAAAGGACTGAGATTTGCTAAAAAGTGTTTTCGTAATCTTTTTTGTCCTTAAGAATTGTTTCATATATGACAAACTTAGTTTAAATAAATACCACAAAAAAATCTCAGAGAAAAGAAAAACAGTGGAATCATAAAAATGTAATTGATTAATTCAATACAAAAAAAAAAGTAATTGATTAAAAATACACTCAATAAAAACCTTACATGCCATAGCTGAAAGGCAAACTCTAGATTTACTTGACTTATTTCCTGTTGGCAACAGTGTGAGGTGTTGGTGGCAGTGTTGCAGTTAGTGCAAAGCAAGTCTAAATGCGGTTTAATTGTATAGAGATTTTGCATTGTGACTTTGGTGTATAGGTGCAATTTTAAGTTCATTTCCATACTGAACATTTTATCCACCAAGAAAGTCTATGATTTTTTTTTTCTGAGTGCTCATCGTGAATATATAACAAGTGACCTGCATGGTTGGGAATCTGTTACATCACAGATATCAGTCCTCCAAATTCGCTCAGCAAATTTTCTTTGCATAGAACAGAGGTGTCGAACTCCAGGCCTGGAGGGCCAGAGCCATGCCAGTGTTTAGGATGGAATGAGAAAGAGAGGAATGTGTTCTGCATGATGGACCACACCTTTCCTGATTCAGACCCATCCATTTATTTGAGCTGTGTCATGTGTGAGGACCTCGGTCCTCGTAGGACCGGTTTGACATCCCTGGCATAGAACTTTCTGCTTTTTATGATATATAGAATGTGGCTGGTGTATTTTATGACTTAAGATTGGTAAAAGTTTAATAAGCCTGCAGATGTGCTGGGTGTTGGTGGTGGAGTTGTAAAAAAAAGTTGGTGGTGGAATTGTAAAGCCAGGTACATAAGGGTTCACTTGGTGTTTGATGCACACACCCTTTTTGCAATACGTTTTCAGTTCCTTTCTTCTGGAAGCAGGTGGTGGATGACCCTCTTTACATGGGCTGTCTGCAGCCTGTTTCCCCATTGGGGTGTGTAGCTGTAGAGTCACACTTGAGCTTTACCGGGCTTGGGGTGACTTATGCTTCACTCCTCCCGTCGTAGTGCTCCCAAGTTGCGCACATTTGGCCTGGTATAATAATGCACTTGGACGCAATACGAAATAAGGTAGGTCTTATCTTTTGGGAGGTGGGTGCGGGCGGCCCTCCCTGGCGGCGGCAGCGCTTGGGGGGGCGCCCCACACTACTCAAAACCTCCCCCCAGGGGGGTGGCTACAGAGTCTCTGAGCAGTGAGAGTGCTTGGAGTGCCCTGTTGGCCCCCCTTTTCCTGGGATCCTGGGGGACCTCCACGTGGTGAACCTGGATAAGTGCTAAATGCTGTGTGAATGAATCCCCCGCAGGGCAAAAATTTTGCGGTGAGTTAGTTGGCAAAACCCTGCATATACTGGCATGCGAAAACGAATGCAGATTTGCTTGAGCAGTGTCTCATGAATAAGCTGATTAGGCCTTATCTGCAAAGCCAGGTTCACTTGGTGTTTGATGCACGCACCCTTTTTGCAATAAGTAGGTGGTGGAGTTGTCTGAACACAAAAAAATTATACAATTTTAGTTTGTTTTCTAGGGGTTTTAGTTTCAGTTGTTTTTATTGACAGTTGAATTAATAAACATAACAGTGAATAAGCATCCCGAAGGCACTGATATCTACACAGAGATAATAATAGCAGATAACATGTCACATAATAAAATTATGAAAATACACATACATATCATATACTTACCGATATACAGTCAATATTAGAACCTAGATTTTTAAGACCGAGAGGACACAAGACCTAAGTCCAAGGAGATCAGAGGCCGATAGAGAAGGCTGCCAGGATTTAGTGAAGGTTTCAAAAGTATCATTGGCGATTGCCAGTAGACGCTCGGATATCAATATATCCAAAATAATAGTGTCGATTTGGGCTATAGACAAAGTAGGCTGCTGCCATTGTCTAGCTATATGTATTCTGGCAGCCTTGGCTACGTGTTGGGACAAGCATTGCTCTGGAAATTTCCAACCATATGGATTGTCCTCCAGCAGAAGGAAACAGGGATCAGGGGGTATCGATGTACCAGAGTGGTGTTAATGAGGGTGGTTATTTTAGACCAGTAACGGTTAATGCTGGGCAAAACCACCATATATGGGAGAAGATACCAGGTTGGCCACAATTCCTAAAACACAAGTTACTTCTAGTAGGATTGATGGAATAAAGCCTATCTGGATTGAGATACGACCTGTGGAGGATCTTGTAATTAGCCTCAATTGTGCTAATTCATAAAGATTTCCCCAGCTGCCGTTGAAGGCGGTAAATTACCGCAGCCCCTTGAGCGGTAGAGTAGAGCAGTGTGGTGATATCGCTCTGTTGCCCTGCACAGATGACTCACACAGACTTTCCCTGCCTGCAAAGATGACTTGCACAGATGACTCACACAGACTTTCCCTGCCTGCACAGATGACTCGCACAGACTTTCCCTGCCTGCACAGATGACTCACACAGACTTTCCCTGCCTGCACAGATGACTCGCACAGATGACTCACACAGACTTTAGGCTCCCTGCACTGTGCATTGTTAACAACTCACCAGAGGTGTAGGTAACTTGTTAAGACCTCACCAGAGGTGTCGGTAACTATCGTCAGGCTTACCGCTTGTTGAAGGCTTTATGAATTGACATTTGCTGAAAATGTACTAACATGTGTTGGAGGTAACTACAGCCAAGTCGGTAATTTATCTCCCTGGTCGGTAATGTCAGCTTTTCATGCGGTAACAGCCTTTATGAATTGATACATTGCTAAGTGATTGGGAAAGTCTGCTGTTTTCAGGATTACCGCATGCGGTAATGCTTTATGAATTGAGGCCATTGTGAGAGAAATAACTACTACCTTTTTTCTAGTGGTTTTGATTTGTTATAATATTCCTTTACATATGCAAACTATCTATCACTGTAAATTAAGTACCCACTAGAGATGCTCATCTGAATTTCCAATCAGAACTCGGAAATCGGAAAACGGAACTCGGAAATCTGATTTTTGTGGAAATGTTGCATTACTGCAATTTGGTAATTTTAGCCCAATCACAGAACTCGGAAGCATTGGACCATTCAGAGAATGCAGAGTCAACTCAAAAGTATTTAGCCAATGAGAGAATGCAAAAAAATTACCAAACAGCCACTACTCAGAAATCGGAAAACGGAACTATCTCGGAAATCGGTTTCCTGTGGAAATACTGCATTACCACAACTCAGTAATTTTAGCCCAATCACAGAACTCGGAAGCATTGGACCAATCAGAGAATGCAGAGTCAACTCAGAACTATTTGGCCAATCAGAGAATGCAAAAAAAATTACTCAAAAAACACTACTTGGAAATCAGTAATCCGAACTCGGAAATCGGAAAACAATCGGAAATCTGCAGAATCATTAATCTGCATAGGCAGAAATCAGAATTTCTGTGGAATCAGCATTTTTGACCATCCCTAGAACCCACTGCAAAAAAATAAAAAATAAATAAATAAAAATATTGTCTCAGGATGCCAAATTTGCTCATTCTGCTTTCTAAGCCAGGCTGAGGAATTATCATTTAAGGTACTGTATATACTCCCATATAAGCCGACTCGCATATAAGCTGACAACCCCCCCCCCCCAAGTTTTACTAAAAAAAGGGGTAAAATTGATTGACTCTCATATAAGCCGAGGGTAGCAATCGCAGCAAAGGCAGGCGAGCAGAACCACGGTCACAGGTGCCTCTATATAGTGCACTGATGGTGTGACAATGCAAATAGTGACAATGTAACCCCCCACAAACACATACACACACTCCTCAAATGCCCCACATAAAAATTGTCACGCCACAAGAATGCCCTCCACTACATGTATAACACAATAATGAAAATCAAATATTCCCACCTACACAGACACTGCCCAAGTGCCCCCCACCAAAATGTATAACACAATTACCAGTATGACAGTAAAAACAGTCCCCCCCACACAAACACTTTATCGTAGAGAAGACGTCCCCCCCACACAACCACTACGTTATAGAGAAGAGACTGTGAGGTAGAAGCAGGCTGAATCCTGTCAGCGCGGGCCAGAGAGAAGACGCGCAACGCTGTGTATCAAAATGCTAATGCCGGGCAGGGCACCTGCTTGATCGGAGGAAGCACAGACCACTGTGCATTGACCGGGGGGGCATTCCGGTCCAGTAAAAAAGAATGCGGTTATGCTTTACATGGCTCTGCAATTCCTGGGGGCACTCGGGCAGTGTTTGTGTAAGGGGGGGGGGTATTTGATGTCATACTTGTATTATACATTTGGCGGGGGCACAACATTTTTGCTGGCTCGCATAGAAGCCAACACCCCCACTTTAGGGCCACTTTTTTGGACCCAAAAATTCGGCTTCTATGCAAGTATATTCGGTATATCTTTTTCACCAAAGGGTAGACTTGCCAGAAGCAGAAATTCAATCATTTGGCATGTCTATGAGATGAGCTAACATCTGTAAAACATTATTTTTCTCTATTGGACTCAATCTATCAGTATGTTTTTTTAATGTAGAGGGTAAACCAAAGAAAGCCTGGCAAACATGTGGGAAGTATACAAACTCCATGTATTGTACTCAGGCCAGGACTGAACCTGGGTCTATAACATTGCAAGTGACCATGTGTTGATTCACACAAATGGTTATGTGTCTATGAGGTTTGCTGCACCATTTTTTTTATGTAAGTGGGATTATTTAAGGACATTTTTGCAGTGAAGACGAAGCCTGTGTACAGGACATACTGTATGAAAACAAGTCTACTAATTTCTTAGATTAATTAAGTCATGTCTTAGTTCCTATTAATGTAATGCATGTTATCTGTATGCCAATACATAATTTCATGAATCAATACCTCAAATTGATTAGGTACTTCCAGCATATAAATAGCTTTAATCTATTAAATGAGAATGGCTTTCTTCCTAAATTCAATAGAAAATGTAATTACACCACATAAATGTAGGTATTTCTATACCTATCTACCATATATTATGATCGCTGCTGCGTTAGTAATGTGACAGAGTCAGAATGGAATAGGGGATTGGGAGCTTCGTATATGTCAGGAACAGATAGACAAGTGATGCCTGTGGTTACTATTGACAATCAAATTATAGTTGGTTTGTTAACATAGAGAAATACTTGTCGCCAAGACTAGGAAGATTTCTGGTTTGGAAATCTGGCAAATAGCAAATGTATAGGCTATGCAGAGGTTGGTTCTTTTAGATTTTTTTTTTTTTTAACAAGAACACATATAGGTTAAAATGGTTACTGCAATAGCAGATACATAAAATGAACAAAGCATTGTGCATTGACAATCAATATACTGTAAAGCTGTCCAGTCCACTCCCCTCCCATCGCCATCCCTGCATGAAGTAGTCAAAAAGGGTCTGGGAGGAGGCCAGCAGCCATTCCCTGTGAGCGCAGATCACCTGACATCGCCACTACCTCCCTTAAAGAGAACCAGAGATGAAGCACCCTCATGTATTTTATTACATTTATCAGTGGGAACATGACAGTAAACACCTACCCTGCTTTTAGTTTCATTGTTATCTGCTTAATTAGTCTATTAGCAACTGTGATAAGAATCCACCGACTATTCAGTCGAGGTTTGACCTGGAATCATTATAGCTGAGTCACTCTTCTGTGGAGTCCTGTCAAGCCCAAGCCTTCCCCCTCCTGGCTTAGATCTTCTGCTTTGCATACTGAGAGCTGTGATGACTGGGAGGGGCTGCTGCTCCTGAGAGAGAAGCTCTGTGGCTGTAATATGATCTCTGTGTGCACTAGATTCTCATAGGAATGAAACTGCAGTTATTATCAATGACACTTCCTACAGGCAGATCATACCAATATGAAAGCACATAGATGAAAGGCTGCATTTAGCCTAGATAGCAGCATAGTCTCATATAGCCTAGACAGCACATCCAGAACAACTCATATAACCCGGAAGGAGAAGGGATATGAGCCGGCGGCCATATTTGATTTTTCCTGGAGCAAAAATGGATAAAAACACTAAAAAAGGCACACCAGAGCGGCAAAATTATCAGGTAGAGCATTTATTCTTTACAAGCTATCAACTGATATGTTTATTTTGTGTGAAACGTTCATCTCTGGTTCCCTTTAAAAAGGAACTTTACCAAAAGATAGTAGTACAGGAAAAAAAAGTTAATACATTGTAAAGTGAGAAGATAGAATAGAAGTAGAAGATAGATAGAAAATGATTGATACTCACTGTGTAATTTGTTCATGTCGTCTGATCCACTGTGAGCCTGCAGGTCATCATTTTTACTACTGGTAGGTAAAAAAAACAACAGACAGCTCCAACTGATATATAACAGCCATTATTTCTTACAATGCAACGAAGGTTCACAGACAGAAGGCTGTCAGGGCCATTGCACTAACAACACACTGTGGGAGGGGTGTCACCACGATATCAGCCATACAGATGACCCTGCTGATCTAGTCGAGAAAAAGATAAAGATTTCTCGTGGGAAAGGGGTTATCAGGGTTATTGCTTGTTTAAATGTGGAAGGGAAAATGCTATAGAGAGGTTGGAAATAGTGGTTAGAGCAGGAATGAAGGGAGAGTAGAGCTGGGGTATAAGATAAGAAGGAATAGGGTCCAGAGCACATGTAGTGAGATGAGCTTTAGAGATTAGTGAAGAAAGGCGCTGTTCGGTTAACCACTTGAGGACCCACCCTTTACCCCCCCTTAAGGACCAGCGCTGTTTGTTTGGATCTGTGCTGGGTGGGCTCTGCAGCCCCCAGCACAGATCCGCGGCCACACAGAGCGATCAGATCGCCCCCCTTTTTTTCCCCCTATGGGGATGATGTGCAGGGGGGTCTGATCGCTCCTACCTGCAGGCATGTTGCGGGGGGAGCACCTCAAAGCCCCCCTCCACGGCGACATTCTCCCCCCTCCCTCTCCTACCTGCTCCCCCGGGAGATCTGGGCTGCACAGGACGCTATCCGTCCTGTGCAGCCAGTGACAGGACGTCCCCTGTCACATGGCGGCGATCCCCGGCCGCTGATTGGCCGGGGATCGCCGATCTGCCTTACGGCGCTGCTGCGCAGCAGCGCCGTACAAATGTAAACAAAGCGGATTATTTCCGCTTGTGTTTACATTTAGCCTGCGAGCCGCCATCGGCGGCCCGCAGGCTATTCACGGAGCCCCCCGCCGTGAATTGACAGGAAGCAGCCGCTCGCACGAGCGGCAGCTTCCTGATTAATCAGCCTGCAGCTGGCGACGCAGTACTGCGTCGCTGGTCCTGCAGCTGCCACTTTGCCGACGCACGGTATAAGCGTGCGGTCGGCAAGTGGTTAAAGAACCACCATCGCGAAAATCATAACAATTTAAAATAACGTAAACACATACAAAGTAGTACGTTTCTTCCAGAATAAAATGAGACAAATAACTTTTCTCCTATGTTGCTGTCACTTACAATAGGTAGTAGAAATATGACAGAACCAACAGGTTTTGGACTAGCCCAGCTCCTTATGGGGGATTCTCAGGATTTTCTTTACTTTTAAAAGCACTTGGTGAATGGCAGTTGCTGTGCCTAACTGCCAAAAAAGTGTGCAAACAGGTAGGGGGCGGTCTGCATCTTTATATAAATTATTTTCAGGGATTGTCTCTTTAGAAATAATAAAGGCCATGTGGAGAATCTCCTATGAAAAGATGGACTAGTCCAAATCCTGCTGGTTCTGTCAGATTTCTACTGCTTAATGTCTGTGACAGC
The DNA here is from genome assembly GCF_040937935.1 of Hyperolius riggenbachi. NCBI lineage: Eukaryota > Metazoa > Chordata > Amphibia > Anura > Hyperoliidae > Hyperolius > Hyperolius riggenbachi. The sequence continues at coordinate 331,962,523 of NC_090650.1, forward strand.
AACATAGGAGAAAAGTAATTTATGGCTCATTTTACTTTGCAAGAAACATACTTTTTATTTGTATGCGTTTACATGTATTTTAGATTTTTCAATTTTCGCGATGGTGGTCCTTTAAAGAAGTGAAAGCCGTTACAGTGGGTGAGTGACCAGCCAGATAGAGTGGGGGGGGGGGGGGGGAGGAAAGGAGGCCTGGGAGAGCAACCAGGCAGAGGTGCGAAAGGTTGAATAGATGGTTAAAATTGGAGTAAGTAGGAGGTGCCCGGGAAGGAATCAGTATATCGATATCTATCAATAGCGCTATACTGTAGTATCCAACAATAATATAGAATAATATTAGGTTGTCCTACCTTAGAGTAGTCCCGTTAGGGAAAAAGGCGAGGAAAGGCTTGATAAATAAGGGTCAAATTTAATGGTGCACAAGACAACGCGTTTCGTGGCCACTGCCGCTTCCTCAGGTCAATATAAGTGCCTGTTAGGTTGAGTGTCCGAGTATCCGGGCGCCATTGAGACTAGATAGTTGGACTGGTGAAAGGGTAGCTGATAGACATGACAATGGGGAAGAGGTGGGGTGGAGTAGGGAGTTGAAGGTGTTAAAAAGTTGTTTATGGATTTGGGACTGTGAATAGATGAGGGAGGTGAAATATGACTGTTTTGCAAGGGAAATGGTGTCCCTGAGACAGTGCAACACTTTTTTATAATGCTGGTACACTTCTACAGTAATGCTTTTCCTTCACTGTCGCTCTGCCACTCTTGACTGACTTTTCAGTTGTTTAATGGGTTCAGTCAGTCAAGACTATTTGTTGATTTGGTGGGGCAAATGTTGGTGAGAAGGGCAGCTGAATTCATGACAGCAGAGTCTAAGTTGGAATAGTGATTGGATGCTGTCTCAGGGTCAGTGTAGGGTGACAGATTACTCAGAAATTTTAAAGAATCAGCCAAGGACTGGAGATCAAGGTTGCAACAAATCCTACATAAGTGAGTGGGATGCAGTGCTGGGGAAGGAGGAGACAGGGAGGGACAGATTGTGAATGTTATAAGCCTGTGATCTGAAAGGGGAAATAGAGGGTTATTAAAGATTGAAACAGAGAAAAGCCAAGTAAAGACTAGGTCAAGAGTGTGGCCATCTTTGTGGGTGGATGTAGAGGACCATTGGAGGAGATCATAAGAGGAGGCTAGTTTGAGAAGTTTAGTGACAGTAGGGCAGTTGGTATCAATGGGCACATTGAAGTCCCCGATAATGATAGAAGGTATGTCAGCGGAGAGCAACTGGAGAAGCCATGCAGTGAAGTGGTCTATAAACAGAGTCTGATCCTGGAGGACAATAGATGACAGCAATCTGGAAGTGGTGAGGGGAGTAGACACAGCATAAACCTCAAAATATGCAAGAGATAGTGAAGGTGCCTGTGTAGGAGGTTTGAAGGAATACGGTTCAAAAAGGAGAAACCCACCGTCCCCCTTTTTGCAATCAGATCTAGGAGTGTGGTTAAATTGAATTCCACCATATGAGGGGGTAGCCAGAGATACAATATAAGATGGAGTTTGCCATGTCTCAGTAAGGCCCAGGAAGGTGAAGGAGAAATTAAGGTTTTATGGACATCATGGGCCAATTTGTTAGCTACAGAGTGGGCATTCCATAGAGCACCAGATATGGGAGGGGGAGAATGGGTAAGAAAAGGAATGTTAATGAGGTTAATCAGGTTAGAATGTTTGTGGGTAAGGTAGGTATACGGATACAGAACCAGGATACACGAGGAATCTCCTCTAGATGCTGAGGGAATTGCTGTTTCTTGATAATCTCTTTCTTTGAATCTTTTTAACTTCATCTAATTGTTTTTACTTTTTTTAATGGGAGGTCTTCCACAGAGGAGAGGTCCATATCTTTTCTGCAGTCTAAAGAGCTGCCATGAGAAATAGCTGAAGAATCATTGGACACCAGTATGTTCCTAAGTGCAATCAGGTAGTCATGTAATGATTAGAGTTTGTGAGTGATTTCCATTAACAAGTAGTTCTATTTAAGAGGGGATTTGGTGTAGACCCAGTTTTATAACTATATAAGTTGCTATTAACAGCACAAAACAGATGTCAAGTCTTCTGCACCCAATTTCTGTCCATGTGAGTAATGTGTTCACATATCTAATTAGTTCATGGATCCGATACATTGTTAACTTACTATCAAGGACAGTTTAAGTTCTATTGTCATTTTAGTTAAATAGCTGGTGGTACTAATCCTGTATCCTCCATGTGAGTGTCTAGCGACTTTTAATTTTAGCATTCATTTTTATGGGTCCTTCTTGAGGCCTACGAATTATAGTGATAAAATCTTGTTTTTGTATATTTTTTGCAGTTACTTGTATCTTCATATATTATCATTTTCATCATTGTTTCATTGGGCATATTGTAAATACACGAATTGTTTTACTTGTTTAATTACTTTGACTTATTTAAACACTCTACACACATTTCCTCCCGTTGTCTGTCCACGTGAGTAAATGTTCTACCAGCCTCTGTGCACACTAGAAATTTTAATTTTGGAATAAAGTAATGACTTTAAATTGGATGTGCTTTAATTCCCCCTCTCCTGTTCTGGAACAGAAGAATGCTTTTTATTTAAGAATGAACTGCAGAGACTGAAGGGGTTTACACTTGTATAGTTTATGAAAGTGCACATTCCTCATTTGGCTATGGACTTACAAGGCTTGCGATATGTTCACTGGAGACCTCAATAGTTCTCCATGCACTGTTCAGTTTGTTTACAAGCAACTGAAGATTGTCCTATTTATTGTGATCAAGATTTAAGGTTAAAATTTAATTGTGCTGCCTACTTCCGGGTTTTCTGTACCCCATAATCCAGTGTAACCAATGACATGTCCAGACATCCGCCACTCATGTCATAGTATGGAAGAGCGGGCAAAGGGTCTGCGATCAGCTGCTGAATGAAACTCCGACATTTCTGTGATGTCTGTACGTTCTCTTCATGTTAGCATGGGTTTCCTTCAGGCACTTTGGTTTCCTTCCACATCCCAAATCACATACAAATAATTTTAATAGTTAAATGGATTCTCCAAAAATCACACAAATAATTTAATTGGCTTTTCACCTTTGTATAGTGCTTTTCTCCCCTCAGGCTTTAAAACTTCAGATTCTAAGGGCATTCTCAGTAGGCCATCCTGCAGTGTTAAGGAGTCCTGCCCAAGGACCCCTAATGAAAAGGTGCTGGCATCAACCAGGTTTTTTTGACATGCAAAAATTTCTGACTTGATGCAGAATTATGCAATTTTTTATTCAAATGTATGCATCTTGAAAATGGACCGATCAAAATTCGACCCTGGTGGGATTTGATCGGTTCATTTTCAAGCTGGGGAACCACTTAACATTCACTGATAATTAATTACAGGCCACTAAACGCGTGTGGCATTGAACATATCTAAGATCAAACAGATAAAAATCATTTCTAGTTCAAGTTTTGTCTGTATGGGAGATCTCATTTATCTGAGGCAGTCAAAACTTAAAACATGGCCGAGGTCGCAGCCATGTTGACAAAAAAAATGATTTATGGATGTAAAAATAAACATGAAATTGGCAGTGGGGAGCAGCGAAAGTGACAGCAATAACATTAGGGGGTCACACTGAAGACATACATATGTTTATACATATGTATTGTTGCATATGTTCCGACTCGCTCTCTGAACAATGAGCTGGGACACCTACATAGATGAGCAGATGCCTGGGCGGGAATGTGCAGCAACAGGGCGGAGATGGGCGGCAACAGGGCAGTCAAGGAGGCAACTGCTCTGCCTCTACCAGAAACATTATCTCTGACTTTAATGTTGGAGATATTACAGGCATATGGGGCTGGTGGTGACTGCAAGAGGATACTGAACCAGCATACAGGTATGGTGGCCTTCAAGGCACATACTGCTGCAGTCAGTGTAGATGTCAGGTTTTGGGTTAAATATCTCCTTTAAGTACTTAAAAGAAGAACATGGGTCCGATACAATTCCATTTTTCTTCTAAGTTTTCTGCTAGGAGAAAATTTGTGTCTTCTGTTTAAAATAACTTTTTAGCACTGCAATTGAAAAATTACCAAAAAGTAAGTGAAAAAGTACTATCAATTTTTTTTTCTTGCTTGCTGGTGGCTTAAATGCATTGTATTGATAAGATGCGAAAATATCACCTAGGAGAAAACCTGGAGAAAAAGTGAATTGAATCCGGTTCAATGTGAGGAAGCATTGGATCAGCTCTAAGCTACTGATCAGTTGGTCATGATCACATGACTCCATGCCTACCGTGCATCCTGTTTAAGCTGAAAAAGAAGAGACAAACAGAAATGCAGCATAATCACATGCTTGCAACCTGATACAGATCTCCAAATTCATCATATGACTTCATATTTTGCATATTTACCCTTAACGTTGCTCTTAGTTTAGGAGTATTGTTTAACCTTTTTCAGAAGCCACCCTATTATGAGTTTTTATAAATCACATATAATATATATACTGTAGGCCATTTATATTTATTTATGACAAAATCAAATAAAAAATACAATAACACTACTATGTTATTCTAATGTTTGTAATGTGTTTTTTTTTTTTAAGAAAAAAAGTTTTCTGGTTTAATCATGCCAGACCTTGTATTTCGCTGTCTTACTTTTGAAGTCAAGCTGTGACAAGTTCATTTCTGCAGATTTTTGTACGCTTTAGAAATCAATATGCTTCTTATTGCCATTACTGAACAGTTTGGGGCTTTGCGGCTAGCTAGCATGACAATAGATGCACTGCCTGGAACAAGTTTTAGTTAATTAGAGTCAATCAATCCAAACTTTGCTAAATTATTCATGTGAAACAATAGTATAATGAACTAAAGTCTGTGAGATGATTGGGAAATACAAATTATCGCACCCTGTTAAATTAAATGTGACTCTCTGAGAGTAAACCCATCCCCTTAAACGAGTACCTAGAGAGTAAGTGTGGAAAAGGTGAATAAGCATCACATAGTAAAAATAATAAACACGATTCATTGTCAAAAGACAGTTCATTTCATATTGACTTTCTCAAGGAAACAATGCAGCATACCTGCTAATCAGAATACAATGTAACTTGCAATCCACAGTACTGGCCCCTGTGGAATATGATTTGTCAGCTTTACATGTCTACATCTGTACTGAGAACTTGTTAAAGAGACTCCGTAACAAAAATTGCATCCTGTTTTTTTATCATCCTACAAGTTCCAAAAGCTATTCTAATGTGTTCTGGCTTACTGCAGCACGTTTTACTATCTCCATCTCTCTAATAAATCAACTTATCTCTCTCTGGTTCAATTTACATTACTATCTCCATCTCTGTAATAAATCAACTTATCTCTCTCTTGTCAGACTTGTCAGCCTGTGTCTGGAAGGCTGCCAAGTTCTTCAGTGTTGTGGTTCTGTGATGCATCTCCCCCCTCCAGCCCCCTCTCTGCACACTGCCTGTGTATTATTTAGATTAGGGCAGCTTCTCTCTTCTCTCTTATCTTTTACAAGCTGGATAAATCCTCCTCTGAGCTGGCTGGGCTTTCACATACTGAGGAATTACATACAGGCAGAGCTGTCTGCACTCTGCAGAAAGAAACAGCCTGACACTTCAGTGGAAGATAGCTGCAGGGGGAAAGAAACACACAAATGATCTCTTGAGATTCAAAAGGAAGGGTGTATACAGCCTGCTTGTGTATGATTGTATTTTCTATGTGTGGACATACTGTACATCAATCTACTTCCTGTTTTGGTGGCCATTTTGTTTGTTTATAAACAAACTTTTTAAAACTGTTTTTAACCACTTTTAATGCGGCGAGGAGCGGCGAAATTGTGACAGAGGGTAATAGGAGATGTCCCCTAACGCACTGGTATGTTTACTTTTGTGCGATTTTAACAATACAGATTCTCTTTAAATTGCTATCTGTCTGGTAATCAGATAAGTCAAGTTCCCAACAATTCAAATTAAATTTAAATTATAATGATAATATGAAGGCTGCCATTGGCATGACCTTTTCAAAAATGTAATTTTCTTGATCATCAGGTAGTTGTTTTTTTTATCACTAGTAGTTTTTGAGTAGATATTCTGTTAGTGGAGTTCACTTGGAAAGTGAAATTATCTTTGAAGAAAATAGTTTAGAGAATCTTTTTTATTTTATTTATTTTACTTTTTTCTTTTCATTTTGGTTTACTAATTATTTTGCTCTAACCTACACAAAAGAAGATCATGTTTTAGATCTTTAAGTCCAAACTTCTGGCTCATTGCCGTTCTCTTATCATGGTTGTCTGTGAAGGATGATTTTTTCCTTTATAGTTGACATTCTTTGACTGGTCAAAGCCAAGAGACTGTGACCAGCAAATGACTAAAATAATCCAATCAACTGCTTAGAAACCTGGCTATACATGAAAGTGGCATCCTTAATTTCTGGCTATCATAAGTGAAAGCAAAGAGGGAGGAGCAACATAAATATATTATATGAACAGAAAAGTAATAATAAAAATATGTTTTATTATTATACAGTTCCTAGAGGCTAAAACAGGAGTGGGGGGTACATATTGCATTTCCATTATATGGTTGACCTGTACTCATTTCTAAACCACTCATATGTGGTATGTAAGTCATACAAATCAAGTACAGAGTTCCCACTTTACTCCAGAGTCATTTTCCAAGAGGGGTTTGTGTAAATCAAACTTCCCTATGCTAATGTATACCAGAGTGAGTTCAGGACTAGAAGAGAAACTGGCTCTGATTGGCTAGGTAGATTAGACTTAGTAGGGAGTTTTACTTACAACTGTAGGGTTTGTTTTTGAATCCAGCAAAGTGAGCTAGTGGTTAAAGGGTCAGTGACAGTGTACCCCTGCAAAGCCATACCAGCCCACATGGTTTTTTAACATTTGCGATTACCTTTCACAAGGGGCAGCAAACCTTTCTACCTAATCCAACCCACACAACAATCTATTTCCTGACATTTAGGGACATGGGGACTCATGCCATTTGTTACCTTAATAGAATGTGGAAATAACATAAAGGATGCTTCCGGGGTGTCTAGTCCCCACTGTAATGGTGCAACCAAAGAGCACTCTCCAATTGAGGTTTAAAGAAGTTCTCCATGAGGTCCATCTGTTAATATAATGTGCTAATAACATAAATGATGCTTATGAGCAAGGGTGCAACACGATAACACTCCCAAAATGTGGTTTTAAACAAGTTCTCCATCAGGTTCATCTGACATGACCTGTCCTTGAATATAAATGTCTGTCTTCGTTTTATTTTAGATACAGTGCTTTACTGTGCATTATAGCAAGTAGACTGGTCAATTTCAATTAAATCTCCCATTAGGTTCTAAAAAGGCAGTCAGTAATGTAATACCTGCTGCTTGAGGAGGGGATCGGTCAGGCAAAAACAATGCAAAATATTAATGGCTGTTTCATATGCATAATGATTGAATTGTAAGCTATAATAAAGAAGATTTTAAACCTATGGCAGAGAAATGACCATTGTGTTGAGCACATGAATTGTGATGGAAGCTATGGACAGCTGAGAGCTGTTCAAGCCAGATTGAGGACTGTAACTGACAAAGACAGGTGTGTAGAGGGCAGTTATAGTGTTTTGGTCCAGGGATGAGAAGAGGGATTTAGTTTGTTTCCTCATGGATCACAAGTGTGTAAATAGTGAGAGAGAGAGAGATAGCAGAAATTTATCAGCACCTTACCAGATATTTTGGTCTCTCAGGATCACCTGAGCTGATAACACCCAAATCTGTTTCTCAGCTCCTGATTAAATCCCTATACACATGCTACATTAAAGTCGGCTGAGGTGGCCAATAGTGGCTGCCTCAGCCGATAGTGCGGCTTGTGTACAGCAGCCCCCGACCAGCGATCACAGCTTGGCCAGCAATCTACCAGGCGGATCAACTCAGCTGAGCAACAGCTGATACCTTTGTTGGTGCAGCTTGCCCCGCCCATCATGTGACGTAATATCAGTGCAAATGCATTTGCCCTCTGCTCCTCACATAGCATCAGAACGCATCATCAGCTGTACAGCTAACTCTGCATCTGTACAGCCTCTGTGCAGTGCTATCCACTGAGGGAGTGGGTCCCAATCCTCATCGGGTGATATCAATCGTGTGTACAGCCTTTTGCTACAGTAACAGCTCCCTTAACCCTCCTGGCGGTCTATTAAAAACCGCCAGGGGGCAGCGCAGCAGTTTTTTTTTTTTTTTTTAATCTTGTAGCGAGCCTAGGGCTCGCTACATGATAGCCACTGTGCAGCGGCATCCCCCCATCCTCTTTGATCGCCTCCGGCGATCAGGAAATCCTGTTCAAAGAACGGGATTTCCTGGAGGGCTTCCCCCGTCGCCATGGCAATGGGCGGGTTGACGTCACCAACGTCATCGACGTTGTGACGTCATCGAGAGTCCCGATCCACCCCTCAGCGCTGCCTGGCGCTGATAGGCCAGGCTGCGTAAGGGGTCTAGGGGGGGGCGCGGCGGATAGCGGCGAATCGGCGCGGAGCTGCGGTGATCGGCGTGCACACGCAGCTAGCAAAGTGCTAGCTGCGTGTAGCAAAAAAAAATTATGCAAATCGGCCCAGCAGGGCCTGAGAAATCTTCCTGCGTGGCTTACCCCGAACTACGTTCGGGGTTACTGCCAGGAAGGTTAAGCCCTCAGAACACAGGTGTCAACATCGAGGCCCATGAGCCAAACTTGGCCCGTCTCACAATTTTATGTAGACTGTTAAATAGTTACATAGTTATTTTGGTTGAAAAAAGACATACGTCCATCGAGTTCAACCAGTACAAAGTACAACTCCAGCCTGCTCCCTCACATATCCCTGTTGATCCAGAGGAAGGCGAAAAAACCCTTACAAGGCATGGTCCAATTAGCCCCTAAAGGGAAAAATTCCTTCCCGACTCCAGATGGCAATCAGATAAAATGCCTGGATCAACATCATTAGGCATTACCTAGTAATTGTAGCCATGGATGTCATTCAACGCAAGGAAAGCATCTAAGCCCCCTTTAAATGCAGGTATAGAGTTTGCCATAACGACTTCCTGTGGCAATGCATTCCACATCTTAATCACTCTAACTGTAAAGAACCCTTTCCTAAATAAATGGCTAAAACGTTTTTCCTCCATGCGCAGATCATGTCCTCTAGTCCTTTGAGAAGGCCTAGGGACAAAAAGCTCATCCGCCAAGCTATTATATTGCCCTCTGATGTATTTATACATGTTAATTAGATCCCCTCTAAGGCGTCTTTTCTCTAGACTAAATAAACCCAGTTTATCTAACCTTTCTTGATAAGTGAGACCTTCCATCCCACGTATCAATTTTGTTGCTCGTCTCTGCACCTGCTCTAAAACTGCAATATCTTTTTTGTAATGTGGTGCCCAGAACTGAATTCCATATTCCAGATGTGGCCTTACTAGAGAGTTAAACAGGGGCAATATTATGCTAGCATCTCGAGTTTTTATTTCCCTTTTAATGCATCCCAAAATTTTGTTAGCTTTAGCTGCAGCTGCTTGGCATTGAGTACGATTATTTAACTTGTTGTCAATGAGTACTCCTAAGTCCTTCTCCAAGTTTGATGTCCCCAACTGTATCCCATTTATTTTGTATGGTGCTAGACCATTAGTACGTCCAAAATGCATGACCTTACATTTGTCAACATTGAATTTCATCTGCCATGTATGTGCCCATATAGCCATCCTATCCAGATCCTGTTGCAATATGACACTATCTTCCTGAGAGTTGATGATTCTGCACAATTTTGTATCATCTGCAAAAATAGCAACATTGCTCACTACTGCATCTACTAGGTCATTAATAAATAAATTGAAGAGCACTGGACCCAGAACAGACCCCTGCGGGACCCCACTGCTAACAGTTTCCCATTTTGAGTACGATCCATTGACCACAACTCTTTGTTTTCTGTCCATTAGCCAGTTCCCTATCCATGAACACAGACTCTTCCCCAGTCCTTGCATCCTCAACTTTTGCACCAGACTTTTGTGGGGAACAGTGTCGAAGGCCTTTGCAAAGTCCAAGTATATCACATCTACAGCATTCCCAATATCCATATTAGTATTCACTACCTCATAAAAGCTGAGCATGTTAGTCAAACAGGCCTGTCTTTAGTAAACCCATGTTGATGCTGAGAAATAAGATTATTTTCAACTATGAAGTCATGTATAGTATCTCTTAGTAACCCCTCAAATAGTTTGCATACAACTGATGTTAAGCTTACAGGTAACAGCTTCAAAGGTGCATGATTGTAAGGAGTAAAAGACTGTAAATATTAATACACAATTTGGTTCACCACTGGCACTTAGACTGTTTTAGATTTTGTCTCTTCATGTGATTGAATTTGACACCCCTGCCTTAGACTATAAGCTCAAATAGGCAGCAACCCTCTTTCCCCTTATGTACTGCTGTGTAACTAGAGTTGGGCCGAACCTCCGATTTTAGGTTCGCGAACCGGGTTGGCGAACTTCCGCGGAAGGTTCGGTTCGCGTTAAAGTTCGCGAACCGCAATAGACTTCAATGGGGATGCGAACTTTGAAAAAAAAATTTTTTATGCTGGCCACAAAAGTGATGGAAAAGATGTTTCAAGGGGTCTAACACCTGGAGGGGGGCATGGCGGAGTGGGATACATGCCAAAAGTCCCCGGGAAAAATCTGGATTTGACGCAAAGCAGCGTTTTAAGGGCAGAAATCACATTGAATGCTAAATGACAGGCCTAAAGTGCTTTAAAACATCTTGCATGTGTATACATCTTTTAGGTAGTATAATTAAGGTACTGCTTCACACTGACACACCAAACTCACCGCAAATAGCTGTTTGTGTAGTGACGGCCGTGCTGGACTGGTGCGCACCATGGCGAGAGTGCAGGTTTTGGTGGCTTTACAGCCCATATGGTCGCCTGGCTGATGTAGCTGAATGACAGAACAGTGACTGTCCAGCTGATCAAATTTGGTCTGACCACAATGAAGCAACGACCCTATTATCTTTTGTGTGCCCCCCGAGACACTCATCTAGGCGCCGGTCATTGCTTCATTGTGATACGCAAGCCCCTTCACCACGGCAAGGTAATGATCACGAAGGGGAATGGGCGCATGTACATGCCTTTTCTTTTGTTGTTGCAGCTGCCCGCAGTGCAGCCAGAAAAATTAGGCAGTCATGTACACGCACCAGAAAAATTATTACAGCGGCCGCTGGTAGCAGCGGCCTAAAAAATTCAGCAATCCGCCTGGAGTCCCGGACCCTGTTGGTGGTGGCGGAGAAGGTAGTCAAGCGGCCTGCAGGCAGACATGCTGTGTGGAGGGACTGGGAGCGACTTAGTCTTCTTGGGGCAGGCCAGGCAGCCAGTCACACGGCGTGCAGGCAGAGATGCTGTGTGTGCGGGGACTGACTTAGTCTTGGGGCGGGCAGCAGCCCTCCGGGATTCATGCCTCATTCATTTTGATAAAGGTGAGGTACTTAACACTTTTGTGACTTAGGCGACTTCTCTTCTCAGTGACAATGCCTCCAGCTGCGCTGAAGGTCCTTTCTGACAGGACGCTTGCGGCAGGGCAGGAGAGAAGTTGGATGGCAAATTGGGACAGCTCTGGCCACAGGTCAAGCCTGCACACCTAGTAGTTCAAGGGTTCCTCATCGCTGTTTACAGCAGTGTCTACATCCACACTTAAGGCCAGGTAGTCGGCTACCTGCCGTTCCAGGCGTTGGTGGAGGGTGGATCCGGAAGGGCTACGGCAAGGCGTTGGACTAAAGAACGTCCACATGTCCGACATCACCATGAGATCGCTGGGGCGTCCTGTCTTTGACTGCGTGGACACGGGAGGAGGATTAGTGGCAGTGGTACCTTGCTGGCGTTGTGCTGTCACATCACCCTTAAAGGCATTGTAAAGCATAGTTGACAGCTTGTTCTGCATGTGCTGCATCCTTTCCACCTTCAGGTGAGTTGGTAACAGGTCCGCCACTTTGTGCCTGTACCGAGGGTCTAGTAGTGTGGCCACCCAGTACAGCTCATTCCCCTTGAGGTTTTTTATACGGGGGTCCCTCAACAGGCAGGACAGCATAAAAGACGACATCTGCACAAAGTCGGATCCAGTACCCTCCATCTCCTCTTGCTCTTCTTCAGTGACGTCACGTAAGTCAACCTCCTCCCCCCAGCCGCGAACAATACCACGGGAAGGTTGAGCAGCACAAGCCCCCTGCGACGCCTGCTGCGGTTGTTCTCCTGCCGCCGTCCCCTCCTCCTCCTCCTCCCCCAAAGAAACACCTTGCTCATCATCCTCTGAGTCTGACTCGTCTTCTGCACACGACTTCTCTTCTTCCTCCTCTTCCCCCCTCTGTGCTGCCGCAGGTGTTGAGGAAACAGCTGGGTCTGATGAAAATTGGTCCCATGCCTGTTCCTGCCGTAACGGTTCCTGGTCACGCTCATTCGCAGCTTCATCCGCCACTCTACGCACAGCACGCTCCAAAAAGTAAGCGTAGGGAATTAAGTCGCTGATGGTGCCCTCACTGCGGCTCACCAGGTTGGTCACCTCCTCAAACGGCCGCATGAGCCTGCATGCATTTTTCATCAGTGTCCAGTTGTCGGGCCAGAACATCCCCATCTTCCCAGACTGTTTCATTCTATTGTAGTTGTAGAGGTACTGGGTGACGGCTTTCTTCTGTTCTAGCAGGCGGGAGAACAGGAGCAGGGTCGAATTCCAGCGAGTCAGGCTATCGCAAATCAGGCGTCTCACCGGCATGTTGTTTTTCCGCTGAATTTCCGCAAAGCATGCCATGGCTGTGTAAGACCACCTCAAATGCCCACAGAACTTCCTGGCCTGCTTCAGGACATCCGCTAAGCCAGGGTACTTTGCCACAAATCTTTGAACAACTAGATTCATGACATGTGCCATGCAGGGTATGTGTGTCAGCTTCCCCATATGCAAAGCGGCAAGCAGATGGCGTGACACCGTCGTACCTGGCATGCAGCATAGGCCCTGCGGAGCCGGGGCTGTGTAGCTGGAGAGGAGAACTGCCACTCAGCCAAGGAGGAGGAGGACAGCAAAGTGCATGTAGCAGGAGGAGAGGAGGTGGCAGGAGGCCTGCCTGCAAGCCGTGGATGTGTCACAATTTGGTCCGCTGCGCCCTGCTTGCCATCGTTCACCACCAGGTTGACCCAATGGGCTGTGTACGTAATGTAGTGGCCCTGCCCGTGCTTGGCAGACCAGGCATCCGTGGTCAGGTGGACCCTTGACCCAACGCTCTTCGCAAGAGATGACACCACTTGCCTCTCAACTTCACGGTGCAGTTGGGGTATGGCCTTTCTCGAAAAATAATTCCTGCCTGGCATCTGCCACTGCGGTGTTCCGATGGCCACAAATTTACGGAAGGCCTCAGAGTCCACCAGACGGTATGGTAACAGCTGGCGAGCTAACAGTTCCGCCACGCCAGCTGTCAGACGCCGGGCAAGGGGGTGACTGGCCGAAATTGGCTTCTTCCGCTCAAACATTTCCTTCACGGACACCTGACTGCTGCTGTGGGCAGAGGAGCAGGAAGCGCTCAAGGGCAGAGGCGGAGTGGAGGAGGGTGCCTATGAAGGTGGAAAGGAGAAAGCGGCAGAAGCAGATGATGCACCTGAAGGAGGAAGAGGAGAAGGAGGGTGACTTTTCTTTTGTGTGCTGCTGCTGCTTTTGCTCAGGTGGCCATCCCATTGCGGTTTGTGCCTTTTCTCCAGGTGCCTTCGTAAGGCACTTGTCCCTACGTGAGTGTTGGCCTTTCCACGGCTCAATTTTTGTTGGCAGAGCCAACAGATGGCTTTGGTCCGATCTGAGACACACACATTAAAAAATTTCCACACCGCTGAGCCACCCTGGGATGTGGGCACTATGGGGACCTCAGCAGCTGATGCTGAAGGGCAAGTTGGCTGGCTGTACATAGGTGGCGATACATGGTGCCGGACACTGCCACCAGCTGTTTCTGACGAAGAGCTGCCCCAGCTTCTTTCAGCAACTTCTCTCCTCCTACTACTCTCTGAATCCCCCTCTGAACTGTCCCCCTCTTCATCTCCTCTATTGGGAACATACAGAGGATCCCTATCATCGTCATCATCGTAATCATCCTGCCCAGCTTAGCTTGCCTCAGAAAAATCCAAACATGCACCATCAGTAGGTCCTTCATCCTCCTTACACGTTACATCCATAGTGTTGCCGCGTAACTCAGACATATGAGCTGGTGAAAATTCATCTGGCTGTAACAATGGCTGTGCATCAGTGATTTCAACACTAAATAATTCTTGCGAAGTGTCAAATGCAGCGGAAGTGGTGCTAGTAGTAGCGCTGGTGGCTGAGCAAGATGAGGTGTTCTGTGTCGCTAAATACTCAACCACGTCCTGACAATCTTGGGAGGTGATGGGACGAGCCTTCTTCCGAGCACTGTACTGTGGGCCAGGTCCACACGAAATTACATTTACACGACCTTGCGCAGACCTGCCGGGTGGCCTTCCTCTGGCTCTGGCACTACCTCTTCCTCTACCTGTTTTGTCCATATCGGGTATGCACGGAGTGGTATATCACACTGCGTGCACTCACGTAGGTAGGTGGGTTCACTTAACTGCACAGGTATGCACACTGATGCGGTGGGTTCACTGAACAGAACAGGTATACAGTGGCGGGTTCACTGAATAGTACAGGTATACAGTGGCGGGTTCACTGAACACAACAGGTATGCAGTGGCGGGTTCACTGAACAGAACAGGTATACAGTGGCGGGTCCACTGAACACAACAGGTATGCAGTGGCGGGTCCACTGAACACAACAGGTATGCAGTGGCGGGTTCACTGAACAGAACAGGTATACAGTGGCGGGTCCACTGAACACAACAGGTATGCAGTGGCGGGTCCACTGAACACAACAGGTATGCAGTGGCGGGTTCACTGAACAGAACAGATATACAGTGGCGGGTTCACTGAACAGTACAGGTATACAGTGGCGGGTTCACTGAACACAACAGGTATGCAGTGGCGGGTTCACTGAACAGAACAGGTATACAGTGGCGGGTTCACTGAACAGTACAGGTATACAGTGGCGGGTTCACTGAACACAACAGGTATGCAGTGGCGGGTTCACAGAGCAGGTATGCAGTGGCAGGTTCACTGAACACAACAGGTATGCAGTGGCGGGTTCACTGAACACAACAGGTATGCAGTGGCGGGTTCACTGAACACAACAGGTATGCAGTGGTGGGTTCACTGAACAGGTATGCAGTGGTGGGTTCACAGAACAGGTATGCAGTGGTGGGTTTACAGAACAGGTATGCAGTGGCAGGTTCACTGAACACAACAGGTATGCAGTGGCGGGTTCACTGAACAGGTATACAGTGGCGGGTCCACTGAACAGAACAGGTATGCAGTGGCGGGTTCACTGAACACAACAGGTATGCAGTGGTGGGTTCACTGAACAGGTATGCAGTGGTGGGTTCACAGAACAGGTATGCAGTGGCGGGTTCACAGAACAGGTATGCAGTGGCAGGTTCACTGAACAAAACAGGTATGCAGTGGCGGGTTTACTGAACAGGTATACAGTGGCGGGTCCACTGAACAGAACAGGTATGCAGTGGCGGGTTCACTGAACACAACAGGTATGCAGTGGTGGGTTCACTGAACAGGTATGCAGTGGTGGGTTCACAGAACAGGTATGCAGTGGTGGGTTCACAGAACAGGTATGCAGTGGCAGGTTCACTGAACAGGTATGCAGTGGTGGGTTCACTGAACAGGTATGCAGTGGTGGGTTCACTGAACAGGTATGCAGTGGTGTGTTCACAGTACAGGTATGCAGTGGTGGGTTCACAGAACAAGTATGCAGTGGCAGGTTCACTGAACACAACAGGTATGCAGTGGCGGGTTCACTGAACAGGTATACAGTGGCGGGTCCACTGAACAGAACAGGTATGCAGTGGCGGGTTCACTGAACACAACAGGTATGCAGTGGTGGGTTCACTGAACAGGTATGCAGTGGTGGGTTCACAGAACAGGTATGCAGTGGCGGGTTCACAGAACAGGTATGCAGTGGCAGGTTCACTGAACACAACAGGTATGCAGTGGCGGGGTGGGGCTCCAGGGGCTAGTGTAGCCTAATTGGCTACACTGGGCCTGCTGACTGTGATGTAGAGGGTCAAAGTTGACCCTCCATGGTGCATTATGGGGCGAACCGAACTTCCGCAAATGTTCGCCTGCGGGACGCGAACGCGAACCACGGAAGTTCGCATGGAACCGTTCGCAGGCGAACCGTTCGGCCCAACTCTATGTGTAACATGGGTACATATTGTCCACCTCTATGTACAACTCGTGGTCATGATGATTTGTCCTTTATCTGTAATCAGTTGTTTTGTAACTATAGTTTGTAATCTCTACTGTACAGCGCCACAGTGTCAAAATAATAATACTGCAATATCAACTTAATGTGATCATCCTACAACAAATATCAAAAGGTGGGCTTTAGTAAGTATCAAATGGCTGACACATTTGGAAAATGTTTTTTTACCAAAGGAATAGCTGTGTGTTAGAGCTTTAAAAAGAACGTCTGATTTCCTGAAGCACCCAGCACTTGCTATAATCACTCAAACTACCTTGTTGAGTGGTTGTTGAGCTATGCGTAATTCTTGACACACAATTTATTTTATTGTACACCTACAATGTGCGATGTACTAATCACTCACTTAAGATGATTGGTCATTTGCTGCTAATCTATTTGTATTAGCACAAAACTATATATTACCATATTGATGCAGTTTATAACCTGTTAAATGAAAGTACTTTATGTTGTTTTGAGCATATTACCAATTCTACATAAGAAGACCTACATGTGAGAGAAATATATATATATATATATGGTTTCACTCACAAACATTATTTCAAAAAGATGTTTACATTATTTTTCAGAATGGTGTTTGCCATTTAACAGTGCTTATTGCTAATTTGTGCGTAAAGTTATACATCTACACCCTCAGGGAAATATGTTATATGCACTTTATAATAGGCATCTTATCATTTAGTGCTATGTGTACTTTATTATATTCACAACTGCACTGTATTTTTCCATAACTATTTATATATTTATCTCTATAATAAATACCTTGGCCCATATGCAATTCACTTGTCATATCAATGCACCTTGTCCTAAAATCCATTTTAAACCACCAGCAAGCAAGAAAATACTCAATATAAATTTGGTAGTACTTTTTCACCAACTTTTGGGTACTTTTACACTTGTAAAATGCTGAAAAGTTAGTTTAAAGAGAAGATGAAAATTATCTCCTAGGAGATGACTCAGGGAAAAAAGTGAATTTGTGTAAATAGAATGAACAATGAAAGCAAAGGATCATTAAACGAATCATGTGCCCATTAAACAATTTTGCCATTCGTACTGGTCAGTGACTTTCGTTAGACATAAGGGTCTGTGTGCAGTTCACTTTTTCACCTGACTTATCTCCTAGGAGATAGTTTTTTATGTTTGTTTAAAACATTCGGTACTTTAACAGGAAAAAGTAACAAAAAGTATGTGAACAAGTACTATTAAAATTATTTTGAGTATTTCTTGCTTGTTGGTGGTTTAAAAGATATTTCATTGACAAGTTGTGAAAATATCTCCTAGGAGAAAACTCAGGAGAAAAAGTGAATTGCATATGGGCCAAAGGCCCTCCATTAAATTCACTTTTTTCTCCTAGGAGATAATTTTTCATCTTCTATTTAAAATATGGAAAACTACCAAGAAGTAGGGGGGAAAGTGCTAACAAAATTATTCTGAGTACTTTCTTGCTTGCTGGTGGTTAAAAAAAGCAAAAATCAGTAACCCTTTGCACGCTCGCATGCAAATGTTCAAACAAATGCATTCACAGATTCACTCATCCAGGCACCACTGTTATCCCTACAGCTAAATTAAATGCCAGGGTCTTAGTTCACAGAAGAATGCATTATTTTGCTTAGTCACCTACACTGTGCAGAAGTACCCAGGTACACGTAGGTGTCCTAACTCTGGTCTTGTAACATGCATAGTGCAGACATGCAAACATTCATTGCATCAAACCTATCTAGGGATTAGGAGCACACATCCTGACGTCCTCTCATGGGACAGCTAGTGCATCATACCAATCGCACAAGGGAGCTAACATAATGTATCCATGCGCACAATGCACATACACCAGCATAAGCTGTGTACATGCTGACAAAAAAACACAAACAGGGGAAGGAGGGAGTGCACTAGATTAAAACCCTGGCCACATAGGTCCGTAACAAGAAAAAAACATAAGTCCAGGCACATCGCCTCTAGTTAGGACATTTAAATAAGTCATTTAAGGAAAGGGAGGTGCTAAAGGGGGTGTGGTCAGAAAAATAGCAAAAATCAGTAACCCTTTGCACGCTCGCATGCAAATATTCAAACAACTGCATTCACAGATTCACTCAACCAGGCACCACTGTTATCCCTACAGCTAAATTAAAAGCCGGGGTCTTAGTTCACAAAGGAATGCATTATTTTGCTTAGTCACCTACACAGCGCAGAAGTACCCAGGTAAACGTAGGTGTCCTAACTCTGGCCCTGTAACATGCATGAGATGTCCCATGAGAGGACGTCAGCATGTGTGCTCCTAATCCCTAGATAGGTTTGATGCAATGAATGTTTGCATGTCTGCACTATGCATGCTACAGGGCCAGAGTTAGGACACCTACTTTTACCTGGGTACTTCTGCGCAGTGTAGGGGACTAAGCAAAAGAATGCATTCCTTTGTGAACTAAGACCCCGGCTTTTAATTTAGCTGTAGGGATAACAGTGGTGCCCGGATGAGTAAATCTGTGAATGCATTTTTTGAACATTTGCATGCGAGCGTGCAAAGGGTCACTGATTTTTGCTATTTTTATGGCCACTCCCCCTTTAACACCTCCTTTTCCTTAAATTACTTATTTAAATGTCCTAACTAGAGGCGATGTGCCTGGACTTATTTTTTTTTTTTTTTTTGCAGGTGGCTAAAAGGCATTTTTTTATAATGGGAAATATCACCTGGAAGAAAACATTTACTATTTATTTATTGTATTTATAACGTGCCAACGTATTACACAGCGATTGACATTAGTTAGGGTTACAGACAATATTTAGGGGTGACATACAGCAATAAGACAATACAGGAATACATGCAAACCAGATCACACAGCACAGTATGAGTACAAGATAATGCTTTTCCAGTCACTGGATGGGAGCATGGAGATTAGGCAAGTCAAGTTCACTCAAGAGTTCACTCAGATCCATAGGATGGGTGTACAGTAATGGAGGTGCGTGAACAGGTAGGAGACTTAAGGAGGAGGTCAATCTAGAGGGAGAGGTAGGGACACGAAAGGTAGGGGACCAGAGTTCACCTGCCACCAATCCATAGGAGAAAAAGTGAATTGAATAAGGGCAATGGGCTCTCCATATGATGATTAACATACTTATACGTACTGGGCACCTCTACTGTCATTAATGTTGGTGTTTGACATCCGTGACAAATTTGCCCAGTTTAAGACTATAGTTTGCAGGAATGTAATACTAATATTGACACAAACACCATTCAGCAGCTTGTAAATCAACCTGCATGTTAGAGATTAGGGGATGATAGACATATAGACAGATAGAAGTGCAAAATATTTCATAGTGTAAAATGAACAAAATGACCTCCCTTCTAAAATACTTCAAAGTCTTCGATGTTCCAGGTAACAGACTTTGTCCATCTTACAGGAATAATAACGTCTGACGATTACAACAAAACTTTCATAATTGCAAAAGGGATGTTTAGACAAAAAATGAATAAGATTGGAAAAAAAACAAGCATTAAAAAAAACAACTTTTGCTTCCTGATGGAGATAGGTAAAGCAAGTAGAAGAGAATAATACGCCATATGTATTTTAAATAGGAACAAGAAGTTGCCCCCAGACACAGCAAGAAGATGATGACAGATGGAGGAAAATGTGTCATGATCACACCTGCAGGCTTCTGTGAGTCTCATTTCATTCCAGCTCTACCCTGTCATATGGGTGCTTGTGAAGCGATTTCAATGATTTGGTAAACAGATGTGGAGCCAAACTGCCAGTGTCATATCATTCTGCATTCAAAGCTGGAAATCAAGAGACCGTAATACATAGATCCTCTCAGACATTTCTGTAAAAGACTATTAAATGTCAGCTTTGAATAAGCACTGTCTGCATATGTAATATACAAACCAGTAAATGCCAACTCTACTATAACAAACATATTTCAGTTGTGCGTGAATGTTGGTAACATAAATGACATACACAATCTCTTGGGGGATCCAGTGGCAACGTGATTCTGCCAGATTTTTCAGGACTCCCAGGGGAGCAGTCACTACAAATCCAAATCATAGTGTCAGTTCTCAAATGGATTGTCTGTAAAGTATGAAAAAGTAATAACTGGACAGTTCAGCTGAGAAATAATGACTCCTTTCTTATTGTCCTATAGGATGAGGCACATACATGTAGTACTGCACGGATAGCTAGCCATACTTCAAGACATGTGAAAACATGGCAGGTAATGAGCTCTACAACTAAAGCGCAATACTCACCATGATGTCACCATGGCATACCATGGGAATGCATGATGTCACGCAATGTTACATGACGGCACCAACGAGAAGTCAAGCAATCGCGGTGCTTTGCGTGGAGTCATCGGGGATCTCACAGATTTTATCCGCCATGGTGGTCATTATGGCTGCATGCCGCTAAACGTTGTTCACATGATCACGCACCCGTCCACACATCATCGCTCAAAAAATGATGGTTGTGAAAAAAATCATCTGGAAAATCGCGTAGTTGGTACGGGCTTTAAATCCCTAAACTTACTTGAAGTTACCCATTAAAGGGGCACTATGGCGAAAAATTGTAAAATGTAAAATATGTGCAAACATATACAAATAAAAAGTACATTTTTTTCCAGAGTAAAATGAGCCATAAATTACTTTTCTCCTATGTTGCTGTCACTTACTGTAGGTAGTAGAAATCTGACAGAAGCGACAGGTTTTGGACTAGTCCATCTCTTCATGGGGGATTCTCAAGGATTTATTTATTTTCAAAAGCACTTAGTGAATGGCAGTTGCTCTGTCCAACTGCCAAAAAACTGTGTAGCAAGCAGGGAAGCTGGTTAGCATAATTGTTTAAATCCTTTTTAGGGAATATCTTTATAAAGAATAAAAGCCTTGCTGAGAATCCCCCATGAAGAGATGGACTTGTCCAAAACCTATTGCTTCTGTCAGATTTCTACTACCTACTGTAAGTGACAGCAACATAGGAGAAAAGTAATTTATGGCTCATTTTACTCTAGAAAAAAATGTACTTCTTATTTGTCTATGTTTGCACATATTTTAAATTTTACAATTTTTTGCCATAGTGCCCCTTTAAAGGAAACCTAAATTGAGAGAAATATGGAGGCTACCATTGCCTACTCCCTAGTCTTGCTGTTATATACCTCTGCCTCGAATACTTTCTAAATCACTTTTCCAGAACAGCTGATCTGCATAGTAATTCTAGATCAGTGATTTAGAACATTTTAGAGGCAGAAGAACATAAAAGCCAGAGAAGGAAGCCTCTGTTTTATATGTAAAAGTAAGCAAAACATTTTGAATCAGGATGCTACAATTTATTAGCTAATTTCAAAGAAAAAGAGGAAGCTTTCAGCTAATCGGCCGTCTTCAGACTCTGTTCCTGTATGCTGACAAGATGTTAGTAAACACAGCTTCTATACATTTAACAATTATATATTGATGTTAAATGTATATAAGCTCCCTTGTTTAACATGTTGTCAGCAGACATGAACAGAGTCTGAAGAAGGCTTATTAGCCAAAAGCTTCCTCTTTTTCTTTTAAATTATCCAATAAATGGTATCATCCTGATTTGAAACTTCTTACTTTTACTGATGTCTAACACGGTACAATACTCTATCGCTACACATAAAAATGAAGGGACTGTTCTTTTAAAGAGCTGGACTACACCTGGTCCTGAGATGATCCACACCTACTGGCTAAAGGAGAAATATCATGTACAGGTATATACACACTTCTAGCAATTTACATTTCTAATACTTACAGGACACAGCTGTGCCCTGTATGGCATATATCTTAACATAATAATAGTACATACATTAGAGAGGTGTGCTTTATGAACATAATGGAAATGATGGAAGGATAAAATGGAAATAATAAAGGATATACTGGTAATTTAAATGATTTTCTATTGTCTACCGATGTAGGAATCTAATCAGAGTCTGAGATATAATACTGTCATTTTTATTTTTGATTGATGCAGTAATATGGGCTTGACCTGATTTGCACTTTCAAGGTAGTTGTTACAGGTTTTAGTTTCTGTCATTAACTGGTTACAATAAAGACTAATGAGACTGAACCTATTTACCTGAGAGAAGAAGCAGTTATGGGGTGTATCATCAACTGTATAAACATGTAAATACTGTAGACCATTTAGAAAATACACTGCTCAGTTGCTATGTTAATATCTTTATGTTTTCATGAGGAGAAACGTTTATTTCTGCAGACGTATGAAGAGTTTTATGTCTTCCTCTGTCCTGACTATATAACTTTTTGTTTTCAAGTTCTAAGTTAAAGAAGAACATTTTTTTCAAGCAAACTGCACTGTAGATGTCACCACTCCATTTAGTGTAAAAATAATAAAATATTGGGACGGAAGCACCCTAAAAATGTATAATTATTTAAATGATTAAAACCATTTAAAAGGCAAGAAAAACAAGATGAGGGCTAATATAAAATATAAAAATAACCTATTGAAAAACACTGACAATGGGTTTCACAGGCATCCACGTGCTTCCTCAGGTCATTAAAACAGTGTGTCAAAGTAAGAGCTTGGAGCTTGACCCGAGGAAGCAGATGGATGCCAGCGAAATGTGATGTCCAATGTTTTTAAATGAATTATGTTTTTATCTTGTAATATTTTTTTTCTTGGGGTACATTTTTCTTGCCTTTTAAAGTTTTTAATCGTTTTATACGCCTTTGGAGTGCCTCCATCCCTATTTTGCACCTCTGAACCCCCCACTGGAGTCAGTCTTTAGTGTAGGCAATTGTTTGTTCTTCCATTTTCCCATCTACTATCACCTTTTTTGCTGTGGGATTTAACCACACCAAAGCAAGTCAACCCTCTCTCGGTAGTCAGTTCCACCACTTTCAAGCTAAAATCCATAGATGCCGTTCTTCTACCTGGTTTTATGATTACCCTATTTGTTATCTTTTCTTTGTGCATTACTGTACATACTACACCATATGGGGCCCCGGTTCTCTCTGTTTTGATTTATTCCCCCTGAAACAACAGGTGTTCCAGACCCCCCATCATTAATAAAGTACTTTGGCTCACATTTTAAGACTTGTTTTTACAGCACATTAATAGTGGCAGAAAGCATATTCAGTACTTGTGGAGCAGCTCAGAGCAGCATTGAGGGAGGACTTTCACAGTGGCTGCTTGCATTACAGAGAGGGCATGGGGGCAGGGCAATGACCTCTGACCTCAGATCAACATCTGTGTTAACAGCATTAGCTTTATGAACACCATACTGGGTGGCTATATACAGTAGCACATTTTTGAGTTATTAGATGTAAATGGAGCAATGCAAATCTGTTTCTAGCAAAAGATATCTTGAAGCTTGAATTTTCTTTGTTTCACAACTTTAGTTCAGATTTAATAAAAGACACAGTGCTTGAATCCATTTAACAGAAAAGAAAAATGTTTTTTTTTTTTTTTTTAAATGAATCCAAAGACAAAAAAAATGGATCTCTTATTTCTGATGATGCAGTGAGGCTGAATCAAGTTATACAAAAGATATCACATTTCCATAGTTCCCTTTGAAATAACTCCCACATGAGCTACACTATACATCTTCAGTTGTATATTCATCTTTAGTAGTAGTATACATGAGACCACACTGGGAGATTTCTTTTTCATTGAACACTGTAAATGCATAAGCAAAATTGTATGATTTCATGGTATGGAAATTACCATAGTTTAATGCAAACTCAACTGCTGAACTCAGATTGCAAGTTTTACTTTGCACAGTTATCTGTCTAGGAATGCAGAGTTGGGATCGCTTGTGACGAGTATTTGAGTGAGCTAAAACACTGTTTTTTTATAGGGGATTAATGCATTTTAGCCTGTGTCTCAAATATGCCACTCATAGGCTTGTAAAACAAAGCAGTGTGTAATTAAAATTTAAAGGACTACTACAAATGGTAAAGTCGTAAAATTCAAAATACATGTCAACTCATGTATTTAAAACATGTGTCCCAAAGTAATACTGTATGCACTACATTTTTTTCCTACATCACTGTCAATCACAGTAAGTAGTAAAAAAGCTGATAAATCTGACCTGGTTTTGGACAAGTCCATCTCCTCGTGGGGGTTTCTCATCGTTTCCTTTATTCTTTTCCCAAACGCTCCTCAGGAATAGTCTACACACAGATACCAGTCAGCCTCCCTTCTTGTTTGGATGCTATTTTGGCAGGTGGAATAAGTAACTGCCATTCAGTAAGTGTTTTTAAAAATGCAGAGAATCCACTATGTGAAGATAGACTAGTCCAAAACCAGACAGATGTTACATTTTTACTATCTACAATAAGTGACATTGACCTAGCAAAAAATGTAATGCATAAGGAATTCTACTTTAGGACAAATGAACAGCTTATAGGTATGTATTCTAAGTTGTTACAATTATTTACGCTAGTGGTCCTTTAAGGACTTTTGAGATAAGGGAAGCAAAGGCCTCCATAGGCATTACACAACAGTTCACCCCGCAGGTCATTTCAAATGGACTGGACTACAATCTTATGTTCCTGGGAGTAAAGAATGTCTGCCACATGAGCGATGTTATGATGGAAGTTGTTCCTCCTTATGCATCAAAATCATTGTCACTATAATCCCCTAAATAAAACAGTACTTCGTGACTGCTTATCCTCCCTCCCTTCTCCTTAGATATTAAGAGATTGTATATCTGATCTGAAAAATCGTGATAACATCACAGTCAGACATCGTACAGCCTTGACATTAGGTCTTATAAATTTTTTTCAAACCAAGATGAAACAGGAAATGATGTATTGAACTTGTGACCCCGGCTTTTCTCTTGAAAGTAACACAATGGCCTTTTATTAGTCCGTTATTTATTAAATTTTTTAAAGTTTCAGATATATACTATTTTAGATTACATTTAATTATTGGCAAAAAAAATGCTTTATTTTATAGCTTTACAGTTCTCATCCAGGTTGCAGCCATATTGTTCACTTTGCAAAGCAGGAAGGAGTCTCTAAAAAAAACAGCAATGCCTGCATATCTACAGGCAGTGGAGGTAATGGCCTTTTATGTATAAGTTATTCATCAGTATCTTTATACTACTCCAAAACATAAAAAAACAGGATGTTAAGATGAGATTTTATATTGCCTGCCCTATGTTTAGGACTTTAACCTGTAACCTAGTTGGTGGCCTTGGTTTGTTTCTTTTACTTTACCACAGAAGCCTGTTTATTCTCTTGTTTGCGTGCTATTAACAATATTCTCAAAAAAAAAACAGAAAATAAATGGCAATTTCTCGCACAATAAAAATAAGACATAAAACTATATGTTGTGACCTCTGACCTGTGTCCAGCCTGGTCATATCTGTGAAGTTTTTTACCCATTTGTGTCAAGCTGAGCATTTTTTTTTTTGCATAATATTTACCTCAAGCTTGCTTCAAGCTAATGTCTTAATAATTTTCACTCCTTTCTCAGGTCCTTACCACAAAGGACTTGACTAATGATCCGTGGACAAAATGAAGCATTTAAATTTATTCATTAATCATTCATCTCCAGCTCATTGAAAACTTTAAACTTCTTCAAAATTAAGATAGAACACTGAAGAGTGATTGAGGGAGACAGCTCCCCACGAGCTAAAGAACAGGAAAAAAAACACGTACAGGCAAAAATCGTAAACAGGGAAAAAAAACGTACAACAAAAATAGATGACGGCGGGCATCACCACCGATCACACGGGTATTAGGATCATTACAGTTTATATAAACTTTAACTACTCCTTCCAGAAGCCTTTATTCGGGCCAACACAATGGGGAAATCTGGGGAAGCGTACAGTCACTGTCAACACCGCCAGTAATTATTCTCTCTTCCAATTAATGGTGACATAGATTAATTATCATGCAGGAGAACAGAGGCGCCAAAAGGATAAAAGGAAGCTAAATGAGCTTAAAAACCAAATTCTTGGTAAATAGAGGAGGTAGTGGTGGACTTACCTCCTCCAAGTAGACACACAACGACTGTAGTAAAGACAGTCAATATATTTTATTTATGAACTCCAAATATGCAACGCGTTTCGCAGGTTTGATCCCGCTTCATCAGGCAATAACAACGGAGCAATAGCTGTAAACAGAGATAATTGGCTCATAACCCATGTGTAGTCATACAGTCATTAAATTGTATAAAAATAAAAATATATATAAAAACTATAAATAAATATCAAACATCAGAGGTGAAATAGGTATTAAAAAGTGGGGGTGATTGGGATAAAGACAGTGGAACAGGTAATTGTGAGCAGTGATGAGCAAAACTGTTAATATTCTTTTCACATAAAATCTTGCAATAATAATGCTTAATTCAAATTTTAAGTAAACAATTTTGGGGAAAAAATTCCCGTTAAATTGCGCGGTTTTTGCGTACATTGCACATATTCACGAAAAAAACACCGATCTTTTGGGCTAGAATAAAAATTATTGTTTCAGACGTTTTGCGCTAAAATATAGTTCTATACGTTTTTACAATAAAATATTGATCTTGTGTATTTTTGCGCTAAAAGCAAAGAATGTAAAAATCAAAGATAAACCTCAAATCAAAAACCGAATTCTCAATGCAAAAGTTCACAAGCAATTGAAAACATGAAGGTATCATAAAGAAAGACAGCTGGGACTTACCATATGTGGTCAGTAGAAGAGCCAGGCACCTCTGTGAGGGCTCACTTCCAGGAGTGCTCATTTATACTACTTTGGGGGTTGATTGACCAATCACAGTGCTTGGTAAATGTGCTGAGTCATTCTGCACATGTGCAGATGAAACTAGCAGTTGCTGGTGCCATTTTGGAATAGGGCAAGAGTAAGGGCAAGTTCATTTTAGTGATGCAGTGCCATCTAGTGGTGGATTGTGATATATGTATATAGGTGATTGTATGAAAAAGTGCATAGTAGAGCGTAACAATTACCTGAACAGATAAAATAAGTACCTGCAAGACAGGTTAAAATGATGTGATATATGTAGAATAATAAGATAATCAAAGAATATTAAAAACGCATACTATAAAAATATATAAAAACCTCTAAGAAAAGCATGATATAAAACACTAGGAAAAATTGTCACATCTGTGTCACTTGATGTTGTAGCATCATGATATAAATAACCATATTGTTGTCTATCCATCCATACGTTTTTACAGTTTTGTGGCACTGTATTGATCATAATTTACAGTAAAAATTATAAAACTGTAAAATCATAACATCAGAAATTAAAAAATTAAAAGAGAGGACTAGATAAAAGTGTGAACGGAACAGTATGAATATATTGCTTACAAAATTAATAGATTTTTTCTAGGACCTCGTTTAATCCTTCTGGAGCGAGTGTCCTAAGAGTCTGGATCCAGTACATTTCTAGTTTTTTGAGTTTCTCAAATGCCGCTGGTTCTGATTCGTTAATGGTGTCAATTAAGGTGATGGAAAAAGTGTCGGGTTTGCTCTGGTGCATGAGGTGAAAGTGACGTGAAACACTGTGCATGGGAAATTTATTAAGAATGTTCCTTTTATGTTGGCCGATTCGGCTCCGGGCTTCTTGAGTTGTTCTGCCAACATACTGGAGATGACAGGCACAAGTAATCACGTAAATAACGAATTTGGACTGGCAGGAGATGTGTTTCTTTATGGAGTAATGGGTATTGGTGACAAATGATTTAAATGAGGAGGTATTGGAGACAAAGGTGCATGCTAGACAACGGATGTGGTTGCAGGACCAGGACCCTGGTGTGGAGGGGGCTTGGTTAGGTGTACTTTCAGTTTTGTGGCAGCGGAGTCTGCTGGGGGCTAGTAAGTTACGGAGGTTGGGTGCTCTTCTATAAGTGATGAGTGGCTTATTGGGTAGAATGGGTCTGAGGTATGGGTCCTGGAGTAAAATTTCCCATCACACTCATCCCCGCATTCATACAATTTCTAAACTCAAACAAAGCCGGCCTTCAATTCACCTCACAACATCACCCTGTATCCATCGACTTCCTGGACCTAACGATTTTCACTGAACACAGTAAAATCAAAACCAAGACCTTCTTCAAATCCGTAGACTCCAACAACTACATCCACTTCAATAGCTTTCATCACAGACCTTGGACCCAAAATACACCCTACAGCCAGTTCAGACGCATACACAGAAACTGTACCGATAACCATGATTATATTACACAATCCAAAACACTTACCAAGAAATTTACTGCTCGAAAATACCCGAAAAAACTCATCCGTGATGCATGCCATAAAGCTAAACAACCCTCCATTTCATACCCAATACCCAATCCTAATACTGATGCAAATCCACCCCCCAGATTCATCACACAATTTAGCAAAGAACACCAGGGCATCAGATCAATACTCAACAAAAGATGGGAAATTTTACTCCAGGACCCATACCTCAGACCCATTCTACCCAATAAGCCACTCATCACTTATAGAAGAGCACCCAACCTCCGTAACTTACTAGCCCCCAGCAGACTCCGCTGCCACAAAACTGAAAGTACACCTAACCAAGCCCCCTCCACACCAGGGTCCTGGTCCTGCAACCACATCCGTTGTCTAGCATGCACCTTTGTCTCCAATACCTCCTCATTTAAATCATTTGTCACCAATACCCATTACTCCATAAAGAAACACATCTCCTGCCAGTCCAAATTCGTTATTTACGTGATTACTTGTGCCTGTCATCTCCAGTATGTTGGCAGAACAACTCAAGAAGCCCGGAGCCGAATCGGCCAACATAAAAGGAACATTCTTAATAAATTTCCCATGCACAGTGTTTCACGTCACTTTCACCTCATGCACCAGAGCAAACCCGACACTTTTTCCATCACCTTAATTGACACCATTAACGAATCAGAACCAGCGGCATTTGAGAAACTCAAAAAACTAGAAATGTACTGGATCCAGACTCTTAGGACACTCGCTCCAGAAGGATTAAACGAGGTCCTAGAAAAAATCTATTAATTTTGTAAGCAATATATTCATACTGTTCCGTTCACACTTTTATCTAGTCCTCTCTTTTAATTTTTTAATTTCTGATGTTATGATTTTACAGTTTTATAATTTTTACTGTAAATTATGATCAATACAGTGCCACAAAACTGTAAAAACGTATGGATGGATAGACAACAATATGGTTATTTATATCATGATGCTACAACATCAAGTGACACAGATGTGACAATTTTTCCTAGTGTTTTATATCATGCTTTTCTTAGAGGTTTTTATATATTTTTATAGTATGCGTTTTTAATATTCTTTGATTATCTTATTATTCTACATATATCACATCATTTTAACCTGTCTTGCAGGTACTTATTTTATCTGTTCAGGTAATTGTTACGCTCTACTATGCACTTTTTCATACAATCACCTATATACATATATCACAATCCACCACTAGATGGCACTGCATCACTAAAATGAACTTGCCCTTACTCTTGCCCTATTCCAAAATGGCACCAGCAACTGCTAGTTTCATCTGCACATGTGCAGAATGACTCAGCACATTTACCAAGCACTGTGATTGGTCAATCAACCCCCAAAGTAGTATAAATGAGCACTCCTGGAAGTGAGCCCTCACAGAGGTGCCTGGCTCTTCTACTGACCACATATGGTAAGTCCCAGCTGTCTTTCTTTATGATACCTTCATGTTTTCAATTGCTTGTGAACTTTTGCATTGAGAATTCGGTTTTTGATTTGAGGTTTATCTTTGATTTTTACATTCTTTGCTTTTAGCGCAAAAATACACAAGATCAATATTTTATTGTAAAAACGTATAGAACTATATTTTAGCGCAAAACGTCTGAAACAATAATTTTTATTCTAGCCCAAAAGATCGGTGTTTTTTTCGTGAATATGTGCAATGTACGCAAAAACCGCGCAATTTAACGGGAATTTTTTCCCCAAAATTGTTTACTTAAAATTTGAATTAAGCATTATTATTGCAAGATTTTATGTGAAAAGAATATTAACAGTTTTGCTCATCACTGCTCACAATTACCTGTTCCACTGTCTTTATCCCAATCACCCCCACTTTTTAATACCTATTTCACCTCTGATGTTTGATATTTATTTATAGTTTTTATATATATTTTTATTTTTATACAATTTAATGACTGTATGACTACACATGGGTTATGAGCCAATTATCTCTGTTTACAGCTATTGCTCCGTTGTTATTGCCTGATGAAGCGGGATCAAACCTGCGAAACGCGTTGCATATTTGGAGTTCATAAATAAAATATATTGACTGTCTTTACTACAGTCGTTGTGTGTCTACTTGGAGGAGGTAAGTCCACCACTACCTCCTCTATTTACCAAGAATTTGGTTTTTAAGCTCATTTAGCTTCCTTTTATCCTTTTGGCGCCTCTGTTCTCCTGCATAATATTGAGTCCACCCTGGGTGGAGGGTTGAACCCCCTTTTTCTCATCTACAGAGAGCGACTTCTTATTCCTGAGTGGGGTCAGGAAAATCTCCCCACCTGCCTTTACAGTGGTTGCCTAATGGTAACCCTGGTTTGTGAGTATTAATATTTACTCTATCTAGTAACCATTTACCAGTACATATTACACTATTGGGGCTCTTGGTGTTCCTTGTTTTTATCTCGTTGCAAGCTCGCTTGGCCCATCCACGGATCAGGGCACCCTACACCAATTGCAGACCCTCAAACATGGAGTTCGTTAATGATCGATCTACACATAGGAACAATCTCCTGGCGCTGTTTAAACGCAATCCGGACCTGCCCAATGTTCCCGCCTCCATACCCACTACTGATGGACCTGTACCAGATCCCATCGATCTCAAACCTACATTCCTAAAACTTGAAAATGCCTTAAAAGATGAGTTTTTTCAATTAGCGGACATAGCAATGCAGCAGACTTATATAAACGAAAAGATCTCCCCCGATGGTATTCGAGTTAAGACATTATCAGCCTTCCCGAATGACACCGTATACTCTACAGAATGGTACGAGTACCTTGAATCTTGTGGCGAAGGTATGATGACCAGATTAATAAATAAACGCACTACGCTGGTCAACAATTTACAGCCAATCATCAATGAATGCAGAGAAGTTCTGTCTCTGCATATCAATAACCCACAGTATTACCCACTAATGTCGAATCTCACAAATAAAGTAAAAAAGTTTGAACGGGACACCATGGATAACAAAATCAAAAAGCTAAACAGGGACCGACTGGCATACGCAGAACATCGCGAAAGGGAGCGTAAACCGAGACCTCCCCCAGGCGGTCCCCCCCGCCCCCCTCACAACCCACTACCCAAATATCACCCCACATCCACACCATGCCCACTCATGAGCCTGTCTATCCCTCCCCCACCACAATTCAAATACCCACCATATCCCCCACCTCCCCTGTTCCACCCCCCACCAACTGGATATGTCCCAATCACAGCCCCACCCCCCCCACAGCCTAAGCCCACAGACACCCCTACCCTCATCAACACTCCCCTACCCATCCAACC
The DNA here is from genome assembly GCF_040937935.1 of Hyperolius riggenbachi. NCBI lineage: Eukaryota > Metazoa > Chordata > Amphibia > Anura > Hyperoliidae > Hyperolius > Hyperolius riggenbachi. Next base: position 331,994,364 of record NC_090650.1, read on the forward strand.
ACTACCCACAACACTGCCCAACACAACACACTCTACCCCCAGACCCAATCTAGAACCAAAACCCATGAGGACAAACCCCAAAAAAAGAACTTTCAATGAAATAGCCAGCAGCCCAGACAAATCTGATGACAACATGGAGATGACAGGCAACACTCCCGCCACCACCGTCCCGGTCTCCACTACCAAGGCCGCCAAAGTACCTCACTTGGACCCCCTCATCGCCAACCCCACCACATTAGCCCAAAACGTCCTTCAGGACCACACCCCCATACCAATTTCTGAACCAGTTTCCCCAACAGAATTTGGGATCTCACAGATCAGCCTCTGTGATACAGACCCATCATCACCCAACTATTCCCCACTCCCGAGTCCCCACCCCCAACCCACCCGGGCAGCCCTTCTCTCTCAAAGTCTTCCCCTCCTGGCCCCAAACACAGTTCAAACCTCAATAAAATACTTTTTCCAACCCCTCAAGATTCAATCCCATCAAGCACCCACTCTACAAAATAAACCCAATCTGTCCAACTCTTTTTTAGAATTGCCCCCATCCCTCTCCCAGAAAACGACGACCACCCCACAACCCTACCCAGTCACCACCCAGAACAGAACCCACCACCCCGAGTAACCATATTAACCTCTTCCCCACCCAAACGTAGGAAAAGGGGCTCGAGGGGAAAAGGCAAAAACAAAAACAAAATACCCACACAAACAGAATCCAAAGATCAACCCATAAAATGCATTTTTAACCTCTCGAATCACATACTCACTCAACATGAAACTACACTGCTGGAAAAGGGGCTGTCTTTCTGTCCCATCAATTCCACCAATATGTTTGATCTCTTCACTGACCTCAATTCCTACATACGGAAACTCACCCTCAAAAGACACTTTGCCATCAAAAAGAATCAAACCCTACTCACCTCCGCCCCTCTCATTATCACGAATAACGACAATTTACCGGTAGTCTCCTCTGATCCAAACGAAATACAACTTGAAAGATGCATCACCACACAGCTTAAAGGTAAATCCCGCTTCTATCCGACAGCCTCAAAGGGTAATTTCATTGAAACATTTTACTCCCTGGTTTTAGATGACTTACAGACCTTACAATATCATACACCTACTGTTAAACCCAATCTCACACCCAAAGAAAATTCTGCTCTCAAATCTCTCCTCAACAATCCAGACCTCATCATAAAATCCGCCGACAAAGGCGGCGGTATAGTTATCCTCAACAGAACAGACTACTTAGAGGAAGCCGCAAGGCTCCTTGAAGACCCCAGACACTACAATAAACTTTCCTCAGACCCCACCATCACACTCAATAAAATCCTTAAAGACTTCATTAACCAAGCCCTACTACTAAACATCATCACCAAAAACGAACGTAATTTCATTCTTAATTTTCACCCAAAAACCCCCTTCTTCTACTATCTCCCCAAAATACACAAAGATCTCCATAAACCACCCGGCCGACCAATCATATCAGGTATAGACTCCATGACAAGCAATCTCTCCCGCTTCATCGACCGACACCTACAACCAATAGTTACCAACCTCCCATCATATCTGAAGGACTCGCAACATCTGATACAAATACTATCCCACATCCCCTGGTCCTCTGAATACCATTGGCTCACTTGTGACATCACATCGCTTTACACCAACATTCCCCATCAGTTTGGTTTATCAGCTATACAATTCTTCCTTACCACTGTTCCCTCCATGCCACCCATACAACAGAATTTTCTTTTACAATGCACCGAATTCATCCTTAACAATAACATTTTTTCCTTCAATGACAAATACTACCACCAAATCAGCGGCACAGCTATGGGTAGCTCCTTTGCACCATCATATGCAAACCTCACCATGGGCTACATTGAACAACAACTAATAGAAACTGAACATCCATTTACCGACAACATTATACTATACAAACGTTACATCGATGACCTGTTTTTTATTTGGAAAGGTGACATCACACTCATCCCCGCATTCATACAATTTCTAAACTCAAACAAAGCCGGCCTTCAATTCACCTCACAACATCACCCTGTATCCATCGACTTCCTGGACCTAACGATTTTCACTGAACACAGTAAAATCAAAACCAAGACCTTCTTCAAATCCGTAGACTCCAACAACTACATCCACTTCAATAGCTTTCATCACAGACCTTGGACCCAAAATACACCCTACAGCCAGTTCAGACGCATACACAGAAACTGTACCGATAACCATGATTATATTACACAATCCAAAACACTTACCAAGAAATTTACTGCTCGAAAATACCCGAAAAAACTCATCCGTGATGCATGCCATAAAGCTAAACAACCCTCCATTTCATACCCAATACCCAATCCTAATACTGATGCAAATCCACCCCCCAGATTCATCACACAATTTAGCAAAGAACACCAGGGCATCAGATCAATACTCAACAAAAGATGGGAAATTTTACTCCAGGACCCATACCTCAGACCCATTCTACCCAATAAGCCACTCATCACTTATAGAAGAGCACCCAACCTCCGTAACTTACTAGCCCCCAGCAGACTCCGCTGCCACAAAACTGAAAGTACACCTAACCAAGCCCCCTCCACACCAGGGTCCTGGTCCTGCAACCACATCCGTTGTCTAGCATGCACCTTTGTCTCCAATACCTCCTCATTTAAATCATTTGTCACCAATACCCATTACTCCATAAAGAAACACATCTCCTGCCAGTCCAAATTCGTTATTTACGTGATTACTTGTGCCTGTCATCTCCAGTATGTTGGCAGAACAACTCAAGAAGCCCGGAGCCGAATCGGCCAACATAAAAGGAACATTCTTAATAAATTTCCCATGCACAGTGTTTCACGTCACTTTCACCTCATGCACCAGAGCAAACCCGACACTTTTTCCATCACCTTAATTGACACCATTAACGAATCAGAACCAGCGGCATTTGAGAAACTCAAAAAACTAGAAATGTACTGGATCCAGACTCTTAGGACACTCGCTCCAGAAGGATTAAACGAGGTCCTAGAAAAAATCTATTAATTTTGTAAGCAATATATTCATACTGTTCCGTTCACACTTTTATCTAGTCCTCTCTTTTAATTTTTTAATTTCTGATGTTATGATTTTACAGTTTTATAATTTTTACTGTAAATTATGATCAATACAGTGCCACAAAACTGTAAAAACGTATGGATGGATAGACAACAATATGGTTATTTATATCATGATGCTACAACATCAAGTGACACAGATGTGACAATTTTTCCTAGTGTTTTATATCATGCTTTTCTTAGAGGTTTTTATATATTTTTATAGTATGCGTTTTTAATATTCTTTGATTATCTTATTATTCTACATATATCACATCATTTTAACCTGTCTTGCAGGTACTTATTTTATCTGTTCAGGTAATTGTTACGCTCTACTATGCACTTTTTCATACAATCACCTATATACATATATCACAATCCACCACTAGATGGCACTGCATCACTAAAATGAACTTGCCCTTACTCTTGCCCTATTCCAAAATGGCACCAGCAACTGCTAGTTTCATCTGCACATGTGCAGAATGACTCAGCACATTTACCAAGCACTGTGATTGGTCAATCAACCCCCAAAGTAGTATAAATGAGCACTCCTGGAAGTGAGCCCTCACAGAGGTGCCTGGCTCTTCTACTGACCACATATGGTAAGTCCCAGCTGTCTTTCTTTATGATACCTTCATGTTTTCAATTGCTTGTGAACTTTTGCATTGAGAATTCGGTTTTTGATTTGAGGTTTATCTTTGATTTTTACATTCTTTGCTTTTAGCGCAAAAATACACAAGATCAATATTTTATTGTAAAAACGTATAGAACTATATTTTAGCGCAAAACGTCTGAAACAATAATTTTTATTCTAGCCCAAAAGATCGGTGTTTTTTTCGTGAATATGTGCAATGTACGCAAAAACCGCGCAATTTAACGGGAATTTTTTCCCCAAAATTGTTTACTTAAAATTTGAATTAAGCATTATTATTGCAAGATTTTATGTGAAAAGAATATTAACAGTTTTGCTCATCACTGCTCACAATTACCTGTTCCACTGTCTTTATCCCAATCACCCCCACTTTTTAATACCTATTTCACCTCTGATGTTTGATATTTATTTATAGTTTTTATATATATTTTTATTTTTATACAATTTAATGACTGTATGACTACACATGGGTTATGAGCCAATTATCTCTGTTTACAGCTATTGCTCCGTTGTTATTGCCTGATGAAGCGGGATCAAACCTGCGAAACGCGTTGCATATTTGGAGTTCATAAATAAAATATATTGACTGTCTTTACTACAGTCGTTGTGTGTCTACTTGGAGGAGGTAAGTCCACCACTACCTCCTCTATTTACCAAGAATTTGGTTTTTAAGCTCATTTAGCTTCCTTTTATCCTTTTGGCGCCTCTGTTCTCCTGCATAATATTGAGTCCACCCTGGGTGGAGGGTTGAACCCCCTTTTTCTCATCTACAGAGAGCGACTTCTTATTCCTGAGTGGGGTCAGGAAAATCTCCCCACCTGCCTTTACAGTGGTTGCCTAATGGTAACCCTGGTTTGTGAGTATTAATATTTACTCTATCTAGTAACCATTTACCAGTACATATTACACTATTGGGGCTCTTGGTGTTCCTTGTTTTTATTTCCTTGTTTTTAGATTAATTATCAGATGAGGCAAAGCCAATTGCAATCAGTCACCCAGAGCTGAAATTAGATCGTTCCTGACAGCAGCATGAAAGTCACCTGTTTCATTGTTATGGATTTGCTGTAAGTAAAAGGATGGCAAGGCATGCTGGGATGTGAGAGAGTTTTTCGTCCGTAGAAGTGTGAAATGGCAAACAGGTGAATGTCCAATTACACTGTTATGTGAACTGTGTGACTTTGCCTGTCTTTTGTTTCGGCATGTGAGATAGACTGCTTGTTTTCTTTGCCGTCTTCTCTGGGTGAGCCATCTGTCAGAGAAGTAAGGAAGGCAGAGATGTGCTGAATTGTTTTTGACATCTCCTCCTGTTTAGAAGAGGAAAACAAACAAAATCAATATATTCTCATTAATTAAGAAAACAAAGCACTATTACTAAATCAAACATATGGAAGACTTACTAACAATACAACGATAAAAGCCGTAAGATATCTTGTTTCTTTCCTCAGCGCAGCCCATAAACAAAAATAAAGAGACAACACAGAGTCCTATAAAGTCTACACATGGAAGGCATTCAACTGACGCTATTCCAAAGTGCAAAGCAGGTGTCTGTGCTGTGCTAATGCCTCTGCTCACTCACTTTCATACTAACAGACTTGTAGAACACATGATATATATGGGTGCCAATAGGAATTACATAATTTTATCCTAGAATGCAAATTATTCACAACATTAGGTGACACTTTGGTTCTCATCACTGTACCTATGGTGGTACAAAAACTCCTCAAACCACCTGTAAAATGCAATAAAGATACCCTCCAGCTGTATTTTTTCAAACAATGGTCTATTTTCCAAAATACAATCAGACTTATATGTAATTGCCTGCAATTATCTAAAACGGTCCACAAATATGAGCCAATGGTCAATTAGGGATGATGAATGATACATTTTTGCACAGTCGGTGCAATTATGGACGCAACTTGTTTGCTGATTGAAATTGGATCCATCAAATTCAGTTGCAGTTGGTTTTGGTTGATACCATGTCAGTCTGCACACAAACATTAAAGAAATGTGCATCAAAATAAGCATATTGACCATCTCTATGGTTGATCAAACCAACCTTTTTTACGTTAGAATAAGTGCTGATCTCATGTCTATTGGTACAGCAGATGGCCACCCCAGGTCAACCATTCCTCACTGTGAGATTGATCAGCCAGGCATGTTGGAAAAATTGTCACAACTGATCACTGTTTCCAACAGACATAGCTAATGCTGACAATATTTGTTTTTCAATCCATAGGCATAAATGCACATGTTCCAACCAAGATGAGCATTTATATTTATTTCAGGCCAAGTCTGCACATTAAAATGCCCTTTTAAGGTAAAACAGTAGGAAATTATACTCCTCTTGAACAGAATTTATCCTACAGATATGTGTACATTATTTAGTTTTGGCCGCTTAGCCACTCCCTCTACCCTCACTCCCGACTGCAATGTAAGCAATTTGAAGATCCAGGCTTTGTCATGTAAAGGCCTATACCACTGCAGAAAAGTGTAATTTGCATTATTTGCATGTTAAGTACGAGGGGCTGCAGGGATGCAGTGTAGGTTAAAACAGCAATTATAAAAACACGTTATGTCACCTTAAAAGTGTCCACTGTAACATATCACTGTTGTGGGATGTATTTGTCAGAGGGTGTCTGAAGAGCTCCTACACCCATCAGCTGAGAGTGTATTACTTTTTGAGGGGTGGAAGGGTTTGCCAACCCCTATGCAAGGCATCCTCCCAAACACAAATACACACTGCTGACAGGCATATCAGGCTGGTAATTTGAGCTGGGGGGGATCATTCTGATCATTAACAGCCTCTACCAAGGTAACGCACCAACAAGGCGTGCACCGGGCCGAGTAACAGCTCCAGCGGTGGGTTTATCGCAGATAGCGCACTTTTGTCAGTCGATGGCTTCAAAAACTGTGCTGAGTGATGGCAGGGGTAACAGAGGGTCCCTGCAATCCAGGTAAATCATATACACTGGTACAATGCATAATTCAATCTAACTTACATTATGTAAATGTAATGTAATAACTACATGCAGACTGGTTCATATACTATATTTACATGCATACTGATTAGGAGGTGGTACTGGATCTCCCATGGGCAGTACTGTATCACTTTGGTTGTATTTATTGAGAGGTGCACATTATGTCTTGTTATATGTCTGCACTGTTCTGAAGAAGGGGACCCTGCATGGCCCCAAAACAATTGTCAACGTTTGGCGTTTGACACATGCATTTGATGGAATAAAACAACATTTTTTGCTTGTGAGAAGCCTGGTGTTCTGACCGATCTTTGGACTTACTGGTACAAATATGGGTGAGGAAACTGCATGAAGTTTGAATGTTCTCAAAGTATTTGCCTGGTTACTTTGGTTTCCTCCCATATCCAAAATACATACAGATACGTTTTTTGGCTCCTCTCACACAAAAGCTGTCAACACTCCCATTTAAACCACATGAAAGCATGAAAAGCACCTATCAGCAAACTTCAGACTGACCAGGTGGGTCCCTGCATTGTAGCCATGACTTATACAGGCGTACAAATAATAAAGCAGTAGGGTATTGTACCATCAGTAAGGGCTGGTGCACACCGAGCGGCTTTTTGGGCGTTTTCAGATCCGCTTGCGGCTGCGGATCTGCTTGGTCAATGTATCTCAATGGGGTGGTGCACACCAGAGCGGCAGGCGTTTTGCAGAAACGAAAAATGCCTGGGTGAGGCATTTTTTGGATTTCGGATGCATTTCTGCCTCAATGTTAAGTATAGGAAAAACGCAAACCGCTCTGAAAAACGGCACTTCAGAGCGGTTTTGCCGGCGGTTTTGTTACAGAAGCTGTTCAGTAACAGCTTTACTGTAACAATATATGAAATCTACTATACTGAAAACCGCAGCAGCAATCCGCAAAACGCTAGCAAAACGCCTCATAAAAATAAAAAAAAGCGTTTAAAAATCTGCTAGCATTTTGCGGATCTGCTAGCGGGTTTTGGTGTGCACCAGCCCTAAGAGCAAGATGTTTTAAATCAGGATGATACCATTTATTGACTAACTAAAAATGAATAACAATAAGCAAGCTTACGGGCTTACAGCCTTCATTGGGCTTACATCCTGTTAGTTTGCAGGCTGGTGGTATAGACAGCTACAGTGGTGTGAAAAACTATTTGCCCCCTTCCTGATTTCTTATTCTTTTGCATGTTTGTCACACTTAAATGTTTCTGCTCATCAAAAACCGTTAACTATTAGTCAAAGATAACATAATTGAACACAAAATGCAGTTTTAAATGATGGTTTTTATTATTTAGTGAGAAAAAAAACTCAAAACCTACATGGCCCTGTGTGAAAAAGAAATTGCCCCCTGAACCTAATAACTGGTTGGGCCACCCTTAGCAGCAATAACTGCAATCAAGCGTTTGCGATAACTTGCAACAAGTCTTTTGCAGCGCTCTGGGGGAATTTTGGCCCATTCATCTTTCCAGAATTGTTGTAATTCAGCTTTATTTGAGGGTTTTCTAGCATGAACCACCTTTTTGAGGTCATGCCACAACATCTCAATAGGATTCAGGTCAGGACTTTGACTAGGCCACTCCAAAGTCTTCATTTTGTTTTTCTTCAGCCATTCAGAGGTGGATTTGCTGGTGTGTTTTGGGTCATTGTCCTGCTGCAGCACCCAAGATCGCTTCAGCTTGAGTTGACGAACAGATGGCCGGACATTCTCCTTCAGGATTTTTTGGTAGACAGTAGAATTCATGGTTCCATCTATCACAGCAAGCCTTCCAGGTCCTGAAGCAGCAAAACAACCCCAGACCATCACACTACCACCACCATATTTTACTGTTGGTATGATGTTCTTTTGCTGAAATGCTGTGTTAGTTCTACGCCAGATGTAATATGACACGCACCTTCCAAAAAGTTCAACTTTTGTCTCGTCGGTCCACAAGGTATTTTCCCCAAAGTCTTGGCAATCATTGAGATGTTTTTTAGCAAAATTGAGACAAGCCTTAATGTTCTTTTTGCTTAAAAGTGGTTTGCGCCTTGGATATCTGTCATGCAGGTCATTTTTGCCCAGTCTCTTTCGTATGGTGGAGTCGTGAACACTGACCTTAATTGAGGCAAGTGAGGCCTGCAGTTCTTTAGATGTTGTCCTGGGGTCTTTTGTGGCCTCTCGGATGAGTTTTCTCTGCGCTCTTGGGGTAATTTTGGTCAGCCGGCCACTCCTGGGAAGGTTCATTACTGTTCCGTGTTTTTGCCATTTGTGGATAATGGCTTTCACTGTGGTTCGCTGGAGTCCCAAAGCTTTAGAAATGGCTTTATAACCTTTACCAGACTGATAGATCTCAATTACAGTACTTTTGTTCTCATTTGTTCCTGAATTTCTTTGGATTATGGCATGATGTCTAGCTTTTGAGGTGCTTTTGGTCTACTTCTCTGTGTCAGATAGCTCCTATTTAAGTGATTTCTTGATTGAAACAGGTGTGGCAGTAATCAGGCCTGGGGATGACAACAGAAATTGAACTCAGGTGTGATAAACCACAGTTAAGTTATTTTTTAACAAGGGGGGCAATCACTTTTTCACACTAGGCCATGCAGATTTGGAGTTTTTTGTCTCACTAAATAATAAAAACTATCATTTAAAACTGCATTTTGTGTTCAATTATGTTATCTTTGACTAATAGTTAACGTTTTTTGATGAGCAGAAACGTTTAAGTGTGACAAACATGCAAAAGAATAAGAAATCAGGAAGGGGGCAAATAGTTTTTCACACCACTGTATATACATGCAACATCAAAAGGGAAAACACATTTTTTCCAAGCATAAATACATGTCATTAAGATGCATTAAGTGAAACAGAACATCTAAATGGGGTGAGAAGTTGTTAGCTGAGATAAGGAACCTTGTTTACTCCATGCTCACAGGCCTGGGAGTTGGACTGACACAGAGATATCGTAAATTCTGAGTTCACAAGTTCAGCTATATTGGCTGAGAAAGAGTTTAAATATCGCCAGCCTCATACCAATATAAAAAGTTTTTGCCCTTATTCAAGCCCTTGTCCACAGCTTTGAACCAATTTATAAATTTTGTTTCTGCTATTAATCGATCATTTGACGTTTTGAAGCCACCCTTCAGGGCAGTGACACAAAGATCATACATGCTGTGTTCGTTGGACCAAAAGTGTGTAGCAACTGGGAGTTCTGAACTGGTATCATCCTGATTTAAAACTTCTTACATATAATAAAGGCGTCTACAAAAAAAGGGTGCCACGCGCCAGATATTGCCGCTAGTAGAATATTGGTAAAATTACATATATTATATTAAAGTCTCATAGTAAAATATTGGTTATATTCCCCGATACTTTACTATGACCTACCCTAACCTTATTTTCCCACAGAATCCTCCCTCTACCAATGCCTACCCGTTAACCTTCCCTCTACTGATTCCTAACACTTAACACCCGCCTCGTGGTGCCTAATACTTAACTCTCCCCTGGTGATGCCTAACCCTTAATCCGCCCCTCTGTAGTGCCTAATCCTTAAACTCCCCTCCCTTGGCTCAAAACTGTGACTAGCAGCAGTACAGGAACATTTGGGTGACCAGAGGCTTCCACTATGTTTTTCATATTGAGACTTCCTATTGTGGCTCTATGAACTTCTGTATGATTTTTGTATTCAGACTTCTACTATAAGATTTTGGTATTGAAAATGCCTATTGTCGTTACATCAGGGGTGTCAAACTGAAATACAAAGTGGGTCGAAATTGAACACTGGGACCTAGTCGCGGGCCAACCTCAATGTCTACTGGCCACCTTCCTCCCTTATAACGTTCACAGGTGTCTAATGCCCCCCCCTCCAACCCCTATAAAGTTCCTTGGTGTCTAGTGGTCCTCCCTCTCTTATACAGTTTCTTAGTGTTTAGTGCTTTCCCCCTTACCTCCTCTATATGGCTTCTCTGGTGTTCTAGGGCCTCACCTCCAATACAGCTTCCCTGGTGGTCTAGAGAGTGGGCCAATCATAATGCAAAGTGGGTAAACCACTTCAGGGCCAAATTTAATGGCTCTGAGGGTCAGATTTGGCCCGCAGGCCGGAGTTTGACATGTATGCGTTACATTAATTTCTCTGTTTTTCATATTGAGACTTCCACTCTATGATTTTCATATTGAGACTTCCTATTACCATTAAAAAATATTGTGCAACCTTATTATACTTTGGGTTCCACAAAAGCCACTAAAAACATTGTGCTCTATGCAGCGCCCTTTTTAACCTCTTGCCAAATGCACCCTTTTTACCTGCTTCACTTATACAGTACTTCTTATCTCATTTTATTTACATCTACTAATTTGTCTTCTGTCTGAAGCAGCTGACCTTCCAACCATAATAGATATGGAAGTTACCGCCATTCTGGATAGCCGATCTAGGGTGAAATCTAATTGACATTTTACAGTCAGCAAAGATGTTTTTCTCATTTGTGACAAAAATTTAAAACTAATTTAATGAGGTTTCATTGGGTTCTGTCTCAATAGACAATAGAACTGGGATTAAGCAGTAAATGAACATTTGATTTGATGGACGTCATGTCTTTTTCTAACCTAATGAATCCAATTCTAATTATCAAATGATACATAAAAAGTATATTTTTATTTTGCCTCCACTGAAAGCTATTACATTGCTAAAGTACAGTGAAAGTTAAATTATATGAACAGGTTGTATTCAGAGGATAAGTGACCGAAGACAAAGCTATCGATCCACATACCATGTGCATTGTCTTTTATTTACCTTGTTTGACCCAGGATCTGTAATCACTCTTTGAAAATTTGGCTTTTACTAAAATCTAATTTTCAGGCAGGCTTGTGGCAACGTTCCTTTCTATAACTTTCTTAATGGGAGTGAATTTGATGGGAAAGAGGAGGAAATGAGATCAGGTGCACCTTCCACCTCCGCAACATCTCTATTATCCTCTCCTACCTGTCCCCTTACACCACCAAACTACTAATCCATGCCCTGGTCATCTCCTGCCTGGACTATTGCAATTGCCTTTTATCAGGCCTCCCCTCAAAACAAATTGTATTGCCCACCTTCAATTGGTAATGAATGCAGCAGCCAGACTGATCAACAGCTCTCATCGCAGTGCCTCCCCTCTGTAAAGCTGTCCACTGGCTCCCCATCCGCATGAGGCAATGGCCAACAAATCGGTGCACAGGACTTTTCAGCCTCCTCCTTTCTATAAAATTGACTTAAGCAAAAGACACATTTTTGAAGGAGAGATTACATGGACCAGGAAGAACCAGGTGAGGAACAGACTACACACAGAGGTGTGTGGATCCAGCATGAACATACATCTGTGCTTACCTTAGGTAGTTTTGCCTTGGGTCAAGTATCCTTCAAAGCTAACTCATAGTTTATAAATATAGTCTGAACAACCTCCCCCCCCCCCCATAAAAAATAATCAACATTGTAAGTTTCTGGAGATAAGTAACTTGGCTGCCCACAGTTAAATCATGAGATGCTAGTAGACCACTCACTCTGTATAAATCACTTGGTAGGCCACATTTGGAATTTGGGATAAATTCTTGGGCACCACACTATGGGAAGGACATTCATACTAGAACAGGTACAAAGATGGGCAACTAAATTATTAAGATGGAAGGCTTCACATACCAAGAAATATTGGACAAACTGAGATTATTTAGCTTGAAAAAGAGGGCTCAGGAGTAACCTGCTTAACATATAAATACATCAGAGGGCAGTACATAAGCTTGGCAGAAATGCTTTTTTGTCACTAGGCTTGTACAAAGGACAAGGGGGCATGAACTGTGTATGGAGGAAAAAGGGTTATTAAGGGGTTATTTTACAGTAAGTGGTTAAAATGTGAAATATTTTACCATAAAAAGTATTTATGGCTAATTCTATATTTGTATTTAAAGGGGGCTTGGATGCTTTGTTTTCCTTGCGTTGAAAGACACCCACCACAGCTATAACTACTAGGTAGTTCCAAGCAGAGTTGATCCCGGTATTTTTACAAAAAGAAGGGAAAGGGAGCTCTAGAGCTAAGCATATTACAACTTTATTCACCAGATCCTGATTATCAAATTACGCATTACAAAGGTAAAAAAAAAACCCATTAAAAACAATAGTGAAGCATGTAGTGAAGCAGGGCTAAACAAAGTTCTCTTTGGAGTGCACTCCTATTAAATAGACTTGCATGTATATTTATATATATTTATACTCTCTTAATCTTTGGGCCCAATTGATTCCATGCTCACAAAGTGTAGATGTCTGGTAGGAAATATTTTGGACAGTTGATCCTTTCAAATGGCAATCACCCCGTATGCCTAAACAATAGCATGCCTCTACAGTATGCATATGCATGTACGCATTCATTACTGACCAATACATTAAGGTCAGACTTCAATCAGATCACTTTAGTGACCAGAGCTGTCTCTATATATAGCAAGCCGATACAAACTCACGTGACCACGAGTATAGCCATGGCTCCCTTTGATGATTGGTTACCCCAGTGGGATGCCATTAGACATAACTCAATCGATCCTGGTAACTCTTGATTCCGGGCTCGGCAGCTGTAGACAACAACATTCAATGGTCCATTACCACGTGGCGGATGGCAGCATTACCCGCTATCTGAGAGGAAGAATGCGGAGGCACGGAGGACGCCGTCTGTGGCTCCACTTCCTGGTCCGACTTCACGCAGCACATGGTGCGTTTCGTCACTGTAGACTTCCTCAGATGTACTGCACATGTGTGCCACCTCACGCAGATTTATAGCCGCGTCAGGCCACATAATTAGCAAGTTAAAAGCTTCTGTAACAAACAGGCTACTGCCATCTTGTGGGTAGATTTCAGAATTGCATGGCTGATAACCAATCCTTCAATATAACAATTCACTTCACTTCACTTGAGGATACAGACTCCCACATTGATAGATCCACGTAAATTCTTTTCTTAATAACTGACGATCAAAGTCCCCTCTTCTGGGGCTTATATTTAATTTGTAAATGCCCATCACTTTTAATCCTGAGACATCAGAGTTGTGCACAGTTTTAAAGTGTAACGCCAGAGGATAAAGCTTCTTTTTATCAATAGTTGTACTTCTTATATTTGACAAATGTTCCCCAATTCTTATATAAAGGGGTCTATAAGTTTTTCCAATATATATTAGATTGCAGGGACACTTTATCTGATAAATGACTTTTGTAGTTGTACATGTTATGAGATCATTCACAAAAAAGGTTTTTGAACCATCATAGTTGTGGAAAACATTCCCTTTTTGTACATGTGTACACACATCACAATCTCCACATCTGTGCATCCCATTGCTTGCCAGCTTTCTTTTGGGATGCCCCGTTCAACCAAACTCACTTCTAACTAAAAGGTCATTAAAATTGACCCCTCTTTTTGCAGCAATATGTGGGTAAGACCCCACAATTTTTGACATAATTGGGTCCGGTAGCAACAAATGCCAATGTTTTTGTAAGATGGCCTGTTTGTTACAGCATTATTGAAGCTTTTAACTTGCTAATTATGTGGCCTGATGCGGCTATAAATGCACGTGAGGTGGCGCACATGCACAATACGTCTGAGGAAGTCTACAGTGGTGAAACGCGTCACATGCTGTGTGACGTCGGACAAGGAAGTGGAGCCACAGACGGCGTCCCCCATGTCTCCGCATTCTTCCTTTTAGATAGCGATTAATGCGCCCATCCGCCGCGTGGTATTGGACCATTGAGTTTTGTTGTCTACAGCTGCTGAGCCTGGAATCAAGAGTTGCCAGGAGCGGTTGAGTTATGTCTAATGACATCCCGCTGGTGTAACCAGTCATCAGAAGGAGCCATGGCTATACTGGTGGTCACGTGAGTTTGTATAGGCTTGCTATATATAGAGACATCTCTGGTCACTAAAGTGATCTGATTGAGGTTTGACCTTAATGTATTGGTCAGTAATTAATGCGTACATGCATTTCTTACCCGACATCTACGCATTGTGAGCATGGAATCAATATATATATATATATATATATATATATATATATATATATATATATATATATATATATATACATGCAAGTCTATCTAATAGGAGTGCACTCCAAAGAATACTTTGTTTAGCCCTGCTTCACTACATGCTTCACTATTGTTTTTTATGGTTTTTTTTTTACCTGTGTAATGCGTAATTTAAAAAATCAGGATCTGGTGAATAAAGTTGTAATATGCTTAGCTCCAGAGCTCCCTTTCCCTTCTTTTTTTGATGTATCTGTATTATAGGTGAGACGAGCCATTTATATGACAGCACTTTTTGGGTTGATAGCCCATAGTTTTTGTATATTGTATTGATCCCAGTATTTTACCTGCCACCTAAAGTAAGGGTGAAATAATATCCCATTGAAGGTTATTTGGCAAAGCATTGTAAGGGTTTGTCTTCCCCTGGATCAATTGGTAAGAGTGCAGGACAGAAATGTACCCAATTTATTTTGACTCATCTGCCCCGAAATTTAACATATTAGTGTCACCCTTATGCACAATAAAAATATGTCTGGCAACCACGGTGTCACAAGATCAAGCAACATCATTAATATGCTCCAAAAAACATCTTTTGAGATGGAGATAATACTTTTCGCCAACATCCTTTTTACAGGTACATGTGCCCATAAACTAGACAAGAGCATGAATATTATCAAGATCTGGTTCACAGGGTCAGCTCATTTTTATTTGCAGTATACCCCCGAGAGAAACTAACAAATAGAACAGGACCTGACTAAAGGCACATCCAGACAAAGGGGGATGGGTTCACAGTTTGTTTATAAAGAACACTATCAATAAATAGCCCAGTGTTGTATAAGACACCGGAGAGTGCATTATAAAATACTGCTAAAAATGTAAAATACCCTTTGTTAGATATCACCTTTGCTCCGACACCAGCACCCCCTTTGAGGTGCACCTCACAGAATGTGAGATGACTCGACTCTCCTTACAGCAAGCATTATAGGAGATAGAACTTCTTTAGGCTTCCAAGTTCCAAGTTGTTTATTCAGTAAACAGATTTACAGATACAGTTCGTTACATCTTAGCAAAGCAGATTCTTGTGTTGCGTTACAGCTTCGTGATTACCTTCCTGCTGAAGGTAATCAGGTCATCTTATGTCTATACTACGTTACATCTAGACTACCTATGTAGAGCATATATTATATCAGATTACATAAATAAAGGAAAGTAATTAGGGTTCCAGTCAGTAGATAGAGAGCATGAAAGTAAGAGTTCCCTCCGTTGGCAAATCATGAACCTTAATACTGACCAGGAAAGAGTTAACTGTGTCATCATCTGAACCATCTATGATTGGTTCAGATCCCTTGTGATGTCCTGATACACACCTACTCAATTAATATTCTATGAGCCCCCTTGTCCCAGTTGCAGGAATGTTATGTTTTATAAGTATGGCCTATGTTGATTGTTTCCGTAGTCCATTTGTCTGGGGCAGTGTAGGCCTGTGGCCTTTCTTCAGGAACATGTTCTCAGTATCTGCTTGCATCATCTGCTTCAAGCAGACACTGAGATGCTTCTGCTTGCATCACGAGAAACTCTATTTAAAGGTATACTCTGCGAACAAGCCTTTTATCTAAAACTCAGTCCAACTAACTGAGGCCTACTTTAATTATAACACCCTTCTGTCCTCCTCATACATTATGTTTATATCAAATTTCTGACTAGGTTTAGACCTGGTACATTGAAACGTAGACAGCATTTTTGGAATTGGTTGAAAAAAACATTTGATGGTTGGGTAGAGATTTTCTGAAATAAATATCAAACTTGTCTGCATGCATTCATCTTGAGAACTGCAGAACACAACCTTTCAACCTTCAAAGTCAACTTTGGAGTTCTATTTTAACTGTCTGCAAGAAATTGGTGTAGCTTAAAATAGATCTTTAAGGCTAGTTTTGGTATGAACTTTGAAGATGGTTAGCTGTATCATCAGGGATATTCAAATTTAAGATAAGCAAATTTGTAAAGTGATAGAGAGATCTGGTAATTGGATAAAACAAAACATATCATCAGCATAAGCTGCCACTATGTCTTTTAGTTTAAATTCCATTGTATTATCATAAAGGTTTATATCCCTAGATTTATAGTAGCCCCATATACTAGCTATATTGGCTGCATGCTGCTACTGCATGCGCCTCTGACACAGGAGACCAGGGTTCAAATCTTGGCTCTTCCTGTTCAGGAAGCCAGCACCTATTCAGTAAGTAATACTTGAGCAAGACTCCCTAACACTGGCATGGTGGCCTACTGACTACTGAGCTCACCCCTAGTGGTTGCAGTTGTCAAGTGCTTTGAGTCCAACAGGAAAGGTGCTATACAAATATTAGGGTTATTACAACTTTTGGATTAGAGTTTGAGTATATTGACAAGAGCCCACTAAACATTCTGGGAACCAACCCAATCTCTTCTAATACCAAATGGTATAAACCCATGACACTCTGCTGGATAACTTCTCCACGTCAGTAGAAAGGAGAAGACTCTCAACACCTTTTTCTCCTGAGTTTTCTCCCAGGAGATTTTTCAATTTATCTATTTTCAACTTATCTTAAAAAAACTTATCAGCATCTAGCAAATAGAAAAT
The DNA here is from genome assembly GCF_040937935.1 of Hyperolius riggenbachi. Classification (NCBI taxonomy): domain Eukaryota; kingdom Metazoa; phylum Chordata; class Amphibia; order Anura; family Hyperoliidae; genus Hyperolius; species Hyperolius riggenbachi. The sequence continues at coordinate 332,011,729 of NC_090650.1, forward strand.
TACTAAAAAGTAGGTAAGAAAGCAATATCTAACTTGTTTTGAGTATTTTCTTGCTTGCTGTGAGCTTTAACCACTTCGTATCCAGACCTTGTTTCCCACTTATGGACCAGAGCAGTTTTGACAGTTTAGCTATGTCCTTATTTAATCTGAAATAACGTTATCCCTACTTATGACACAGAAATGAAATATATATTGTTTTCTTTCAAGACAAACTAGGCTTTCATTGTATGCCATTTTTTTCCCTTTTACATTATGTCTCAGTTTTACTAATTCCAGTGTAAAAATAAAAAGTGCTACTGTAGATAAAAAACGCAAATTTTGTTTGGCTATTCTTACTGCTTATCACTAAACTTAGATTATGTTCCGGTCACAATTTATGGTGAAGATATTTGATTCTGAAATATTGCTACAGAGTGTATTTTTCACTGAGAAAATAAAAGTTTTTTTAATGGTAAAAATCAATCTCATTAGCTCAGGAAACATATATTCCTGTTCACCAATTAGTGCTGCATCAGATAGTGCCAAAAATGTGCACAGGAGCAAGCCCAATCATGCACAGCACTGCTTCTGTAGTGGTGGATAAAGAGGTTAAAGGTATTTTATTGGTAAGGTTTGAAAATATCCTTGGAGAGTACTCAGCAGAAAAGTGACTAGGATATGGGCCTAGTTTTCAGTTTATTTTGATATTGGCTGAAACAGGTATTGTCTCATATACTACATCCTCATAGTTGTCTCCCTACTTACATTTTTTAAAAGACTATTATTTATTTTACAAAAATAATATCAATTTGTGGCTGAAGGGGTTGGATTATTATTTTTGGTGACTGGCACACTAAGAACTGAACTGGATAATATCTATTTTTGGCTGAACGGTTTAGATTATTATTTTTGGTGGCTGGCACACTAAGAACTGGACTGGATGATATCAATTTGTGGCTTTAGGGGTTGGATTATTATTTTTGGTGGCTGGCACGCTAAGAACTGAACTGGCTAGCCCATGCCACTGATTTGCACAGTCTCACTGCTTTGGAGTTTGTAGACAGTACACGGAATTGCCTGTAAAAAGTTGCCTACAGTATCCAAGTATGAATTGTTTGAAAAAAAAATACTGACACGAAAAGTGTATTAGATCTCCTATTTTATTTGTGATATAGTCATTATGCTTGTTATCTCACATGGATATAGTACATAAAATGACACAACATAAACAGTAGGTGTAATGTGCCATGAAATGCATAAAGAGTTTTCAAGTGGTGCCCTATTTCATGATTCAAATAGTACACCAGCTTCAGCTACAGCTGTGTTATTTACGCTGTTTATACATTGCTGTGATCACCGCTATGTTTTCTGCATTATAATCCTGAGCAGTTCTATGTTTTGTCCTCATCTTTTCTTGTGTCACATCTCTGTGTAAGTGACATTATCCCTGTGAGGCTGCTATTATATTTATGTTGCAGGGGTGAGCAGGGCCTGTCACGTCTTGGGAATGCAGTGGTTTAGGCATTTCTCAGCTGTGTGGGTTTTAAAAACCTGCAAAGCTGTGCAGGAAATGTTCAGTGCAGCCTCATTTTCATTGAATACATTGTTATGTTCCTAAGAATTTGCAGTTGACTAGCCACATGTGTTTGCTTCCATAACTCAGAAATAAAAGCTGTAGTACCCACTTGACTCATATTTCAAATACAGTATTATAATAATAGGCTGGCTAGCTAAATTGGACACAGATGACTTCACATTTTCTATCATCTGAAGAAACTGGAGTCCTTCTCACACAAAAATGTAAAACACAAAGATGCAATATATATATATATATATATATATATATATATATATATATATATATATATATATATATATACTTGTATGTATTAATAACCCATAAATACACAAACGCACACATACACACACACACACACAAGCGTTGTGACAGGCACAAACCAAATACACACTCTGTTAATCAGTTTTCCCAGGTTTGTTTTTTGTTTTTTTCCTTAGCTTTATTAACCTTACATTGCATCTGAATTAATATGCCATATGTAAGTCCCATAGATTTTCAAAGAAAACCTATTATAAAAATATACAGACGTGAAAAAGTACAGTTTTTGTAAACATTTGTTTAACATAAGTGGGCATATCAATATTTTCAATTCACTCAAACACTAAACTATGATGCACGACCTGTTTGAAAACATCTTGCAGTATCTCTACTGGACTACTTGGCCATTCCAGAATGCTCCATTTTCTCACTAAATTCTTTGGTGCTTTTACTGGAATGTATAAGGTCATTGGGCAAGATTTATCAACACATTACCTACAGTTTTTCCTTCTTAAACAGTTCTAACCAGTACTGGGGCTGTTCTGCATGTTAATAAGAAAGTAATTAAATCCCATGTAATAGCAGCAGTTTAGTGTGAATTTCTAGAGCTGAACTACAGTTAAAAAAAGTGCAAATCCATCCATAAACTGTTGCAGATTAAGACGTGCTTAATAGCAGTTCTACATATAATGCAGCAGTGTAGGCTTTGCATGATTTGTGAAGGGCTCCTCCCTCCTACTGCCAGGTGTCCTGTGAAGCTGTTCTGCGCTTAACCCTTCCAGTGCTGGGCATTGATGCAATACAGCAGATGTATCAGTTACCACAGCAACAGCAATTCCCCTCACACACTGCACTGAGAGATCTTGCTAACTCTTCCTATTTTACAACAATTTTAGAAGGGAATCTTGTGAATTCTTAAGATGTCTGAGACAGTTCTGCAAGGATTTCCAAAAACCTAACAATATTTTGTCTCGGACACTATTGATAAATCAGAATCAGAAACTTTATTTCGCCAAGTTCGACCGAGGTTGAACCCGGAATTGGTTGTGGTTCACATGGCAATGGCAACAGACAATAGACATAACAAGCGAAACAGTCAAAGACAATAGCAATAATACAAATAATATTACAAAAAGTACAAGCAAGGCAGGCAATAATACATCAAGACAGGCAGTACCTATACCTTTTTAACGGTCTATGCAGTACAATATGCGGTCGGCTCATAAACTGAAATCCTCCGGGTTTGGATATTGTGCTGCACAGGAATAACGTAAGTTCATTGAAAGATTCAGCACCTTGAGTAGAGCTCTGCCAAGAAGAGCACCAGGTTACTAGCTGGGTTATTTACTGGCCCGGGTTCCAGTGTGCCTTGTACACACTAATTGGCTAATTTGACCTGAAGCGACTAGCGTAACGACGAGAGGCAGGAGTTCAACAGGAGGGCTGCTTGGGGAAAAAGGTGTCTCTACGCCTGTTAGTCCTCGGGCGGGTGGTCCTGTAGCGTCGTCCCGATGGTCCCGATGGGAGGAGCTTAAAGAAGCGGCAACCTGGGTGGGATGGGTCCTGGGAGATCCTGTTGGCTCTTGTTTTCATTCTGGTAGTGTAGAGGAGGTATAGAGGTGGCAGAGGAGAGCCAATGGTCCTTTCTGCTGAGCTGATAACTCTTTGAAGCTTATACTTGTCACTGGCGGTTGCTCTTGCATACCACATGATAATGGCGGAGCAGAGGGTAGCCTCAATAGTGGCAGTGTAGAAGCTGGACAGCAGCTCCTGAGGCATACCAAATTTTTTTCAATTGGCGCAGGAAGAATAGTCTCTGTTGAGCCTTCTTCTGGATTTTGGTGGTGTTCTGCGCCCACCTTAGGTCCCCCATTGTCCCATGGCATTGTCCAATTTCAGTTAAAATTTAGTTTTCTGACACTTTATCCCCTGGAACATTTAATTCATGGTGGATTTTATGGTGCTGGACTGCCCAGTCCCTAATGCTGCAAAGTATCACCAAACCATAACATTTCCACCCTCCATCTCCATCAGTGTCGGACTGGGATGTGGAAAAACTGAGGAAATCCACCTGCTGGCCAAGCAGCAGAGACCCTGTGTTATCACTCCCAATAGAAACCTGCAGCAAGCCTTCACTGTGTGCAGCAACACCTGATTACTGCTGCTTGGCCAGCAAATGGATTTCCTCAGCTATTCCAGCTCCCAGTCTGACACTGATCTCCATCATTTACAGTAGGTATTAGGTTCTTCTAGTGAAATGCTCTTTTTGGCTTTCACAAAATGACCCATATCCTATTAACTTTCCTTCTGAGTTTTCTCCAAGGTGATATTTTTAAACCTTACCAATACAATACCTTTAAAGAGAATCTGTATTGAAGAAAGGTTATATAAATAAATATATCAGCCTGTTCGGAGACAGCCTTAGCCCCCTCTGTGACATTTCGCCACTCTCCGCAGCAATATTGGCGATAAAATAACAGTTTTATCAACTGTTTTGTAAACAGTAAAGATGGCCGCCGAAACAGGAAGTATACTGAAAAGAAACAGGATGTATACTGCCTTATGTTTGCATGACAAGTTTTTATTATTACACAATGAATGTAACCTTCAGATGTTTATGTGCAAGTTTAGAAAACGTTTTACCTTCTGCCTCTGCGGCTCTGTGCCACTGAAGCGTGACAAGAATCCTCAGACTCCTTTATAAACACAGCTGTTTCTTCTGAGCCAGGAGTCTGGGCTCTGCACTTGTGTCTGGGTAAGAAATTGTCAGCCTGTGACAGGCAGATCCCTCCTCCCTCAGCCTCACAGACACAGTTGAGACTGACAGCAGGGACCTGTCTGTAAGTGAGAAATAAATAAAGCACACAGGAGTGAGCCTGGAGGGGGCGTGCAGGGGGCGTGCATAATTTGTCCCTACCACAGCAGAGGTAGCTCCTTCCACCCTGGGTCAACAAAGATACTGTATCTTAGAGAGACAGTGCAACTAGAAAAGGCTGCAGTAAGCCAGAGCACATTAGAACAGGTATAGGAACTTGTAGGATAGGAGAAATAAGGCTGAACATTTTGTTACAGAGTATCTTCAAAGCTCACAACATGCAAGAAAATGCTCAAAATTAGTTAGATATTACTTTTTACTTACTTTTTCAACTGTTAGGTACTAAAAAGTAATTTTTACATAAGATGAAAAATTATCTCCAGAAATCTAAGGAGAAAAAAATATGCAATTTACTTTTTCTCCTGAGTTTTCTCCTAAGAGATCATTTTTATCTTCCATTTGAACTATTTTTTTCAGCACTTTGCAACTAAAACAATTTCAAAAAGTATTTTAAAAAGTACTGTCAAAATTATTTAGAGTATTTTCTTGCTTCCGGGAGGCGTAAAAAGGCATTTTATTGACAAGGGTCAATATGCAATTAACTTGTTCTCCTGAGTTTTCTCCTAGGAGATACATTTCCACCTTCTCTTGAAAATAACTTTTTGGCACTTTGCAATTGAAAACGTGTCAAAAAGTAAATAAAAAAGGATAAACATAATTATTTTGAGTATTTTGACTATTTTCTTACATGCTAGTTGTTTAAAAAGCCTTATACTGAACTATAACTCAGGAGAAAAAGTGAATTGCATATGGGCCAACGTGTTTTCTGGGACTTTGGCCAGACAATGCTTTGCCTCTTCATACCATACAGATCCAGGGCCCTTATTCAATTCACTTTTTCCTCCTCTCAAGTTTTCTCCTAGGAGATCATTTTTCATCTTTTGTTTAAAATACCTTTTTAGCAATTGAAAAAGTACTAAAAAGTGCTAAAAAAATACTGTCAGTATTTTCTTGCTTGCTTGTGGCTTAAAAGGCATTTTATTTATAAGGTATGAAAATATCCTAGAAGAAAATTTAGGAGAAAATTTAGGAGAAAAAGTGAAATAAATAAATGCAGCAGTGGCTGAATGGAGTTAAGGGCTCTGCCTCTGACACAGGAGACCTGTTCAGTAAGCCAGCACCTATTCAGTAGGAGGCCTTGGTCCAGTCTCCCTAACACTGCTACTGCCTATAGAGCGTGCCCTATTGGCTGCAGCTCTGGCGCTTTGAGTCCGCCAGGAGAAAAGCGTGATATAAGTGTTCTGTGTTTGTTTGTCTGTGTTTGAAATAAAGGCTCTGGGTCCTTATTCAACTAACTTCTCTCCTAAGCAAACAAGATAATACTCCGAATAATTTCGACAGTACCTTTTCACCTACTTCTTGGTACTTTTTCAATTGCAGAGTGCTGAAAAGTAATTTTAGGTCGCATTCACAGTGGGACGTTATGGTTGCGCGTTGTAAAGTCTTATAACGCAGCTTACCACCCTGCAATGATAAGCCTATGGACCGTTCACAGTGCAATATTATCGTCGCGTTGAAAATGTTGCATTGTGGTAACTCACTGCTTACAGTGCGTTACCTCTTAACGCAGACACGTTGCGACTTTAATGTTGCGTTAAACCCAATGTCCCACTGTGAATATGCCCTTAAACAGAAGATGAAAAATTATCTCCTAGGAGAAAACCCAGGAAAAAAGTTAATTGCATATGGACTCTGGTATTTTTTTCCTAGGTGTTCCTAAGCAAACTTTAGTATTGTCCTGTGACCATATGCAATTAACTTTTTCTCATAAGTGATATGTTCACATTCTTGCCAATAAAATGCCCTTTAAACCACCGGCAAACACTTTTTGACCTACTTTTTGGTACTTTTTTATTTGCAAAGTGTTGAAAAGTTATTATAAAAGAAAATACAAAATAAATGGTCTCTGAGGAGAAAAAATTTAATTACATATGGGCCTCAACATTGTACCCAGACAGCAAAGGTTTGCTGCATATACACTTCGCAAGTAAGTAACATGTACATTCCTTTCTAATGGTAGTCTCATGCCACGTTGAAATCACTAGTAACAAAAGCTACCAACAGTTTATGTTAATCGCGCATGCGCAGTACTTTCATGCCGGCCGCCGTGATGACGCGAGGCGGCCGGCGTGTGACGTAATCCGCGTCATATGCGGAAGAAGCAGCCCGACGCTCGGGAGAGTGTCGCCCGGCCTGCGGCCTGTCAGCCATTCTGGAGCGGGGAGAAGGAGAGGAGCCAGGACGCCGGCGTGGGACCTCCCGACCAGCACTGGGCTGGAGAAAGCCCCTGGTGAGTACAACTTTTATTTTTTAGATGAGCTCGGAGTCCCTTTAAACACAGAGGTTGCTATGGAAGAAAAAAATCTAAATCAAAGATATTCTTCTGTGCAAGAAAGAGGAGGAGAGGAGAGGATCGGCACTGCAATCATCTCTTTATTCTATAGTGAGGCACATGAAAAGCATAACCCATCAAAGTGGAAATATTGCAACATACCAGTGCTAGAAGCGATATGGGTGACGGTGGGTACAGGGCACTGGTAGCCTTACGGCCGTTTCACCGTAAGGCTAACCCTAACCCGAACAGTGCCCTGCACCCACCGTCACCCACATCGTTTTTAGCACTGGTATGTTGCAATATTTCCACTTTGATGTGTTATGCTTTTCATGTGCCTCACTATAGAATAAACAGATGATTGCAGTGCCGATCCTCTCCTCTCATCCTCTTTCTTTCACAGCTTCATTGTTATGATCAGTGATTAGAGCAAGCAGCCATACACCATAGTGAGTGAAGCAACGTGGGCTCTGCCAGCTCCCTGCTCAAGAACATTTCACCTGCTGTAGTGCCAACCATACGCTCTCTCTGCACAAAGATATTCTTCTGCTTGAATGGCGATAGTTTTAGCTTTAGGCAAAAGTCAAACTTTATTTTTCATACTGAGCCTTACTGTAGTACTCGGCTATATTTTATATGCTTGTTGAATACCTACTCCTCTGAGAACTTTCCATAACTGCCAAAGTAAGCAGTAAAAGACACTGCGTTTTGTGGATCTGGCTGGCTTCCTCAGGTCTACAGTACATTGTCTTATGCAGCTGCAAGTACGGACTGGGAGTGTCTATAAACAATTATCCTCAAACCTCTAACATGAGGTACGACTGTTTCATTACCAGAGCTTATCCATTGCATATTACAGTGAGGCACCTCCTCCAATTCTGAGTATAGCTCCCCAGTACGCTTCATAAGTAGAAGTGTACAAGCACAGGAGTTAGCAGAAGTTAGCAATTTTTCTCTCATATATGTTGCACTGTGTAGAGTTCAAGCAACAGTCCACATAAATTAAGCTTTAGTTTTATGTCACTGTATCTCTTTTTCCAGCATCCAAAATACAGTCTTCATAGAAGCACAACCAGGCACCACATGGTGAAGGACTCCCGCTGGCTGTATATATGACCTCCATAACCGCTGATCACTAATGCTCCAGATACATTTTTACATCCGCCAACTGATAGCGGATTAGCCGGTACTTGAACGGCTAATACAGTATATGTGTAAATGGTTCCAGACATAGACACTGTTACCTTAAAGATGAAAAGCACATTTAACCATAACATATGCCCATAACATAAGCCCATATACATTTCCTATAATAAATGCATCTGCTCTCACATTGAAAAAAGAGCTTATAGTTTATACATGTGATGGCTCTTAAATGCATACCTCAGACCTGTGAGTTTTATTATCTGAATCAATGTCATTCTCTACCCTATATATAAATAATTATCATCACTGTATGGTATTAAATTCCGATATATATATATATATATATATATATATATATATATATATATATATATATATATATATATATATATATATATATATATATATATATATATATATATATATATATATATATATATATACACACACACACGTACACATACATACATACACACACAGATACACAGTATATATCACTATACCACAAGATCATATGAGAAGGGCTTTCGACCCATAATAATTATGACTGACTCATACATGTTTCATCTACTGGTGGGTGGAATGAAGAAGTAACATCTGAGGCAAGGTTACTGTCAAAAGGGATTCTGGGATATGTAGACCTTACCCATCACCACCTTGCAGCACTGGTCCAGGAAGCATGCCATAACACTATAATGAGGGAAATTTTGTTACTTCTGACATGTCCTCAGGGCACAATGTAAAGTGTGGCAGTTACACTTTCTTTTCAAACACTGATTTAAGTAATGGTGTTTTACATGTGTATAACTGCACTTACCCTTTTATTGCTATTTTCACAGATAATCTAAATATAAAAATTATTGTCAAGTTCTGTAAATGTGCATCTTTCAAATAAGCAGATTATAAAAACTTCACAAGAAGATATTTTTAAAAGTATGTATAATTGCTTCATGCATATCTTTTTACTTTGACTCCAAGCCAGTTGTTATTGTTGTGCCAGGATGTGGCTCACAGACTGACAAAGGTTGGGTATCTCCACATGAAATGGTCTTATGAATAGCTCTCATAGTGATCCATGAATCACCTCACTGCACTCTGTTCATTCAATGCAGGCTGAACGGAATGCAGCTCAAGCAGAGCACCAAACAGAGCACCAGCAGAGCATATCCAACCTTCAAACAATATCAGGATTATTAGATATTTTACTATTTAATTTCTTAAGTGAGGGTAAAGAAAACAAATGATCCTCATTCTAGTGGGATAAAATATCCATATGGTACAGTCATTAGAATATGACTATGGTAGGGATTAGATTGTGAGCTCCACTGAGGGACAGTTATTGGCATGACTATGTTGTCTATAAAGCACCATGATCACAATCTGGTAAGTATCTATCCATCATAAATTCAAGACATTCATATACTGTAAGAACAATAAACATGAAAATGCTTGTTGTCCTATAAGTGACAAATTCAGATAATTTTCCAATAATACATAAAAACCGTGGCGTCAATTCACCAAGCATTACTGCATTTGGTAACGCTGAAAACAGCTGATTTTACCGAGCACTTAAGAAATGTCAATTCACCGAGGCTGTTACTGCATGCAAAGCTGAAATTACTCAGCAGTGAGGTAAGTTACCGACTTGTGTGGCAAACACCTCAACAAATTTCAGTAAATGTCAATTCACCATGGTTAACCTATTTTGGTTCCTGGATGTAGAAACTACGTCCAGGAACCATGTGCGCTACCGAGCACCTCCGCGGCCGATCGCGCGCGTGCACGCGCACTCCCGGCCGCGGATTCGGTAGCCAGGGAATCAATGTATCGGGCTATGGTGCCCGATCATTGATTCCTCTCCCCTGCTGAAAAAGCGACAGCTTCTCTCAGAAGCTGCGCCTTTTCTGGCCGTTCCCTCCCTGATGCGCCACTCTAAGCGTGTGTTACGCTTAGAGTGACGTCATGTAAACAAACTCATGGCCGCCATCTTGTGGCCAAAAAGTAATACTACAACTGAAAATAAAAATAAATTAAAATGAACACACTTTTAAATTATAAATCTATTGTTTACCCCTCACCCTCCCAAAACTACCCAAATAAAATGTTTACTATAAAAAAAAAAAAAAACATTACAATAAAAAAAAACAAAACATGTAAATATTTACCTAAGGGTCTAAACTTTTTAAATATCAATGTAAAGATGAAATATTTCTATATTTTTTTTATTTTAAACTTGTTAATAGTGATAGATGCAAAATGGAAAAAATGCACCTTTATTTCCAAATAAAATATTGTCGCCATACATTGTGATAGGGACATAATTTTAACGGTGTAATAACCGGGACATATGGGCATATACAATACGTGAGTTTTAATTATGGAGGCATGTATTATTTTAAAACTATAATGGCTGAAAACTGAGAAATAATGAATTTTTCCATTTTTTTCTTATTCTTCCTGTTAAAATGCGTTTACAGTAAAGTGGCTCTTAGCAAAATGTACCCCCCAAAGAAAGCCTAATTGGTGGCGGAAAAAACAAGATATAGATCAGTTCATTGTGATAAGTAGTGATAAAGTTATAGGCTAATGAGTGGGAGGTGAACATTTCTCTCGTGAAAACCACGGAACCTGAATGGGTTAAAGCATGCAGTAAAACACTGTTCCATTACCGACAGTTCTCTTCTGTTGGTATCAGTGCGAGACTCACAGAACTCACAGAAGCAGAGAGGATTACCTATGACTGACAGGGGCGGAAGCCAATAGAAAGAGCCCCTGTCTCCTGCAAGTCGGGATGATGCAATTTGATAGGATCTGCAGGCTTCTTCGGCGGGTCAAACTTTCCTACCCCCAGGCAGTGAGCAGGGAGAATGGAACAAAATAAGTTTCCCCTGCCTCCCTTCTGCAGTTTAACCTCTTCCATTCCTGTTTGAAGATGCAGAGTAGCTAGTAGGGAAAACATCTAAGCAGGGCATGTGGAAAGTCTCCTCGAAGTTCATCTAAGCTGTGGCAATTAAATAAAATGTTAAGAAAGACTAATAGACAGATTCAGAGTGAGCAGAGGCAGTATAACAAAAAGTATAACAAAACATGTACCTCTTAAAGGGATGTCAGGATGCCTCTTACTATTGTAATGATGTCTCTGCATGGAGTTTTGTCTATTGAAGCCGGTAAATTACCAAACTTCTGTGGGTAGAGGGTAATGTTCGGTACGTGAAGATCCATATTATTATAAATGTCCATTCATGACAGTCTCTAAAAAGTAAGATAGTAAAACGAGATGTATGTTGCTTTAAATATGTGCAGTGTAGGCTGTGGTTGCCTGGAGACTTGGCTTTAGCATGTTGCCTGTGCACATTTACCAATTAATGTGATAGCAGTCTTAGACATCAGTCCACCAAGTGCTGCAAAATCATCTCAGCTATAAATCTGTCCAAAAATCTTATCAGGTGCACACAGTACAGGTTGGGGGGGAGGAAAATGAAGATTTGATATACTGGCAGACATAGACATAAAATGCATCCTTATATTTAGCCAGGTAAGCCAACTGCATCATCAATTTCAGCATGTAAATGGATGAACTTGCCATGTAAAGATTACATTTTAATGCCGCCATGGCTTTACCTGTGTGATGCCAACATATTTCGCAGCTCTGCACAAAGCCGCTGGCTCATGACAAACAAATACGAATACTGAAATAATTTTTAAAGAAATCTGATAACCAAAAAAATGGTATCTGTTCAAGTCAAAATAAACAAATACCAAGGGGTGAGCAGCACCAACCATCATAAGCAGGCTCTACAAAGTATCACAATAATGATAACCAAAAGGTGGCATCATTTCACCAATATAACCAGCAAATAACAAAAATCCCCTATATGTGTTATTTTACCACCTGTATACTGCAAAGACCAGGAAACATAGAACATATAGAATAACTGTACTCTTTTTTTTTTTTTACAGAAACCTTGAAAAGTAGCAAATATAAAGCATTATTGATTTTGCTCGTACAATGAGACATAAGAAAAAAGTAGAGCCCTTTTTAAACACAATTGTAGTAATAGCAGAGGTATGTGGGGAGGTGTGTAGTCCAGAGGAGTCCCAAGTCTTTCTACAGATACAGTAAAAACACAGAGAGAGGCCAGGAGCCGCTTATGGTGTAGTATATTAAAGTCAGGTTCTGTATAAATACAAAAGTGAGGAGGTACTCACAAAGGTGGGTTGCAAGACCAGCAGCCACAGTATTAAAGCAAGTGAGTAAGTGTTTAGGTGCTCTGAGCTCTGCACCTCGGCTACGCAGACACTACTTACTTTATTTCATCTGAGGAAGCGGACTGTACTCCGCGAAACGCGTTAACGTTTCTGTGTTTGATTATTAAAATTTCTGTTTAATATTGGCGTTGCCCCTTCTTCCTAGAGGTAAGCCCTTTTACATTTATTACATCCATGGTTATTTTTGGTGGTGCCTTCTCCCTCCCAGTGACCCTTAGAAGTACCATGTTGATAAACCAAAAATAGTGAACGCCCCAAGTTGTAAGCTAGTGAAAGTCTAATACCCTAAAGAGAATCCAGCGTTTCACTTTACTTAAGATTTTCCTCAGGGGTAAAGGTGGTAATATTCTACTGTAATTGAAAAAATATACTTTAAGCATTATCATAAAGCATTGAGGAAAGTCATCGGGACAACTTTTTATTATATTACCAATTCTATATTATGTACCAGTGGCTGTGGTTGTATATAGAATTGTCTTTATTATGTACCCCATGTTTTGTTCCTTACTATGTAAAGCAAATTTGTTGGCTCTTTATAAATCAATAATAACAATATCAATAAAAGTAATAAAAAGTTAACTTTCTGATAAAAACATGCAACTTAGGTTGCCCAATGCGATCACAAATGGTCGTTTTGGTCTTATTTGCAAAGTGTGTTCTGATGTCCTCCAAAGCCTGCTGACTTCTTGTTAGCAATCAAGCATGTTGGAAAACAATCACTTTTGTTATTTCTTGCCACAGGTGCCATTAGCTCACTCCCCCTCATCTGTTCTCTCTCCATAGAGCAGAACATGCTGGTCAGCAGATAGCTATGCAGCACGTAAGGAAAAGGGCTGTCCAAATCAATGAAGAATGATTGTCCTGAAGACTATTGTCCAAAGTGTGTACATAGTTTGGTTGAAAAAAGCATCCACCCATTAAGTTCAGCATGATAAAAAAAAGACAAAAGAAAGGAAAAAGATTACTGTCCACACTGCTAAAGCAAAACTCGAGTGGTGTGTGTGTGTGTGTGTGTGTGTGTGTGTGTGTGTGTGTGTGTGTGTGTGTGTGTGTGTGTGTGTGTGTGTGTGTGTGTGTGTGTGCGTGTGTGTGTGTGTGTGTGTAAGTGTGTGTGTGTGTGTAAGTGTGTGTGTGTGTGTGTGTGTGCGCGCTGAAGGAGCAATGAACATTGAGTTCATTCATTCATTTGAAATTAATTCTTTTGACAATTTCAAGTCAGTGCAAAAGCGGAGAATTGTTATCATTTTAATTTGCTTTGAACTGACCCTAAACCATTGAGTGAATGTGAAGATCTGTACCTATTTTTTTAAGTGCACCTTAGCAAGGAACACTATTGCAAACAACACTTTTTGAAACTTATTGCTGAGTTCCCCATATACCGGTATAATCTTTCCTTCTACACATATAGCCATTTTTGGGAGCCTTCTACCTTGAAGAGCTTTGAAAGTCAACTGTTCTGACTGGCTGCTTGAACTTGCTATAACCCTCTACAACAAACCCTCTCCTTCATAAGAAGCTTTGAGTCAGAGATCACTCTTTAGTGTCTGGAGGCAAGTGTCGGGTGTTACTACAGAATCATAAGCTCTGTAGGTAATATCAGTTCCAGAACTTAGCAGTCCCCATGAAACCGAGACCACATATTCTGCAGCTGGGATGATGCTGTGCACTAGTAGAACAATGTTTTTAGGTAAATAGAACATAGCATAGTGCAAGCGTTGCTCTGGTAATGAACATCATAGCGCAAGCGTTGCTCTGGTAATGAACATCATTACCATAGCAATCCTTGCACTACTTCACTATTGCGGGTTGTGCTAATAGCATAACTCGTGTTACACACTACCGGAAATAAGGTTAATATTGCCGTGTGCTTTCTGTTATCGCAGTTTTGTGCATCAAGACCTATGACTGCTATGTTCAATTTGCCTAATTAACATTGTTCTACAGTGTCTCCGCACAGCAATATTACCGCTAGTTAGTGCATCAGGCCCATAGGGCCAAGTGTTCAGGGTAGTTCAGGCTACTGAAATGAAAAGTATATGGAGGCTGCCAAATTTATTTTCTTTTAAACAATACCAGTTGCCTGGCAGCCCTGCTGATTGATTTGGCTGCAGTAGTGTCTGAATCACACCAGAAACAAACATGCAGCTAATCTTGTCACATCTAACAATGTCAGAAACAGCTGATCTGCTGCATGCTTGTTCAGTGTCTATGGTTAAAAGTATTTGAGGCAGAAGATCAGCAGGACAGACAGGCAACTGTTATTGCTTAAAAGAAAATAAATGTGGCAGCCTCCATAGCATAGCCATCTAGCTACAGTTGTGCTTTAAAAGAAAATCTCAACCAAGAGGGACATGGAAATTTGAACATGGACCATGGAAAGCCTGTCTGGCTGCAGGAGTGTGGCTACAACAGGCATGGGAAAACTCGACCCTCCAGCTGTTACAGAACTACAAGTAGTGGTGCCAACTTATCCCTTTAAAGACATATATGAATTATACAGGTTTTGTGGCTAGGTAGATGCAGTTAAGGCACTGATTATGTGAAAATAGCCCCAGAACCTGTATAACTTAGATGTGTCAGTAATTAAAGGGATGAGTTGGCAACACTGACTACAAGTCCCACAATGCATTTGCCTTTAAGAGTCATGACTGTGGCTGCCAGACTACTGCAATGCATTGTGGGACTTGTAGTTCCTTAACAGCTGGAGGGCCAAGTTTGCCCATGCCTGGGCTACAATCATAGGGTTCCAAACTTTGATTGGGCAAAACATTTTCAGGCATAGCTTTTTAAAACATTTCCTATAAATATTGTTAATTAAAGCAGAGGAAGACCCCTGTGAACGCTTAACTTCATTATTTTGGCTACCACGCAGAATTCATTTCACTGCCAACTCAGGTCCACTTGTTAACATGCTCCATAAAAGTTTTGAAACTGATTTGCAATTCACAGCGGTCATGTAACGTAATGCTGTAATTTCAGAAAAGGTTAAATTCCCCTTTGGTTCTTTGTCCAAGTCTTGGACTTGCTGCAAACTTCTGTTCCATAAAGCTCCGAATTTAAAACATTGATAAATGAAGTCTCTCTTTAGTTAATAAATGAAGTATCTCTTTCATTGTCCTTTGTCAGCAACATTCATTTTAATGGAAAGTAAGTTTACAGGGTTACATGATTGAACTACTCAGCCAAGTCAGTGTTGGCAAATGAGGGGCTAAATTATTGATGTTACACACTAATGAATTCTGATGAGAAATAAAACACAGACATTACGTTTCAAGTGGTCCATAATTATTTTTGTACTTTAAAAGCAATTGTGTTCTTTTATTTCAAAATCAGTTTGGTTGAGTAAAATAAAAAACAAAGTTATTGATTATTGCTGAAGTCATTAGACTGAGCGAAAATACTCTGAATTTGATGTGTAGTTAAAAGGTGCCATTTACTCCGGCTGTCATGGCTGCTGAATAAACAATGAGAATGCGGAATCTATTTAACATTGTTCTAATGGGACTTTCAACGTTTCAGCTATGGAAGGTACGATGAGAATTTTCTGTACGGTTCGGTAGTCTAGACCAAGGTAAACACTGAAACGCCAAATGATTATTTAGTTAGACTGTGAGGTCTGTGCCACAAGGGTGATTTCCATGCTTCTGATACAACTTTCAGTGAAAAGTTACTGAAATGAACTTATATTGCCCACCTAGTGTTGGTAGCAAATGACTGATGATCTGCTCCGTCGAACCGTGACATTTGGGCGCCAAAGAGCCACAGAATTATGGGCGCCGGCATAGGCGCTCATACAAATATTGGTAATAGCACAACATTTGCGCCCACTCTTTGTAGCCACAGTTTTCATAGTGGCTGGCCCCAGTGGCCGCTATTCATTGGGTGATTTTGGTGCCTAAATGTCCTGCTATTACTGAAATTTGTATGTGCGTCTTTGGCGGCATTTTTAGTGGCAGGTTTGCGAAGGTGGTTACAGTTAGGTGTTGGTGAGCGGTTAGACATGGGGAGTGTTTTTAAGTTTAGGCATGGGGGGGTGGTTAAGGTTAGGCATGGGGGGTTTTAGGGTTAGGCATCGGCAGGGGGGGTGGTTAGGGTTAGGCTTCAGCAGGGGGAATGGTTAGGGTTAGGCATCGGTAGAGCGAGAGTTCTTTGTGAGAATAAGGTTAGGTTTAGTTGTAGTAAAATTTTGGTATGATTTACCAATATTTAACCATCATAATTTTCACTTCATATTAGTAAAATATTGGCGAATTTACCGATATTCTGCCAGCTGGTATTTTGGAGCTCAAATTTCCAGGTGCCTTTTGCATATATGCCCGCTCAATTGCTGTATAGCTGTATAGCAGCAGTGTTTGAGCTATCAAAGTACCAGCGCATCACTCCCTCCCTGGCAGTAAAGGTTCATGCAGTCAGTTCCCCTCCAGTGAGTTGGGCAGCATGGTGGCATAGTGGTCAGTGTTGCCAAGCGTCAGTGAAAAGACGGACTGTCAGTAAAAAAGCATCTAAAAACAGCTGTCCGTATTGCCCGAATTTCCTGGGCATTCGTCCATACAAATACACAGAATTGCTTCAAATATCTTTTGCCCATGCGCCTTGCATGCTCTGTTCCCCCCTCCCTCAGTCTCCCTCCTCCTCTCCCGAGTCCAGTCCAATCACAGATTGCCTTTTTGGCGCCGTCACCTCTGTTGCCCAATAAGAGAGGCAGCTACGTGACGCAGTCAGCCCGGTCCAGCCAGTCACAAGGACAGGAGTCACGGACGGACACAGACACGAAGGTCGCAGCGCCACACGCCCACCAGCAGCAGCAGCAAGCAAAGCAAGTAGCCCACTGACTTCACTTGAGACCAGGCACAGCGGCGGCGGCCGCCAGGGATTCGGGGAGACGACCAGCGTACAGAGAGGCAGACAGGTACCCCCAGTCACCACTACCATATACTGAGGTGAGGGGACACCCAGGACAGTGAGTGAACGGAGCAACCTGACAGATCAGAATCAGAATCAATTTTATTTCGCCAAGTAAGTTTGCACCTACAAGGATTTTGTCTTGGCAGTTGCTTAACAAACACAAACAAAAACAATACAAGGACAGACAGTATGTATATTACAAGTCAAGGACATTATGCAACTGTAAATTTAATCTACATCTGTTCAAGAACAATGTATCAGTAGCCATACAATCATATTTACATTGTTTTATATATTTCCACAGTCCTATAACCACAAACAGCTGTTCAGTACAGTTAATTTGCTTCTTCCTTCTCCATCCTCTATACAGGTAGTGCCTGGTTAACAAATGAGATAGGGACTGTAGGTTAATTTTTAACCTTAATCTGTTCTTAAAGGGGCACTATGGCGAAAAATTGTAAAATGTAAAATATGTGCAAACATAAACAAATAAGAAGTACATTTTTGCAGAGTAAAATGAGCCATAAAATACTTTTCTCCTATTTAGCTGTCACATACAGTAGGCAATAGAAATCTGATAGAAGCGACAGGTTTTGGACTAGTCCATCTCTTCATGGGGGGATTCTCAGGGTTTTCTTTATTTACAAAAGCACTTAGTGAATGGCAGTTGCTCTGTCCAACTGCCAAAAAAACTGTGTAGCAAGCAAAGGAGCTGGCAGGCATAATTTTTTAAATCCTTTTTAGAGAATATCTTTATAAAGAATAAATGCCTTGCTGAGAATCTCCTATCCCCTACGTAGTCACATACACCGCATAGAGGTAGCCCAGTGTCGTATGTGTCCTAACTCTGGCCCTGTAACATGCATAGCACAAACATGCACACATTCAGCGCATCAAAACCTATCTAGGGAATATCTAATATCTATATCCTTAACGTCCTCCCTGGGACAGATAGCGCATCTAACTAATCCTGCAAGGGAGCTGCTAGTACCTGCATATGTACCATGCGAACACACCAGCAAGCTGTATGTTAAGACCACTAATAGAGGAAGAGGGAGAGCATGTAACGATTGGTGAAGCACAGAGAGGTCTGATCACCGGTGATCTGCAGTATCACGGGGAATACAGACGTATACCAGATTATAAGTGATCTGCAGTCTCACCGATAATCCAATATACTAGCTAACCTCTGTTCACCTGAGTAGAGTGTGGTGTTTGGTGTAACAGTAACACTTAGAGGACTAGGCCTCAGTGCAGCAAGGAGTACTGCACAGATTCCTTCCGCAGACCTGAGCTCTCCGAGACGGGAGGAGTCAGACTGACAGTAGGAAGGATAGTCTGAGAGTGACACTCAGGAGTTGATGTCACTGACAGGACGAGGAACCGCCTCCAAGCGTAAGGTCGGTTCTCGAGGTCAGACAAGCCAGGTTGTACACACACGGACAGACAAACTACAAGATCATAAGGCAGAGGCGGAGTCTAGGTACAGGCAGAGTTCGGCAACAGGGTATCAGAAATATCGAGGTACAAGATCAGAGTTCAGGAGGATAGTCAGGCAAGCAGGAAGTCATAACAGATAATCACAATCAAACTAGTACTTTAGCTATCAACAGAATCTAGCTAAGTGTAGGATTACAGCTCCAGCTGGTCCCGGCACACTTACGGATCTGACTACGGATCTGGGTGCTCCCACATGTGTGATCGCACGCCAGACAAGAAACAAGTGAACAGCCAGCAGTATATATACTCAAGGACCTTTCCAGGACCTCCCTAATTGCTGGACCAATGAAAGTTGTGGAAAATGTCAGCTGACCAGCCTGGTCAGCTGACTACTTCTGGCTGTTATATAAGCTCTGTCTCTGTGCGCGCGCGCGTGTCACTCTGAATCCTGGTGGACTATCAGTCCCAGCCACACCAGAACTGTCTTGCAATGTATCTTGAGCACCGCGTGTGGGGGCCGCTTCCAATGCGGATTCCGCCGTTCCCAATGCGGATTCCGCCGTTCCCAATGCGGATTCCGCCGCTCTGCCTAAGCGGCATGCGGCGGTTTTTCCGCGTTGTGATGCCCTGCTGGACGCGGAAACAGCCACCTCACTTTGAGAGACAGCGGCTTTTCCGCGTTTCATCACAGTAACCCCCCCCCCCGAGGAGTGGACTCCGGACAACTCCTACCAGGTTTCTCGGGGTGTAAGACATGAAATTCCCTCACTAACTCATCCGCATGCATGCGGTTCCCAGGTACCCATTGCCTCTCTTCAATGCCATACCCTTTCCAATGTACCAGATACTGTGTAGAATTTTGTACTACCCGAGAATCTAAAATCTTCTCGACTTCATATTCCGGTCGATCATCAATTATTACAGGAGGAGGAGGATTGAGACCCACATGAACTGCAGGTTTCAGTAGGGATACATGGAAGGACCTAACGCCACGCATGCTCGTAGGGAGATCAATGGCATATGTGACATTGTTGATTTTCTTTGCTACCCGGAATGGGCCCACGAATCTGGGCCCCAACTTGGCTGAGGGCTGTCTCAAGGTCAAGTGGCGGGTGGACACCCAGACCAAGTCTCCTGGTTGAAACCTCCACTCTAAAGAGCGTCTCTTGTCCGCTTGACCTTTCTGACTCTGAAATGCTTTCACTAGATTATCTTTTATGGTCCACCACATGTCCCTAAATGACCTCTGCCAGGCCTCCAAGGCTGGGAATGGGTTGGACGCAATCGGTAACGGAGAGAATTTAGGTAATCTCCCGGTCACTATCTGAAACGGACAGAAACCCGAGGAAGAACTCTTTAAGTTATTGTGCGCAAATTCTGCGTACGGTAAAAATTTGACCCAATCACTCTGCGCTTCAGCAACGTAACATCTTAAAAATTGCTCTAATGATTGGTTGACCCTCTCCGTTTGGCCATTTGTCTGTGGGTGGTAGCCCGAAGAAAATGACAGTCCCATGCCCATTTGGTGACAGAATGCCCTCCAAAATTTTGAGACAAACTGGACTCCCCGATCGGATACTATGTCTTCCGGAATGCCATGCAGCCGGAAGATATGGGTGATGAATAGGTCGGCCAATTCCTGGGCCGAGGGGAGTCCTTTCAAGGGCACGAAATGGGCCATTTTACTAAAGCGGTCGACTACCACCCAGATGACCGACATGCCCTCCGACCTAGGAAGCTCCCCCACAAAATCCATGGACAAGTGGGTCCATGGTTCGCTCGGGGTGGGCAAAGGCTGCAGAGTACCAACAGATGCCAGCCGGGAGGGCTTGCTTTTTGCGCACACCGCACATTCCCTGACAAACTCTTTGCAGTCAGCTGCTAGGGAAGGCCACCACGCACACCTGGCCACTAAATCCTGCGTTCTAGACGCCCCAGGATGTCCCGCATTCTTGTGTGAGTGGACCATCTCCAAGATCTGGAGACGGAAGGGCAACGGGATAAACAAAACCCCCTCAGGTTTCCCTTCCGGGACATCCTGCTGGAAAGGACCCAAAGTTTCCCTCCAATCCTTCCAAGTCTCGGTAGCGGCTAACACCAACTTTCGTGGAACAATGGTGTCAGGAACAGAGGGCTGTGCTGTCTCTGGCTCGAAACACCTAGAGAGTGCATCCGCTTTGGTATTCTTACTACCTGGAGTGTACGTAATTAAGAATGTGAACCTCGAAAAAAATAACGACCATCGAGCCTGCCGAATGCTTAACCTTTTAGCCCCCTCGATGTACTCGAGATTCTTGTGGTCGGTATAAACCGTGATCATGTGCTCCGCTCCTTCCAGCCAATGACGCCACTCTTCGAAGGCTAGTTTGATGGCTAGGAGCTCCCTGTTGCCTATATCGTAGTTTCTCTCTGCCGGAGAGAACCTTCGTGAAAAATAGGCACACGGGTGTAATCTCCCCTGAAGACCTGAACGTTGAGACAGCACAGCCCCCACTCCAATCTCTGAGGCGTCTACCTCAACTATGAACGGGAGAGAAGTGTCCACGTGCCTCAATATGGGTGCTGAGCAGAACAACCCCTTTAAAGTAGCGAATGCCTGTAAGGCCTCGGGAGGCCAATGAGTGGTGTCTGCCCCTTTTTTTGTAAGACTGGTAAGGGGTGCAATAACTGTGGAGTATCCCTTAATAAACCTTCTATAGTAGTTTGCAAAATCCAAGAAGCGTTGTAAGGACTTTAACCCCACCGGCTGCGGCCACTCCAAGACCGCAGAGACCTTGGCAGGGTCCATAGATAGGCCCGAGGTGGAGATTATATATCCCAGAAAAGCCACTGACGTGACCTCAAAAATGCACTTTTCCAGTTTAGCATATAACAAATTCTGCATCAGTTTGTTCAAAACCCATCTGACATGAGTTCTGTGATCAGAGAGGTTGTTAGAAAAGATAAGGATGTCGTCAAGGTAAACTAAAACGAACTTCCCCAACACCTCCCTAAAGACCTCATTAACCTATTTTGGTTCCTGGACGTAGTTTCTACGTCCAGGAACCATGCGCGCTACCGTGCGCCCCCGCGGCCGATCGCGCGCGTGCACGCGCACTCCCGGCCGCGGATTCGGTAGTCAGGGAATCAATGTATCGGTCTACGGTGCCCGATCATTGATTCCTCTCCCCCGCCGAAAAAGCGACAGCTTCTCTCGGAAGCTGCGCCTTTTCTGGCCGTTCCCTCTGCGATGAGTCACTCTAAGCGTGTGTTACGCTTAGAGTGACGTCATGTAAACAAACTCATGGCCGCCATCTTGTGGCCAAAAAGTAATACTACACCTGTAAAAAAAAAAAAATTAAAATTAACACACATTTACATTATCAATCTATTGTTTACCTCCCACCCTCCCAAAAAAAAAAAAAAAACCATTACAATAAAAAAACAAAAACATGTAAATATTTACCTAAGGGTCTAAACTTTTTAAATATCAATGTAAAGATGAAATATTTCTATATATTTTTTATTTTAAACTTGTAAATAGTGATAGATGCAACACGGAAAAAATGCACCTTTATTTCCAAATAAAATATTGTCGCCATACATTGTGATAGGCACATAATTTTAATAGTGTTATAACCGGGACATATGGGCAAATACAATACGTGAGTTTTAATTATGGAGGCATGTATTATTTTAAAACTATAACGGCTGAAAACTGAGAAATAATGAATTTTTTCCGTTTTTTCTTATTCTTCCTGTTAAAATGCATGTACAGTAAAGTGGCTCTTAGCAAAATGTACCCCCCAAAGAAAGCCTAATTGGTGGCGGAAAAAACAAGATATAGATCAGTGCATTGTGATAAGTAGTGATAAAGTTATAGGCTAATGAATGGGAGGTGAACATTTCTCACGTGAAAACGACGGAACCTGAATGGGTTAATGAGTTCCTGGAAAACGGCCGGGGCATTACATAACCCAAAGGGCATTACCAGGTACTCTTAATGCCCGTCCGGAGTATTGAAGGCCGATTTCCATTCGTCGCCTTCTCTGATGCGCACCAGGTTGTATGCCCCTCGTAAATCTAGTTTTGAGAATATCCTAGCCTCCGTGACCTGTGTGAATAGGTCATCTATTAATGGCAGCGGGTAGCGATTCTTCACAGTGATTTTATTAAGCCCCCGATAATCGATACATGGCCGTAAGCCCCCATCTTTTTTCTTAACAAAAAAGAAACCTGCCCCAGCGGGTGACCGGGACGGCCGAATGAAGCCCTTGGCCAAATTCTCACGGATATAATCCTGCATGGCCAATTTCTCGGGCCCCGACAAATTGTACAAATGTCCCCTGGGAGGTACACAACCTGAACGGAGATCGATGGGACAGTCGAAAGGGCGATGTGGGGGTAGTTTGTCAGCTGCCTTGGGACAGAATACATCAGAAAATTCGGAGTACTGATCTGGCACACCTCCCACCTGAACACTGGTTTGCCCCAATGTCAACTTTCCCAAGCACCGTCGGAAACAATGAGGTGACCAGGTAGTTAACTGACCCGTGGCCCAGTCTATTTGAGGTGAATGAGTTTGCAACCACGGCATGCCTAGGATAATAGTGGAGGTGGACATACGTAACACATAAAACCGTAACTGTTCCCCATGCAGTACCCCTATGGCGACTTTCACCTCCGGGGTCTGTGACAGTGGGCGCTCCCGTTGCAGAGGGGAATTGTCCACTGCCGTGACCTGAATGGGGGGACTCACTGGAATGAGGGGAATACCCAACTCCTGAGCAAATTCAAGGTTCATAAAATTAGCTGCTGAGCCTGAATCGACAAACGCTTCAGTGGCTACTGACTTATTCTCCCATGTAATCGTACAGGGGAGAAGCAATTTTTTCTCTTTAAGGGGTGAAAATTGTGTGCCTAGGGTGTCACCCCCCACTACTCCTAGGCAAACTCGTTTCCCGACTTGTTAGGGCAATTTTGCACCCTATGTCCTGCCTCTGCACAGTACAGGCACAGACGTTCTGTCATTCTCCGCCTCCGCTCCACCTGGGTCAGTTTTGATCGACCAATTTGCATTGGCTCGGGTGGAGGCAAGGCCGGAGAGGGTGAAACAGGCGGGGATGCCGTAACTGAGGATGCAGCAGAAGGTACCGCATACGAAGTCACCCTGATACGGTGACTGCCCCTAGCCTGCCTCTGATGGCGAAGTCGACGATCGACTCGGTGGCCGATGATATGGCCTCATCGACTGTCTTGGGCTCGGGTAAGGTTAACATCAAATCGGAGACCTCCTCCGACAACCCAGACAAGAAATAATCCATCAGAGCAAAGTTGTCAAATCTGGCGGTAATAGACCACCTACGAAACTCTGCCGCGTAATCCTCGACCGACCCTCTGCCTTGCCGCAAAAATTTGAGCTTCCGCTCAGAGGTTGCCGCAAGGTCAGGGTCGTCGTATATCATGGCCATAGCCTTAAAAAAATTCCTCTACCGAGGTCAGAGCAGTATCGGTGGGAGGCAGATTGTATGCCCAGGTCTGGGAGTCACCGGTTAACAATGTTTTAATAAAAATGACCCGTTGGGTCTCAGTCCCCGAGGATCGGAGTCTCAATTCGAAGTACGACAACACTCTACTCCTAAAATTCCGGAAGTCAGACTTGTGGCCGGAAAACTTATCAGGTACGGGCATACGTATGTCATCACTAGGAGGGGATCGCACCGAATCAACTGACGTCTGAAGGGTTTGCACAGAGCCTGTTTGGGCATCAATCAAAGCTTTGTGCTGGCCCAGTGCTTGATGGATAGTATCCACTGTAGTGGCAAGCACGGTCAGAGGGTCAGCGCGTGCGTCCATCAGTTTATTGGTCTGGCGTTCTGTAACGATCGGTGAAGCACAGAGAGGTCTGATTACCGGTGATCTGCAGTATCACGGGGAATACAGACGTATACCAGATTATAAGTGATCTGCAGTCTCACCGATAATCCAATATACTAGCTAACCTCTGTTCACCTGAGTAGAGTGTGGTGTTTGGTGTAACAGTAACACTTAGAGGACTAGGCCTCAGTGCAGCAAGGAGTACTGCACAGATTCCTTCCGCAGACCTGAGCTCTCCGAGACGGGAGGAGTCAGACTGACAGTAGGAAGGATAGTCTGAGAGTGACACTCAGGAGTTGATGTCACTGACAGGATGAGGAACCGCCTCCAAGCGTAAGGTCGGTTCTCGAGGTCGGACAAGCCAGGTCGTACACACACGGACAGACAAAGTACAAGATCATAAGGCAGAGGCGGAGTCTAGGTACAGGCAGAGTTCGGCAACAGGGTATCAGAAATATCGAGGTACAAGATCAGAGTTCAGGAGGATAGTCAGGCAAGCAGGAAGTCATAACAGATAATCACAATCAAACTAGTACTTTAGCTATCAACAGAATCTAGCTAAGTGTAGGATTACAGCTCCAGCTGGTCCCGGCACACTTACGGATCTGACTACGGATCTGGGTGCTCCCACATGTGTGATCGCACGCCAGACAAGAAACAAGTGAACAGCCAGCAGTATATATACTCAAGGACCTTTCCAGGACCTCCCTAATTGCTGGACCAATGAAAGTTGTGGAAAATGTCAGCTGACCAGCCTGGTGCCCCGGATGTCCCCCAGACAGAGTCAGCTGTGGTATCTCAACGGTGGACATGCTCAAAGCTGTGGTGCATCAATCCGGGGTATGTTGGGTGCTGTGGTGCCTCTATGTGGGCATACTGGGTGCTGCAGTGCCATGCTGGGCATTGTGATGCCTTTATAGGGGCATGTAGGGAGCTGTGGTTCTTCTATTGAGGCATGCTGGGAGTTGTGGTGCCTGAATGGGAGGCCTTGGGAGCATGAGAGGTGGTCCACTAGAAAGTCAGGGAATGCTATGGGGAACTGCCAGCCCATCTAGCAGAAAGCTAGACCAGCAAGCACAGAAGCTAAGTAACTCTGACTAGTTATGTGATATGCTGCATTTTTTTTTTTTTGCATTAATGAAGAGGGGGGCTTCATCCAACATTTTGCTGGGCAAGCCTACTTAGACAGCTGTTAAGTTCATGTAAATTTGGCTGCACCCATGACCACACCCACATTCTGCAGCATGGCCACACCCATTTTAAGCTAGAGTGCCCAAAAGTGCCCCAGATCTCCTAGGAGCCTAGCAACGCCCCTGCTACTCGCAACAAAATAGTTCATCAATTCTGTTTTCAAAGGTGATCATTTTATGGACTTATTATTATTATTATTTAGTATTTATATAGCGCCGACATATTACACAGCGCTGTACAGTATATATATATATATATCTTGTCACTAACTGTCCCTCAAAGGAGCTTACAATCTAATCCCTACCATTGCCATATGTCTATATTATGTAAGTACTGTAGTCTAGGGCCAATTTTTTAGGGGGAGCCAATTAACTTATCCGTATGTTTTTGGAATGTGGGAGGAAACCGGAGTGCCCCGGAGGAAACCCACGCAGACACGGAGAGAACATACAAACTCTTTGCAGATAGTGCCATGGCTGGGATTTGAACCAGGGACCCAGCGCTGCAAGGCGAGAGAGCTAACCACTACGCCACCGTGCTGCCCATATGACTTATCATATCAACTTTGCCAAAAACATCAGTCAAGATGGTTGTACTCTTTAAGCAGCAGCCTCCAGTATTCACTTACTAAATCACTATTGTGCCACAATTCAGACACACGTATATTTGTATAATAGGGGCACATTTCAAATGACTGCCAAACAACAAGGCTTGTTTAACATTCAATTTGCATCAAATACATTATAGCAGAATCCAAAAACTATTAAGGTCTACGTCTTGCTAAAGGAGCCTCTATATTTCATACAAACAGAGTCAGACAACAGGTAATTACAATACTACATATTTCTATCTGAAGGACTGCATGGATTTCATACGCTGTAAGGCTGAATGGTTTATTTCTGTGCTCAGAAACTGAGCTGGAAATTTATTTTGGTAATTTCCAGATGTCTGTTCCATATTTTATGTACAAGGCCCACCTTGACTCCCGTCCTTCCTGTCAATCACTGAATAACACTAGAAGACTAGCGCATTCCAAACTATGAGGCAGCAATGGCACCAAATGTAAAGGTGTTACATGCTTGAAAGAGGATTGCAGAGCACAGCATATGCATGGCTGTCATGAGAGCACAACAATAACAATGGAAACTTAATTTAAGAACCTTAATATTGTGAACTACGGATTTATTTCAGTAAAAATGAAAATTATTTGGGTTTGATGTATGGATAAATAGGGATAAGGGAATATCAATTTTAGTCTCACAGCAAATTGGGCCTGAATCTGCTTGTAAATTGGATGAATCTATTTTCAGGGTTTCTTGTTTGTAATGATCAACTGGAAACTTTGGGTGAAAATGCCATGGTTTTGATACTACTGGATAAGGATAACTGGCAAATAATGTGTCTAAATAAATGGAAAAAAAAATTGACGGATACCCCCTTCCCCAAGACTGTAACCTTGTGTCGACCATGCAGGCTGGTAGAGCCAGAATTTGGAGACTAGACCTCATGGTGCTCCATGTACTGAGCTATACCATTCTGTATGCTCCATGATATGGGGAGCTCTGGAAGACGGTGGCTGCAAAGCCGCTTCCTCCTCTCCCCAAAATACCTTGTCCATGTCTAGGATGAGGTTCTTATCCCCATCTCTATAAATTAGTGGTCGTAAATCTGGGAGCCCTCTTTAATATTAAGGGGACCCTCAGATGTCTAACCCCGTATTAAGTAAATAGGAATAGAGGGTCTTTAGTGACCCCTTATCAGGTAAATAGGCATAGGGGTCATTATTGACCCCTTGACTATTTAGAATAAATAGTTAAGAAATAAACATTAGGGACCATTTTTTTTAATCGGTTTACTTTCTTCTGTATACTTCTTTCTTCTGATGTCACCTTCTTCTGTATACATCTATCTTCTTACATCATTTTTATTGGTGTATTTCTCTCTCCTCTTTTAATCTAAATTTCTTCTGCCTTCTTCCTTCTGTTATCTTGATTGCAGAGTCCGAGTCCTCACTGCCACAATACTAGAAAGGGAAAGCCGGCAGCCACGGTTTCTTATTGGTCATTACACTAACCAATGGGATCCTTTAAAATGCAAAAATTACATCGGTCGGTGTATTGACTATCAGGAAACCCAAGTGGCAAATTCAAATTCACTGGCTTTGCCAGTGATCTATGTATAGTCGCAAAACCCATGCGTAAGGATACTTTATCTATCATTTAACTTCCATTTTTTCTATTGTAACTTTAAAATCAATTTTATTAAAAATGTCATGGTTTTTTTTAGAAATTATTTTTGACTTGTTCCCACTATTGTCTCTAACATAGAGAGCAAATTAGGTGATGATAGCATGCGTGGGGACTTTGCTATTAACCACAGGAGTCAGCGCAATTGACTTGCATGTATGTTCGCAAAATTGGTTCACTGAAATTTTACAGAACTTTCTGAAGTTTGATGAAGATCTGGTGATGTCACTGTTGGTAATCCCTACTGATTGATAACCTTATGCTGCTGCACAGAAACCCTACAAGAAGCACAAGGAGGTTTCATTAATCCATATCATCAAAGCACAGGAAGGCCCTCCTTTCTACTATCTATCTACAAATACATTTGAATAAATTAATATGGTTAATGGTTTCAGAGAGACGTATGAATCCTGCTAAATATGTTACAGTAATTCTCACAGTGGAGTCTATTCACTTAAAAAAAATAAAACTAACATGTGCATACAGTGCACACAAATTTTACAGGGTGCTACACAAACACGTTACGTTGGCAATGCCTGCGTTGTATGTATCACGTGCGTTACCCAAGCTACATTATGGGAGTAGTTTTATGGTTTTACCTAGTTTGCATCATGTCAAGTAAAATCTTTGCACATGTTACCATTTTTTAGTGAATACCCCTCAATATACTGGTGATTTGTATTTGTGTGTTTTATGTTGTTCTATTGAAATACCGTTAAATTACACCTGGTAATTGGCTCTTCTTGAAACCACACTCCTACTTTGCAGCTGCAATTCTTTTTCTTATCTTCATCCTGTAGGGGACTTGATAACTGCACTTATTATATGGCACATGGCTTATTTTATGTTAGATATATTTTAGTTTGCTAAGGTGTACTGTACATTGGGGCAATCAAAAAAATATGTGTTCTGAAACATGATTGACTATTTGCTGTTTGTGGTGAAGTTAAAAAGTGTACGTGTTTTTGAAAACATTTGTGGAATTAGCTTGAGAAAGGAGCTATACGAATATTGCTGCTTTATAAGCTGCATTTCATAGTCATGAATTGGAAATTGAAGACTTTTTTTTTTCTTTTTTTTTTACTGTTGACAGTGCTGTCTTAACTATCACTATTTACCCTTTTCTATTAAATCACTTTGTAATGGCTTACACATGGGACTTACTGGAATACATAAGGAAAACTATTTAATATGTCAGGCAGAAATACCATGAATTGGTACTACTGGAAGCTGAACAGAATTGCTCTATGTTCCTCCTTCATCGCTGATCACAATCTCCCCATCATATCCTCTCCACGTGTACAAACGCTGGTATGTTAACACTGTGCTCTATTCAGCCACTTACAAACTGATAAACTAACTTAAAGAGGAACTGTAAACAGAAAAAAAATCCTCTCAGCGATGTCCAGTAAAAATGCCTGGGACGAACCATTTTTACTCCTGGCAGAGTAACCGTTATTTTTTTCTTTATTCCAGTAGTTGTAACTGTTATACAGTGAAGGTTGTAACCACCTTTTTTTACTGACTGATGTCATCTGAAGGTGCCCAATGCATGTGTGGAGAGAGAAGTGCAGTTAGAGAACTAGCTGAAGGAGGCTAAAAGTAGTTTGTATATACAAACAAAATTGAATGGTTGTTGTAAAGCAGTTTTAGTAAAGTAATTGTAGCAGGGTAAATGAATGGAGAATAGTGAGGAGCGCAATGACCTAATTACGTTTACGCGAAATGTCGCGTAATTCGCGAAATTAAGATTATGGCCATAATAGAAATTTTGCAAATTTCACAAAATTACATGAAATTTCGCGTCTATGGGGAATTTTGTAATTACAATAGATTTTTCATAAGTAGGATCATTTACTTAACACAAGCAAATCAGAATTTTGTGTTTAACACGAAAATCCTTCAGTTCTTGAAATTGTGTTCCAGTCCAGAGCCTCCTGATACATTTAAAGCGACAGCACTTGCAGGGACCTTTGCATCATCAGATATTGCAAAACCAAGTGTCATGATCACTAAATGCACCTTGACAAAGGGCTGGTGCACACCAGAGCGGTTCATGAGCCTTTTTAAAGAGACACTGAAGCGAGACTAAATCTCGCTTCAGGTCTTATATATAGCAGGGGCACGTGTGCCCCTGCTAAAACGCCGCTATCCCGCGGCTTAACGGGGGTCCCTTCACCCCCAACCCACCCCCCGCAAAAGTTGGTCGTAAAATGGTCGCTGGTAATCTTCTTCCTGGAGGCAGGGCTAACGGCTGCAGCCCTGCCTCCCAGTGCGTCTATCAGCGGCGCATCGCCGCCTCTCCCCCGCCCCTCTCAGTGAAGGAAGACTGAGAGGGGCGGGGGAGAGGCGGAGATACGCGCTGACAGACGCGCGTGGCGCAGGGCTGCGGCGGTTAGCCCTGCCCCAACCAGGAAGCGCTCCCCCGCTGCACGGAGGGGGTTTGGGGGGACAGGGACCCCCGTTAAGCCGCTCTATAGCGGCGTTTTAGCAGGGGCACACATACCCCTGCTAGCGGTTTTTGGTGTGCACTGGGCCAAAGAGCACGTCTTAGAAGTGGCTGCAGATAGAGCCTCCTGATACATTTAAAGCGACAGCACGTGTAGGGTCCTTTGCATTATCATTAATTGCAATCGATGAGTGTCTTTCCTGAGTTTAGTCATTACCTAAATGTGCATAATTACTATTAGGGCTGGGGCACACCGAGCGGCTTTTTGAGTGTTTCTGCAGCAGCTTGCAGCTGCGGATACGCTAGGGTAATGCATTTCAATAGGGGTGTGCACACCACAGTGGGAGGCGTTTTGCAGAAACTAATTCTCCCGGGGTGAGGCATTTTTTGGATTGCGGAGACGTTTCTGCCTCAATGTTAAGTATAGGACAAACGCAAACCGCTCTGAAAAACAGCAGATCAGAGCAGTTTGCCAGGCGGTTTTGTTACAGAAGCTGTTCAGTAACAGCTTTACTGTAACAATATATGAAATGTACTACACTGAAATCCGCAGCAGCAATCCGCAAAATGCCTCAGAAAAATAAAAAAAAGCGTTTAAAAATCTGCTAGCATTTTGCGGATCTGCTAGCGGGTTTTGGTGTGCCCCGGGCCTGAGAAATGAAATTATGTCCATTTTGTTAATTCAAATAACTTTGTTTCTGTAGAAGACATGAAATTACGAAATTTTGCAAGAGCGACGAATGCGATGAAACCCCGGCGCTGTTCCCACAATGTGTATGTACGTAATATGTAAGTGCGCGTTTACACATTACCTGTCCTGTGTTGCGGGTGCCCGCCTGTCTTCTGCTGCTCTTCTATTAGCTGCATAAACCACGCTGGCGTGCTATGCGGCAAGCAGAAGAGTGTTGGAAAATGCACGGGCACTGCAACACAGGACAGGTAATGTATAAATGCACATTTACACATTACACACACACATACATATGTACAGTGGAGAGGCGGTGGACAAGGTGGGCTCGGCCAATTCCCAAGATTTCATGCAGAAATCGATCGGAAATCGCTCTGTGGTGTATAGGCAGCTGACAGATGTGTACCTAGCATTAAGGTAGCCATATCGCTAGCAATGATGGGCAGATTCGACCAAGAGACAAAACCCTCTCTAAGCGATATGGCTACCTTAACCACCCTGGCGTTCTGATAAGATCGCCAGGGAGGCTGCGGGAGGGTTTTTTTTAAATTAAAAAAAAACTATTTCATGCAGCCAACTGAAAGTTGGCTGCATGAAAGCCCACTAGAGGGCGCTCCGGAGGCGTTCTTCCGATCGCCTCCGGCGCCCAGAATAAACAAGGAAGGCCGCAATGAGCGGCCTTCCTTGTTTTGCTTACACCGTCGCCATAGCGACGAGCGGAGTGACGTCATGGACGTCATCCGACGTCCTGACGTCAGACGCCTCCGATCCAGCCCTTAGCGCTGGCCGGAACTTTTTGTTCCGGCTGCGCAGGGCTCAGGCGGCTGGGGGGACCCTCTTTCGCCGCTGCTCGCGGCGAATCGCCGCAGAGCGGCGGCGATCGGGCAGCACACGCGGCTGGCAAAGTGCCGGCTGCGTGTGCTGCTCTTTATTTGGCGCAAATCGGCCCAGCAGGGCCTGAGCGGCAGCCTCCGGCGGTGATGGACGAGCTGAGCTCGTCCATACCGCCCAGCTGGTTAATGCTAGGTACACACGTTGCAATTTTCTGACAGATTTTTCTGTCGGATCGATTATTTCCAACATGTCCAATCTGATTTCTGATCAATTTCCCATTTACTTCTATTGGAAATCCATCAGAAATCCGATCAGACATGTCAGAAATAATCGATGACTGTAAATCTGGCAGATAATTGCATCATGTGTACCTAGCATTAGTTGTCAGTCTTTCAAGACTGAAGAAAAAGACTTTTTTTCTGGACAGAATATTTACAGTGCTGAGTGGACCCCCTGTAGTGTAGGGGGTTGGGGAGGAGGAGGATTGTGCTAAAGGTATGTCTTTACAAAGGGAGAGGTCAACACCCACAGACAAATGACTGCAGAAGGGGAAACAAACAAGCAGAAGCCTGCATTTGTCAGAATGTGTTGTTTACTATGGGTAGCTGTGCAGCCTTGCAGCCCCCACCTCTCCCATATCAGCTTGTTTTACTCACTTCATCCCAGCTGGAAGTCCTCCCTTATCAGCTCTTTCTACAGCCCTCCATTTCAGTAGCTCTATCTCTGCTCTGCCTGCCATGTGAGTTCACCGGAGATGCAGGCAGATGGGACAGAGATAACACAGAGATTGCAGGAGAGCTGTAGGAAGTGTGTGCTGAAAGCACAGGGCTTCCAGCTCCGATGAAGTTCCTTACACATACCAGCTGATCTGCAGGACGTGGAGCTGAGAGTGGCAGCGCAGATTCAGGGGGGCAGAGAGGAGGAAGATCTGTCACAGCAGCTGAGGCTGCAACATCGGCTGCTTCTGCCTCCCCTCGTGCACAACTGCACATGTCCTTCCTTGATGACGGTGAGGACAACAGTTTTTTTTCCTCTCCCAACTACTGCTGGTGATGTCACTACCCAGGGGGCAGTGCGCACAACTAATTTATACATCCGCGGAGGAAACTCATGGAGGGGGCGTGGCTTAGCATTTAAAGGTGAAATTCCAGCAAAATGCTGGCTTTATATGAGGAAATACTGGGGTTTCCCCCATAAATTAGGTATGGCTATCTGCTGGCAATGAGTTGTCTTTGATGTTACAGTACCTCTTTAAGCTGACATCACACTGGGCAGATGTAAATGCTCCATGTGGGATTTTAGCTGTACTCTGTGATTACAAGTGTTCCTCTGATTCACAAGGCACTCCCTTATCTCACAATTCTCATAGACCATCCACTGGAGTGCATCTGTGCAGATGCGAATCAGAATCCATTGCAATGGGGATTCAGGTGCGATTGCAACAAAAATGTGGCTGACACCATTTTTTCCCTACACATGATTCAGATGCAGCCTATTGATTTCAATAGAATCTCATTTCAGTACCCTTTTTGTGTCTGGGATGGGAATAGAGATAGCCCAAATGGTTCGCCAGAGAACTTGTTCGTGCAAACTTAGCTGGTTCGAGTTTGCTGTGAACAGCGAACACTTAGCGAGTTCGACCTGCCCCCTATAGTACATCATTGGGCTAAACTTTGACCCTCTACATCACAGTCAGCATACACATGGCAGCCAATCAGGCTGCTCTCCCTCCTGGAGCCCTCCCCCCTTATAAAAGGCAGCAGCGTCGACCATGTTCTCACTCTGTGTGCTGCTGTATTAGTGAGAGAAGGAAGAGACATTGGCGAGATAGGGAAAGCGATAGTTAGGAGGTCTGTTAGCTTGCTCCTTGCTGATATTTGTTGATGAAAAACACCCCAAAACAGCTCTTTTGAGAGCTAATGTTCTTCTGATGTGTGTGTGTGTGTGTGTGTGTGTGTGTGTGTGTGTGTGTGTGTGTGTGTGTGTGTGTGTGCCACTGACACTGCATATACAGCCCTGTCTGTCGCAGCTGGCCCTTGTTAACTGCTGTACTGTGCCAGGCCCAGCACATTCAGTGCATACCTTTCACTGCCTCTGTGTGACTGTACTTTGTATTATACCACCAGCACAAGTCAGTGCATACCTTTTCCCCGCACCTGTGTGACTGCATAATTGTATTATAGCAGCAGTCAGTGCATACCTTTTCCCTGCACCTGTGTGACTGCACAATTGTATTATAGCAGCAGTCACTGCATACCTTTTCCCTGCACCTGTGTGACTGCACAATTGTATTATAGCAGCAGCCACTGCATACCTTTTCCCTGCACCTGTGTGACTGCACAATTGTATTATAGCAGAAGTCAGTGCATACCTTTTCACTGCACCTGTGTAACTGCACACTGTATTATACCACCAGCAGTCACTGCATACCTTCTCACTGCACCTGTGTGACTGCACACCTTCTCCGCCACCACCAACAGGGTCCAGGACTCCAGGTGGATTCCTGAATTTTTATGGCCGCTGCTGCTAGCAGCGGCTGCTACCAAACATTATAATACATTTTTTTCTGGTGCTTGTACATGCCTAATTTTTCTGGCTGCACTACAGCTGCAACAACAAAACAAAAGGCATGTACATGTGTTAATTCCCCTTCGTGATCATTACCTTACCGTGGTGAAGGGGCTTGCGTATCACAATGAAGCAATGACCAGCTATATGAGTGTGTTGGGGGGCACACCTGACCCAAGATAATAAGGTTGCTTCATTGTGGACAGTTATTCTGTCATTGAGCTACCTCAGCCCGACCATATGGGCTTGAAAACCGCCATCGCCTGCACTCTCACCATCGTGCGCACCAGTCCAGCACAGCCATAACTACACAAACAGCTGTTTGTGGTGCGTTACACAGTGAGTTTGGTCTGTCAGTGTGAAGCAGTACACTACTTACACTAACTGCTGATCCATGTATACACGCGCAAGGATGTTTTCAAGCACTTTAGGCCTCCAGTTTTAGCAATGCAATGTGATTTCTGCCTTTTAGGGATTAGAACCCTGCTGTGCGTCAAATCCGTAATTTTCCCCGGGACTTTTGGCATGTATCCCACTCCGCCATGCCACCCTCCAGGTGTTAGACCCCTTGAAACGTCTTTTCCATCACTTTTGTGGCCAGAAACAGTGTTTGTAGTTTTTCAAGTTCGCCTGCCCATTGAAGTCTATTGCGGTTCGAAAAGTTTGCAGGTTCGCGAACTTCTTCGGAAGTTCGAGTTCGAGGTTCGCAAACCGAAAATCGGAGGTTCGAGCCATCTCTATCTGGGTGAATGGAGCAATTCAGCCCTAGTGAAAACAGGCCTAATCTTCTGTTTCCTTTTACACTCAGCAGACATTTCATGCAAAATGCGGTTAAATTACACACGGAAGCTTAAAGTCTGAACTAATAGGCACTTGCATACAGTACCAATGACATCTTGAAATTTGCTGTCCCTGCTTCCCCAAAACTACTCATTGTTTTACTAGATTTTATGAAGTTTGAGTCTAAGGACCCCTGTTGTATCTGGTTATGTAAAGCGGAGGCTGATATTACTGTATTTTGAGACATATAGGAAAGACATGGCTTTCATATAAAATAATAGGATGTGAGCTAAGGGAAAGCTGGAAATAGCTACACACAGTACAAACTTTTAATGTTTGTGTGACTTATTGCCCTGTCCTGAGAGCACCTCACACAGATTGTTAGCTTGAATCAAATCAACATTTTTGCTTTTAGCTTGACTGGTAGGTGAAGAGAGACAGGGGATCCTCATTGCGGGTTACCCTGCTGGTTATCCCATGAAGGTGAGGGCCTCTTGTCCAATGCAAATCCTCAGGTCGTCTCATTCACTAGCTTTTTGTCCATTCAGATACGTTTTCCATTGTGGGTACATGCATTGTTTATATAGCATGGTTCACAAAACTGATTCACAAAACTTCTCATGAGTTATCCCTCCCTGCCTACTTCTTACTTTGTCTATAAAATAACACTTTTTTGGTATGGTCCAATCAAAAGCCTAACTTCAGTACTGCATTACTCACTCTTTTTTTTAATACTGCTTTGCTTGTTGGGTGCATTGAAGATCTCATATAGATAAGGTGAAAAACCAATACGAAGAGAGAATTAACAAGAAAATATGCAAAACCAAAACTTTTTGTTTCTAGTTGTTGTATGTATCCAATGGTTCATTTTTTCTTACATTTCCGTGGTGTTAGACAGTAAGGCTTCTTTTACACTGAAAACTGATGCGTTTTAACTTTCCAAAGCAGTGCATTGTGAAAAAACTTTCAGTTAAAATGTGCATAGTGTGAACTGAGCCATAGGAACACATGGACATTACTTTAAAAGTCAGTTGTCCTTTCAGTTATAACTGAAAGCATCTGATATAGTGTAAAAGGACCCTATAGCTTGGTTCATAGTGGGCATTGCTTTGTGTTCCCTGTAACAGCAGGAATGCAACGCAACAGGAAAGTCATGCCGCATGTTATCCGTGCATTGTGTCAATGAAAAGCATGCTTCACTGTCACTGTTCACATATACATTTTGTGCTAACACACTGAATGCAGTGCACAGGGGATGCTGCACGCCATTATACCGGACCGCAGTGGCCACTCTGTGAATGTCACATATGTGGTGAACTGCAGAGCGGCAAGCTACATCACAATGTGGCCTTTACAACGAATGCCTGTGACCTGCGCTGTGAGTTCTTCATATGCATGCATATTCATTTGTTTTGTGATTGACAGATTTCACTGTGTGTACAAGGAGTAGAACATGAGTGGTGTACACGGCTACGTTGTATCAGAATCATTTTTGGCCACTCGTAAAATTATCTGAAATAAATAAATAAATAAGAGAAAGCACTAGCACTAAAGATCACACTGGTCACACATTTATCAGCAATTGCAGCCAGTAATGAACTGGTTAATAGAGGAAGTGCTGTTAGATATGAAATACACAGAGAGAGGAAGACTGGGCCGAATAAATCTGAAGGTGAAGTAGCATCAGCCTGCACAGATATGCACGCTTTTGGAGTCATCCTTCATGCAATTTCAGTTTATTAAGGAGGTTAAAAATTGATGAAACCCTGATGGGATATGGTTTAGAGGCTTCATCACACCACCCATCATTTGCTTTTCAATCTAGATCACAATGGTCTTTCCAACTTCCTTACAATCACCTACCTGCACGGCTAATATTTTCTGAGCATTCTCCTGAGAGGCTGCCTGGAAGCGGGCCAGCCCAGCCTGGTTATACAGGCCTCGCTGTTTGAAGAACTCCACCAGAGCCCGGTGCATCCTGCTCTGCAGTACCGAGATCTAAAAATAAATAAATAAAATAAGAAGAGGAGTAGGAGAAGGAGGAGGGGGTTGAAAAAAAAACACAAGTCAGAGCAGGAGAGGAAATTAATGGCAGTGTTCAAGAAGAATGATGGAGGGAAATATAGAAAGCAGTCAATAGCCCATTCTGCACTGTACAGACCTGACAGGAATTTCACAGTCTCTTGGTTTTTCAGCCCACTCATGTGCATTCATCAGAAACCAGTCACATCTGGCTGCCAGGATGGGGGGTTAATTTTCTCTAAATGCCTCAGCAGTTTTGTTCTAGCTGAAGCAAACTCTGTGACTGCAAAGCTGATGAGTAAAATATTTCTACTTCACCCAGTTTAACTCAAAACCGATAGCTTTAGGACATATTGAACCTTTTTTTTTTGTTTTGCTATTTTTTTTTCATAGAAAGGAATCCTCTCAGGCTTTGGGGAAAGCACATCAGGTCAGCAGAACATTTAAAATGCAAGGTTAGGACTTTGATGGACATTGTGTTTTTACTTCTCCTCCTTGTAAAGCTTATCATAGCCTGGCAATGTGTGCTGCGGAGCATGACAAAACTAAAGAGAATTAACTCAGCCATCAAATGCGGAGGGAGAACAATAACAGGATAGAAATTCCACACACAAGTCCCTATTAATCTAGCTTGCGGTGAGCATGTGACACATGAACATGCACCTGAACGCTGCTCGGCTGCCGAGAACGCTGATTCTGAAAAGTGACACCCAATGTCATACAGAATGTGTCTTCAGCAGTCACACAGCAATGTAATGTGTAAACTGATGTACAGAAAATAAACTTACTCCTAACCTTAACACAAACTGATGAACAGGAAAAAAATAATAATAATGTGTTTCTAACCATAACACAGGGAAGATAGTGTGTGTTTTTTATGCCCCAGAATTACTGCAGAAAAATACAACATGCTTGTCAGCTGTAACCTACCAGCATTCTCTTTGTGCTCATCAGACACGGAAATCAAACTGCAAACATGGAATATCCTATGACTACTGACATGCTGACTATACCTGCCCATAGTTAAAGTGTAACTCTAGTTCTTATTTCCATAAAAAAAAATAATAATAAAAATGTAACATAAATGACTGATGAATAAGCAGTTTTGTCATTTTAAAGAAGACCTTTAGCAAAAAGGCGAAAAAATTAATACATTTATCGGAAAGTGAGGAGTAAAAAAAATAGAAGAGAGATCAATAAATTATTTATATTCGCCATGCAATTTGATCATTTTATTTGATCCACAATCATCCTGCACGTAATCATCTTTATTGCTAGCAGACAAAAAAACAAACAAAAAAAGCAGACACCTCCAGCTGCCATTATCTATAACCACACCCACCCACGCGATAGGCTAAAAGGTTGCTTTTTTATAGATATACATATGTACAGGGGGAGATACGGGTTGTTTGGCAGTTAGAAAAAGCTGTTATTTCCCACAATGCAACAAGGTTCACAGACAGGAAACTGTCAGGACCTAGGTCCTGACATCACACCGTGGGAGGGGCTTCACCACAATATCAGCCATACAGACCAAAAGGGTAAATATTTGTCATGGGAAAGGGGGTATCAGCTACTGATTGGGATGAAGTTCAATACTTGGTTACAGTTCATCTTTAGGTAGGCTTATGCACATTATTATTGTTATTTAGTATTTCTATAGCACTGCCATTTTCCGCAGCACTTTTACTGTGTATATAGTCTTATCACTAACTGTCTCTCAGAAGGGCTCGCAAATAGTATGGTTCTGAACCCGAACACACGCATTCAGCAACATTTCAGCATGGAACAGCTGCATTTCATTTAACTCCGATACTTCCTCCTTCTAGCTTAGAAGGAGGAGGTACCCTGCCCTGCTGAATGCGTTTGTTTGGGTTCCGAAACACATATTGCCAAATTCAAACACAAACACTACTCACAAGATTAGTCCTATCATAGTCATAAATCCATCATACGATATGGCCAAATGTATTTTTAGGGGGAAGCCATTCAACGTATCTGTATGTTTTTGGCATGCATAAGAAAACTGAAGTTCCTACCCATGCAGACACAGGGAGAACATACAAAAACCATGCAGATAGTGCCCTGACTAGGGTTTGAACTGGGGATTGTATTTACTTGCCGTTTTTGGAAGGTAAACTGGGTAATTTAAATTTTTTTAATTAAACAAATATACTTTTGTACTGTTGCTAATTGTAGAACCTCATTTTAAGAAAAGAAAAACATAATGCAATGATTTACAACTGTTTTAAACCCTATAAAAAATAAATTTTGAAATTGAGAAATGTTAATGTTTTGTGTAAAACAAGTGCACAGGGCAACAAAGTAAAGTGGAACATTTTTATGATTCTTAAAGTAAAAAAACAAAAACTTCAGATGGAACATCTCCCAACGATTCAGAGTATATTTGTAGAAAACCAAGATACAGTAACAAAAATGGGTAATAAAAAGCACTGTATAGGCAAGTAGTGTAAAAATTTGAGAATAACCTTTCTCAATGTGAAAATTGCAAAGAATTCAATATTTATAGACTTTTTTTTTAAGGTAAGTGCTATTTGTTTTAATTGAGAAAAAAAGAGCATACAAAGGAAAGATACAGCTAAAACAAGCAAAACCATCTGGAGGAAGAGTATCCAGATATTGTATAACAATACAATTGCAGAAAATTGGTTGGTTCAAATGTGTACCCCCTCCCCTTAAAGATAATCTGTACTCTAAAATTCTTACAATAAAAAGCATACCATTCTATTCATTATGTTCTCCTGGGCCCCTCTGTGCTGTTTCTGCCACTCCCTGATGCAATCCTGGCTTGTAATTGCCAGTTTTTGGCAGTGTTTACAAACAAAAGACATGGCTGCTAACCAGCATGTGATAGGCTGAGAGAAGCTCAGTCTGTCACTCATACAGAGCCTGGAGGGGGCGTGGAGAGGGTGTGTATAGCTTATTCCTATCACAAGCAGAGCAGCACATTCCAGCCTGAGCCGACAAAGCTGACAAGGGAAAGAAGATTAGATTATATAACAGAGATAATACAGCCACTGTGCAACTAGGAAAGGCTGCAGTAAAAGATTTTCCCGCTGATATACAGCAGATTCGATCACTGTGAATCTGCTGTGAAATCGCTGCATAAACACAAACGCAAACGATTGATTTCCATCTGAAATCAAACGTTCCCGTCGATTCATGTCGAGCCGTCC
Source organism: Hyperolius riggenbachi (assembly GCF_040937935.1). NCBI lineage: Eukaryota > Metazoa > Chordata > Amphibia > Anura > Hyperoliidae > Hyperolius > Hyperolius riggenbachi. The sequence goes on from NC_090650.1 coordinate 332,052,343, forward strand.
GTGCGGAAGATTTTGCTCGATGGCCGGCGGGTCGGGAGCGCGTCGATAGCAGCATTCGAATGCTCGACGACCAACGCAGTGCAGCGGCAATAGTACAGCGCCCTCTACTGTTTAAACTTCCCCGGACAGAAAGAAGGGAAGTCTGCTGGTCCGGAACCCAGCGGAGACAGCGGTGACGGGGGGGGGGGGGGGGGGTGGGGTGGGGGACTCGCGCCGGCCAGAGCAGGTAATGTATGCGGGGGGCGGTAGCTTCCCCTCAGATTGTGATCGGTTTCATGCTGAAATCGATTCACAATCTGTTTGCAGTAAAGGCAGCGATACTATCACTCTCTGATCAGATTCGATCAGAGAGGGATCTATCTGTTGGTTGAATCTGATGGCAAATCGACCAGTGTATGGCCACCTTAAAGAAAACCTGAACTGAAAATGAAAAGTCAAAATAAGCATACACAAGTCATACTTACCTTCCATGTAGTCTACTCCTCAGTGTCTTTCTCCTGTCCCGCGTCCTGGTTGTTCACTGTGATCAAGGGAATTTTCCGTTCTCCATTTTGAAAATGCCCATTGCCCATAACAGCTTTCTGGTCAACACACAGTTAAACTGTAACATCGCCCACTTGAGCCATAGGGAAACATGGACATTACCTGGTACATCAGTTTTCCTCTCAGCTATAACTGACAGCAACTGATATTTTACTGACAGCAACTGATATATTTCAGATCTGACAAAATGTTGTCAGAACTGGAAGGGATTATTGTCAGAAGAAAATGGTGAGCTTCTGAGAGGTGCTGATGGCAAGGTAACTATGTAATGTTCATTTGAAGTTACCTCATGTGTTTATTTTAAATATTTTTACTCAGTACAGGTTCTCTTTAAGACAGACCACATTAGAACTGGTAAAGGAACTTATAGGATAGAAGAAATAAGGCTGAACATTTTGTTACAAAGTCTCTTTAACCACCCTGGCGTTCTATTAAGATCGCCAGGGCGGCTGCGGGAGGGTTTTTTTTAAATTAAAAAAAAACTATTTCATGTAGCCAACTGAAAGTTGGCTGCATGAAAGCCCACTAGAGGGCGCTCCGGAGGCGTTCTTCTGATCGCCTCCGGCGGCCAAAAGTAACACGGAAGGCCGCAATGAGCGGCCTTCCGTGTTTTGCTTACTTCGTCGCCATGGCGACGAGCGGAGGGACGTCATGGACGTCAGCCGATGTCCTGACGTCAGCCGCCTTCGATCCAGCCCTTAGCGCTGGCCGGAACTATTTGTTCCGGCTGCGCAGGGCTCAGGCGGCTGGGGGGACCCTCTTTCACCGCTGCTCGCGGCGGATCGCCGCAGAACGGCGGCGATCAGGCAGCACACGCGGCTGGCAAAGTGCCGGCTGCGTGTGCTGCACTTTATTTGATCAAAATCGGCCCAGCAGGGCCTGAGCAGCACCCTCTGGCGGTAATGGACGAGCTGAGCTCGTCCATACCGCTAAGGTGGTTAAGGCCATCCCTATTCTTTTTTACCACCTAGATGTATACAGCTAAGGACTACAACAGTCAGTCTAGTTTATATTTTAACAGAATCTGGGCTGGTGCACACCAAGAGTGCTTCTGAGCACTTTTAAAAATGCCAGCGCTTTGAAAAGCGCTTGGCCAGTGTATTTGAATGGGTTGGATCACACCAGAGTGATGTGATTTTCTCCCAAACGCAAACGCGGGTCCGGCAGCATGTCTGCTGATTTCTGAGGCGATTCAGCCTCGATGTTAAGTATAGGAAAGTGGAGAATCGCTCTGAAAAGCGCTACATCAGTGTTTTTGTTACATAAGCTGTTCAGTTACAGCTCTACTGTAAAAAAAATAAAAAACGCTACACCAAAACGCTCCAAAAATTGCTAGGCATGATTACAAAATTGCTAGGTACATGCCTAGAATAGCCTAGAAAAATCACATCAAAAAGCGCTGAGCATTTGCAATTATGCTAGCGCTTTTTGGTGTGCACTGGCCCTCAGAGAGTCTGGAGAAATCTCTACATAAAATGGACCAGGCTGGAGACCATATTGGATGGCCGTGATCTTATAATCCTCAGACAAAAAAACACTGTTTATAGCAGCATGCAAAAATGCAATTTAACACTGTAGCATACAAAGAATAAAATATATAAACATGTTTCAGAAACGTCTTTTCTGAGCCCAGGGAACCTGAGTCTCTATTAAGTAAAGTAGACAGGGCTACATTACTCTGTAAAGCACTGTGTAGGCAAGTAGTGTAAAAAATAATAAAATAACATTTATCAATGTAAAAATTGCAAAGTTGCCTTATGCAACTTGTCCAACTCCATTACATGAATGGAATTCCTTGAACCCTAAGGATTTCTTCAGTGATTCCCACTTGACTGAACAACTGAAACAATCCCTGCTCAATCGATTTAGATGAAGTGTACAAAGAAAATGGATGGCAGAAGCTGTTAGAAAAGCCACCACTGATAGTATATATTCCTGAGTATAACTATACACACATAATACTGCCATTTTATCTTTACTTCCACAGATGCCACAATATCTGCTTTGATGAGAGTAACCAGTCTCCTTGAATCTAGAAAAAGATTTACAGATTTGCATTTGATAAGCATTAACCACTTAAGGTAGCCATACACTGGTCGATTTGCCATCAGATTCGACCAACAGATAGATCCCTCTCTGATCGAATCTGACTACCTTTACTGCAAACAGATTGTGAACAGATTTCAGCCTGAAACCGTTCACAATCTGTTGTGGTGGTGCTGCCGCCGCTCCCCCCGCCCGCATACATTACCTGCTCCGCCGGCGCGACTCCAGTCCCAGGTCATCGCTGCTCAGTCTCCGCTCTGGTCTCCAGGTCCAGCATGCTTTACTTCTTCCTGCCCGGCAGGAAGTTTAAACAGTAGAGCGCCCTCTACTGTTTAAACTTCCTGCCAGGCAGGAGGAACTGAAGCATGCCGGAGACCAGCACGGACACGGAGCAGCGGTGACCAGGGATAGTCGCGCCGGTGGAGCAGGTAATGTATTGCCGCTCTATTGCGTCGGTCGTCGGGCACTCGAACGCCGCTAGCGACGCGCTCCTTACCCGCGGGCGATCGACGGTAATTTTCCGCACGGAGCTATCGACGGGATCGGACAAAATGGATCCAAATTCGGCGTGTAGCGCGAACGATTGGCAGCAGATTCGATCCCAGTGATCGAATCTGCTGTCGAAACGGCGGCAAATCGGGCCAGTGTATGGCCAGCTTTAGGTCTATCTGGACGGATATATCCGTCCAGATAGCCTGCCTTGCTGCCGCTGCGCCAGGCGAGCAATCACCCGCGCTCCAACCGCCTTCTGCTAGCCCAGAGATCATTTAATGGGAACACAGTTTCCATTCATTGATCTAAGTCTCCGTATGAAAGACCGACACCGTCAGCGAGACGGCTCCGTCTTTCATAAATCCCATTCTGTCCCAGCCACGCTTTACTTCCGCTTGTGTAGTAATACTACGTGTGCAGAATAAAGCCCCGAGGGCATCTTGTGGCCATATAGTAAAATTACATCAGGAAATAAAGATTTCCAGATAATGCATTTTTACCTCCTACACTCCCCAATAGCTACAAAAAACTTTTGTAAAAAAAATAAATAAAATTACATAAATAGCTACCTTAGGGACTAAACTTTTCTAATATGTATGTAGTAAGGTATATTACTGTTATTATGGGCTTGTTATAAGTGATGGATGCAAAACTGTAAAAATGCACCTTTATTTCCAAATAAAATATCGCCGCCATACATTGTGATAGGAACATAATTGTAATGGTGTAATAACCAGAACAAATTGACAAATAAAATACATGGGTTTTAATTACGGTAGCATGTATTAATTTTAAACTATAATGGCCAAAAACTGAGAAATAATGATTTTTTTTCCATTTCTTTCTTAATCTTCCTGTTAAAATGGATTTAGAATAAAATAATTCTTAGCAAAATGTACCCCCCAAAGAAAGCCTAAATGGTGGCGGAAAAAACAAGATATAGATAATTTCGGTGTGATAACTAGTGATAAAGTTATTGTTGAATTAATGGGAGGTGAAAGTTGCTCGGCTGCACAAGGTGAAACAGCACTGTAGGCTGAAGTGGTTAAGCACATGCTTTATTTTTCAGTTAGCGTAAATCATGTAGTAGTACTATATAGAGGCAGTGGCATAGCTAAGGAGCTATGGGCCCCGGGGCAGGTTTTATATGGGCCCCCCAGAGCACTCCATACATAACAATTGATACGGCGCACCAAAACCTGACAAGGATTTCCACAGTGTCAGAGGTGCAAGTAGGGGATGGGGAACAGTTTGTTAATGATTACTACCATTTTAAGCATCTATACAAGTAAATATTACCAGCACAGGACCAATAAAGAGCTAATATTGTGCTTGAGGGAGGGCCCCCTGTGACCCAAGGGCCCCGATGCGGTCGCTACCTCTGCAACCCCTATTGCTACGCCCCTGTATAGAGGATGCTTTGTTTATCTGAAAAATGTACTGTGCACAGGTGGAGTTTCACACTCTGGAGTTTCTGCAACAGGTGTTGGCCTATGACATTAGTTTGGTGTGGCTTCTACACCAGTTGGTCCATGCACTGCTGCTGTTGTTGCATTTGCAATATGATTTTAATACAGTGCCTTGTACAAGACCTACTCTACAGGTTTGCCTCCTTCATCACATGTAATCTGTGCTTATGGTAGCAGGCTTTTGAAGGTGTTCTCACCAATGTGATTTTTATTTACAACACTATTTACAGAAAAAAATACAAACTATAACGGCAGAAAGTTTAAAGCAAAATAACCATATAATCAATCCTGCCACTCAGCCTACTTACCTTACAGTACAGAGTCCCTTTCTACCAGACTGCCCAGCCTAATGGTGCCCATACATGGTACATTTTTTTTCATCCACTCTTACCATTTTTATGTAGTATAAGGCTTCTTGCACACCAAGACGTTGTGTTAGGTGCCACGTTAAGGTCGCATAACGTGCACCTAACACAACGTATGGTGCTGCAAGAGCCGACGGTAGAGTGAGCCGCGTTAGGCGGCTCGATTCCTATAATGTCTCCCAGAGTGGCGCTGATTGGCCAGCGGGACCACGTGATGCGGAGCGAGACACTCCCCATCACGTGGTCCCGCCGGCCAATCAGCTGCCGCCAGTGCAGTGAATATTAAGTAGCCATGTGCGCGGCTACTGTAGCTGGCTCTCCCCGCCTCCTCTCCGCCCCCCACTGCGCATGTGCAAACAGTCTAACACGGCTATAGCCGCTCCAACGCCGTAGCATGCTGCACTTTGCACCGAACGTGCAGCATTACATGTAACGCAACGTGGGCTGTGTGAACAGCCCACTTGTGTTACATTGCTGTGCGTTGGGGGAGCGTTACAGGCGCACTAACGTGCGCCTGTAACGTCTTGGTGTGTAAGCAGCCTTAGGGTAAATTAAGTGAATATACTGAAAGGATAATTTAGACAGTTCCCTTATTACATAGAAATGGTAAGATTGGATGAAAAAAAATTGTACCATGTATAGGCCCCATTACGCTGCACAGTCTCCTGCCTTCTGTACAAAGTTAGGGTAGGGATGGGACGCACTAGAGCGCGTTTGGCCAAGTTTTTTTATTTCTGACAATCGCTGGAAATTTCAAAAGATGCTTTGCATATGCAGCATTTTGGGCATGTTTGTGTTTCAATGCAAAGGATAGTAGCGCTGCAAAATCACTTTTGTATCTCTTTTCAAAGCAATTTTGCAGCAATTTGGGGGCTGGATGGACACTCACCATGTGTCCTTATGTCCAGCTCCCTCCATAGCCCCACCCCCAACAGAACATCCTTTTCTCCTTTCTTATGCATAATTCAAACTTTACATCCTAAAGTAATCCCCTTTCTAATGCCTAATCCTAATTTTTTACCACCACCCCACAGTATACAGTCCTTCCAGACACTTAGAGATAGAAAACCTGAAGTGAAAACTTATGAGATAATGAATTCTATGTGTAGTGCAGATGATATATAGAAAAACAGTAACATGGAAAGGAGATGTTATTTTCAGTTTTTAATTTTTAAGATTGCTTCAGACTGTCACAGTTGCTGTTTAGAATCTACACGCTGCCCTTTTTGAACTGAAAAAGAAGTAATGACCTTTTGAACTACTACTACTACGATTAAACCATATTAGAAGCCTTATCTAACGGTTTCTCAGCTATTTTAGCCTCTATTTACGCTTCAGGAAACTGACTGAAATCGACAAGCTCTTTTGCATAGATAACAACTCAAAGTTTTTTTTTTAACTCTTACTTTACTAGGAAACAAAAAAGGGACTCCAAAGAATGTCTTACTAAAGGGGCCCATACACTGGTCGATTTCAGCCATCGATCGACAGACGATTCGACCGCTCTGATCGAATCGGCTAGAAATCGATGCAGCAGGAAACATCCGGCCAATTTCGATCGATTTGCTTGATCGGTCTATATGGAAAATATAGGTCGATCGGCTGTTGTCAGCAGATCGTTGCCCATAAGGTTGCATTGGATCGAATGGAGCAATAATGGATTTCGATCTAACATGAATCTATCTGATTCTGAAATCTGCTGCAAATCGATAAGTGTATGGCCATCTTGAAGAGGAACTGCAGCCTAAACAAACATACTGTCATTAAGTTACATTAGTTATGTTAATTAAAATAGATAGGTAATATAATATCTTACCCACACTGTTTTAACCACCCTGGCGTTCTGATAAAACCCGCCAGGGTGGCTGCGGGAGGGTTTTTTTTAAATAAAAAAAAAGCTATTCCATGCAGCCAACTGAAAGTTGGCTGCATGAAAGCCCACTAGAGAGCGCTCCGGAGGCGTTCTTCCGATCGCCTCCGGCGGCCAGAATTAACACGGAAGGCCGCAATAAGCGGCCTTCCGTGTTTCGCTTACCTCGTCGCCATGGCGACGAGCGGAGTGACGTCATGGACGTCAGCCGACGTCTTGACGTCAGCCGCCTCCGATCCAGCCCTTAGCGCTGGCCGGAACTGTTTGTTCCGGCTACGCTGGGCTCGGGCGGCTGGGGGGACCCTCTTTCGCCGCTGCACACGGCGGATCGCCGCGCTGCAGCGGCGATCAGGCAGCACACGCGGCTGGCAAAGTGCCGGCTGCGTGTGCTGCTTTTTATTTCATTAAAATCGGCCCAGCAGGGCCTGAGCGGCAGCCTCTGGCGGTGTTGGACGAGCTGAGCTCGTCCAGACCGCTCAGCAGGTTAAAAGAACAGGCAAATGTTTGATTTCATGATGGCAGCTATCTTTTTGGTTGAAAGGAGGTAACAGGTAGTGTTGGGCGAACAGTGTTCGCCACTGTTCGGGTTCTGCAGAACATCACCCTGTTCGGGTGATGTTCGAGTTCGGCCGAACACCTGACGGTGCTCGGCCAAACCGTTCGGCCACATGGCCAAACTAAGAGCGCATGGCCGAACGTTCCCCGAACGTTCGGCTAGCGCTGTGATTGGCCGAACGGGTCACGTGGTTCGGACCCGAACGCGCTCTGATTGGCCGAACTGTCACGTGGTTCGGGTAAATAAATACCCGAACCACGTCATATCTCCGCCATTTGTCTGTGGGTTTAGCTTTGGGTAGGCAGGCAGGGTAGTTCGCGCTCCAGCCACGCTAGCCAGGGTCCCCCCTGTCATTGTGTCGCTGCTGGGAACAGTAGTACACCGCTCGCTCAGCCACACTATATAGCATTCTGTTTACTGCCACTCTGTGTACCTCGCTCAGCCACATTATATAGCATTCTGTTCACTGTTCTGTGTCTGCTGGGAATAGTGGTACACTGCTCGCTCAGCCACACTATATAGCATTCTGTTTACTGTTCTGTGTCTGCTGGGAATAGTGGTACACCGCTCGCTCAGCCACACTATATAGCATTCTGTTTACTGTTCTGTGTCTGCTGGGAATAGTGGTACACCGCTCGCTCAGCCACACTATATAGCATTCTGTTTACTGTTCTGTGTCTGCTGGGAATAGTGGTACACCGCTCGCTCAGCCACACTATATAGCATTCTGTTCACTGTTCTGTGTCTGCTGGGAATAGTGGTACACCGCTCGCTCAGCCACACTATATAGCATTCTGTTTACTGTTCTGTGTCTGCTGGGAATAGTGGTACACCGCTCGCTCAGCCACACTATATAGCATTCTGTTTACTGTTCTGTGTCTGCTGGGAATAGTAGTACACCGCTCGCTCAGCCACACTATATAGCATTCTGTTTACTGCCACTCTGTGTACCTCGCTCAGCCACATTATAAAGCATTCTGTTCACTGTTCTGTGTCTGCTGGGAATAGTGGTACACCGCTCGCTCAGCCACACTATATAGCATTCTGTTTACTGTTCTGTGTCTGCTGGGAATAGTGGTACACCACTCGCTCAGCCACACTATATAGCATTCTGTTTACTGCCACTCTGTGTACCTCGCTCAGCCACATTATATAGCATTCTGTTCACTGTTCTGTGTCTGCTGGGAATAGTGGTACACCGCTCGCTCAGCCACACTATATAGCATTCTGTTTACTGTTCTGTGTCTGCTGGGAATAGTGGTACACCGCTCGCTCAGCCACACTATATAGCATTCTGTTTACTGTTCTGTGTCTGCTGGGAATAGTGGTACACCGCTCGCTCAGCCACACTATATAGCATTCTGTTTACTGTTCTGTGTCTGCTGGGAATAGTAGTACACCGCTCGCTCAGCCACACTATATAGCATTCTGTTTACTGCCACTCTGTGTACCTCGCTCAGCCACATTATATAGCATTCTGTTCACTGTTCTGTGTCTGCTGGGAATAGTGGTACACCACTCGCTCAGCCACACTATATAGCATTCTGTTTACTGTTCTGTGTCTGCTGGGAATAGTGGTACACCACTCGCTCAGCCACACTATATAGCATTCTGTTTACTGCCACTCTGTGTACCTCGCTCAGCCACATTATATAGCATTCTGTTCACTGTTCTGTGTCTGCTGGGAATAGTGGTACACCGCTCGCTCAGCCACACTATATAGCATTCTGTTTACTGTTCTGTGTCTGCTGGGAATAGTGGTACACCGCTCGCTCAGCCACACTATATAGCATTCTGTTTACTGTTCTGTGTCTGCTGGGAATAGTGGTACACCGCTCGCTCAGCCACACTATATAGCATTCTGTTTACTGTTCTGTGTCTGCTGGGAATAGTAGTACACCGCTCACCCGCCACTGTATAGCATTGTGCTCTGTGTCGCTGCTGGGAATAGTGGTACACCGCTCACCCGTCACTGTATAGCATTGTGCTCTGTGTCGCTGCTGGGAATAGTGGTACTGTATAGCATTTCTGTACTGCCACTGTACTGCTGCCAGTCAGCGTGTACTGTAAGGATAAGTGAAATGAGGAAGAGATCCGGTGAAAGAGGGAGGGGCAAGGGAAGAGGTGTTTCCCCTGACGGTTCACGTACAGGCCACAGGGGAGCACCCAAGAAAACCCACTCAATACCGCCCATGTTGTCCAGGACAACAACCCTCACAAATCCAAAAGAACAGGACCAGATAATTACTTGGATGACCTCTCAAGCGTCCAGCAGTGGGTTAAGCAGCACCAGCACATCACGCACGAGGTCCGAGTCCTCAGCCAGTTACAAGGAGCCAGTGGGCACAAAGCTGACACAACCGGCAGCGACACCACGCACACAACTGCCAGATAACCAGTCCGATGAATTACCTCAGGACACAATGGGGTATTCGCAGGAGCTATTCCCAGCCCAACAAACTTCCACCTTTCAAAGGTCAATGGAGGAACAGCCAGAAATGTTGTGCCTGGATTCACAACCGTTAACTGTGGGAAATGCACCGCGCACTGAAATACAAGGCGAGTCCGAGGAGGACTCGGAAACCCAAATCCCAGAGCAATTTGGGCAGGAGGGGTTGCAATTGCAGGAGGTCGGCCGACAAGATCTGGAAGACGACGTTGGAGTGTGCTGCGCAGAGGTTGTTGTGGGGAGCTCTACTCCACGGCGGCGGCCCACAATGACATATGACGAGTTTGAGGAGATGGAAGAGGAGGGTATGGACAATGTGGACAGAGACCCAGATTTTGTTTGTGAACGAGAACATCGCCGTCGTAGCAGCAGCACAGATGAGTCTGTTGAAGAACCCACTGCTGCACGAGTTCGCCTTGTGCCACAAGGTAGGCGGCGCGCAATTTCAGGCACCACAAGCGTGGAAGTTCAAGTGAGAGGCAAAAGAGGAGCAAACAGAAATCGCCAGCAAGGAGGCAGGTGCTCCAAAGTCTGGGCTTTCTTTGAAGACTGCACTGAGGATGTTACCATGGCGATTTGCAAGGTGTGCAAGACCCGCCTGAGCAGGGGGAAAAGTATTAACAACCTCTCCACCACCAGCATGAGCCGTCACATGCTATCCAAACATCCCACTCTGTGGGCAAACGCGTCAGGACAGGGTACCAGCAACAACACTGCCTCCCTTGGGTTCACCAGACTCACCACCAGACCCGCCTCAGCAGCAGCAGTAGCCCAGCCATTGCGTGGTTCACAACATTCACAAACATCAGACGACGCTGACACTGTCACTTTCCGGAGTAGTGCTCTTGAGGTCTCCCAGTGTTCATCAAACACAACAACCAACAGCCCTTCCATGTGCAGCGCTACGGTTCAGTTGTCTGTGTCGGAGATGTTTGAGCGCAAGAGGAAATTGCCAGCAAATGACCCCCGGGCCGTGGCAGTAACAGCCAGCATAGCCAAGCTTCTGGCCTGCGAAATGCTGCCATATCGAGTGGTGGAGACAAACAGCTTCAAGGGCATGATGTCAGTGGCCATCCCACGTTACGTGGTTCCCAGCCGCTACCACTTTGCGCGCTCTGCAGTGCCTGAGTTGCATGAGCACGTGGTCAGCAAAATAACCCGAAGCTTGAAGAATGCCGTTGCCTGCAAGGTTCACCTCACCACTGACACCTGGACGAGTGCGTTCGGCCAGGGTCGATACATCTCCCTTACCGCGCACTGGGTGAACATTGTGGAGCCTGGCAGCGATTCCTCACCTGCTACGGCACGGGTGTTGCCCACGCCACAAACAGCTGCACCGCCGTCCCTCCCACTGGATAACAACAGCAGCACCTACCTCTCTGACTCCTTCTCCTCCAACGCATCTCAAAGCTGTACCTCATCCGGAAACGCTAACCCAGCAGCAGTAGGATCGTGGAAGCAGTGCAGCACAGCTGTTGGCATGCGTTGCTGAAGCTAATCTGCCTTGGGGATAAGCAGCACACAGGGGAGGAAATTTGGAGGGGAATAAAGGAACAGACGGATTTGTGGCTGGCACCGCTGGACCTGAAACCGGGCATGGTTGTGTGTGATAATGGGAGTAATCTCATTCGCGCTTTAAGGTTGGCTAAGCTGACACACATCCCTTGCCTGGCGCACGTGATGAACCTAGTAGTTCAGCGGTTCCTGAGGACATACCCAGGCGTGGACGATCTTCTGTTGAAGGTGCGTCGAGTGGCCAAACATTGTAGAAATTCCAGTACTGCTTCGGGGGCACTCGCCAAGATGCAGGAGCGCTTCAATCTCCCCCACCATCGCTTGCTGTGTGATGTCCCTACGCGCTGGAATTCTACGCTGCACATGCTAGCCCGCTTTTGCGAGCAGAAGAGTGCAGTGGTCCAGTACATGACGGTGCAGTACCGAGGCGAGTCCGGCCAGCTGCCAAGCTTCTGTGGATCCGATTGGGCCAACATGTTGGACCTCTGCCAAGTCCTCCAAAATTTTGAGCAATCCACGTTGCTTGTGAGCAGTGACAACTCTTCAGTCAGCATTACCATACCACTGCTGTGTTTACTGAAGAGGTCGATGTTCAAAATCAAGGAAACAGCTGTCATGATGCAACTGGGGGAATCTGAAGGAGAAAACGATCAGCGTGATGGTACCAACATCAGGCCATCCGCCTCAGGGAACGCTGGCCCCAGCAGCTATGACGAAGAAGAGGAGGAGGAACAGCTGGAGTTGGAGCAGGAATTTCATGCCACCACTGACGAGGGCCAGAGCGGTGCACGTTGGACTTCCACAATTCAACGCGAATGGTCAGCAGAAGCAGACCAGGAGGAAGGTGACGACTATGATGCATCACAACAACTATCACAACGCTCACAAGAGGATGATGAGGATTCTGGTAGGACTCTGGCACACATGGCTCAATTCATGCTAGACTGCATTGAACGTGACCCACGCATTGTGCGCATTCTGGACAACACCAATTACTGGGTTTATACCCTTCTGGATCCACGGTACAAACACAATGTTCCAAAACTGCTTGAAGAAAGAGTCAGACAGGTCAAAATGGAAGAATACCAGCAGGCCCTTGTGGAGACTTTAGAGAGGAGATTGACATCCTCCCCCTCCTCTAGCCAGTTGTACGCAGACAGACTGACTTCCGCAAACCCAGGACGACCAGGAGGGCAGCAAACAACGCAAGCCGCAGCTAGTACCCAAAAGGGAACGGTATCGGCAGTGTCCTTGGAGTGGGAAAATTTTCTGACACCCATGCAGCAGCAGCCCACTGAACAGCAAGCGTGCAGATCCACCTCCAACACCGATCGCCTGGAGAAGATGGTCAAGGACTACATGTCAGATGACGTAGCTGTGTCGAACAATCCATCTGCACCCTTCAACTATTGGGTATCGAAGCTAGACACCTGGCACGAACTGGCAATGTACGCAATAGAAGTGCTGGCTTGCCCGGCAGCCAGCGTTATGTCGGAACGCTGTTTCAGTGCTGCCGGAGGCATCGTCACAGATCGGCGTATCCGCCTCTCTACAGAAAATGCAGACCGTCTGACTCAAATTAAAATGGATCAATCCTGGATTGGAAATGACTACGCAACACTCCAGGACCCCAACCAAGTAACATGACCAATGAACATCTGGGATGGTGTAGCGTTTCCGGTCCCTGTTTATTGAACCTCTCATCTGTATTACATTTATGACTGCATGGCGGCAAAAAGCATTGCTGCTATATCCGCACGCTTTTTGTCCTCATGCAAGGCCTGGGTTGTTGTGTCTCAAAAACCGTGGCCTTCTCCTCCTGCGCCTGCTCCTGTTCCATCACGTCTGCTGCTGCTGGGTTAGCGTTGCCGCGTGGTCCCTGTTTATTGAACCACTTATCTTTATTACATTTATGACTGCATGGCGGTACAAAGCATGCTATCCGCACGCTTCTTGCCCTCATGCAAGGCCTGGGTTGTTGTGTCTCACAAAGCGTGGCCTTCTTCTCCTGCGCCTCCTCCTGTTCCATCACGTCTGCTGCTGCTGGGTTAGCGTTGCCGCGTGGTCCCTGTTTATTGAACCACTTATCTTTATTACATTTATGACTGCATGGCGGTACAAAGCATGCTATCCGCACGCTTCTTGCCCTCATGCAAGGCCTGGGTTGTTGTGTCTCACAAAGCGTGGCCTTCTCCTCCTGCGCCTCCTCCTGTTCCATCACGTCTGCTGCTGCTGGGTTAGCGTTGCCGCGTGGTCCCTGTTTATTGAACCATTTATCTTTATTACATTTATGACTGCATGGCGGTAAAAAGCATGCTATCCGCACGCTTTTTGTCCTCATGCAAGGCCTGGGTTGTTGTGTCTCACAAAGCGTGGCCTTCTCCTCCTGCGCCTCCTCCTGTTCCATCACGTGTGCTGCTGCTGCTGCTGCTGCTGGGTTAGCGTTGCCGGTCCCTGTTTATGGAACCTCTTATCTTTATTACATTTATGACTGCATGGCGGTACAAAGCATGCTATCCGCACGCTTCTTGCCCTCATGCAAGGCCGGGGTTGTTGTGTCTCACAAAGCGTGGCCTTCTCCTCCTGCGCCTCCTCCTGTTCCATCACGTGTGCTGCTGCTGGGTTAGCATTACCGGTCCCTTTTCCTGGAACCTCTTATATGTATTACATTTATGACTGCATGCCGACAAAAAACATGTTACCTGTGCAAAGAAAACAGACATTTCCCGCATTTAAAAGACAGTTTTCCCTTTGAAACTTTAAAATCGATTTTCTCAAAAACTATAAGCTCTTTTTGCTAATTTTTTTTTCCTCTTGTACCCACTCCCAAGGTTCACATACCCTGTAAATTTGGGGTATGTAGCATGTAAGGAGGCTTTACAAACCACAAAAGTTCGGGTCCCCATTGACTTCCATTATGTTCGGAGTTCGGGTCGAACACCCGAACATCGCGGCCATGTTCGGCCTGTTCGGCCCGAACCCGAACATCTAGATGTTCGCCCAACACTAGTAACAGGGAGCATGAGACTCAGTTCCAACTGTCGTGTGTCCCGAGCACCTCTCCCAGTTGCTAGGCAACGTGAATAACAACATAGGAAATCCCATCATGCTCTGCACAGCATCAGGGGAAAAAAGCCTGTGCTTTTTTTCTTTGATGGGTGGAGCTTAGGTAAAAATGCAGCTATAAATTATGCTTTAGTAAGGAAAACAAAGTTCTGATGCTGTGAATCTGATAAAGAAACACCAAGCCTTTTCAGTTCTGCTGAGTAAATTTTTAGTCCGGAGGTTCACTTTAAGGCTGGTATTGTATGTACCTATGCTTATCTCATCATGTCACTTCAAGAACGCTTTACCTCTCAACTCCTAATTTTAAAGAATACTTTCCCTCACCCCACCCTATCACTAACTCTCCTAACAATAAAAAAAAAGAAAAGAAAAGAAAAAACCAACAACTCGCCTTCCGGCATTTTTTTCATGCACTATAGCCAATATCGCTAGCACCCAAACATTTAAATTGGGGCTGAACAATAGCTACTTGCTGCTATTTACTATTAACCCTATGGCCACACTCAGCTGAGGCTGCACTAAAATGCCGTGCTTTGAGTTTAAACATATCTGCAAAATGGGGTTTATCATTGTACTTACACTTTAAATTGAATTGGTCATGTTAGGTATATGGACCCTTGCCACTGATAATTTTTATTTTAGAAGTTTCTACCAACACCAACACAACACAGACAACACAGAACATTTATATCGCGCTTTTCTCCTGGAGGACTAAAAGCGCCAGAGCTGCAGCCACTAGGACGTGCTCTATAGGCAGTAGCAGTGTTGGGGAGTCTTGCCCAATGTCTCCTACTGAATAGGTGCTGGCTTACTGAACAGGCAGAGCCGAGATTCAAACCCTGGTCTCCTGTGTCAGAGGCAGAGCCCTTAACCATTACACTATCCAGCCACACACTAGTTTCTAGTTTCCAGGCTCCAGTTTATATTGACTAACTGATCAGAAACAAGCCTGTAGGCTGGAACTTCTGATTCCACTAGCAAATCATTTGCTTAAGGCCAGTGGTCCACTCAATGGTAGACACACACAATGTACATGCCACGGAAAACTTAAGTACCACAAGAGTGTGTATAAGTAGAGCTCACCCTTCTATTAGGCTAAGTTCACATTGGGGAGCTGTGTTGGGTTTCCTGTAAAAACAGCAAGGCAATCGAATATCATTGCACGTTATGCTCGCGTTGCATACAGTGAAGCATACAGTCAATGAAAAGTATGCTTCTCTGCCACTGTCAACAAGCGTATTATGCAGGAACACACTGCATGCTCCACCTTAGAATAACGTTGCAAAGACCTACAATGGCAGTCAGTTACTGCACATTATATTGCTATTACATCGCACCGCAGCACTCCACTGTGAATGTACCCTTATGACAGGTTCACTTTAATAGACTTTAAATTAACTTAAATGTATTTTTGTAGACAACAACATCGGTAAATAATGCTGAGCTTCTCTGTATAATACTTCCTGCAAAAAAACAACAACAAAAGTAAGTCCAATAAACAATCATGCTTGTAATGGACAAACACAATAAAGGAAATTTTAATGTGCCTTTAATATTTATTATTTTTAAAGCACAATCAACTGTTTGGATCACATTTCTGTTTTATATTTAACAGTCTAAATTTGCATTAGTTACCAAGCACGACATTACAAGTAATGCAATGTCATCATCATGCACTGCTATTGCCACAGCTGATATGCAAATTAATGCATTCAAAGAATCCGTGGTGCTGTTACAGCACAATCTCAATGGTCTGGAACTCTCCTGACCAATCCCGACGCAGAGTTCCTCAAGCTTGATAGTCAATTAAGGCTGTGTGTTTGTCAAGGAAGTTGCAGAGACCATAATCTTAACAATTCACTACACTTTCATAAACTGTACTTTTCTACATGCTTTGGCAGTTTCTGCTAGGATCACTACGTATAGCGGTATACATTTGGGTATTATTATCTCAGGCTCGTGGTAAGAGACGCTTGTGTACTGGATACATTGTCAAACAATCTTTAAAAAGACATTTTTTAGTTTTAAGAAATTGGTCTGCAACTGTCAATTTCCCCATCTGTCCGCCTCTAATCATATCAGTGCCATTTGTCACAATAAATATTACTAATTTAAAAAATGTATAGACTAGGATGCTCCCTCTGTAGCTGCACAGTGTGAAGGTTCAACGGAAATAACACTGGAGATGATTGATAAATCCAGAAAAAAATAAAATATATAGTAAATATTTCAAAGCCACTAATCGGCAGTTATTCAAATTTATATTTTAAATGGCACTAAAGAAAGCTGTGATTGGTTGAACACAGACGATCAGCAAAGTGCTGAAAAAACGCTCAGCGTGAACTAGCCCTTATACAAATTGGGACAGGATTTCGAGTAAGGCAAACTGGGAAATTGGCTGAAACTCCAACTACTCAATAGGTCCCTAAGACCCTTTGCAAGTCCACCACTAAATCCAATGCACTCCACTTTCCCACATAGATCAGCTAAACATATTGCACTTTACCCTGTTGGGTGGGCTGTCGACACTGGTTAAGACTGGAGGTACCTGCCTCATCTGAAAAATAAGATTGTTACCACACTGGCCAAACAATTGTTTGCCATATTCACAGCAGGAGTAATATAGGCACAGAGAGTAGGAACCCTACTCTCAATGGCACATCTGGCTCCTGAATGGTTACTGTTCTGGCACAGGAGCCAATGGCCTCTTTATATAAATAGAAAGAACCATATAGAAAAAATGAATTCCAAGGTTTTGTGGTACAAAAAGTCTCAAAAATCTTTATTGACATAAGTATAAAGTGATTTCATAAAAAAATCTTTGTAAGAAGCTCCTTATTTCAGTAAAAAAAAACATCCAAAGACAGGGATATAGCAATCAATAGTAGTGTAGGCTTAATATATTCAATTTAGGCAACAGCACGCTCGTTTCGCGCACACAAAAGGCCTTCGTCAGGCCACTGTATAAAGCACTGTCTATGAACCCTGCAAGCAAAACATGGCAGGAACATCAGAGAACAATGGTGACAAGCATCTGAACCAAAAAGATGGAAACTGCACAATCCTAATGGCAGGCAAACATTCAGCCAAGCAGCTAAGTAAGGCACTCCTTAGTGTACTATAATGCTGCACATTTTATTGATAAATGCAGGTCTGCTGTATGTAAGATAAGGCTGAAAAACCACAGGTCATTTGTTATTTATCAGCTTGACTGAAGGCCCATACCCACAGCAACATTGGGCAACATCGTTTAACAAAAGCATGTGAGACGATGTTGCCCCCTGCGGTGATTACACATTGATATGGGATGGACGCAGCGTATCCTTAACCCTTTCGGGACCGGCCGCCTAACCCCCCTTAACCACTTGCCGACCGCCCAGTGCACATTGGCGTTGGCAAAGTAGCAGCCCCAGGACCACGTAACGCACATTGGCGTCGGGTCCTTGGACACTGTGTTGCCGGGGATCCGCCGGCAATAGGCTCCGCCCACCCGCGACGTCAACCCGCCGGCCAATCGGAAGCGCCGGCGGGTTGTTAACCCGAAAATCGCTGCATAGGAAGCGTATAATACGCTTTGTAATGTTTACAAAGTGTATTATACAGGCTGCCTCCTGCCCTGGTGGTCCCAGTGTCCGAGGGACCACCAGGGCAGGCTGCAGCCACCCTAGTCTGCACCCAAACACACTGATCTGCCCCCCCTGCCCCCTGATCGCCCACAGCACCCCTCAGACCCCCCTGCCCACCCTCCAGACCACTGTTTGCACCCAATCACCCCCTAATCACCCATCAATCACTCCCTGTCACTATCTGTCAACGCTATTTTTTTTTAGTCCCTAAACTGCCCCCTGGGGACTCCTGATCAACCCCCACCCCTCAGATTCTCCCCAGACCCCCCCCCCCCTTGTGTACTGTATGCATCTATCCCCCCTGATCACCTGTCAATCACCTGTCATTCACCCATCAATCACCCCTGTCACTGTCACCCATCAATCATCCCCTAACATGCCCCTTGCGGGCAATCTGATCACCCACCCACACCATTAGATTGCCTGCAGACCCGACGTCAGATCACCTCCCAAGTGCACTGTTTACATCTGTTCTCTCCTCTAAACACCCACTAATTACCCATCAATCACCCCCTATCACCACCTGTCACTGTTACCCATCAGATTAGACCCTAATCTGCCCCTTGCGGGCACCCAATCACCCGCCCACATGCTCAGATTGCCCTCAGACCCCCCCCTTATCAATTCGCCAGTGCATTATTTACATCTGTTCTTCCCTGTAATAACCCACTGATCACCTATCAATCACCCCCTGTCACTGCCACCCATCAATCACCCCCTGTCACTGCCACCCATCAATCAGCCCCTAACCTGCCCCTTCCGGGCAATCTGATCACCCACCCACACCATTAGATCGCCTGCAGACCCGATGTCAGATCACCTCCCAAGTGCACTGTTTACATCTGTTCTCTCCTCTAAACACCCACTAATTACCCATAAATCACCCCCTGTCACTGCTACCCATCAGATTAGACCCCTATCTGCCCCTAGGGCACCCAATAACCCGCCCACACCCTCAAAACGCCCTCAGATCCCAGCCCTGATCACCTTGCCAGTGCATTGTTTGCATCTATTCCCCCCACTAATCACACCTTGAGACACCCATCAATCACCTCCTGTCACCACCTGTCACGCCCTAGCACACCTACCCATCAAATCAAGCCCCAATTTGCCCCGTGTGGGCTCCTGATCACTCGGCCAAACCCTCAGATCCCCCTCAGACCCCCTTCCCATCACCTCCCCAGTGCATTGATTGCATCTATTTTCCCCTCTAAACACCCCCTGAGACACCCACCTCCTGTCACCCCCCTAGCACTCCTATCCATCAGATCAGGCCCAATACAACCTGTCATGTAAGAGGCCACCCTGCTTATGACCGGTTCCACAAAATTCGCCCCCTCATAGACCACTTGCTATCAAAATTTGCAGATGCTTATACCCCTGAACAGTCATTTTGAGACATTTGGTTTCCAGACTACTCACGGTTTTGCCCCCGTAAAATGCCAGGGCAGTATAGGAACTCCACAAGTGACCCCTTTTTAGAAAAAAGACACCCCAAGGTATTCTGTTAGGTGTATGAAGAGTTCATAGAAGATTTTATTTTCTGTCAAAAGTTAGCGGAAATTGATTTTTATTGTTTTTTCACAAAGTTTCATTTTTCACTAACTTGTGACAAAAAATAAAATCTTCTATTAACTTCACCATACACCTAATGGAATACCTTGGGGTGTCTTCTTTCTAAAATGGGGTCACTTGTGGCGTTCCTATACTGCCCTGGCATTTAAGGGGCCCTAAACCGTAAGGAGTAGTCCCAGAAAACAAATGCCTCAAAATGACCTGTGAATAGGACGTTGGGCCCCTTAGCGCACCTGGGGCTTGATTCACAAAAGAGTGCTAACTGTTAGCACGCCCGTTTTCGCGCGAATTTTCGCATTGCACACGGTCGCGAATTTTTGCGCGAAATGGTAACGTTTTCGCGTGCAAACGCGAATTTTACCGCGAAAACGATATCGATTTCGCGGTAAAATTCGCGTTTGCGCGCGAAAACGTTATCGTTTCGCGCGAACATTCGCGACCGCGTGCAATGCGAAAATTCCACCCAGCATGGGTATATGTAAAAATACACCACAAAACACATTATACTACTTCTTATGAGCACGGCAGTACCACATGTGTGGCACTTTTTTGCAGCCTAACTGCGCTAAGGGGCCTTAAGTCCAATGAGTACCTTTAGGATTTCACAGGTCATTTTGAGACATTTGGGTTCAAGACTACTCCTCACGGTTTAGGGCTTCTAAAATGCCAGGGCAGTATAGGAACCCCACAAGTGACTCCATTTTAGAAAGAAGACACCCCAAGGTATTCTGTTAGGTGTATGACGAGTTCATAGAAGATTTTATTTTTTGTCACAAGTTAGCGGAAATTGATTTGTATTGTTTTTTTTTTTTCACAAAGTGTCAATTTCCACTAACTTGTGACAAAAAAAAAATCTTCTATGAACTCACCATACTCCTAATGGAATACCTTGGGGTGTCTTCTTTCTAAAATGGGGTCACTTGTGGAGTTCCTATACTGCACTGGCATTTTAGGGGCCCTAAACCATGAGGAGTAGTCTAGAATCGAAATGCCTCAAAATGACCTGTGAATAGGACGTTAGGCCCCTTAGCGCACCTAGGTTGCAAAAAAGTGTCACACATGTGGTATCGCCGTACTCAGAAGAAGTAGTATAATGTGTTTTAGGGTGTATTTTTACACATACCCATGCTGGGTGGAAGAAATATCTCTGTAAATTGACAATTGTGTGTAAAAAAAAATCAAAAAATTGTCATTTACAGAGATATTTCTCCCACCCAGCATGGGTATGTGTAAAAATACACCACAAAACACATTATACTACTTCTTCTGAGTACAGCGGTACCACATGTGTGTTACTTTTTTGCACCCTAACTGCGCTAAGGCCCCCAAAGTCCAATGAGTACCTTTAGGATTTCACAGGTCATTTTGCAACATTTGGTTTCAAGACTACTGCCTACGGTTTAGGGCCCCTAAAATGCCAGGGAAGTATAGGAACCCCACAAATGACCCCATTTTAGAAAGAAGACACCCCAAGGTATTTCGTTAGGAGTATGGTGAGTTTATAGAAGATTTTATTTTTTGTCACAAGTTATCGGAACATGACACTTTGTGAAAAAAAACAATTAAAATCAATTTCCGCTTACTTGTGACAAAAAATAAAATCTTCTATGAACTCACCATACTCCTAACGGAATACCTTGGGGTGTCTTCTTCCTAAAATGGGGTCATTTGTGGGGTTCCTATACTGCCCTGGCATTTTAGGGGCCCTAAACCGTGAGGAGTAGTCTTGAAACCAAATGTCGCAAAATGACCTGTGAAATCCTAAAGGTACTCATTGGACTTTGGGCCCCTTAGCGCAGTTAGGGTGCAAAAAAGTGCCACACGTGGTATCGCCGTACTCAGGAGAAGTAGTATAATGTGTTTTGTTGTGTATTTTTACACATACCCATGCTGAGTGGGAGAAATATCTCTGTAAATGGACAATTGTGTGTAAAAAAATTCAAACAATTGTCATTTACAGAGATATTTCTCCCACCCAGCATGGGTATGTGTAAAAATACACCCCAAAACACATTATACTACTTCTCCTGAGTACGGCAATACCACATGTGTGGCACTTTTTTGCAGCCTAACTGCACTAAGGGGTCCAAAGTCCAATGAGCACCTTTAGGCTTTACAGGGGTGCTTACAATTTAGCACCCCCCAAAATGCCAGGACAGTAAACACACCCCACAAATGACCCCATTTTGTAAAGTAGACACTTCAAGGTATTCAGAGAGGAGCATAGTGAGTCCGTGGCAGATTTCATTTTTTTTTGTCGCAAGTTAGAAGAAATGGAAACTTTTTTTTTCTTTTTTTTTGTCACAAAGTGTCATTTTCCGCTAACTTGTGACAAAAAATAAAATCTTCTATGAACTCACCATGCCTCTTAGTGAATACTTTGGGATGTCTTCTTTCCAAAATGGGGTCATTTGGGGGGTATTTATAACATCCTGGAATTTTAGCACCTCATGAAACATGACAGGTGCTCAGAAAAGTCAGAGATGTTTCAAAATGGGAAAATTTACTTTTGGCACCAAAGTTTGTAAACGCTATAACTTTTACCCACACCAATAAATATAGGCTGAATGGGGTTTTTTTTTATCAAAAACATGTTTGTCCACATTTTTTGTGCTGCATGTATACAGAAATTTTACTTTATTTGAAAAATGTTAGCACAGAAAGTAAAAAGAATCATTTTTTTTGACAAAATTCATGTCTTTTTTGATGAATATAATAAAAAGTAAAAATTGCAGCAGCAATCAAATAGCACCAAAAGAAAGCTGTATTAGTGACAAGAAAAGGAGGTAAAATTCATTTAGATGGTAGGTTGTATCGTATGACCGAGCAATAAACCATTAAAGCTGCAGTGGTCTGAATGGAAAAAAAGGCTCTGGTCCTTAAGGGGTTTTATGACTGCAGTCCTTAAGTGGTTAAAGGGGGGGGGGGCACATTTGGGGGGTCAGGCAGCCGGATACCCTCTGTGGTGTGCTGGGCTGTGAGTCCCCCCCTTTAGCCAGATGTCCTCCCTGCACTCAGCAGCCATCAATCACCTTCCAGGCTCCAACGATGAGCCGCAGCGGACCCCTCTGCTCTGGCCGGCATCTCTGCTCCTAATGCCACTCAGTTCGGGACCCCGGCGCTGACGTCAGAAGGAGCAGAGATGCTGGCAAGAGCGGTGGGGGCTCCGATCTTCGCGGGAGCGGCAGGGAGGTGAGTGGATCCTCTTCTTTCCCCCCCTGCCGCCGCAGCTGTCAAATTGATCACAACGATCTGCCGGCGATCGTAGTGATCACATGATCAGCAGCCATACGCAATGGCTGCTGATCACTGAGGGGAGATGTCAGCTGTCATGTGACAGCTTAATCTCCCCTCTCCGGTGCGCACAATTGCGTCGGGATGGTTTGTTAGCGCGGACGTTGAATCAACGTCCAGTCAGGATGGCAGCACCACCTGCTGGACGTAGATTCAACCTACGTCGGTCCCCAAAAGGTTAAGATCACCGCTGACCCCGTGCAAAGTACTGTGATCGCTTACTTCTCATTCTCGCCTGTCGTGTAACGCTGCGCAACATTGCTGGCAGGAAGAGGCTTCGCTTGACAACCGTCATCAAGGGGACATCTCTAGACCAATCAGGCGGTGAGTATGTAGCTTGAGTAGACTACAACTTCTCTGGAATGTTTGACCAGGGTAGTGCAGAAAGATAGGGGTTTTCTGCTGGTGGTCCCTCCTCATGCCTAACTGCACCGCACCAGGCTTTGGGTCAATGACCCTGTGGGTGACGGTAGCTAAGTCTGCCCTCAGACTTTTCATCCAATTAGATATGTGTCTAATCATGGATACACTGGTTGAATGTGTAGGATGCGACTGGGTCCATTACTAGTTTAGACACCACGATCTCACACTGTCCACTGATAACTCTGCGCAAAACTGAATACAGATACAGTGGTCCAGTCCTGCCCTCTGCCCTGTTCTATTACAAGTTCCAGCTGTAAGGCCTGGGGCCCACTGGAGTTTGCTCCTGTGCTTGCAATTGTGCAACACTCTGTGCAGTGATTCCCATGGTAATTTGGGGTGCCATTTTTTGGATATTCTGTACATTCAACTGCAAGCGAATGTACAGCACTTCTGATTTCTGTATTTTTTTTTCATCCTGTGGAAATAAAGTTTAAAATATGGTTCTTATCGGGCCTCCCAAACTTTATTTTGGCGGGTGCATAGCCCCACCCCTTACATAAGGGTCATATGCGCCTCTCTATCTCTAATTGTTCCAATTATGGAAGCGCAGTTGACCTTTTGTGCTAGGGGCAGGACTACCTGTCAGGGACTCAGGGCTCTTTCACATTAGGGCAGATTTTCTGCGTTTCAACGCAAAGGGTAAAGTTTGCGTTACCCAAGGTGAAATGAAAGTCCATAGACTTTCATTTTAGCTTTCACATATAACGCTGCGTTTTTGTGCGTTGCGTTACACTGCACCCAGGCGCAGTTTTTCGGCCAACGCTAGCTTTATGCGTTACAATGTTAGTCAATGTAAAACGCACATTATGCGCGTTTTTAATCCGTTAACGCAGGCAATCAGTCCCAGAATGCAACAGAGGAACAATGTAGAAAGTTGACAACTAAAAGAAAAAAAAATTACCTGCGTTTTTCTATGTGCAGTAACGCATTGAAAACGGATTAAAAACGCACACTCACTGCAGTGCAACGCATATCAAAACGCAGTAAAAGGCATACAACAAAACGTATGCTTTGAGCGTTCTCCAACGCAAGCTCTGATGTGAAAGAGCCCTCAGCTAGCAGTCTAAACTTAAACTAGCTGAAAAGCTATTCAAAAGTGATTTTGCAGCAATCCTATCATTTGTAACAGAGCACAATCACTACAACAATGCTGCAGGACCCGCAATTGTGATTTGGCCTTAAAGGAAAGTGACGTGTGACATGATGAGATAGACATGAGTATGTACATCAAACAAATACCTATGCTGTGTTCCTTTTTTTCTTTCTCTGCCTGAAAGCGTTAAATATCAGGTATGTAAGTAGCTGACTCAGACAGGAAGTGACTACAATGTGAGCCTCACTGATAAGAAATTCCAACTATAAAACACTTTCCTAGCAGAAAATGGCTTCTGAGAGCAGGAAAGAGATAAAAAGGGTCAATGGTTCATAGATTTTAGCTCTGGCATACTTCAATGAATGTGTCATTGAGCAAAAACAATAAAACAGTTAACACTTAAAAAGTAGATTTAAACATAAAATAAAACTGTGGAATATCTTAAAAAGTAATTTTGGGAGAAGAAAGATAGATACAATCTTTTATTTCATTCGTTTATTTTTGCTTCGGGTGTCCTTTAATGCAATTGCGGGTGTGGAATTCCCTTTATTGACTTGCTTCAGCATAGCACTGTCTGGGATTGCCGATTAGGAGGATTTAATCCGCAAAACAGATTTTTTTTTTTTGCTTTGATATATGGTTACTGTTTGGAAACCAATTTGTTGTTGTTTTTTTCTAAGTTTAGTTAAGCTTTAAACCACTGGCTGCACCACCAAGGCTCAAAAACTATCATTTCCATTTTTAAAACACAACAATAAAACATACAGCAATGATCACCGTAGTAGCCGCGCAATTATAAAATAATTAGCATGGGACTCTAGAGGACTTTTTTATACAGAAATTGAATTGTGCCAATATAATCACGGTAGGAAGCCACGCCAAGATTTATTCTAATTTATCTCACCCAGGAGTGCATCTCAATCTGTAACTCAGTTGTGAAATCCTAAGAAGAAAATTATTTATATGTTCTGCATTCACAATTATTGCTGGAATATCATTTTCAACAATCTTCATTAGCTTACTGTACATAAGGCCTATTCTTCCAAATACAGTATAACAATTTACTCCCATACCGCTCCCAGTGTTAAACAGAAACATAAATAAACATGAGAATTTCTCTTGTGCACCTCCCCATCCATATGGCATCCTGGTTTACATGATGAGAAACCATTCAATGTGACACTGCACACAAATGTGACATTAATTATGGAGGTCAGCAGAAACAGAACAGGGATAAATAACAGGGTGCTGTCTGCAGGCAATTGATACAATGGTTAAAGTAATGATGCCTGATCATTTCAAGCAATAGAAAGTAGTAAACTATGAGAAATAGACCCTAGAGCTTACTAGTTGCTATCCTAATTTGTATGATACATGGTAGGACAACCGGTTAGCAGATCTGGTGTCATTTTATTCTACCCACCCAGCTTCTGATTTCTGTATATCCATGCTGTATACTATCCATATAACCAGAAATAGATTATGATGTAGTGGCTCCCTTGGCAAAGTAGAAGAGTTGGGGCTCCCTTGTGCTTCTTTTGGTAAGCTGAAGTGAAGAGAGATCAAAGAAGGGGGCAGGTGGGACCCTTGACACCCACTAGGCCCCAAGCTCATGCCTAGGTTGCCTTTTGAATGATCCTGCTCTCCTGCTTATCCTGCATATAACCCATGTAAAGTGCTCAGATAAAATTACTACGCCCTTTTTGGGGGGATTCAGACTGTAGGATGTTCAACTAATGTATCTTGAAATCGTTGTTAGGCATAGAAAAAATGGTGGTTTCCGATTTGTAAATTTGGGGGTGATTTACTAAAGAAGTGCAGATGGGTAGTGTTACACACGTGGGGTCCAGCAATGATACAACTAGGGCAGACTCCATTAACTTTCTGCAGAGTCAATACCTACAGATCTCTGAACTTCAAATGGCCTTCAGTTTAGCTCAAAAACAGTGCATGGAGAGCTTCATGGAATGGGTTCCCATGGCTGCCAAGCCTTAAAGAGAAACTCCAACCAAGAATTGAACTTTATCCCAATCAGTAGCTGATACCCCCTTTTACATGAGAAATCTATTGGTTTTCACAAGCAGACCATCAGGGGGCTCTGTATGGCTGATATTGTGGTGAAACCCCTCCCACAAGAAGCTCTGAGGACCGCGGTACTTTTTACAGTTTGCCACAATGTAACAAGATTCACAGACAGGAAATAGCTGTTTACAGCTGTCTTCAACAGCCAAAACAGCTAGCAGCAGCTACATAACCTGCCCACAGTAAAAATGTCACCATGTAATAAATGTCAGAATGTAAATCGGGGAGACTAAAGATGTTACAATGAACAAACACTGACTAAATCATTTATACATAATTATTGTAAAAATGAAGCACTTTTTTTATTACATTATTTTCACTGGAGTTCCTCTTTAACCACTTGAGGACCACAGTCTTTTCACCCCTTAAGGACCAGAGCCTTTTTCTCCATTCAGACCACTGCAGCTTTCACGGTTTAATGCTCGGTCATACAACCTACCACCTAAATGAATTTTACCTCCTTTTCTTGTCACTAATACAGCTTTCTTTTGATGCTATTTGATTGCTCCTGCGAGTTTTACTTTTTATTATATTCATCAAAAAAGACATGAATTTTGGCAAAAAAATGATTTTTTTTAACTTTCTGTGCTGACATTTTTCAAATAAAGTAAAATTTCTGTATACATGCAGCGCGAAAAATGTGGACAAACATGTTTTTGATTAAAAAAAACCCATTCAGTGTATATTTATTGGTTTGGGTAAAAGCGTTTACAAACTATGGTGCCAAAAGTGAATTTTCCCATTTTCAAGCATCTCTGACTTTTCTGCGCACCTGTCAGGTTTCATGAGGGGCTAAAATTCCAGGATAGTACAAATACCCCCCAAATGACCCCATTTTGGAAAGAAGACATCCCAAAGTATTCAGTGAGAGGCATGGTGAGTTCATAGAAGATTTTATTTTTTGTCACAAGTTAGCGGAAAATGACACTTTCTGACAAAAAAAAGAAAAAAAAAAGTTTCCATTTCTTCTAACTTGCAACAAAAAAAAAATGAAATCTGCCACGGACTCACTATGCTCCTCTCTGAATACCTTGAAGTGTCTACTTTCCAAAATGGGGTCATTTGTGGGGTGTGTTCACTGTCCTGGCATTTTGGGGGGTGCCTAATTGTAAGCACCCCTGCAAAGCCTAAAGATGCTCATTGGACTTTTGGCCCCTTAGCGCAGTTAGGCTGCAAAAAAGTGCCACACATGTGGTATTGCCGTACTCAGGAGAAGTAGTATAATGTGTTTTGGGGTGTATTTTTACACATACCCATGCTGGGTGGGAGAAATATCTCCATAAATGACAATTGTTTTATTTTTTTTACACACAATTGTCTATTTATAGAGATATTTCTGCCACTCAGCATGGGTATGTGGAAAAATACACCCCAAAACACATTATACTACTTCTCCTGAGTACGGCGATACCACATGTGTGGCACTTTTTTGCACCCTAACTGCGCTAAGGGGCCCAAAGTTCAATGAGTACCTTTAGGATTTCACAGGTCATTTTGAGAAATTTCGTTTCAAGACTACTCCTCGCGGTTTAGGGCCCCTAAAATGCCAGGACAGTATAGGAACCCCACAAATTACCCCATTTTAGAAAGAAGACACCCCAAGGTATTCCGTTAGGAGGATGGTGAGTTCATAGAAGATTTTTTTTTTTGTCACAAGTTAGCGGAAATTGATTTTAATTGTTTTTTTTCACAAAGTGTCATTTTCCGCTAACTTATGACAAAAAATAAAATCTTCTATGAACTCACCATACTCCTAACGGAATACCTTGGGGTGTCTTCTTTCTAAAATGGGGTCATTTGTGGGGTTCCTATACTGCCCTGGCATTTTAGGGGCCCTAAACCGTGAGGAGTAGTCTTGAAACCAAATGTCGCAAAATGACCTGTGAAATCCTAAAGGTACTCATTGGACTTTGGGCCTCTTAGCGCACTTAGGGTGCAAAAAAGTGCCACACATGTGGTACCGCCGTACTCAGGAGAAGTAGTATAATGTGTTTTGGGGTGTATTTTTACACATACCCATGCTGGGTGGGAGAAATATCTCTGTAAATGACAATTGTTTGATTTTTTTTTACACACAATTGTCCTTTTACAGAGAGATTTCTCCCACCCAGCATGGGTATGTGTAAAAATACACCCCAAAACACAATATACTACTTCTTCTGAGTACGGTGATACCACATGTGTGACACTTTTTTGCAACCTAGGTGCGCTAAGGGGCCTAACGTCCTATTCACAGGTCATTTTGAGGCCTTTGGATTCTAGACTACTGCTCACGGTTTAGGGCCCCTTAAATGCCAGGGCAGTATAGGAACCCCACAAGTGACCCCATTTTAGAAAGAAGACACCCCAAGGTATTCTGTTAGGAGTATGGTGAGTTCATAGAAGATTTTTTTTTTGTCACAAGTTAGCGGAAAATGACACTTTGTGAAAAAAAAAACAATACATATCAATTTCCGCTAACTTGTGACAAAAAATAAAATCTTCTATGAACTCATCATACACCTAACAGAATACCTTGGGGTGTCTTCTTTCTAAAATGGGGTCACTTGTGGGG
The DNA here is from genome assembly GCF_040937935.1 of Hyperolius riggenbachi. NCBI lineage: Eukaryota > Metazoa > Chordata > Amphibia > Anura > Hyperoliidae > Hyperolius > Hyperolius riggenbachi. The sequence goes on from NC_090650.1 coordinate 332,081,361, forward strand.
TTCCTATACTGCCCTGGCATTTTACGGGCCCAAAACTGTGAGTAGTCTGGAAACCAAATTTCTCAAAATGACTGATCAGGGGTATAAGCATCTGCAAATTTTGATGACAGGTGGTCTATGAGGGGGCAAATTTTGTGGAACCGGTCATAAGCAGGGTGGCCTCTTAGATGACAGGATGTTTTGGGCCTGATCTGATGGATAGGAGTGCTAGGGGGTGACAGGAGGTGATTGATGGGTGTCTCAGGGGGCGGTTAGAGGGGAAAATAGATGCAATCAATGCACTGGGGAGGTGATCGGAAGGGGGTCTGAGGGGGACCTGAGGGTTTGGATGAGTGATCAGGAGCCCACACGGGGCAAATTAGGGCCTGATCTGATGGGTAGGTGTGCTAGGGGGTGACAGGAGGTGATTGATGGGTGTCTCAAGGTGTGATTAGAGGGGGGAAATAGATGCAAGCAATGCACTAGCGAGGTGATCAGGGCTGGGGTCTGAGGACGTTCTGAGGTGTGGGCGGGTGATTGGGTGCCCGCAAGGGGCAGATTAGGGTCTAATCTGATGGGTAACCGTGACAGGTGGTGATAGGGGGTGATTGATGGGTAATTAGTGGGTGTTTAGAGGAGAGAAGAGATGTAAACACTGCACTTGGGAGGTGATCTGATGTCGGATCTGCGGGCGATCTATTGGTGTGGGTGGGTGATCAGATTGCCCGCAAGAGGCAGGTTATTGGCTGATTGATGGGTGGCAGTGACAGGGGGTGATTGATGGGTGGCAGTGACAGGGGGTGATTGATAGGTGATTGACAGGTGATCAGTGGGTTATTACAGGGAATAACAGATGTAAATATTGCACTGGCGAATTGATAAAGGGGGGTCTGAGGGCAATCTGAGCGTGTGGGCGGGTGATTGGGTGCCCGCAAGGGGTAGATTAGGGTCTAATCTGATGGGTAACAGTGACAGGTGGTGATAGGGGGTAATTGATAGGTGATTGATGGGTAATTAGTGGGTGTTTAGAGGAGAGAATAGATGTAAACAATGGATTTGGGAGGTGATCTGATGTCGGATCTGCGGGCAATCTATTGGTGTGGGTGGGTGATCAGATTGCCCGCAAGGGGCAGGTTAGGGGCTGATTGATGGGTGGCAGTGACAGGGGGTGATTGATGGGTGGCAGTGACAGGGGGTGATTGATAGGTGATTGACAGGTGATCAGTGGGTTATTACAGGGAATAACAGATGTAAATATTGCACTGGCGAATTGATAAAGGGGGGTCTGAGGGCAATCTGAGCGTGTGGGCGGGTGATTGGGTGCCCGCAAGGGGTAGATTAGGGTCTAATCTGATGGGTAACAGTGACAGGTGGTGATAGGGGGTGATTGATAGGTGATTGATGGGTAATTAGTGGGTGTTTAGAGGAGAGAATAGATGTAAACAATGGATTTGGGAGGTGATCTGATGTCGGATCTGCGGGCGATCTATTGGTGTGGGTGGGTGATCAGATTGCCCGCAAGGGGCAGGTTAGGGGCTGATTGATGGGTGGCAGTGACAGGGGGTGATTGATGGGTGGCAGTGACAGGGGGTGATTGATAGGTGATTGACAGGTGATCAGTGGGTTATTACAGGGAATAACAGATGTAAATATTGCACTGGCGAATTGATAAAGGGGGGTCTGAGGGCAATCTGAGCGTGTGGGCGGGTGATTGGGTGCCCGCAAGGGGTAGATTAGGGTCTAATCTGATGGGTAACAGTGACAGGTGGTGATAGGGGGTGATTGATAGGTGATTGATGGGTAATTAGTGGGTGTTTAGAGGAGAGAATAGATGTAAACAATGGATTTGGGAGGTGATCTGATGTCGGATCTGCGGGCGATCTATTGGTGTGGGTGGGTGATCAGATTGCCCGCAAGGGGCAGGTTAGGGGCTGATTGATGGGTAGCAGAGACAGGGGGTGATTGACTGGTGATTGACGGGTGATTGACAGGTGATTGACAGGTGATCAGGGGGGATAGATGCATACAGTACACGGGGGGAGGGGTCTGGGGGGGGGTCTGGGGAGAATCTGAGGGGTGGGGGGGTGATCAGGAGGGGGCAGTGGGCAGGGGGGGGGATAAAAAAAAAATAACGTTGACAGATAGTGACAGGGAGTGATTGATAGGTGATTAGGGGGGTGACTGGGTGCAAACAGTGGTCTGGGGGGTGGGCAGGGGGGGGGTCTGAGGGGTGCTGTGGGCGATCAGGGGGCAGGGGGAGGGAAATCAGTGTGCTTGGGTGCAGACTAGGGTGGCTGCAGCCTGCCCTGGTGGTCCCTTCGGACACTGGGACCACCAGGGCAGGAGGCAGCCAGTATACTAGGCTTTGTATACATTACAAAGCCTATTATACAATGTAAGTGCGGCGATCCGGGTGCTAGTAACCCACCGGCGCTTCCGAACGGCCGGCGGGTTACTACGAGCGGTGGGCGGAGCCAGTCCCCGGCGGCTGATCGCGTCACGAATGACGCGATCGCCGCATAACCACTCCCGCAGCCGCCCCCGCCGATGGGCGTATTGCGGTCGTTTGGGCCCGGACTTTGCCGCCGCCCATCGGCTGGGGGCGGTCGTGAAGTGGTTAAAGAGGAACTCCAGTGAACATTTTACTGTTGGCAGGTTATGTAGCTGCTACATGGTTTTTGGCAGTTGGAAACAGCTGTAAACAGCTATTTCCCACAGTGCAACAAGGTTCACAGACAGGAAACTGCCAAAAGTTTGAACTTTTCTTGTGGGAGGGGCTACTTGTGGGAGGGGTTTCACCACAATATCAGTCATACAGTGCCCCCTGATGGTCTATTTGTGAAAAGGAATAGATTTCTCATGTAAAAGGGGGTATAGGCGACAGATTGGGATAAAGTTCAATTTTTGGTCGGAGTTTTTCTTTAAATCACCAAGTGCATTGGAATTCCAGGATTCCAAGAGATGAGTGCTTGTCTGACTGCAATGTGCCAAGTGTATAGTTTGATAGGGGGATTATGGTGAGAGGTTGTTTTGCAAGTGCTGGGCTTGGCCCCTCAGTTCTAGTGAAAGGAATGCTTTAGGATGCCAAGACATTTTAGACAATTTCGTGCTTCTATTTGGGAACAGTTTGGGGATAGTCCCTTCCTGTTCCAACATAACATTGTGCTAATGCACAAAGCAAGGTCCATAAAGATATGGATGAGCAAGTTTAAGGAGGAGGAAACTGACAGCCTGTACAGAGCCCTGACCTCAATCTTTGTGAAGAATTAGAGTGGAGACTGTGAGCCAAGCCTTCTCATCCAACATCAATGCCTGACCTCACAAATGCCCTTCTGGAAGACTGGTCAGAAATTCCAATAAACACACCTCTGAACTTTGTGGAATAGCTTAAAGAGAGCCTGAGGTGGGCTCAAAAAATGGAAAAAAAAAGTAGGCTACCTGATCCGTGGAGCTGAGCGGATCAGGTAGCCGCAAAACCGCCGCTCTACGCCTATCCTGTGTGCCGCACAGGCCCACTTTGACTTTCGTGACCTATAGGTCACGATGCTGCAAGGAAAGACTGTGTGTCTCTTGCAGTATGCAGAGAGGTGGTGGAGCAGCAGGGGGCATGGCCAGGGAGAGAGAGCTGCCCAATGACAGCTCTGGAAACCCTGCAGGAATGCCCCTGGCAGGCGTTTTTAACAGGAAATCCCTCTCCATGTGTTTACCTTTGAGATAGCGGGGGGGGGGGGGGGGGGCAGAGAGCAGTGGTGTGGGGACAGTGAGGCATGTCATGAGGCAGAGAACATGCCTCTGTGTCCCATCTGCTCACCATCTGCTCACCTTGGGTTCTCTTTAAGCTGTTATATAGATTAAGAATGGAATGCCATTTGAAATGCTAAAAAAAAAATGGGATGTCATTAAAGTTCATGAGTATACATAAAGGCAGGGCCCCTAACACTTTTGTCAGCATAGTGTAAGAAATTAACATATGACCATATGTATGAAAGTTGCACAAGCTGTGGGGTGGACGACTGGACGGGTAAGTTATTGCAAAATGGCCCTAAATTAGCCATCAATCGTCGCTGCTGGGACACATTCTCATAAACATGACACAACATTCCAATCACTTTGTCAATGCAGAAATAATCGACCAGTGCTCCACACAATAGAATTGATATCTGATTGATTTGTGTTGTCAATCAAACTGTCCTGAAAGTAAGTCATAATGCCAACCCTCTCCTCTCTACTCCAACAAGCTGATGATGCGCATGTTCAGAAACACTGTATAGATTGAAATATAACTTAAAGGCATTTGATTGTCGTAAAATCCACAGACATTTCCCACCCTGTTCAATCAAGCGTTTTTGCGTTATCTGGCAAATATTGATTGGTTTGCATCAATCCAACCTGCAAAATTTTACTTTAAAAAAAAATAGATTTGATAAAAGAACTGGATCTATTGGTGGATCGAACACCAAAATCAATCAATGTATGGTGACCCATAGTGGCTTCTAAAGGGCCCTGGAGCTGAGGGCAGCTTGAAGCTAAGCTGTTCACTGCCTATTTTATTTTTTGTGTTCCCCATACTCAACACCAGACATTTATGCTGATAGCTTTAGGGTTGAGCCGAAATTTTCGAAATTTCGCGTTACTATAATTACGCATGCGAAATTTGCTATTACGATGCGAAATTATGGTAGCGTAATTGCCTTAAAAATCGTAATTGAAAATACCGTAAGCGTAATTTTCAACGCTTAATTTCGCGTTTCGTTCATAACGTAATTTTGCGTTAAACCATAACAAAATTTCGCGTTAAACCATCCCGTAATTTCGCATTTCTTCGTAATTTCGCGAATTTCGTAATTACTTGTTAGCTATAAAAAATTACTTGTTCGCATTAGCCAATCAGAAGCGAATCAGCGGTAGTCAGACGAACGCTAACAAATTTTCGCATATAAACGCTTTTTCGCGTTAAATAATGTAAAAACTAAGCATGCGCAGTTCAAGGGTGTAAACTATGCTTACAAACGTTTGCATGCAAGGCAAACGTAATTTCGCGATACCCACCGTAACGCGAAAACGACGCGAAAATTAACACTTACAGTAATATGAACTATCACAAAATTACGTTATGTAACTACACTTACAAGCGGTTGCATGCAAGGCAAACGTAATTTCGCGATACCCACTGTAATACGAAAATTACGCGAAAATTACGCTTACGCGGAATTTCGCGAAATCCTTCTTCATTACGATTATGTACTTACGGCCATAATCGTAATTACACTAATTATGCGAAATTTCGCAAAATCGTAATTAAGTAATTACGCTCATCTCTAGATCGCTTATCCTTATATCACATGATGGAGCTCAAGAAAAGGGCAGACAGTGAATGCATACATATACAAAGTGTATGAGTGAGTACAACAGAATACCCAAGCAGCTCAGGGTGACCTTGAACCACAAGGAAAGTATACGGGACTAAAAGAGACCAAAAAGCACTCCTACTAAAAGCAACGCTCAGTGTAATTTGCCATCTTAAAACAGAAGGTATTTTGTGATAATTCAGCTTTAAGTGAGCAACCAGGGCTACCCACAATGCATCACTACTGAATATGCAAATTATGTTCTTTATGCCCCTAATGTCAGGCATACATTCAGAACGGCTGGTGTATAGCAAGCCTATAGCTTAGAAATGTTACAGAGTCCCATCAAGTCAATGAACATGGAGTGGATTTTAAAAGAGTGGCTTGTAATCTGACCATTACCCATCCTGAGCCTGTGGATCATGCTAACACTTTCTTGCTGCTGCAACTTTCTGGAAAGCCAAATATCAGGTTTATTGATATATTTATTATACTCAGCCCAAAGAAGGGCTTGTTCCAGGGCTGGTCACAGAGAATTGAGGTTTCTTCCTCCCCCTGGTCCTCCCCTCATAAGTTTCTCATTATACTGTGACCCTGAACCTGATCTGCCAGTCACCAATCCTGACCTCTGCCTGTGACCTTGACCCTATTCTGCCTTGCCTTTTTCAAACTTCAGGATTCAGGCGCTTGTTTTTCTTGTTTCTGAGGGCTGCGATCTAGTAATGTTGACTACTGGGCTAGTGACCTATTATCCTTTGAAAGATGTTTAGGTGATTACTTAGACTCACTCTTGGTGAATTCACATCTCCCGCCAGGATCCTGACATCATACTACTGTAAAGCAAACACTGAGTCCCATGTCAAAGGGCAATGTATTCTTGCAACACAAACTGTAAAGATTTTTTGTTAACTAATTGCAGTTCAGTACAAGATACCTGTAACTTTGCACCTGCAAAGCTATTGCTGGGCCACAGTCTGAGAATTTGGTTGGACTAGTTAATTCCTGATTTAAGTTATCAAGTAATTAATGAAAGTGCGCTTTGAGTCCGCCTGGAGAAAAGCGCAATATAAATGTTATTTGTCTTGTCTTGTCTTGTCTTGTCAAGGGAAAAGGCAAGAAAATTGTGTGACAACTGAATATCAGACTGCCTGTGATGGCTGAGTACTTCAGAAGGAAGCAGGAGATTTGGGTGCCTGTGACTAATGTATAATTTGGGTGACACCATAGGCACTAATGCAATATCGGCTACTGGCCACCGAAAGCAGAAATTTGGGTGCTCAATAAATAGCAGGCACCGAGCCCATCCAACCAAAATTTTTCACTTTAGGTTTAGGTGTCAGGAAGGGGGGTTTAGGGTGAGGTGTCAGGAAGGGTGGTTTTAAGGTTAGGCATCTGGAAGGGGGGTTTTAGGGTTAGGCATCGGAGGGGGGAGGGTTCTGTGTGAGAGTCGGGTTAGGTTTAGCTGTAGTAAAATATCGGTAACATTTACCAATGTTTTACTATCGTCATTACCTCTGTAAATATTTTTTCGTTTACATTTAATGCCCAATTTACAATGAGGCCCTAACAAATTGATACAAGAATTTACAGTTACCCAAAGAGGCCCTTAGATGGTAAAAGTGGCAGAGGATACATTTTGAAGTCACCACACTGATCATTTGTGCGTAACTGGGGTAACTCATAAGAAAACTCAGAACAAGGTGCTGTTCAGTCTCTAATCTATATGTCCATGACATTTACGCTTGCAATTACAGATGCACCTGAAAAGGAAAAACCAAGTGATGTAGCTAAAGAGCACATGACACCTAGTCAAGCATTTTCTAAAAAAATATTGTACTGTAACTGGTTGACTACCATATATTCAAATGGACAGCAAGATAGCGAGTCTCTATTCACAACAAGAGCATAGACCCCTGCTAGACATGATTTGCACAATTTAAAAAGTGAACACTGTTTCACTTTAAAGTGATTATTGGAGGTTTGTACTAGGTTTACAATAATTTCTCGGTGCAGTAATATTGTGTTATACCGTGTGTTGGTGCAAATAATGCATCTATTTAAAACACCTCTGCTTTAAATGTATGTAGTGTGAGTTTATTGCTCATTGTAGTGTTAGCTACATTCAATAAAAAAATACACCAGTTGCAGCAGAAAGGATGCCTTCAAGTAGAAGGTTAGAAAAACAGAGGCCTGATAATAATTTTTCTGCACAGCTCCATCATATAGCATGCTAAGTACTGTCTGCAGATCAATATTCTTAATAATTACGTAGCAGTCAGTATACCATCCTTGGCATCACCACTCATACTGTTTGTTTCCTCACCCAGGGCACTAGCTACAAACTTGCACAGCAGCCTTAGCAACCAGCAGAGCAGGCAAAGAATAGATGTGATTTACTAACAGATGCAAACGTGAAAAAATAAGCAAAATCAACCCAAATCCCCATTTTCTTTAATAATGTACTGATAATGCATTGCTGATTTTATCCCAATTAGGTGTTTCTTGAGAATCTGAAATGAATCACATATCTTTGAAACATTATCTGTAGTGTAGGTCTGAACTAGTAGTGCTTTGTGTAGCCCAACCAGTGGCGTAGCTAAGGAGGTATTGGCCTTAATGCAACTTTTGCATTGGGCCCCCTCCCAAGCACTCTATTTATAACAATTGATACGGTGCACCAAAACCTGCCAAGGACAACCCCTATTGCTACACCACTGTAACCCACTTCCTTCCTGAGCTTTCCCTTAATATTGATGACATGATTTGAAGGCAGCAGAACACAAATATGTGATTCAGATCTTAAATTAGCATTGCCATGCGCAATGATGGGTAGCAGTAGGTGAATGTTTATAACTGGGAGAGATAAAGGGAGGCTTCAACAGGCCAAAATTACAACTCTGGTGTATGGGTACAGACTGTTGGTAAAGGCCACCACATATGTAAACAATAGGTTGCCAGAATATTCTTGCAAAATTTAGCAAATTGAAGTGGTTATGGAGCAGTTCCACTGTTCACTGTCATTTTCAATAAATATACAAAGTATATGTACAGTACAGTATATGATCTTCTACTCCATTTAAACAAAAAATGTTTATTGCAAAATACACATAGATGCATCCATGTGGTGTGTTGCTAGGTATCACACCAATAGAGTGTTATGGTACAGGGGTACATTGAGACGGCACCAGCCCGTTTCGGTTTTTCAAGCATAAAGAACGATGCCACAGCAATTGGAAAATAGATCCAGTTGATACCACAATAAAAAAAAATCAATAAAAAAGCAAAAAGAATGAGGATTGGCTCTTAGGTGCATGGAAAAGAGTAAAAAATGTTTTTCTTTATTATATAAATCGCATATATAAAACCACTACAAACAAATCCCCCCTAAACATACATACAAACCCACAGACATGAAGTTAAATACTCCTCCTAACCACCTATACCACCTGAGGGGGCTGCAGTCCCCCAAAAAACAACTGGTTGTTGAAAAATGCAGAGTCCACTTCCAGACCACAAACATTGATAATCATCACAAAGAAATCCGACTGTGGGATCCCAAGGGGCATAACAAACTTGTTACTGACTGATGCATGAATGGCAGTTATGATGAATATAAGCAGTGTGTGGCTTCCACATAAACATAAAGCGATGGATGCATAGTTCACAGTGTCTCCAAGCAAGTTGCAGAGAGCTTGTTAGTAGATGCAAGCAAGATGGGCCAAATGATGTGCACTATTGTCCATGACCCTCACTCACAGGGCGATAAGCACACAAAGCAATAGCAATGGCAGAAGCAGCATATACTACAATGGATGTCCCTCAATCGCAGGGCAGGTAGCAGCCATCAGCAAATTCCTAGTGCCCACATCATGCAAAAACGGCAACTGCAACAGTATGGAGTATATGCAGTGTTCATCAAATGTATATCCCTCCATGCAATAGAATTGAGGCAATGTGGGAAGCAGTTGAATCAATTGATGTTGTCAGGCATGCCACATAGTTACCAAACCAATGTCCGTGGTCGGATGAATGTAGGAAGGCTTCTGGTATAATCCTGTTGGGTCAGGTGGATGGAGGTGGAGAAGGAGATCTGCTGCCAGGATTGCCTGACATGTTTCGCCGCAACTAGCGGCCTTTTCAAAGGCAGGCAGCGTAAATAGCATCCAGACGCCATTACCGCGTCTCTAAATATGTGCCCAGGCAGCGCCGCTCCGCCCGCCCAACGTCCCGCCGCCCCCACGTCACCACTACACGCCCACAGTGTCACGCAGGCGTGTGGGCGCCAAGTCGCCGGAGCGCATTTGCGCTCCAACTCCGCATACCCGGAAACAGCAATCTGCGCCTACCAGGAAGCGGAACGGGGACGGGCGGCCAATAGCGAGGACGGGAGGCGGCGAGGCAAGGGCGGGACAAGGCGGAACCGCCCCCAAACATCAAAATATAAACATACCCATTAGGCTGAAGCCCATTAATTTGAAAACAAATGTATCCCTCCCCCCGCCCTCAGAGCAGAGGGATTGGTCATCAACATTTATCCTGGGACAACGTAGAGGCCCATGCCCGCAGACGCAGACCAATGAAGAGGTCCCATCTGCGGACAGGGGCCGCCACATCCCCCCCCACAATCACATTGAAGAAATGTATCACAAAATGAAAATAAAAGCTAGGAGAGGAGGAGGGTCCAGCTCAAATGAACCTATCATCATAATAGTTGGGGGAGTGTGCCATTTGTAATAGCAACACCGCCCTCCAAATAGAAAGGCCAAACGAAACGCCACAGTACCTGAAGGTTGAGACGGATGGCAAAGAGAGTGCAACAGGCATGGAACCGGGGGGCCGTGATGGGAGACCCCCCACACGAATTGGTGTCCACACTGAAATGGGGGGGGCCCACGGGAAGGGAACAAGAAGGGATAGGAGGGGAAAGAAATGAAATGAAAAAAATGAAAAGGAACACAGGAAGTGTGAAGTGGGGATGGGATGAAGAGGAACAGGCAGAGGGGAATAGAGGGGGAAAGGTACAATAGGAAGGAAAAAAGAGAGAGTGTGAAGAGAACAGGGCAGTCAGGCAAGAATCAGGAATAATTGGGAAATTGCATGGGAGATCATATGCAAAACAGCATACATTGCAGCATTATCTTGGTAGAAAGATCCTATAGTTAATGCTATCATTCAAACCCTTAGGTTCAGTAGCTCTCAGGTTGAAAATCCATCGGGACTCAAGTTGTAAAAGTGCTCTATCAATGTCCCCCCCTCGGGGGTGTATATGAATTCTATCTAGCCCTATAAATTTGACAAAACTTGAGTCCCCTCTATGTTCCAAGTGTACATGTCTGGAGATGGGTGATTTAAAATTACAGTTTGTAATGTCACCCACATGGTTTTTAATCCTCTCCCTGAAAGCTCTTTTAGTTTTGCCAACATAAAAACATCCACATCTGCAATATAGTAAATATACGACACCAATGGTGTTGCAATTTACAAAATGTTGCAGTTTCCAATTGCGGCCATTGGGTAACATGACAGACTTACCAATCTGTAGATAGCGGCAATAGCTACAACCCCCACAACTATATGTTCCAGTAACTGTGCAGTGTTTCTGGGGGCCGTTAGGACCCCAGAAATGACTCGATGTTAAGGCATTGCGCAGTGTATTACTGCGTTTGTATGTTACCTGGGGGACAGGGGATACAAATTCCCCTATGGATCTATCATTTGTCAGCACATGCTGGACCGATGGTTGAAAAAGGCCTATAAACGGGCAAAATCAACTGATCGGAAGACACTTCTGTCTAAGAAGACCGAAGCCAATGCAGATAATAAGGTGACGAGATTAATTACCCGTTTTAATGATCAAAATAAGGAAGTTGAGGGGATCCTCCGCCGACACTGGCATGTGCTGACAAATGATTGGTAAGTCTGTCATGTTACCCAATGGCCGCAATTGGAAACTGCAACATTTTGTAAATTGCAACACCATTGGTGTCGTATATTTACTATATTGCAGATGTGGATGTTTTTATGTTGGCAAAACTAAAAGAGCTTTCAGGGAGAGGATTAAAAACCATGTGGGTGACATTACAAACTGTAATTTTAAATCACCCATCTCCAGACATGTACACTTGGAACATAGAGGGGACTCAAGTTTTGTCAAATTTATAGGGCTAGATAGAATTCATATACACCCCCGAGGGGGGGACATTGATAGAGCACTTTTACAACTTGAGTCCCGATGGATTTTCAACCTGAGAGCTACTGAACCTAAGGGTTTGAATGATAGCATTAACTATAGGATCTTTCTACCAAGATAATGCTGCAATGTATGCTGTTTTGCATATGATCTCCCATGCAATTTCCCAATTATTCCTGATTCTTGCCTGACTGCCCTGTTCTCTTCACACTCTCTCTTTTTTCCTTCCTATTGTACCTTTCCCCCTCTATTCCCCTCTGCCTGTTCCTCTTCATCCCATCCCCACTTCACACTTCCTGTGTTCCTTTTCATTTTTTTCATTTCATTTCTTTCCCCTCCTATCCCTTCTTGTTCCCTTCCCGTGGGCCCCCCCCATTTCAGTGTGGACACCAATTCGTGTGGGGGGTCTCCCATCACGGCCCCCCGGTTCCATGCCTGTTGCACTCTCTTTGCCATCCGTCTCAACCTTCAGGTACTGTGGCGTTTCGTTTGGCCTTTCTATTTGGAGGGCGGTGTTGCTATTACAAATGGCACACTCCCCCAACTATTATGATGATAGGTTCATTTGAGGAATCTGCACTAGGCAGATTCCCTAGTGCAGTTAGGATTGCATATCTGTTTTGTTTGTCTGTTGCGATTGTTCTGTCCCAGCGGTGGTCGACAGGAAGTCATTCTGATCTTTGTTCTTGGAGTATAGCTGGAGCAGCGGTTGCTACCAGCTATCTCCTCTAATCTGTCTTGCCTGGATCGCACTCGCCTTGCGCTAGTGCTGTGGATCCGTCTCTCTCACTTATTCCTGTTTTCGTGTATCTGTCTTGTCTGCTACGAACGCTTGCTGGAGGCTCGGTGTGGTAACCGTTAAGCAAGCGCTCGCGTCCTCTGTTTCATGTTTGTCTGTCGGTGGTTAGTTAGGCGTGCTTGTCTCTGTTGTGCTTAACACACGGAGACCGCGCATAAACGCGTGCACTGTTGCGAATGAGTGCGGTGTTCACGTTTAGTTAGCGTTTGTTATTTTCCTTATCTTTTCATTGTATTATTTGCTGTGCCTTTGCTACTCTCGTGCTCTGCCTTGCTGTAGCCTTGTGTCACCTCTGGCAATCGCCTCTCTCGTGATTGCGTTCCTACTTCATATCTGCTGTTGTGTGTGCACCGTCGCGGGTTGGCGACTAGATTGGGGCACATACATACATTCTATCCCTGTGCTCATTCTCTTTTGCAATCGCTTCTCTTGCGATTGTGTTCTTACTTGGTTTCCTCAGTTGTGTGTCCGCCGTCGCAGGTTGGCGGCTAGATTGGTGGACATACATACATTTCTCATCTGTGCTTATTCGGTCTTGTGTCGCTGTTAGCAACCGCCATCTCTGGCGATTGCTTTCTCACCCTATCTTCCTGGTTGTGTGTTCATCGTCGCAGGGTGGCGACTAGATTGGTGAACACACATACCCTCTGTCGCTTTGATCTCTCTCTTTCAGGGCTATCTTGCCCTGCGTTTCTTCCCTTCGTGCAATTCCTGTCTTGTGTCTGTGGCAGGGCAGAGGAGCTGTTCCTCTGCACTCCACAGCTCCACCTGCCGACAGGAATTTCCCTCTACAGGTGCATTGCACCTTTTGCTGGGTTCCCTCAAATTATACGCTTGTGGAGGATTTCCGCAGTGTCAGCGCACGTCTTGTGCGCTGATCACGGAGAGAATTCCACAATCGTTACAGAAAGTCACCCAATAATTTAGTTTAATAGAATTCCATAAACAGGAGCTTTAAAAACTGTACAATGTATCTTCTACCTCCGTCCACCATTCACCACCAGTGGTCTAAATTGCTTTAAAGAGGAACTTTAGCGAAAAGGGGAAAAAAATCAATACATGCAAGTCAAATGTTAAAACTTAGAAGAAAGATTAAGAAATGATTGATATTTACCATGTAATTTGTTTATATTGTTTGATTCACAATCAGCCTGCACATAATCATCTTTACGACTGGCAGAGATGAAAAAAAAAACAGACAGCACCAACTGCCATTATTCATAACCACACTCCCTATCAACGTGATAGGCTAAAAGTTTTTTTTTTTATAAATATACATATGTACAGAGGGAGATACAGATTGTTTGGCACTTGGAAAAAGCTGTTATTTCCCACAATGCAACAAGGCTCACAGACAGTAAACTGTCAGGACCAAGGTGCTGACGTCACACTGTGGGAGGGGTTTCACCACAATATCAGCCATAGAGACCCCCTCGATGATCTATTCGAGAGAAGGTAAAGATTTTTCATTAGAAAAGGAGTATCAGCTACTGATTGGGATGAAATTCAATCCTTGGTTACAGTTCCTCTTTAACATACAATGCAATGTACAATTATTTTACATAATGCAAAGTTGAAGTCAGCCAAGTTCCCTACCAGGGTTTCCTACTGTATCAGCTGCTCGAACTTGTTGCATAGCAAAATAAGGGCTTTTGTGTCTTTGAAAGCTGGAATGAAAGTGGCATACTCAAATATTCATGCATGACAGTTTTCCTTTAAGTTATTTTTAAGCTTCATCTTCTCTCCCCCCCCCCCCCCCCCCCCACTATAAGTAACGGAGAGTCACACTTGCTGCAGCCATTTGCATCTAAGGAAGAGATGTTTTGCTTTGGTGATATAGTTAATGAGTCTAAAAATATTCAGTATAATAATTCTGTCAAAGCCCCCACAGTCTCCACAATGAGCAGAAGCCTGCAGGATTCCAATGGGGAGCCACGTAATGAGCTCTCAGCATTCGCTCCCACATCGTCCAGGCAAAATATACTTGGGCCTTTATGGTTCCACATCATTAGCAACATGAAACAAAGACACATGCTTGACTTTAATAAGCGACTAAAGTTGCTGGCTTATTAGGCTGTTACTGCACATAAGCTCTATTTCAGTATGACAAAACAGCTCTGCACAAACAAAAGGCAAGGGAGGGCTCCAGAAACAATTTATGGAATGGGGGGTTTACATGGCAAATTATTGAATGGAGAGCCATCTACAGCCAGTGTCCTCGTATGGATCACTCTGTTGGAGAGCAAGCTGTGATGGGGCTGCCGCCGTGATCACCGTGGCTGCCTATGTGACTGAATTATACTTGATCAACTTGCAAGGAGGAAATGAGCAAGTCTATTTCCCACTGGGAAAGGTTCAGATATGATTAACTGGGGCATGACCAAATAGGTCAATGATATCGCAGTGCATTTCTAGCACTGTAATTAAGTGGGAAATTTCTGTGATTTGTTTTTCCTTGTTCTTCGTGTAGCAATAATGCATTACCATGGATTCAGTTAGTTTCTTTCATAACAACTCACATCTACACAATCATTTTCATTTAAGCAACATTCTCATTTACATCTCTATTTTTTTCCTCCAGCCAATAAACAAACACTTGGGAAGAATTGTATTCCAACTAAAGAAAGCATGTCATGTATTGAATTTCTGATAAACTGGTTACTGCCAGAGACAGGAAATCTTTAATGTACGAGTCAGAAAAAAAAAACGTAACGTTGAGTCTGTTTTGGTTGTCACTGGAAATGACTTCCAATGTTAAAACCAGGACGCGGTGTAGTCTTTTAGACGAGTGATGAAAATTAGACAAAAAATGATGTTTTTTGGTCACGTCAGGTTGAGACCAACAGAGCTTCTGAATCTAGTTGGGTAAAGGTGCATATGCAAGCACTGTTGCCTTAGTATTGGGGCCTGATCTCTAGGGTGACAGTTCCAGGCACTAATGTTATACAGACATGTTGCTTGTCTGTAGCTGAGTGACATGTATTCATCAATGCAGAAGAAAGGAGGTACAATGCAAAATGGAGTGTCTTTGGATGGTTGAGGTAAGGAAGGGAATAATACTCTTGTTTGTTGCTGTAGTTTAAAGACCCAATGTGTCAGATCATTCAAAAATGTCACGAGGTTTCCAAAAAAAAAGGAGGATCCGCAAACTACAGTGGAGTAGATAAAAGCCGGTATTCTTTATTCAAAACAGTCAACATATGAAGACATAGACAACCACAGGATCAAACTGATGCGTGTCGAGCTCAGGATACACCCTTAGTCATAGTTATATAGTTGCAACTTTATCGCATGGGCATAACCCAGAGATTGATGGATCAAAACCATCCTCTGCTAGGCATGATTTATTTTTTGTACCTCGCTTTATTGCATGGGCAAAACGGTTTCCATAGCTATGTAAGAGAAAGTGTAATAAGGGCCCTGCCATAACATAGGTATTAGGGTAGCTAAGACTACTCCTGGGCCTTTCTTGTAGTTGAAGAGATGAGTGAACTGTGACACCACACTTAAAAAAAAACAGCAAAGCTTCCCCATATTGGAGCATTGAATTTGGTAAAGTCTTAAGCCAATGTGTTGTAAGCCACAAGTAAGCATTAGGTTAGCAGGAAGGGTTGCATGGCCACCTAGCTTTTCATCCTTCCCACCCCTGCCCTGGAATCTTCCAGACTTCAAATTGCTGTCCTTTGCTGTGTGTGTTACACCAGCATCATCCAGGGGGGCACATGATCTTTCTGATTCTGAAGTCTTGAATTGAATCCTGTAAGCAGTTTCACCATGTGTCCCACTGCTTTCATCTAGCAAATTAGGCAAATAAGCAAGCTCCTTTTTCTCTTGGGTATATCACAATGGTACATGCTAGGCTGGCTTCAGCATGTAGTTCTGTTGGTAGTATAGTGGTGAGCATATCTGCCTTCCAAGCAGTTGACCTGGGTTTGATTCCTGGCCAATGTATGTGAGCTTGATTTTGACAACCTACAAATCCCTGGAAGGCAAGATGAGAGAGAGAGAGAGAGATATCCGGGTCATGGGTGAAATTATCCGCAGATAGCTGTCCGGATTTTAAAAAAAGAAAAAAAGGAATCCGAATCCAAATCGGATAGCTGAAAAAAGTTCGGATATCCGGGTTACCCGGATATCCAAAATCCATAAGCAATGCACTTCTCTCATTTCAAGCGGAAATGACTCTTTGGGTTGAAGAATAAGTAGGTATTTATAAGGCATCAGAGGCGGGGATACCCACATAGCTATGATCCCGTTTCACCAGGAAGAAACAACTCCGGGTCCATTAAGAATCAGACTGATATAACTGTGGCTCTCAGGCCATTGTCTCCAAATACACAAAGCCAAGGCTGCCAGGTTTTGATGAAAATTTCAAGGGTATCATATGTTATTGCAATCAGCCTTTCAGAGATAAGAATATCTAGAATTATAGATTCCGTAAGATCTAGGGATAGAAAGGTCTACTTCCACTGATGGGCTGTATGCCACCTGGCAGCCTTAGCAATATGTTGGGACAGTCTGTGCTGAGGGCATTTCCATCCAATGGGTTTATCTCCTAGTAATAACATTTGGGGGTCAGGGGGAATGGAATTATTTAGTATTTGTTTTATGAGGGCAGATATCTTGAACCAGAATAGTTTAACAGTGGGACAAAACAAAAAGATATGAGCTAACAAGCCTTGTTGACCACAATTCCTGAAGCAATATGATATATTTGGTGGAGAAATGTTATGTAGTAAGGTTAGGGTCAGATAGGTCCTGTGTAAGATTTTCAAGTTAGTCTCTATGTGTGAGTAATAGCTACTGCCCTTGGTTAGAGTCACACAACATTTAGACCATTTATGTTCAATCATAGCAATATGTAAGTCTTCCTCCCATCGTTGCTTAAATCTAGTCTTCAACATATCTAGAGGCTGGGAAAGGACTGAATATAGATATGAGATCAGCCCACCTTCTGCCAGGGGTTTGAGAAGTGGGTGAAGCAAAAGTTTTGAAGTAGTGAAATATCTGGATGGCTGAGAAGTGCTCAGATGGCAGAAAAGAAGTTAAAGACTTAAAATTGTTCCCAGGTGGGAATAGTATCATTCACCATCAATTGTTTTAAAGTGATGAAGCCCTTTAATTTCCACCATCTAAAGGCTCTGTAGCCCCGGTTAAATGAAGGGTTCCCAAAGATTGGTAACAATTGAGGGGTGGAAGACTGAAGTTGCCTCTTAAATATCAGGCTGTTCCATAGAGATATAGAATGATATGTTAGTGGAGAAATTGATTTTATCTTGGAGAGATCGGGGCAATTACCCCAGACTAGTGTTGGGCGAACAGTGTTCGCCACTGTTCGGGTTCTGCAGAACATCACCCTGTTCGGGTGATGTTCGAGTTCGGCCGAACACCTGACGGTGCTCGGCCAAACCGTTCAGCCACATGGCCGAACTAAGAGCGCATGGCCGAACGTTCCCCGAATGTTCGGCTAGCGCTGTGATTGGCCGAACGGGTCACGTGGTTCGGGCCCGAACGCGCTCTGATTGGCCGAACGGTCACGTGGTTCGGGTAAATAAATACCCGAACCACGTCATATCTCCGCCATTTCTCTGTGGGTTTAGCTTTGGGTAGGCAGGCAGGGTAGTTCACTCTCCAGCCACGCTAGCCAGGGTCCCCCCCAGTCATTGTGTGTTGCTGCTGGGAACAGTAGTACACCGCTCGCTCAGCCACACTATATATATAGCATTGTTTACTGCCACTGTGTACCTCGCTCAGCCACGCTATATATAGCATTGTGTTTTCTGACACTCTGTGTACACGGCTTAGCCTGGCTATATAGCATTGTGTGTACTGCCACTGTGCACCTCGCTCAGCCACGCTATATATAGCATTGTGTTTTCTGACACTCTGTGTACACGGCTTAGCCTGACTATATAGCATTGTGTGTACTGCCACTGTGCACCTCGCTCAGCCACGCTATATATAGCATTGTGTTTTCTGACACTCTGTGTACACGGCTTAGCCTGACTATATAGCATTGTGTGTACTGCCACTGTGCACCTCGCTCAGCCACGCTATATATAGCATTGTGTTTACTGCCACTCTGTGTACACCGCTCAGCCAGACTATATACCATTGATTACTGACACTCTGTGTACACCGCTCAGCCAGACTATATACCATTGTTTACTGCCACTCTGTGTACACCGCTCAGCCAGACTATATACCATTGTTTACTGACACTCTGTGTACACTGCTCAGCCAGACTATATACCATTGTTTACTGACACTCTGTGTACACCGCTCAGCCAGACTATATACCATTGTTTACTGACACTCTGTGTACACCGCTCAGCCAGACTATATACCATTGTTTACTGACACTCTGTGTACACCGCTCAGCCAGATTATATAGCATTGTTTACTGACACTCTGTGTACACCGCTCAGCCAGACTATATTGCATTGTTTACTGACACTCTGTGTACACCGCTCAGCCAGACTATATACCATTGTTTACTGACACTCTGTGTACACCGCTCAGCCAGACTATATACCATTGTTTACTGACACTCTGTGTACACCGCTCAGCCAGACTATATACCATTGTTTACTGACACTCTGTGTACACCGCTCAGCCAGACTATATACCATTGTTTACTGACACTCTGTGTACACCGCTCAGCCAGACTATATACCATTGTTTACTGACACTCTGTGTACACCGCTCAGCCAGACTATATACCATTGTTTACTGACACTCTGTGTACACCGCTCAGCCAGATTATATAGCATTGTTTACTGACACTCTGTGTACACCGCTCAGCCAGACTATATTGCATTGTTTACTGACACTCTGTGCACACCGCTCAGCCAGACTATATACCATTGTTTACTGACACTCTGTGTACACCGCTCAGCCAGACTATATACCATTGTTTACTGACACTCTGTGTACACCGCTCAGCCAGACTATATACCATTGTTTACTGACACTCTGTGTACACCGCTCAGCCAGACTATATACCATTGTTTACTGACACTCTGTGTACACTGCTCAGCCAGACTATATACCATTGTTTACTGCCACTCTGATTCTGCTGGGAACAGTAGTACACCGCTCGCTCAGCCAGACTATATAGCATTGTGTTTACTGCCACTCTGTGTACACCGCTCAGCCACACTATATAGCATTGCGTACTCTGCCAGTCAGTGTGTATATTGCTGGGATCAGTAATACTCCACTCACCGTCAACCACTATATGAGCTCAACATGAGTTCCTCAGAGACCTCCGCTGTGAGCAGCACTCCCAACAACAGCAACAGCCAACGCCCCACGCAAGCTATAACATCAACCCCAGCAGCCGGTGGTCAGCAGCAGCCCTCCCCAGAGGAGAACGTTGTGTCCATCGGTCCGTCGCCAGAGCGATTAATGAGGGCTGCCATTGAGGAGATGATGGGGCCTGATGTGGAGGAGGAGGTCTGGCTCAGGCCAGCATCCCAAGTTAATGTTGAGGACGATGAGGGGTCTGTGTCTGGGGATGTTGGGGTGGCAGAGGTGGTGGGTGGGTCAGACTCAGGAGAAGAGTTGTATGATGAGGATGATGATCGGGACCATCTGTATGTGCCTCAGAGTCCGACCCCGGAAAACATGTTGTATCGTGTGTTTAGGTACTAAAATCTGCGTTCCCTCCCAGTAGTGTTGGGCGAACAGTGTTTGCCACTGTTCGGGTTCTGCAGAACATCACCCTGTTCGGGGTGACTATATAGCAGACTATATAGCATTGTGTTTAATGCCACTCTGTGTACACGGCTCAGCCACACTATATAGCATTGTGTTTACTTCCACTCTGTGTCTGCTGGGAACAGTAGTACACCGCTCACCCGCCACTGTATAGCATTGTGCTCTGTGTCGCTGCTGACAATAGTGGTACACCGCTCACCCACCACTGTATAGCATTTCTGTACTGCCACTGTACTGCTGCCAGTCAGCGTGTACTTTAAGGATAAGTGAAATGAGGAAGAAATCCGGTGAAAGAGGGAGGGGCAAGGGAAGAGGCGTTTCCCCTGACGGTTCACGTACAGGCCACAGGGGAGCACCCAAGAAAACCCACTCAATACCGCCCATGTTGTCCACGACAACAACCCTCACAGATCCAAAAGAACAGGACCAGATAATTACTTGGATGACCTCGCAAGCGTCCAGCAGTGGGTTAAGCAGCACCAGCACATCACGCACGAGGTCCGAGTCCTCAGCCAGTTACAAGGAGCCAGTGGGCACAAAGCTGACACAACCGGCAGCGACACCACGCACACAACTGCCAGATAACCAGACGACGTTGGAGTGAGCTGCGCAGAGGTTGTTCTGGGGAGCTCTACTCCACGGCGGCGGCCCCCCACAATGACATATGACGAGTTTGAGGAGATGGAAGAGGAGGGTATGGACAATGTGGACATAGACCCAGATTTTGTTTGTGAACGAGAACATCGCCGTCGTAGCAGCAGCACAGATGAGTCTGTTGAGGAACCCACTGCTGCACGAGTTCGCCTTGTGCCACAAGGTAGGCGGCGCGCAATTTCAGGCACCGCAAGCGTGGAAGTTCAAGTGAGAGGCAAAAGAGGCGCAAACAGAAATCGCCAGCAAGGCAGGTGCTCCAAAGTCTGGGCTTTCTTTGAAGACTGCACTGAGGATGTTACCATGGCGATTTGCAAGGTGTGCAAGACCCGCCTGAGCAGGGGGAAAAGTATTAACAACCTCTCCACCACCAGCATGAGCCGCCACATTCTATCCAAACATCCCACTCTGTGGGCAAACGCGGCAGGACAGGGTACCACCAGCAACACTGCCTCCCTTGGGTTCACCAGACTCACCACCAGACCCGCCTCAGCAGCAGCAGTAGCCCAGCCATTGCGTGGTTCACAACATTCACAAACATCAGATGATGCTGACACTGTCACTTTCCGGACAAGTGCTCCTGAGGTCTCCCAGTGTTCATCAAACACAACAACCAACAGCCCTTCGGTGTGCAGCCCCACGGTTGAGTTGTCTGTCTCTGAGATGTTTGAGCGCAAGAGGAAATTGCCAGCAAATGACCCCCGGGCCGTGGCAGTAACAGCCAGCCAGCATAGCCAAGCTTCTGGCCTGTGAAATGCTGCCATATCGAGTGGTGGAGACAAACAGCTTCAAGGGCATGATGTCAGTGGCCATCCCACGTTACGTGGTTCCCAGCCGCTACCACTTTGCGCGCTCTGCAGTGCCTGAGTTGCATGAGCACGTGGTCAGCTAAATAACCCGAAGCTTGAAGAATGCCGTTGCCTGCAAGGTTCACCTCACCACTGACACCTGGACGAGTGCGTTCGGCCAGGGTCGATACATCTCCCTTACCGCGCACTGGGTGAACCTTGTGGAGCCTGGCAGCGATTCCTCACCTGCTACGGTGCGGGTGTTGCCCACGCCGCAAACAGCTGCACCGCCGTCCCTCCCACTGGATAACAACAGCAGCACCTACCTCTCTGACTCCTTCTCCTCCAACGCATCTCAAAGCTGTACCTCATCCGGAAACGCTAACCCAGCACCAGCAGCAGTAGGATCGTGGAAGCAGTGCAGCACAGCTGTTGGCATGCGTCAGCAAGCGTTGCTGAAGCTGATCTGCCTTGGGGATAAGCAGCACACAGGGGAGGAAATTTGGAGGGGAATAAAGGAACAGACGGATTTGTGGCTGGCACCGCTGGACCTGAAACCGGGCATGAAGCTAGACACCTGGCACGAACTGGCAATGTACGCAATAGAGGTGCTGGCTTGCCCGGCAGCCAGCGTTATGTCGGAACGCTGTTTCAGTGCTGCCGGAGGCATCGTCACAGATCGGCGTATCCGCCTCTCCACAGAAAATGCAGACCGTCTGACTCAAATTAAAATGAATCAATCCTGGATTGGAAACGACTACGCAACACTCCAGGACCCCAACCAAGTAACATGACCAATGAACATCTGGGATGGTTTAGCGTTTCCGGTCCCTGTTTATTGAACCTCTCATCTGTATTACATTTATGACTGCATGGCGGCAAAAAGCATTGCTGCTATATCCGCACGCTTTTTGTCCTCATGCAAGGCCTGGGTTGTTGGGTCTCAAAAAGCATGGCCTTCTTCTCCTCCTGCGCCTGCTCCTGTTCCATCACGTGTGCTGCTGCTGCTGGGTTAGCGTTGCCGCCCGGTCCCTGTTTATTGAACCTCTTATCTGTATTACATTTATGACTGCATGCATGGCGGTACAAAGCATGCTATCCGCACGCTTTTTGTCCTCATGCAAGGCCTGGGTTGTTGTGTCTCACAAAGCCTGGCCTTCTCCTCCTGCGCCTCCTCCTGTTCCATCACGTGTGCTGCTGCTGCTGCTGCTGGGTTAGCGTTGCCGGTCCCTGTTAATGGAACCTCTTATCTTTATTACATTTATGACTGCATGGCGGTACAAAGCATGCTATCCGCACGCTTTTTGTCCTCATGCAAGGCCTGGGTTGTTGTGTCTCACAAAGCGTGGCCTTCTCCTCCTGCGCCTCCTCCTGTTCCATCACGTGTGCTGCTGCTGCTGCTGCTGCTGCTGGGTTAGCATTGCCGGTCCCTGTTTATGGAACCTCTTATCTTTATTACATTTATGACTGCATGGCGGTACAAAGCATGCTATCCGCACGCTTCTTGTCCTCATGCAAGGCCTGGGTTGTTGTGTCTCAAAGCATGGCCTTCTCCTCCTGCGCCACCCTCCTCCTGTTCCATCACGTGTGCTGCTGCTGGGTTAGCGTTACCGGTCCCTTTTCCTGGAACCTCTTATATGTATTACATTTATGACTGCATGCCGACAAAAAGCATGTTACCTGTGCAAAGAAAACAGACATTTCCCGCATTTAAAGGACAGTTTTCCCTTTGAAACTTTAAAATCGATTTTCTCAAAAACTATAAGCTCTTTTTGCTAATTTTTTTTTCCTCTTGTACCCACTCCCAAGGTGCACATACCCTGTAAATTTGGGGTATGTAGCATGTAAGGAGGCTTTACAAAGCACAAAAGTTCGGGTCCCCATTGACTTCCATTATGTTTGGAGTTCGGGTCGAACACCCGAACATCGCGGCCATGTTCGGCCTGTTCGGCCCGAACCCGAACATCTAGATGTTTGCCCAACACTACCCCAGACCAGGGCCTTCAGTGACACCAGGGCCAAAAGATCCTCTTCCATTTGAGCCCAAAGGGGAGGGTTAAAGGGGGCATGGATAGGTCTGATACCCCCAAGGTCTGATATCCCCAAACCCCCTCTAGACCTGTTCCAGTACATATTTTATTTATTCTACTTTTTTTATTTTTCCATATAAACTTAAGAATATGTTTTTGTAGGTCTTCTAAGATAGATCTGGTGAGTGGGATAGGAATAGAACAAAACAGGTACAGAATGCAGGGGAGTAGCATCATTCTAACTGCCTGGATTCGTCCAGTCCAGGAGAGAATTAGTGAGTCCCACAGTGTTAAATTATTTTTTTTATCTTGCTTAGTAATTAAGGAGCTACAATTTAGTTAACGCAGTTCAGCAGGATTAGATGGGATCTTTATACCCAAATAGGGAAACTCCTAAGGAATCAGTCAGGGCTGTTGCAGCTGAAAGTTGGAAATGAGCAAATAAGACTTTGGTTTTATTTATATTGAGGCAAAGACCTGAGGCTGTTCCAAAGCTCTTTACTAGTTCTAGTAGGTTTGGGATGGAGGTATGAGGAGAAGAGAGCGTCAACAACATATCATCTGCAAAAAGATTTGCCTACTTTTAACCACTTCAGTTTTCAGTGGTTTTTCCCCTTATGCATCCGAGCAATTTTCACCTCCAATTCATTCGCCAATAACTTTATCACTACTAATCACAATGAAATAATCTATACCGTGTTTGTTCCGCCACCAATTAGGCTTTATTTGGGTGGTACATTTTGCTAAGAATTATTTTTTTCTAAATACATTTTAACGGGAATATTAAGAAAATAATGGGGTACAAATTCATTATTTATCAGTTTTCCGCCATAATAACTTTAAAATAATACATGCTACCATAATTAAAACCCACATATTTTATTTGCCCATTTGTCCCAGTTATTACACCATTTAAATGATGTCCCTATGACAATGTATGGCGCCAATATTTATTTGGAAATAAACGTGTATTTTTTTCAGTTTTGTGTCCATCACTACTTACAAGCTTATAATTTAAAACATAATAGTAATATACCCTATTGACAGGCATATTCAAAACAAATTCAGACCCTTAGGTAACTATTTATGTTTTGTTTTTTTTTATTGTATTTTTTTTTTTTATAAAACAATTTTATTTGGGTATTTTTGGGAGAAGGTGAAAGGTAAAGGTTTAAGTGTGGGTCTGTACATTAAAAAAAAGTATGTAGATGAAGTTTTACTATTTGGCCACAAGATGGCCTCAGTCATTTTTTTATAGGCGTCCTGTAAGCGTACCATTAGGGGAGCTACGTCCAAAAGGCTTAAATGGTTAAGTGCATCCTTCAGTGACAGCAGAAACTAAGTTAAATACACGACTGCATAGCTACAATATCCTGATGAACAGTTACATGTTACTAGCTGGACAGACCTGTATTTCCAGTAAAAGAATCCAATTTCTATATACTGTGGAAGAACCTCCATTGGTTAGATATGTCACACACCTACCTATCATTATTGGATTACACCAAGCAGGAAGAGAACACCCACAACGTAGTGTTCATCCTCTATTTTGTCCTGTTATTCCTGTTTTGCTTCCAATATAGATCAGTTCCCTGATTGCCGAGACCAGTGATTCCCAGAAGTACAGATGACATGTGATAATGTCATTGGCTGGAAAAAGGGAATCCTAACAGTTGATTTGAGAGCCTCTTTTCTATCTTGACCACAGTGAGTGATGAGGGATTAAACTGTAATTATCAATCATACAGGGAGATCTAATGTACTGTAGAAAGAGTTCAATGAAAAGAAGAGAAATTTCAATGTTCTCTTTTCAACCATTCAATCAAGTGCAGGGAAGTTGAAAAACGTTAATTCTTTAAAACAAAAGTTTTAAAAACTCACTGCGTATCTCTTCAGTCTTTACTGCTTATCTCTTGTAGCAAAAGAAGGAGTAAAGGGAATCACTTGGCTCTTTTGATGCAGGTACAACAAGATCAGAGGGTAATTTTCAAACACAAGTTGTTCCTGAAATGCTATACTTTGGAAAGGTGGGGTGTGCCGGGCGTTGTTTCTCTTGTGCTGCTATCACCATGGTGGATGGTGGGGGTCTTGGCATGGCTGGTGGGTCAGTCTCCCCACGGGAGTCTCTCAGGATCATCTTTATTATTCAAAGTAGACTGTGCTGGGGATCCCTTGTGGCGGGATGGGCTGTCGGGGGCTTGCTGGTCCTGTCAGGCTGACAATGCCCTATTTGGGTGGCGGTGGGGTGGGGTGCAGCTTTTCTCTCACCCTGAGGGGGCAGCCCTTCCTTTGTTTTTGTTTTTTGGTCTCTGCGGTCGTTCGTGACAAGTTATTGTTAGGGACCACAGTGGTTTGAATGGATGAATATATGGCTTAAGTGGTTAGGGTTTAGAATGTTATGGTAAATGATTCTGCTCATGTACACCTTTGTATATTAAAAAAATAAAATAAAGGTAGAAGCCACCGCTCAACTGCACCGTGGAGAGCAGTGCTGGACCCAAGGCAGCCAGGCCCAGATACTGGCCTCAATTCATGGAGCATTATCAAACGTTTATCAAACACTTTATCAAACGTTTGATAAATTACCTTATGGGTAAAATCTCATTTTGAATTCACTAAGGTGTTATATATTTGTTGAACGTTTTATCGGTAAAACATTCGATAAATATATAACACCTTAGTGAATTTAAAATGAGAATTTACCCATGAGGTAAATTATCAAATGTTTGATAAATTGTTTGATAAACGTTTGATAATGCTCCGTGAATTGAGGCCATTGAAGCAAATATGAAGAAAGGTATGGTCCGCAACAAGATCTCTCCACAAAACCGTAATTTATTTAGGACGTATCCTCAGGCAAGTATAAAAGTACATAAGCTTATGTACTTTTATACTTGCCTGAGGATACGTCCTAAATAAATTACGGTTTTGTGGAGAGATCTTGTTGCGGACCATACCTTTCTTCATATTTGTATATTAAAATCACGAAATCAATGGCAAATATGGCAAATAAGAAATTAGAGAAAATAAAGTATGAATAATGGATATTCAAACAATTATGCAAACTTAACCCAACACAGGAGTGCTGCAATGAAGCCAGTCTGTTTAAAGGGAAGGTCCGAGCAACCTACAAATAAAAAATTTACTTACCTCAGGCTTTCTCCAGCCCCTCCTCAAGCTGTTCTGTGCCTTTTTGACGCAGCTCCGGTGGCTCCCGGTATCCTCCTGGCGAGGTCGGCATCTACCTTCGCACCCCTGCACTCCAGCATGAGGCTCACTGAATTGCACTGACGTCATCCGGACAGTACTGCTCAGACGCAGAACTACTGCGCCTCCGGAATACAGTCCGGATGACATCGGCGCAACTCTGAGAGCCGCTCGTGCAGGCTCGTGGACATCTTGCATCGTAGGAGATTATGGACAACCAGCATGGAGCTGAGCTGCAGCGAGGGCACAGGACGGCTGGCAGGGGATGGAGGAGGCCCCAGGTAAGTGGATTTTTTGATTTTTAGGTTGCTCGGATGCATCATTTAAGTCTTAACTGCTTATCTCTTATAGTAAAAGAAGGAGTAAGGGGAATCACTTGACTCTTTTGATTCAGTTACAACACGATCAGAGGGTAGTTTCCAAACACACATTGTTACTAAAATGCTATACATTGGAAAACTATTGGGGGGGGAGACGCCCAGAATAATAAAATACATTAAAATAATAGAATTGAGAGTGATAGGTTAGCCTACCTTTCTAGAAGAAAAAGGTAGCCTAACCTATCATTCTCAATTTTAACATTTTAATGTATTTTATTATTCTGGGGCCTCCTCCCAATAGCTGTTATAATCTAAACCTTAGCTTTATCATTTAAGAGTCTATCTAAAAGTACTCCCAACATCGAGGCACCTACTCATCTGGGTAGTGACCACCAGAGGTCGACACCCCGACCCGAGAGGAAGGAGGAATCTTTTGTACACATTAAAAATGGTTGCCATCTGTTGCAACCCGCACAACGTGAGTATAACACCTAATCTCCATCCTATAGGTGTTTTTGACAGTTTGCACCATTGGTTCCTGATCTTTTTCAAATATCCTGGGAGCTAAGGGACAACCCACCAAACCTTATACACTGGAGAGGGACGATCATGGGTACCTCGTACAGTATAAAGGATATCCAAGAGAAAAACTAAGATCCTTTAGAAGAGAGTATTGATGTATACAATTTAAAATATATATAAGCTAATTTTAGCAATGCAGCAAAAAAAAAAAGAAAAGAAAAAAAAATCTGCCTATCTGAATTGAAAGTGAGAACTGCATGACTGACTTTTAGTTGTTATAGCAGAGCACAGACTTCTGGACATTGATCAGGCTGCAAAAGAGCAGGTTTACCAACAATGCACATGATGGAGGAAGGAAGCCTCTCTCTTTGTTCTTCTGTTGTACTGTATGCTAAAGCGCCCAGGCACCCAGGCTGCAAACAAAATTCCCTAAGGCATTTTATTGACCAGAGGAAGCAGGTAAAGACCCGAGAAACGTGTTGTCTTTTTAAATTGTGCCTGAATAAACCTCACCTTATCTAAACCCTTGTTTTCTGTGTTTGTTAAATGTATTTATTTAAGATAAATGTATTTATTTATGTCTTTTGCAGAGTTATCTCCGTGGTCAAGGTGGGCGCTGGAAGTCCTCCACAAGCGACTAAAACGGCAGAACCCAGCTTGGTGCAATGCACTGGAAGAGGGAAATTCCCACCGGCAGATGGAGCTGTGGAGTGCAGAAGAACAACCCCTCTGCACTGCCACAGAAGCCAGATGGGAATTGTACGAATTGCAACAATGCAGGGCAAGATAGCCCCTAGAGAGAGAGAGTTAGCACAGCGACAGAATGTATGTGTGTCCACCAATCTAGTCACCCCCGGCGACGGTAAACACACAACAACGGAAATCAAGTGGGAACGCAATCGCAAGAGTGGCGATTGCCAACAGTGACATAAGACCGAATAACGACAGAGCACAATTGGAGCAAGAAAGACACAGCAATAACAATGATCAGAACGCCAAGGAAAATAACAAACGCACTCGCTAAGCGTGG
The DNA here is from genome assembly GCF_040937935.1 of Hyperolius riggenbachi. Classification (NCBI taxonomy): domain Eukaryota; kingdom Metazoa; phylum Chordata; class Amphibia; order Anura; family Hyperoliidae; genus Hyperolius; species Hyperolius riggenbachi. The sequence goes on from NC_090650.1 coordinate 332,109,947, forward strand.
TCACCGCTTGAAAAGCGCAACAGCGACAAAGCACGCTAATGGCGCGGTCTCAGCACGAAAAGCACAACAGAGACAAAGCACGCCAACCCTAACTAACCAATGTAACGTGAAACACGAATAGAGAACGTGAACGCTTGCTAAACGGTTACCTCACCGAGCCTACAGCAAGCGTTCGTTCCAGACAAGACGGACAGAAGGAGCAACCAGCAGCAACCGTAGCTCTGGCCTACACTCCCAGACAGGGTACAGAAGGAACCACCACCACTACCGCTAGGGCGAATGCGATCCAGACAGACAGACAGTTGGGGCTACCAGTAGCAACCGCTGCTCTGGCTTGCACCCCTAAGACAGAATACAGAAGGAACCACCGCTACTATCGCTAGGGCGAATGCGATCCAAACAGACAGAACAATTTGCTGTCGACCACCGCTGGTGACAAGACAATCGCAACAGAAAGACAGTACAAGGAAAACAGATAATACAACCTGACTACGCTAGAAGGAATGCTAGTGCACTCCCAAGGAATTACTCTAAGATAATCTTAGCAAACAATTAGCAAAGGCTGAGACTCCAGGTAAGTTAGCAGGAACAAACCATCATGACCAGCCAGGAATTCTGGGAAGAAATGGTCTTTATACTGCAAGCCATCAGAGGAAGCAGCTAAGCAATTTGCATGACAAGTGGATGCAAATTCATCCCCAGAACAGCAACTCTGCAGCTTTCAGAGTGGAGACAGGTCTCTTTTCCAGGGACCTGCCGCACTCAGATTACAAAATGGTCAAACAGCTGTCTGCCTGTGCAGACAGCAGAGCAGATCATTACACATATACTCTGAGAGATGTATCTTTTTGGGCACCTCCACCTCTCTTCATTTCCCGCTACACCTTCTTTGGAGGTGTCCTTCTCACTAGTGTGGTGCCATCCACAGTTAGTAAGGACCCCAGGAAAGAAACCACCTGGTTCCAGGAGGAGCTGGAGTACCGATCGGGGACGATGTTTTCCATATAGGCGATATACGGTGGTTGCAGGTTCTGCAATCCACCTTTGCAAGTATAACTAATTTTAATATTGAACTAATTTTATCCTACAATACTGCACCATTTGGCTCCTACTCTTGTCTTTGTCACACAGGCTACCGTGGTTCCCCCACAGTGACCGGTCCTACTTCTACACTATATCAGATCATGGCTAAAAAAAGTAGTTTAAAGCACAGTGTGAATATTTTTTTTTAGTATCTTAACATGAAGCACAGCACCTGGACACACTCACTGACACAGGTGTACCAGGGAGGCAGAAAGCAGAATAATGATTAATTCAGTGCATAGCGGCGATAATTATTCATTTATCGCTAGACCACCAACATGCATTACATTTGGGGCGCAGCTGTGTGGTGAGAATTGATAGTGTGGGGGCAGTGCTGAGGGAGACAGAGCTGTGTGTAGGGATATGTGTTAGACCATGCTATCTGTGTGTAAGTGTGTGGGGAGTGGCCTGGAGTTGGTACTGTAGGGATATCCAAATGTCATGTTCGCACTGGGTCCAAGTGTGTAGCTGTTACACAGACAGACATCTGAGACGCCAAGCACTTAACAATAATCAAGAGTTCATATGTTAACAATAATCAGTAACTCACTTATTGTTTGTCAGACTCAGAAAGGCCTCCATCATTTATTTGCACTCTCTACACACTCAGAAAATAACATACAGCCAAGGAAAGAAAATACTTTTCAGTTAAGACAAAAAAATGTCTCTCCCAGCTTAATCAGTCATGTTCACATCATCTGCAACCATATCTTCTTTCCACATAGATTTAATTTGACAATCCATTTATTACATTTGTTACCTTGTGCTGCCACATTTTAATTTGCTCAGCAGTTTTTTCGGTTCTGAGTGACATAATACTTCCTTGGAAATGCCCAGGACCATTAAATACTGAGTCCCTCATGGCACAAGTCTTTTCATTCAAAATGGCTAGAAAGAAAGAATCAAACTGTTTTTTCCCCAGTTCTGTCTTTAGTGACTCCTCAGACTTCCCTGAAACCATTGCTGATGTTTCTATTGTCAGTTCTGTGCTATTTATCTGTTACCTTATTTTAGCCTGCCTTGTGACTTTGTGCAAACCACTATAGGTGGGCATACCTTAAATAGATTAGATGTTAGATATGATATTAGAGCATGGAATCTAAAATCTGCTGAAGTATAAGGCCACAGTGTTACAATATGGCACAAAATACATATGGGACTATAAAATAAAGGTTTATCAAAATAAACCTTTATTTTATAGTCCCATATGTATTTTGTGCCATATTGTAACACTGTGGCCAGTCTATTCCCCTGCCTCTATTTTCACCATTCACGGACAATTGGACGCTGCTCACCACGCCTTCCAGCGTGTGTTTGAACAGACGTCCTCGCTACCATCGCAAGGAGGTCTGGAGCTGGTGACGTCGCCTCCGCCCTGTCTCTGCCTTGCTGCCACGGAGAGCCCGGTCCCCGGCTGCCTAAGAGGGACGCATGCGAATCGCGGCTGAGTACGCTGTACCGGCCACACTAATACTAGGTGAGACCTTTCCTAGTGTTAATTGATCTATCATTGCTGGAAATCTCAGAGCGCTCCTCTCTTTTTTACACACTAGAAGGTCAGGGAATTCTATGGAGTAACTGCCAGCAGGTCAGCCCACCCAGCAGAAAGCCAGACCAGCCAGCACAGAAGCCAGGTAACTCTGCCTAGTTAAGTTTAAGTGCCGATTTATGTGATATGCTGCATTTTTTTTTGTTTTGTTATTAATGGAGAGGGAGCATCATCCAGCTTTTTGCTTGGCTGGCCTACTTAGACTGCTGTTAAGTTCATGTAAATTTGGCTCCACCCATGACCACATCCACATTATGGTGCATGGCCACACCCATTTTCGTTTGGAGTGCCCAAAAGTGCCCCAGATCTCTTAGGATCCTAGCAATGCCCCTGCTCCTAAGATTGCCATGTTTATGTGCATATCAATTATGTTGGACATTAACCACTTGAGGACCGTGGGCTTTACCCCCCTTAAGGACCAGGCACTTTTTTTCCATTCAGACCACTGCAGCTTTCACGGTTTATTGCTCGCTCATACAACCTACCATCCTAAATGAATTTTGGCTCCTTTTCTTGTCACTAATAAAGCTTTCTTTTGGTGCTATTTGATTGCTGCTGCGATTTTTACTTTTTATTATATTCATCAAAAAAGACATGAATTTTGTCAAAAAAAATATTTTTTTAACTTTCTGTGCTGACATTTTTCAAATAAAGTAAAATTTCTGTATACATACAGCGCGAAAAATGTGGACAAACATGTTTTTGATTAAAAAAAACCCATTCAGCCTATATTTATTGGTTTGGGTAAAAGTTATAGCGTTTACAAACTATGGTGCAAAAAGTGAATTTTCCCATTTTCCAGCATCTCTGACTTTTCTGACCACCTGACATGGTTCATGAGGGGCTAGAATTCCAGGATAGTATAAATACCCCCCAAATGGCAGCGTTTTGGAAAGAAGACATCCCAAAGTATTCACTGAGAGGCATAGTGAGTTCATAGAAGATATTATTTTTTGTCACAAGTAAGCGGAAAATGACACTTTGTGACAAAAAAAAAAAATTCTTCTAACTTGCAACATTTCTTCTAACTTGCAACAAAAAAAATGAAATCTGCCACGGACTCACTATGCTCCTCTCTGAATACCTTGAAGTGTCTACTTTCCAAAATGGGGTCATTTGTGGGGTGTGTTTACTGTCCTGACATTTTGGGGGTGCTAAATTGTAAGCACCCCTGTAAAGCCTAAAGGTGCTCATTGGACTTTGGGCCCCTTAGCACAGTTAGGCTGCAAAAAAGTGTCACACATGTGGTATTGCCGTACTCAGGAGAAGTAGTATAATGTGTTTTGGGGTGAGTTTTTACACATACCCATGCTGGGTGGGAGAAATATCTCTATAAATGACAATTGTTTGATTTTTTTTACACACAATTGTCCATTTACAGAGAGATTTCTCCCACTCAGCATGGGTATGTGTAAAAATACACCCCAAAACACATTATACTACTTTTCCTGAGTACGGCGATACCACATGTGACACTTTTTTGCAACCTAGGTGCGCTAAGGGGCCCAAAGTCCAATGAGTACCTTTAGGATTTCACAGGTCATTTTTGTTTCAAGACTACTCCTCACGGTTTTAGGCTCCTAAAATGCCAGGGCAGTATAGGAACCCCACTAATGACCCCATTTTAGAAAGAAGACACCCCAAGGTATTCTGTTAGGAGTATGGTGAGTTCATAGAAGATTTTATTTTTTGTCACAAGTTAGCGGAATTGATTTTAATTGTTTTTTTACACAAAGTGTCATTTTCCGCTAACTTGTGACAAAAAATAAAATCTTCTATGAACTCACCATACTCCTAACGGAATACCTTTGGGTGTCTTCTTTCTAGAATGGGGTCATTTGTGGGGTTCCTATACTGCCCTGGCATTTTAGGGGCCCTAAACCGTGAGGAGTAGTCTTGAAACCAAATGTCGCAAAATGACCTGTGAAATCCTAAAGGTACTCATTGGACTTTGGGCCCCTTAGCGTACTTAGGGTGTAAAAAAGTGCCACACATGTGGTACCGCTGTACTCAGGAGAAGTAGTGTTATGTGTTTTGGGGTGTATTTTTACACATACCCATGCTGGGTGGGAGAAATATCTCTGTAAATGACAATTGATTGATTTTTATTACACACAATTGTCCATTTACAGAGAGATTTCTCCCACCCAGCATGGGTATGTGTAAAAATACACCCTAAAACACATTATACTACTTTTCCTGAGTACGGCGGTACCACATGTGTGACACTTTTTTGCAGCCTAGGTGCACTAAGGGGCCCAACGTCCTATCCACAGGTCATTTTGAGGCATTTGTTTTCTAGACTACTCCTCACGGTTTAGGGCCCCTAAAATGCCAGGGCAGTATAGGAACCCCACAAGTGACCCCATTTTAGAAAGAAGACACCCCAAGGTATTCCGTTAGGTGTATGGCGGGTTCATAGAAGATTTTATTTTTTGTCACAAGTTAGTGAAAAATAACACTTTGTGGAAAAAAAACAATAAAAATCAATTTCCGCTAACTTTTGACAAAAAATAAAATCTTCTATGAACTTGTCATACACCTAACAGAATACCTTGGGGTGTCTTTTTTTCTAAAATGGGGTCACTTGTGGGGTTCCTATACCGCCCTGGCATTTTACGGGCCCAAAACCGTGAGTAGTCTGGAAACCAAATGTCTCAAAATGACTGTTCAGGGGTATAAGCATCTGCAAATTTTGAAGACAGGTGGTCTATGAGGGGGCGAATTTTGTGGAACCGGTCATAAGCAGGGTGGCCTTTTAGATGACAGGTTGTATTGGGCCTGATCTGATGGATAGGAGTGCTAGGGGGGTGACAGGAGGTGATTGATGGGTGTCTCAGGGGGAGGTTAGAGGGGAAAATAGATGCAATCAATGCACTGGGGAGGTGATCGGAGGGGGGTCTGAGGGGGATCTGAGGGTTTGGCCGAGTAATCAAGAGCCCACACAGGGCAAATTAGGGCCTGATCTGATGGGTAGGTGTGCTAGGGGGTGACAGGAGGTGATTGATGGGTGTCTCAAGGTGTGATTAGAGGGGGGAATAGATGCAAGCAATGCACTGGCGAGGTGAGTAGGGCTGGGGTCTGAGGGCGTTCTGAGGGTGTGGGCGGGTGATTGGGTGCCCGCAAGGGGCAGATTAGGGTCTGATCTGATGGGTAACAGTGACAGGTGGTGATAGGGGGTGATTGATGGGTGATTGATGGGTAATTAGTGGGTGTTTAGGGTAGAGAACAGATGTAAACACTGCACTTGGGAGGTGATCGGACGTCGGATCTGCAGGCGATCTATTGGTGTGGGTGGGTGATCAGATTGCCCGCAAGGGGCAGGTTAGGGGCTGATTGATGGGTGGCAGTGACAGGGGGTGATTGATGGGTGGCAGTGACAGGGGGTGATTGATGGGTGATTGACAGGTGATTGACAGGTGATCAGTGGGTTATTACAGGGAAGAACAGATGTAAATATTGCACTGGCGAATTGATAAGGGGGGGTCTGAGGGCAATCTGAGTGTGTAGGCGGGTGATTGGGTGCCCGCAAGGGGCAGATTAGGGTCTGATCTGATGGGTAACAGTGACAGGTGGTGATAGGGGGTGATTGATGGGTGATTGATGGGTAATTAGTGGGTGTTTAGGGTAGAGAACAGATGTAAACATTGCACTTGGGAGGTGATCGGACGTCGGATCTGCAGGCGATCTATTGGTGTGGGTGGGTGATCAGATTGCCCGCAAGAGGCAGGTTAGGGGCTGATTGATGGGTGGCAGTGACAGGGGGTGATTGATGGGTGATTGACAGGTGATCAGTGGGTTATTACAGGGAAGAACAGATGTAAATATTGCACTGGCGAATTGATAAAGGGGGTCTGAGGGCAATCTGAGCGTGTAGGCGGGTGATTGGGTGCTCGCAAGGGGCAGATTAGGGTCTGATCTGATGGGTAACAGTGACAGGTGGTGATAGGGGGTGATTGATGGGTAATTAGTGGGTGTTTAGGGTAGAGAACAGATGTAAACACTGCACTTGGGAGGTCATCTGACGTAGGATCTGCAGGCGATCTATTGGTGTGGGTGGGTGATCAGATTGCCCGCAAGGGGCAGGTTAGGGGCTGATTGATGGGTGGCAGTGACAGGGGGTGATTGATGGGTGGCAGTGACAGGGGAAGATTGATGGGTGAATGACAGGTGATTGACAGGTGATCAGTGGGTTATTACAGGGAAGAACAGATGTAAATATTGCACTGGCGAATTGATAAGGGGGGGGGGTCTGAGGGCAATCTGAGCGTGTAGGCGGGTGATTGGGTGCCCACAAGGGGCAGATTAGGGTCTGATCTGATGGGTAACAGTGACAGGTGGTGATAGGGGGTGATTGATAGGTGATTGATGAGTAATTAGTGGGTGTTTAGGGTAGAGAACAGATGTAAACACTGCACTTGGGAGGTGATCGGACGTCGGATCTGCGGGCGATCTATTGGTGTGGGTGGGTGATCAGATTGCCCGCAAGGGGCAGGTTAGGGGCTGATTGATGGGTGGCAGTGACAGGGGGTGATTGATGGGTGATTGACAGGTGATTGACAGGTGATCAGGGGGATAGATGCATACAGTACACAGGGGGGGGGGTCTGGGGAGAATCTGAGGGGTGGGGGGGTGATCAGGAGGGAGCAGGGGGCAGTTTAGGGCATAAAAAAAAGCGTTGACAGATAGTGACATAGAGTGATTGATGGGTGATTAAGAGGGTGATTGGGTGCAAACAGGGGTCTGGGGGGTGGGCAGGGGGGGGTCTGTGGGGTGCTGTGGGCGATCAGGGGGCACGAGGGTGGAGATCAGTGTGCATGGGTGATTACCGTGGTGGCTGCAGCCTGCGCTGGTGGTCCCTCGGACACTGGGACCACCAGGGCAGGAGGCAGCCTGTATAATACACTTTGTATACATTACAAAGTGTATTATACACTTTGTATGCGGCAATCCGGGTGCTAGTAACCCGCCGGCTCTTCCGAACGGCCGGCGGGTTACAGCGCGAGGGGGCGGAGCCAGTTGCCGGCGGCCGATCGCATCACGAATGACGCGATCGCGCCGCCCATGCCCGTAAAAGGACCGCCGCCATTTGTCTATACGGCGGTCCTTGCGGGGTCCACTTCCCGGCCGCCAATTGTATATACGTCGGTCGGGAAGTGGTTAAAGAGACTCTGAAGTCTCCCTAAAATTAGGTTTTTATTTTAACCAATTCAGGATTCGGCGTACGCTTAACTACGCCCCTGAATCCTGAAGTGAATTGCATGGAAACCCTGCGAGCCGCCGATCGCAGCTCGCAGGGTAAATGTAAACACACGGGGAAGATCTTCCCCGGTGTTTACATGTATACGGCACTGCTATGCAGCAGCGCCGTAGAGGAGATCGGCGATCCCCGGCCTCTGCTTGGCCGGGGATTGCCGACATCTGATAGGCTAAAGCCTATTCCATCAGACGCAGGACGGAAATCCGTCCTGCGTCGCTCACAGGGGGAGGGAGAGGGAGGGAAGGGGAAGGAGGCCAGGAAGCGCTGCGGAGGGGGGCTTTGAAGAGCCCCCCCCGCAAGCGCAAGCAGCCGGTGGCGAACAGACCCCCCCAGCAGGACATCCCCCTAGTGGGGAAAAAAGGGGGGAAGTCTGATCGCCCTGGCTGCTAGCTGATCGGTGCTGCGGGCTGGAGAGCCCACGCAGCACCGATCAGCAAAATACCCCCCTGGCACAGAAGTGGTTAAAAACCTCATTACCATTATTGTCCCTCCTAAAACGCTGCAGAACCATGGCTGAAAACCCCCTCGATCACCCCAAACTCACGGGTACAATCACGGGCTCCTTCCGCATAGAGGCAGCGCAGCTCTGCCTCTATGCACCTCAATCAGCCTGGATCAGTATTCCTTCACTGAGAGGGGCGGGGGAGAGGCGGAGATACGCGCTGATTGACGCGCATAGAGGCGGCTGCAATATCCATGACCAAGAAAGTAGTGGATTTTGCCTGCCATGTACCCCCTTCAGTTTGGGGTGATCGAGGGGGTTTTCAGCAGTGGTTCTGGGGCGTTTTAAGGGAGACTATAATGTTAATGAGGTTTTTAAAATAAAAACCTCATTTTAGGGAGACTTCAGAGTCTCTTTAACAAGATAAAGCTATGGCTTATCTTCACAAACTACCAAACTCTCAAAACGTCGCTATGAAAAGAGCCATAAGCTCGGTACACACGCTAGACCGTGGTCTCAGGAACTAACGATGAACTACAAGCTGGGTATTATATGAAAAAGGGTGTCTTAATGACAGTAAAAGTCAGCGATTATTGTCCATGTAGACTGATCCATCCTGGTGGATCGGTTGGGGCGATAATCTGTGATAATTGTTTATACTGCAAAATGGCAAAAAACTGATCCATTAAAAATACTGTGAATCTTGGACTTCTGGGTCCTCATTTTCATGCTTCTAGCAACGATCCGATTGGGAAACCATCATTGTTCCAAAGCTGAATTCAAATCTGTGCCGGCTTCGTTTGCGCATTACTAACCAACAAGGATTTCTTGTTTTCCAACAACTAGCGTGTGTACAGTTCTTAAAGGACCACTATCGTGAATTTTTTTTTTAATTTGTATGTATTTATATGTATAAAATGTACATTTCTACCAGAGAAAAATGAGAAATACATTTATTTTCTATTAAAAGTCTGAACTGACAGGTTTTGGACTAGTCCATCCCTTCATGGGGATTCTCAGGGTTTTCTTTGTTTTCAAAAGCATTTACTGAGCAGCAGTTGCTCTGTCAAAACACCAAAGTAGTGTGCAAGTGGGTAGGGAGGCCAGCTGACATCGTTATATAGATCCTTTGCAGGTAGTGCTTTTATAAAGAATGAAGGAAATATCCCCCATGAGGAGATGAACTAGTCCAAAACCTTTCAGTTCTATCAGACTTTTACTACCCACTGTAACTGACAGCAACATAGCAGAAAAATAATTTATGGCTCATTTTACTCTTGGAGAAATGCAGTTCTGATATGTATGTGTAGAAATCCTACATTTTTTCCATGACCGTGGTCCTTTTTTAATTTAAAAAGTGGCAGACACCCTTTTGAATTTCGCTAACAAAACTGACAAACAAAGAGAGAAAAAAACCATAATACAATTTACTGTGATAGTATTGTTATTTGTGACAAGGTTGGTATATGAGGTAAAAGCAACACGTAAACAACTTAGTCAAGGACATCTGCTTTACTGCCCAGCAATAATGTGCTGAACCCCATCCAGCAGTATTGCCCACCACCACAATGTAGTAAAACTACTTGCACAGTGTACAGTGTATGCAGAGACGGCACAGGCTTTTTCATCAAATTAGTATGCAACATAAGGCAGCTGTATATTCAAATGGGTTTTCTAGCAATTTGGTTGTTTTCCTTATAATAACAGGAAAGAACATTTTGATTTTGAAGGTGACAGAGGCAATATTACTAGAATTAAACAATCTGAATTAGCTTTTTCATGAAATGTAATATGTTTTATGCTTTTAGATTGGATGCTCCAGTGCGTTCAGATGAGCCTTTTCACTGTCACAGTCAATGACCAGGAACAGAATAAGCTCTGGAGGTAGGATTATCCTCAAATTTAATTTTTTTTTTATAGAAAAAGAAGCTAATAGCAAATGTTCCCAGCTAACTGTAGGTTCATCTATGCTATAACTAGAGAAACATATTAGATGAAAAGAAAAGTAGAACATTAGTAAACAAAGGGGTATTTGGGAGATTGCTATTCAGCATCAGCTAGAAGCAATTCTTATCAAGAAAGATGGAAATAAAGGACAAGTATGCAGACTTTCTAAATGATCCCTAAAGAATTAGGTTTAATGTCGTTTAACATAAGCAGTGCATATTAAATTGCAAGCATATTTCCTATGCAATTCTGGTCTCTCCATTCAGACAACTACACATTTATATTAACAAAAGAACCCCACAATACATTGAATCAAAGTACAATTGTTTATTAGTGACTGATATATATATATATATATATATATATATATATATATATATATATATATATATATATATATATATATTGGGAGTCACCATCGCAGAGAACGTGTCCTGGGCTGACAATGCTTTAGCTCTAACTGGCAAAGCACAACAACGCCTCTACTTTCTGAGAAAACTAAGGAGCACTAACCTCCCACAGAAGCTGCTGGTTAATTTCTACAAATGCACTATAGAAAGCGTTCTGACCAATTGCATGACGGCCTGGTACAACAGCTGCACGAAGGCTACTAGAGAAGCCCTGCAGCGAGTTGTTAAAACAGCAGAAGCCATTATTGGCACTGAACTACCATCACTGGAACTTTTGTACAATACTCGCAGCGTGAGAAGGGCCAAAAACATTATCAAAGACAACACTCACCCTGGAAATGCCTTGTTTGAGCTCCTTCCATCAGGTAAACGTTTTAGATCAACCCGCACACACACAATCAGACTGAAAGACAGCTTTTTCCCATCCGCCATAAACTTGATAAACTCTGAATCCTCTCTGAAATAATTAACACTGTGTACAAATTGTTTAAACATCTGTAATACCTGGCATACTTGTATAATTTCTTCTCTTCCTTGTTACTATCACTATGTTCCCTATATGCACCGTGGGGTTGTCATGAAAAGTAATTTCGTTGTGTTACACAATGACAATAAAGTGAATTGAATTGATTTGAATATATAGCATATAGTTGGTGATATCTGTTTTCTTTCTTGTCTGCCAGCAGTAAAGATGCTGACCTGCAAGCTCACCGTGGATCAAACAACATGAACAGCAAGTAGCTTTCATTTCTTGATCTAACTTCCATTTTTTTTAACATCTGACCTTGCAATGTACTGATTTAATTACCCCCCCCCCCCCCCCCCACACACACACACACATCAATCTTCCAGTAAAGTCCCTCTTTAAGCTAAAGAAGTAACTGTGTTGTCTGTCTCCCCACTCAGGACTTCTGAGAGCCCAAACAAGGTCCCTCAAATAGTCTGGGCTTCCTGGTATCACGCTACATTATTATATACCCAACATCGGCACAAATGCAGAAGCCAGGCAGCAATCACATGGGGTTGTGATAAGCCTGCGGTCAGAAGTGAATTGGAGTCCTTGCTTTGCTGCTAGGGCTCAGAAGAGGGGGAGAGAGGATGAAAGGTGGGGGGTGGGGGTGGGGATTAGACATTTTGCACTATTACAGACACTGAAGTTTAATTTGTCTCAGCAAATAGTAGAAGCAAAATTTCAAAGCAAGCAATTCTTGGCCTTAAGAAGTAGCAGGGCAATATTTCTGGAAAGGCCAGAAATATGTGTGCAGAATTGGCCCACTATCTGTCATTGTGTGACTAGCATTAAAGTGGGATAACACTCTGGCATAGCATTTAATAAAATTGTGTTTTCCTACTTTTCATTACCCATACAGTTATCATATTTGCTTTTGTGCACAAGCTATATTGTCTGTTTACAAATTACAAGTTCCCAAAGTACAGTTTATCTGCTCTGAAAGCTGCCAATGCATTTTTTTGCATAGCTGCTGTATTCATATATTAAATCTATCTAATGATCACTTCTCAGCTCTTTCTGCTTCTCAGCTCAGTACAGCTCAGTTTCGGCAGTTTGCTAATGTTTACTAAATGTAACTGACAAAGGAATGTAAACAAAAGATAATGTTATCACCTCTTCTGATGCAGCCAGAAGCTTTCCACTAAAGCAAGGAGCTTTCCACTGAAGAACAAAGTGCTGTGTTTAACTGTTTTAATGATGTTCTGCTACTATTTTTTTTGTGGTAGTAGATATTATGCTACAAATAATCTTTTAGAACAAAGAAGGAATGCTGAGTTTCATACCACTTTAAGGCTGGTACACACCATGCAATTTTCACTTCAGATCCTATTTCCGATCGAGTAAATGATTGGATCGAGCAAAAAATATACAGCCTACTGATTACCGATCTCAATCTCAATCTCATTCTTGATCAAAAGCAAATGGGCCATGCTGGAAAATATCTATTGAAATACTGGCTCTCGTTCCGGGTGCATGTCCTTTCCATTCATTTTTAAACAATGAATTTGAACAAATTGCATATGTATGTATGCTAGCTAGCTGACTTCTATATGCAATCGGTGTAGGGTCTGAAATGAAAATTGCATGGTGCGTACCTGGCTTTAGTCAGACCAATGTCTAGCAGATTTATAGCTGTATCCTCATAATATCCTGTTAATTCTTTTTATTAGTAATACACTCAAACACACACACTCTCACACACATGAGACCGAGAGAGGAGACAATGCTGTGACTTATGCAATGGGGAAGCATTAAGGCGACTGATATAAACACGATATGAATATCACCATCACAGCTCTACATTTCCTGCATTAAGGAATAATTAGGATTATATGTGGCAAACATCATAACTACTTTTGTTTATGCTTCGCCAGACAGTAATTATGTTTCAAAATACTTGAAGTAGTACAGTGTATATAATATAGTTTAACTAATTTGTAACTACTGTGTGATGATTTGCAGTTTACAGTGCTAATGATTTCTCAAAGGCAGTTCAGGAACAGAAGTAAGTGAACAGGTTGACTACAAAGACTTGCAAGAAAGAAGATTTTACATAGTGGTACTGGCATACTAATGGAAAGCAAAATGAAACATCCATAAGAGTCAATCAGATTCTAGTAGATATTTTTTCACTACAAATGACAAAATGAAAGTAAGCACTGGATTATTTGGTATGTCAGTAGCTTTACTTTCACACTTATTTTCTTTACTTGACTCGTGATTCTAAGCAGCACTAGGGTGTTGACTCATTAAGCTTGTTTCGTGAAGCTGCACCTTAAATTAAGCAACGAGAGTTAAAGAGAAGCCATGACCAAGGATTGAACTTCATCCCTACCAGTAGCTGCTATCCACTTTCCCATGATAAAGCTTTTCCTTTTCTCAAATGGATCACCAGGGGGCTCTGTATGGCTGATATTGTGTTGAAACCCCTTCCACAGTGTGATGCCAGGAGCATGGTGCTGACATCACACTGTGGGAGCCTTGAAGCATTGTGGGAAATAACAGCTGTTTCCAACTGCCAAAAATGCAAGCAGCAGCTACATCCACCTGCCTGCCAGCAGTAAAAATGTCGCCATTTGATAAATGTCAGAATGTAAATCAGGGAGAGAAAAGATTTTACAATGGGAAAACACTGACTAAATCATTTATACATAATTATTGTAAAAAATAAGCACTTTTGTTCATTACGTTATTTTCACTGGAGTTTCTCTTTAACCACTTGAGGACCACAGTGTTAAACCCCCCTAAAGACCAGGCCATTTTTTGTTAAATTGGCCACTGCAGCTTTAAGGTCAAGCTGCAGGGCTGCACAACTCAACACACAAGTGATTCCCCCCCTCCCCCTTTTCTCCCCACCAACAGAGCTCTCTGTTGGCGGGGTCTGATCGCTCCCCCAGTGTTTATTTTTTTTTATAAATATTTATTTTATTATTTTTATAATAAATGTTACTGTTTTCAGTACAATGCTGCCTTAGATCGCAGCGCTGTACAGCCTGATTAGATGGCTATTTCGCCGTCTAACAGTCTCTTAGCGGCGATCGCCGCTGGGAGACTGAAGGTGGAGCAAAGCTCCGCCTTCCAAGCATGGATGCGCGTGCAGCAGCGCCCGATCTCCTGCTAGCCCCATAGAGAGCCGTTCACGCCAATCGGCGTGGAACGGTCCTGGGGATGCCGCCACATTTACGCCAATTGGCGTGGAGCAGTCGGCTAGTAGTTAAAATCTTCTCGCACACACTACGCACAGTAGTGCTGTGTAGCATGCATTGGTATCTTATGTGTGCTCCTTTGAAATGATTGGCACTCCTTTAACCCATTCCTGAGCCCTGTCAAGTCCAGTGGCTTTCTAGGACGTAATCTCCACATTTTGATTGGCCTAATAGGCTTCCTCCCCCCTCATCAGGCAACATCTAGAACTGAGCTAGCCGAGAATCTCAGGAATTTCTAATGCAGGTTTGAGAATCCGAATGGGGCACTGGAGGGACTAGCGATGCCATTCGCCCTCCCCTCAGCCACCGATGATAATGTCCAGGGTCTGAGCTCACCAGCTCCAGCTGTGAGTGAGGCTGATGTTCTGCACCACTTGTATTGACAAGTGGTGCAGAACATCAGCTCACTCACAGCTGGAGTTGGTGAGCTGAATCCCAGAAAAGCCTCTGGTCCTGATGGCATTTCATCAGCCTACCTGAAAACTTGTGCATGGCAGCTCGCTCCCATCCTCACCTTGTGTACAAATTTTCTGGTTGAACTTGATGGACAGATGTCTTTTTTCAACTAAAGTAATCTAATGAACCTGTCCCTGACTAACCAGACTCTGGATTAGAATATATAGGATCCTGTACTCTGCTCAACCATGTGTTTTGAAACGACCCATGATCTTCATTACTGGATTTGAAAAAAATTGAACTCTTGATTGAGCTTCAGGATAGCCTGGCAGCATTGGTTTTCATGGCTGCCTAGATGACCATATCAAAGAACGAAAAAAAAAAAGCAATACAAAAACATGGTGAGTCCAGCTGAAGTGAAAAATAAAATTACCTTTTTTCTAGTCAACGAGAGACTAACTAACTTTTCACATGACTCCCATAAACCATTTTATAAGATCTAGAATCCATGGATTTGGCTGGTGCTCCCCAATCTTGACATATCTCAGATAGAAGACCTTAAATGACACATCAAGATGAGCATTACCATGGCATTTTTTCTTTTTTCATTTCCTTTTTTCTTTCCTTCTCTCTTTACTTTTTGTTTCTACCTTCCTTTTCTGTTTTATTTTCCATTTGTCTCCTTTTCCTTACAATCCCTAGTAAAACAATTGGCTGACTAGGTCACAAATAGTATCCCAGAGGTTGTCTACTGTGACAACCTATTCAGAAAACAAAGCAATAAACGTCAATGTATAGTCCTAGGGCCTGGTCCAATTCACTTTTTCTCTTATGTTTTCTCTTGGGAGATAATCTTTCATCTTTGTTTAAGATAACTTTTTAGCACTCTAATTAAAAAAAGTACTAAAAAGTAGGAGAAAAAGTACTGTTAAAATTATTCTATTTATGGATTGCTGGTGGCTTAAATGACATAAGACTTAAGATACTAGGCGGGAAAAATGACAAACCTCTTTAAAAAAAAAACAGAATTTTGAAACCTTAATATTGTGTGGGGTTACCAGAGAAGTATTAGCAGGTCACAATATCTGACAGAAGGCTCAAAGATCATAAAATACACAAGAGGCATATGACAGTAAAAACAGGTCCAGATCCTAGTACAACATTTACTAATCTTTATTCTTTGTTTATCATCAAACTTGTTATATATTTGGAAGTGTGCTTGGAGCTTACAGGAAAAGTGACTGCCTTTGTTTATGGCAGTAAAGTTTAACTATCACCATCATTTTTAAAAGTGAGTAAAGGTGCTCTGATTAGTTGGATATGTGACTGAGATGATGAGGAGATTTATAGTCATTTTCTGGGCAGATGGTGCTTGATGTACTAAACTTCAGTTAGACTGCAATAACCATCACATAAATACAGCTGGTGATTACACCTTACTTCTTTCAGGTTTGAGCTACAATACTTATAGGTGCCTTCGCTCATGTATGAACAAGGGCTTTGCTACAAAGTACCGCTTGTTATGTGCTGCGGTCAGCTAAATGTTCCTGTTCAACTACTGCAGCATGTGAAAATGTTCATGGTGGTGAATGTGTTCAGTTCAGTGTGAAGCCAGTAAAAAACAAAACAAAAAAACAGCATGGCCCCTAACCCTGAAAGAAATAGCTCCCCCTTGTACTTTAAGTTCTCTGTGGGCACAGAGGGTCTATGGGCAGATCCCCATAGGAATGACGATTTATGATGGGTTCTGATCACCTCAAGTTTGGAACATTTAGATAAGCACTTCTGCTCTCACAAATGTGTACAGGGATTACTCAGATCCCAAGCATACTGCTCCAGTGCGTACAATTTGAGTCACAAAAAGTGAATTGATTATTGTTATTCTGAAGTCTTTAGGGTTCTTCTCCAGGACCCATCTTCATTGGGGGTCTTCATCACAATATGGCTTCTGTCTTGTTGATAGGAGGCCTCTCAACTTGTTGTTTACAGGCTTCCTGTTGATTGAAAAGTCTCTGGAGGAAGTGAGTCCTCTACAAGCTCGTCTGCTTAACTAACAGCCTGCTGCTATCAACTCCTATTTATAGATTTGGATTATGCATATGTTGTAACAAGCCTTACCGTATACCTGACCTGAGGCAATGCTACCTAAGGTAAATTCATGCTGGATCCACATTCTCTGTACATTGTCTCCTCATTCTCCCAGGTCTCTGTAAACCCTGCTTGATAAGTTTGACAGAGGTCAATGTTCCATATCGATTCTGTTAGATCTTCCATTAGCTTATTTAACAGTTGACCATGAAACCTTGTTAAGCAGGCTATAGACATTATGTGGTACTGACAGATGAATTATCCAATGGTTTCAATCCCTCTTGAATAGCAGAATGCAAAGAATACCCTTATTTTAGTTCCTATTCAATCATATGGCGTGCTGCAGGGCTCAATTCTCTCTCCCCCTCCCCCCCCCCCCCCCGCTATTAAAATGTACTTGTAGAAATCATCCAATTATTGGAATGAATGGGCGTCAACCTTTACTATACAGATGATACCCACCTATATTTTTTTAACAAACCTGGAAAGACAGACCCAATTTTAACAATAAATGCGTATAGCTTCTTTCTTTTTCTTTTTTTTTTTCTTTACCAACCTGGTGCTACAGATTTCTTTCCAACAATTGCTTACTCTTGCCATTGTAGGTCAGTGCATGGCAGCGAAACAGCAGTGCTCCTAATCATCACTAATAGAGCTAAGTAGCCCAGAACTCACCATAGGTGCAGCTTTGATGTAATAACTGATGGGGAATTAAACTTCCAAAATCAAATCTCTTCTGCTTTGAAAATTGTATTGTGGAACATTAAAAAAATTAATCTTCAGTAAAAAACGAAAGAATAAAAAAAAAAAGAGAAAGGGGAGGTTATTGAAAAGGAATACTTATAAAAGGAAAGTTACTCATAATAGTAGGCACGAAGCAGTAGTGGAACATGGAACCTTCCATTTTCAGGTATGGAGTGTCGCTTTGCACAGAAAAAAAGGAGCAAGGTAAGAGATTTTAGGAGGAGGCAAAAATAAAACAAATTCTAAAAATAATGTATTATGGAGAAGGTGTAGTGACTTACCAACTTTCCAATGAACGCCACTAAGTACGGGTAAAAGTGTTTATAGGGCACGTTTCACAGGTTAGCCCACATCATCAAACCAAATACAATGTCTGTAGGTTAAAAGCATTCACTCAATATACATAAAAATATAACACTCCTACGCCTTCATTTTGAAATGGTTTTAGAATTTTTATGTTTTTGGTGCATCCTACCAGCTACTAGGTTTATTGCAAAAACTAAACACTTTCTCGATTTTATTACATTGTGACTGGACTACTGCAAAGCCATACAGATGCCAATGAACTAAGCACCAGCACCACCTTCAGCTAGAACAGAACACTGATGCTACAAATTACCACATAACACCAGTTCTTTATCCAATTGACGGGTTAGACATAAAATTTAGACCTTGGACATCTTAAAAATTTGATGCAGCTGATTTCCACCTCCTCCAACCTCATATCAAGAGGCTCTAATAATTTAATCATCCTCAAAGTACACCTCAAATCTTTGGAACAAGAGCCTTCTGTTGTGCTCCTTCCCTATGGAACTTTTCACTACGCTCAGTCAGGACAACTTCACACATGCATATATTTAACAGAAAAAATGCATTAATTTTTTGGGGAAATATTGAATGTACAAACAATACACAGTCGTAGACTGGAACGTCATAAGCACCTTCCTACCCTACCCAACCGTTTTTGCCCCACCCAACCCCTTTTGCCCCACCCATGGTCAACCGCATCAATCCATCTAAAAACACAGGAAAGTAAGAAAATCAACATCCCTTCAAACCTAGCGTTCATGTATTATTTTAAACTATGCCTTGACCCTCTATATAAATGGGACAATTATGATGTAAGTAAGTAAGCTTGTACAGACTTAGAGATTGATTTACTAAAGACAAAGCACAAAAAAGACTTTGAGATCCCCATATATAACAATCATAATATGCTTCCCTGGATAGGGAAAAGCTACAAAACTAAGCAAGAAAAAAGTTTACTAAAGGTAGCAAAAGAGGACTGATGAAACCAGTTCAGGATTATAACCTTTCTGATATAAAAACAAAATACACTCAACAACTGATGATTGCGGGCATTAGAAAAGACTCCCTTGACAACCCCCAGGAGGAGAACTTTTGGAGTGACAAAGACAGATCAACCTAGCATTTTGCTCAGGACCTCCCCAGCCAGTAACCCAGAGGGGGTCGATTCTAGGACATAACCAAAACATATGACAGTAGGAGGCAACATTATGGCGACATCTAAGACAATGTCCATCTCTGTCAGGATATATATGATTGAGCTTCTGGGGGAAAAATACACCCAAAATGAGAATTTCATTTGTATAAGTCTGTCCTTAGCTGATACAAGCACCTGGTTAGAACCATTCAGCAAGTCTAACCACTCTGAATCAAGGTCAGCGACTTAAAAGCTCAAAGACCTGTGTCAACCTGTCCCAAAAATAACATGCAGCAACTCAATATATACCACAGAAAGGGTTTTAGGTAGTTTTTGCTGCATAAGTAATGCCTCCAGTGGGTCAGATATTAGTGTAATAGGCTGAGGAAATTGTGCTCCCATTGCATGGCACACTTGAAAGAACATGCACAGCATGTTGTTGGGAAGATAGTACATTCTCTTGAGCTCCTTGTAAGTCCAAATTTGACGATTGCGAATGTTGAGGAAATGCAATAGGTTGGGATTACCCCAAAGAGGCATAAGAAAGTTGATAGTTGTTATTATTTAGTATTTATATAGTGCCTACATCTTCTGCAGAGCTGTACAGAGTATATTGTCTTGTCACTTAACTGTCCCTTAGAGGGGTTCACAATCGAATCCCTTCCATAATCATATGTCTATGTACAGTATGTGCATGTATTGTAGTCTAGGGCCAATTTAGGGGGAAGCCAATAAACTTATCTGTATATTTTTGGGAAGTGGGAAAAACCAGAGTGCATGGAGGAAGCGCACACAGACACAGAGAACATAAAAGCTCTGTGCAGATAGTGTCTGGTAGGAATATGCTCTTGTGCCTCTAAAAAGAAGGAGCATCAAAGCTTCATAGAGTGGCTTCAGTAGCGCAGGCTGAGTTCTGCCTATCCTGGCTGAACAACCACCACACAGTCACCAGTGTCGGCACCCAAAAGTACAGCTAGAAGTGTGGAAGTGCCAAACAGACATCGAGGTATTTAAATCCATATTGAAAGTCTACCTGTTCATTCTACAACTTGCAAAACATGTAGCTGTTTCCTCTATGACAAAATCAATCCTGCTAATAGTTACTGATTAGCGAACTTAGGCATGCTAACTGCTTGGAGTGCTATGTGAAGTAAAAGCTTCACTTATCCAGTTCACCCCAAAGAGCTTTTATCCTAACGGACCAGAGCAATTTTCAGTTGTCAGTGCTCCTCCCTTTTATTCCCTAATAACTTTATTACTACTTATCACAAGAAAATGATCTATACCTCATTTTTTTAGCCACCAATTAGGCTTTCTGTGGATAGTACATTTTGCTAAGAATTTTTTATTCTAAATGCATTTTAATGAGAAAAACAGAAAATAAAAAAAATCATTATTTCTCAGTTTTCAGCCATTATAGTTTTACAATTAAACATTCTCCTGTGGATAAAACAAACACGTTTTATTTACCCAGTGGTCCCGATTATTAACCACTTCACCACTGAGGGGTTTTACCCCCTGAGCACCAGAGCAATTTTCACCTTTCAGCGCTCCTTCCACTCATTCGTCTATAACTTTATTATTACTTATCGCAATGAAATGAACTATATCTTGTTTTTTTCGCCACCAATTAGGCTTTCTTTAGGTGGGACATTATGCCAAGAATTATTTTTTTCTAAATGTGTTTTAATGGGAAAATAGGAAAAATGTGGGGAAAAAATAATTATTTTTCAGTTTTCGGCCATTATAGTTTTTAAATAATGCATGCTACTGTAATTAAAACCCATGAAACGTATTTGCCCTTTTGTCCCGGTTATAAAACCATTTAAATTATGTCCCTATCACAATGTTTGGCGCCAATATTTTATTTGGAAATAAAGGTGCATTTTTTTCAGTTTTGCGTCCATCCCTAATTACAAGCCCATAGTTTATAAAGTAACAGTGTTATACCCTCTTGACATAAATATTTAAAAAGTTCAGTCCCTAAGGTAACTATTTATGTATTTTTTTAATTGTAAATTTTTTATTTTTTTTTTAATTACAAAAAAAAAAAAAATGGGGAGTGTGGGAGGTAATGAGTTAATTTTATGTGTAAAAGTCATTTATTTGTATGTGAAAAATGTGTAGGGTGTAGTTTACTATTTGGCCACAAGATGGCCACAGTAACTTTTTGTTTTAATGCGACCTCCAAGCTTCCTTCCGGAAGCTTGGAGGAAGTATAATGAGCATGGACACGTGAGTTTTTTCTCACAATGATCGCGCTGCCCATAGGAGAGCAGCTGATCATTGCGGGGCTTAGATCAACGAACGGGAATGGATTTTCCCGTTCATTGATCTCTGGGCGAGCGGGCGGCGGCGGTTTTACTAGCGGCGGGCGGCGTGTTTACGAGCGGGAGTGCGGGCAGCGTCGGGAACGCGGAAAGTACGTGTTTCTCCGTCCCTGGTTTTTAAAGGATGGAAAAAGGGGCGGAGAAATACGTACGCGCGGGGGTAAAGTGGTTAAACCATTTAAATTATGTCCCTATCACAATATATGGCGACAGTATATTATTTTGAAATATAAGTGTTATTTTTCTGTTCTGTGTTTTTTGTTCTGGCCATAATTACAAGCCCCTATGTAATAAATTAAAATTAATTTTTCCCCATAAAATATAGAATAAAAAATCTGAGTCCCTAAGGCAACTATTTTTTTTTTTTTTTTAAGCTGATTTTTTTTTACACTTTTTTTGGGGGGTGGGGGGGGAGGGTTTGAAGTGTAATTTTATTAATGATGTGTATATACTTGAAAATGTATGTGTTTTGTAGGTGTAATATACTTTTTGGCCACAAGATGGCGCTAGTGAACACTCGTTATAGGAAGTGTTCACTTTTTTTTTTTACACTTTATTTAATTGTTACATTTCCTGTTTTTGTGAATGGACGTAGCCGCTGTTCGCGGTCACGTCCATTCACTCCAGGCACTGCGATTGGGTAGAGGACAGTTCGGTCTTCTTCCCCAATCACCCAGCACGGGATCCCGATGGAAACAGCGGCGGTAGCGGCACGCACACGGCGGTAGGAGCGGCGGGAATGCGCGACGTATTAAAAAGTCATCTTGCCGTTAATAGCGGTAAGCATGACGTTTCTGTAAATGGTTATGCTGTGATTACATGATGTAAATACTTTCTGATCTATGTACTTTTCCATGTCGATGCAACGGTACCTTCTAACAGATCATAATAAGTAATGTAAAATAAAGAACTGCCAAGTGATCCATGCGTTTTTCCCTTTTTTACGTGAATGACACATTATTTCAGTTTAACATATGTGGGGTCAATTTGTGCTGAGTAGTTATTAGAAGCCATGATAACAAAAGTCATTACACTGCAGTTCCGTTTTGACAGTAAAAATTTCTGCAACATTATCACAAATCCTCCTGCATTAGTGCAATGATCCTTACAGTAGTTTCATATTAGAATGAAAGGGCTGCTCTAGCATACTTGATAAAACTTCTTCCAGGCTGACTTTTACATGTGTGTGTTTATTTTTAATTGATGTCACGTATCACATGTGGCATTTATGAAGAAAACAAACAAGTAAATGACCTAAATATACAAAAAATGCTGTCAGGAATATTCCACAGCATGCAGAGTGCAATGGCAATGTACACAGAATTGGTCCAGCTATAGTAAACAAAAAGCTGACTTGTTGCTCTGGGTTACCATTCTGCGCAATATTATTTTTCTTTTATTAGTTGAAAAAGCTCATGGACATCATTGTGATTCTGGCTAGAATTTTACTATCCTATAATTAATATGAAACAACCGCATATACTATGCTACAGTAATATTCCCTGCAGCTGAAGAAATTAACGCATGACAAAATGAACTGTCCATGATTTATAGTGTCATTTAGGAGTCTTTGAAAATACGTTTATTCTTTAGTCAAAGGCCAGACAGACATGAGGAGGAAATCAAGAAGGCAGCACTCATGGGCCCATATGCAATTAACTTTTTCTCCTGAATTTTCTCCTAGGTGATATTTTCATACATGTCAATAAAATGCTTTTCAAACCACCAGCAAAAGAGAAAATACTCAAAATAATTTTAATAGTACTTTTCACATAATTGTTGGTACTTTTTCAATTGCAAGGTGCTGAAAAGTTATTTTAAAGTTGAAAAATGATTTCCTAGGTGAAAACTCAGGAAAAAAACTGAATTGCGTATGGGCCATGGAGTCTTAAGCCCAAAAGTGTTATTTACCGTAAGTGCAAATGTTTTCACTGGAACTAGGGATCCCTTTATCAAGGAAAATATCAAGACATAAAAATGCTTGTAGGAAAGATGAACTTGTTCTAGCCTTAGCAAGGGCTTTGTGCAAAGTACCATCAGGGTAGCCTCTGGCTACAAACATGCCTACCATTAGGGAGAACTACCATTATGGAGAACATAGGATAGGCAACAACAGGAAAAAAATGTAATTTGGGTCTTAGATAGTGTGGTAAGGAGGTTGTTTTTGGATTTTATAGCTACCTGGTGTCACCATCTGTGAGAATTTCTATCCCTTCCTGTCCAGAAAATAATGGAAAGATCCAAGAATGACAGATACAGCAACATACACAATATTATTGGAGAGCAGGAAAGAATTAGGACTTCCAGGTAATTGTTATAGTTGTGCCTTATTTACTGTGCCTGTGAATACCCCTTTTCACAGGGTCACCATGACAAAAACACCTGGAAAATGTAAAATACATGTACAGTATATGCATAGCTGTACCATATTAAATGACTAACTTTTTATAATTTCTATGCAGCGGTCACTTACAGTAGGTGTTATTAATATGGCAACTCTGAACTTCCTGCTGACAGCATTTGGATAGTCCTTCTCCTCGTGGGGGATTCTGAAGTTTTCCTTTAGGTTTCTCAAAAACACAGTCACTGGCAAGAATATATGCAACGATGGCAGCCTGCCCATTCACATGAAAACTACTCTGGAACTGCCCTAAGCTGTAGGATTAAAACTAATAGTATGGAGAATATTGTTGATAAGTCCAGAGCTGAGCTTAATAAAATTGCCATTTCATATAGGGAAAACATCATCAATGTACCGCCGCCATGCTTGTACACATACTGCAGTGTAAATGATGAGAGAGAAATGCATTTTCTTCAAGATAACCTGCCAAAATGTTTGCAAAAGATGGGTCTGCAAAGCCTTCTATTGCAGCTCCAAGTGTCTGTTGTTGTATATGTTCTTCTGAACAAACACATCTGAACAAATCCTTCTCTAGGACAAGGAGAAATTCAGTGGGAATACTAAATGGATTAGATGTCAGAAAGTGTCTGATGGCCATGAGGTGGCCTCATTTGGAATATTAGTGTAAACAGATGAGATCACATGTAAGAAATTATAATAAATATGCAGGGTAGAGAGTTTTTGCTGAAAATGTATTGTGGTTTTCAGGTAGAGAGTAATGATTGGCTGTAAAATGGTAAACCATAAATTGTTCCGGTGCTTGTGTGGCAGTCAGTTTCTACTACAATGGAGTACAATTTCACTTGGTTTACCTTCTTGTGTAACCCACAGGAGTGATTGGGTTGGTGCCGTGGCTGGATAGTGTACTGGTTAAGGGCTCTGCCTCTGACAGAGGAGACAAGGGTTCAAATTTCAGCTTTTGCTGTTCAGTAACAAAGCACCTATTCAGTAGGAGACCTTGGGCAAGACTCCCTAACACTGCTACTTCCTATAGAGTGCATCCTAGTGGCTGCAGCTCTGGCGCTGGATAAATAAATGTTATACCGTATTTTTCGGACCATAAGACGCTCCGGACCATAAGACGCACCTAGGTTTAGAGGACAAAAACCAGGAAAAAAAATACTAAACCTGTGGCATCCATGGTACAGGGGCATCTTGTGGATATTCTCCCCTCCCCAATTTATGTGCCCCCTTTGTACCTGTAGTGTCTCTTTTTTGACCTCCACTGTCCCTGTGTGGTCCTCTGTCCCCCTGTGTCCTCATCCATGCCCCTTATGTCCTCTAAGGTGTCCCCTGTGTCCTCCAAAGTGCCCCCCTAGGTCCTCCAAAGTGCCCCCTGGGTCCTCCAAAGTGCCCCCTGGGTCCTACAAAGTGCCCCCTGGGTTCTCCAAAGTGCCCCCTGGGTCCTCCAAAGTGCCCCCTGGGTCCTCCAAAGTGCCCCCTGGGTTCTCCAAAGTGCCCCCTGGGTTCTCCAAAGTGCCCCCTGGGTCCTCCAAAGTTCCCCCTGGGTCCTCCAACGTGCCCCCTGGGTCCTCCAACGTTCCTCCTGGGTCCTCCAAAGTTCCCTCCTGGGTCCTCCAAAGTGCCCCCTGGGTTCTCCAAAGTGCCCCCTGGGTTCTCCAAAGTGCCCCCTGGGTCCTCCAAAGTTCCCCCTGGGTCCTCCAAAGTTCCCCCTGGGTCCTCCAATGTGCCCCCTGGGTCCTCCAACGTTCCTCCTGGGTCCTCCAAAGTTCCCTCCTGGGTCCTCCAAAGTTCCCCCCTGGGTCCTCCAAAGTGCCCCAGTGGGTCCTCCAAAGTTCCCCCCTCCTCTAAAATGCCCCGTGTTCTTGTGCACCCTGTACTTTTCTGTCCCCTGTGACAACCTGTCTGCCTAAAGTGTGTGTGTGGCCTGCAGTATGCTAATGCACAGTGTGTGTCCCCCGAGGCTGCCGCGACCCTCCATACATTGTTTCCGCCCGCCCCCCCGTCCTCCTCTGCCCCTCCTCTGCCTCCCTTCCCTGGCTCTCTAATGTGGGGATATGCGGGGAGTGCGAAGGCTGCTGCGGCTTACCGAGTGATTATCGCGCTGAGCATCGGTAAATCCGCCGAGTTAGCAGCCGCTGGGTTGTCCGTGCACGTTGCTGTAGCCTCTCTGCCTTCACTTCCGCTTACATCACCAATGCGGAAGTGAAGGCAGAGAGGCTACGGCAACGTGCACGGACAACCCAGCGGCTGCTAACTCGGCGGATTTACCGATGCTCAGCGCGATAATCACTCGGTAAGCCGCAGCAGCCTTCGCACTCCCCGCATATCCCCACATTAGAGAGCCAGGGAAGGGAGGCAGAGGAGGACGGGGGGCGGGCGGAAACAATGTATGGAGGGTCGCGGCAGCCTCGGGGGACACACACTGTGCATTAGCATACTGCAGGCCACACACACACTTTAGGCAGACGGGGCAGCCGCGGTCACTTGATTTTAAGGCTGGGGGGACAACTGGTGCCGACTGAGGCCGGGCAAAAATTGCAGCATTTGGACCATAAGACGCAGGCACTTTTTCCCCCCATATTTGGGGGAGAAAAAGTGCGTCTTATGGTCCGAAAAATACGGTATGTCTTATTTTGTACACTCTTTTTTTCAACAGAGCTCCAAATGCCATCATGTGCAAAGATGTTAGCTGTCCAGAAGGGTAAGGATTGTACCGGTCCTGCTTTATCAACCAAATCCCATCTTCAGCCAATATTGTATTGTACTGGCTGGTTTAGTTCTACCTCTTATATAAGAGGCCATACCAATCTCTGTGTGCTGGTAAAAGATAGGGAATTATCCTTGATAGCTGCTTGCAAAACCATGAGAGTAATATAAAACAATGCGTTACCTGTAAGTAGTCTCTCATTGTTGACTCCATTTTCAACCTGCTTTCATAAGTGACCATTTGCTTGTCTTTCTCATCCAGATAGCTGTTTTGCAAAGACTTATATTCATCAGCTAGTGCAGCATTTTCATGCAGTGCTGTCTCCAGCGCTACCTGCATTAAAAAGACAATATGATGAATAAGCTAAAACATATAAAATATGCAAAAAGTGGATTTATTTAAGTTACATTCCCTAAAAGGAAGACAGAAACAGAAAGTTCAGCCGTTAGTATTTCCCTTCCTAGGATCTTCATCTCTTCCATTTCAGTATTCCTCACAAAAAAGATGAATGCAAATCATAGCATAACAGGCTAAATGCTATATGGGCTGATTCATGAAGCTGCGCTGCTACAGCAGTGTGAGTTCCATCATGACCAACAACGCGACCTAAATCCAGGGAGGCATGCCACACACTTTCATGCAGCATAGCGTGCCTTCCTTAGTTACGTGCATTGCTTACATAGCAACACACACTCCTGCTGCGATTGTGATCGCGATACTTCACTAGCACGGTCACTACTATGTTAATTAACATAGTTACTATGCATAGTACTTGAGAAGTATCGCTGTGGCTTGTCCCTGGATTTAGGTCGCGCTGCTCATCATAGAGGTGGTGCTACTATAGGAATCAAGCCCATAGTGTCTTATCCTCTCCACCACAAGTGGTGTGAATCTACTCACCGAGTAAAATAGCAAAAAACACCCTATGCACCTGTATAACGACTGCACTACCTTTCTGTGCATTCCGATAGCAGTGACAAGGGGTTCGCTAGTATAGATCACAAGGTGCCCCATCACACTAACACTCCAAGCTGCTCACCCAAACAACTGTCTGCTCCATAACACACCAGCTATAAACACATGGGAGAAATGCCAACCTGGCCTCTCATTGGCACAAGGCAGAGTCAATATATAGCAGATACAAGTCTCTTCTCCTAGATTTTACTTTCAAAAATGTTTTAAGTTTTCAACATGGTATTGGGTAACACATTTTCAAAACATATTTCTTCTCCGAAATTTGAATGCAAAGCTTATAAAACAAGTGTACTAAGACTGGTCTGGCTTGCTTGGGGAAGCAAGCTGAATGTGACTTAGCACACTTCATCCAAGGAACTGTGAGTGCTATTGCTTTTAGATTTCTAAAAAAAAAATAAAAAAAATAAGGCTTTACATTATGTCAGCTTTACACTTAATTTTTTTATTGTCTACCATCTCTTTATGTACCAATGTCTGTATTTGTATAAATCCTCTTTTGTTTCTCATTCTGTACAGTGCCACGGAAGACAATGACATCTTATAAATCAGTAATATTAGCCATGGATAATGATGGCACTGTAGAAATCATTAATGATAATGTTTTTTCAACATTCCAACATGCACAACAGCTAATGCTGAGTTGGTGGCTGGCAGGGTACACACTCTTCAAAGCTGTATGAAACAATTTCGATTGGTCATTTTGGGGCCACCAAATCTGTATGTGTACAAGAAATAGTCATATGGCCACTTCTTTATAAATAAGAAAAAGAAGGGACACCGAGAGCCCAATATAGTGTAGTAAGTTGGGTGATGGGTAAATGGAAAAGTATATGATAGATATACTCACAAGTCAGGGTTACCAATTAGGCAACCACTGTGTAGGCAGGTGAGGAGATTAGACCTGTCTTCACTCAGGATTAAGATGTCACTCTCTGTAGATTAGGAGAAGAAAGGGAATTCAACCCCTCCACCAGGGGTGGATGCTGATATTGTAAGGAGAACAGAGGAGCCAACAGAATAAAATATATCTAAAAACTTGAAAATTTCTCGGGAGGCGGTGGTGGACTCACCTCCCCGAAGTAGACATGATACTGTCAGTTTTAGTACAAACAAATTGACAGAGGCGCTTATCGGGACCTTAAGACTGCACTGTGTGTACTCTTGTTCGTTATTGCCTGAAGAAGCGGGAATATACCAGCGAAACACGTTGCGCTGTATGTTGGACTATATAAATAAATTTGTTTGTACTAAAACCGACAGTATCATGTCTGCTTCGGGGAGATGAGTCCACCACCGCCTCCCGAGAAATTTTAACGTTTTTAGATATATTTTATTCTGTTGGCGCCTCTGTTCTCCTTACAATATCTTTATAAATAAGCCCCTAAAGCAAACTCGGTATACAAGAAATACTGCAAAAAAAACATTTAGGCTTTATTGCATTTAAAGAAAAGTAATGCAAAAGACTCTCACTGGAAGCTGCAGGCTATATGGTATGGAGTATGTGCACTGAAAGTACTGTACATATATCCTTTACATCAACTATTGATGCCAGTTTAGTACATAAATTATCTAATAGTTTATCAGTTTAAAAAAAAAATCACCACTTTTCATTTTAAAACAAATGTTCATACAGTATATGGCTGATAAATAAGAAAGTTTGACTGGTAAATGTTACAAGCATTGCAAAATACAATGGC
Source organism: Hyperolius riggenbachi (assembly GCF_040937935.1). NCBI lineage: Eukaryota > Metazoa > Chordata > Amphibia > Anura > Hyperoliidae > Hyperolius > Hyperolius riggenbachi. Next base: position 332,139,101 of record NC_090650.1, read on the forward strand.
ATTATGAAAGAAATGTTGTTTGCACAACCAACAATCTGCTTTTCATTCCTCTTGTTACACTTAATCTTGCACATGATTCATTAGTAAGTTACACCGATCCACTTGGTTACTCAAGTCCTCTTACCAATCACAGCACCCAGCTACAGCAAACAAAAGCCTTTTAAGTAAAATCTCCCTCCCTGGCCCCCCAAATACTGACATCCAGTCTGGTGGATTTAGCGCTTTATTTCAGTTCCTTCTGCTAATGGGAAGAAGGTGCTGTCAGAAAGTTCAAAGACAATGACAAATGGTAAAGAATATAATTATTTAATTATAACAATACTTTCTAAGGCATATGTCACTAATAGTCATTATAGAATACCCAAACTATTTGCTTTCAATGCAAGTCTACATATTCACTTAAAAACCATTATGAGAACTCGACTATTAGCCCAACGTCCAACGCACATTTCATGCCTATGCTGTAACCAGAATCATAGCTGCAAATCATGTGGCCTCATGGCAAAATACTGATGGGGCCTCTAGGAAAACTTGAGCAACAGCACTCTTCCCCATGGATACAAGTGGATGTGGCAATGCACACTCAAATACAACATATAGTGCATAAAGCCTATGGTGGCAGAAATTCAAAGTTGCCTTTCTTAAAGAACAAGCAACACCCATGCTAACCTAGAAATAAAAAAACACATATATAAGTAGATAAATACTACTTCTACTTACATAATAGATGTATTGTGCTATCTACGTAATGATTCCTGTGAATTTTGTAAAGGAAAAGCAGAAAATCCTATTCTAGGAAGCGGCCATTTTGCCAAGCAAATGCTGACATCATATCCTCCCTGACTCTTGTCCCCCCCCCTCCCTTCTCTTGCTCATTGTGTATTCATTAGCTGCCTTCCTCCCAGAGTCTTCAGAAACTCCCACTGAGGTGTATACTAGGAACTGCACTGTCATGTTTTTATTTACTCCTCCAATTGCTGAGTCACCTCAGCCTTGGTTGAAAACACAAGTGATAAGAGGGTGTTTCTGATAAGCAGCTAGGCAGGGAAATAAAGGGAAGAGGAGGAATATATTATAGATAAAAAGAACCCCCAGCATGCGACTGAATGGCAATGGCTATTAAAGGGCCAGTGCTCCTAAAGTATGTGATACCGCCAAACCATAACAGCAGAAAAAGTTTAGCAAGTTTTGAATGCAGGATTAGCATCTTTATCACTTAATACACTTAGACCAGTTGCTGTTGAAATTTGAGTTTTATGGTGACGATACCGCTTCAAGCTAGGTAGACTTTAGATTGTTTTCAGTCAAAACAAACATTCCTAAACAACTTGTCTGAAAATCTTAAAGAGACTCTGTAACAAAATTTTAGCAGTATTTCTCCTATCCTACAAGTTCCTAAGGCTGTTCCATTGTGCTCTGGCTTACTGCAGCACTTTCTACTTGCACCATCTCTGTAATAAATCAACTTATCTTTCCCCTGTCGGATTTGTCGGCTGTGTTTGGAAGGCTGCCATCTCTTCAGTAATGTGAACAAGTTAACTCCTTCCAAGCCCCTCCAGTGCTCCTGTGATGATTATTCCTCACAGGCAATGTCCCTGCTTTCACTGTCAGCTTATCTGCTATCTGTGAGGCTGATAAACACAGACTGATAAACTGAACAAAGAATAGCTGGCTGAGGAGGAAGCTGCCTGTCAGGCTGACACCAGTGCAGAGCTCTAAAGACACAGCTTTTCATGCTTTATTGACACAGAGCTCTTTTAAAACTTGCACATAACCTCTGGAGACTGAATTCAATGTGTAACTCACTAAATTCTCTGTGTACTCACTGTGTATTAACTGAGTTCACTGCTCTGCTGATGTACTTCCTGTTTTGGTGGACATCTTTTCTGTTTACAAAACAGTTTATAAAACAGTTTGTTTACCCTCTTTATTGCAGCGGAGAGCAGCAAAAAAATATTACAGAGGGGGCTAGGAGATGACCCCAAACAGGCAGGGATGTTTGTTTATACTTCATTTTGTGAATACAGATTCTCTTTAAGCCTGCTTAGAACGATGTTCAAATTTGGAACATCCTTCTGATTTCCAACACTACATTTCAGTGCCATTCAGCAGTGAACCTCTGGACAGGGTTGGGGGCATTCAGTGTCTTGGTAACCATTATACATTTTATTCATCATGTTAATTTTATCACTGTCATTACCAATTCTATAATTTGTATTTTGTATCATTCTTTGTATTTTGTCACTAATTATGTATCTTGTATATTGGTGTACACCATTGTCTGTATTATTATGTACCCCATGTTTGTTTCTTACTTTGTACAGCGCCACGGAATATGTTGGCGCTTTATAAATCAATAATAATAATAATAATAATAATTCACTTACTTGTACTTCATGATAGGTTTCCAGTGACTGTAGTATGTGAGTCACATGAATACTCTACTGCATGGTCAGAACAATGTACTGGCTGCGGTGAGATAAACAGTCCATTCATGTTGAAGAGGATGCTAAAGATGCTAAAGAAGTTTTGTCTATTTTCCCCGGGTCTCAGCAATACGATTTGTGAACCACATTGGGAAGAGAAAGGCTCACACAAGAGTGCTGGATACTTTTTTTTTTAAAGACAAATTTTATTGAGCAATTTCAATTTTACAATAGTGCTCAGCCAGCTGGCCGGCCGGCACAACATTAATAGTACAACACCAAAAAAGCTGTTGCAGAACAGAGATAGCCCCCCAATCTTAGCTAGTAACATAATCACAATAGGTGAGTTGACTTCTACCCGTGCATCATCTTCACCCCGTACCCCCCACCCAGCAGACTCTCAATCAAGGTGAATGGCGTGAGCATCAAACCACCTCAAACAGACCTTCTCGATTCCTTAATGGCTTTATAGATTAATGGCCTTTCATAGATCTTTTTGAAGATAGGCAGTTCCTTTTGGATGGAGGTTAGAGTGCTGGATATTTGAACTACTCAGTTACAATGCTAAAGGATGTGCAGACTTTAGGCATACAGTACTTCAGCTAACATAACTGTCTGTGGCATTATCTGGAAACAGTGTCAGCTGTACAGGCATCCTCTGTCTGCTGCATCCAACATATTTTAAAGTGTACCTGTGATGAATGCCATCTCCGGTACGATACGTCCTGGGGCCACCCTTGAGGCCGCTCAGTTTCTTGCTGTCTCTCTGGGCTGCTCCTGTCACCTGCAATACAGCCCGAAAGCCTGGCCAAATCATGCATTGTCACACAGGCGTGCTACTGCGCAGGTGCAGAACGCTCCCAGGGACGTGAGCGTAACGGGAAGCGCGCCTGGCCGGGCCACTCATGTGCAACGAACCACAACTTGGCCAGGCTTTCAGGCTGAATTGCAAGTGACAGCGAGGGTCTGAGTGGCCTTAAAGGGAACTGAGCACATTATCTTTCACTGGAATCTCTCCTGGCATAGAAGCTGCCATGTCCCCCCCCCTCCCCTTCTCACATTCCTTATTTACAGAAGTCAGAGATGCTATCTTGACACATTGACACACACACAATGTCTTTGACGAAACAGTCCTAATTACTCACCCCCTTTGTTGATGAAAAGGCATTGTTTACCTCTTGGTAATTAGCTCAATAAAACAATTAGGTTCCTGAAAGCTTTGTGGACGGGGACGGCTGGGCAGGCCTGCTGAAACAGGCTAATAAAACTACTTTGAATGTAAAATACAAGGTAAAATGAAAGTTTATTTGAATAATAGATCAGATTGTCGGCATGCATTTTTCATGTGCTATAGAAATGTCCTGAGTGATAAAAAAAGGTGCTCGGTTCACTTTAAGGGGGCTTTAAAAAGCCCAGGTAAGTATAGAACCTGAGATGGCTAACATCTCAGGTTCACTTTAAGCAAATGGCTTGTTTGGGTTTTCAGCCAATTTCTTTGCTTTCACACAAAACAGGAAACCCCCATTTCTCCTCTTTTTTTTCTGTGGAACTGAACATTCAGCTTGGTCAAGCATGTGTGTCTTTAAGGAGCTGCAAGAGGCTAAAACAACTTTCATTATAAGGACCTGGGTTCAAAATGCATGTGCACTAATGAACAACCCTTAAATATTTGTACCATTACATTCAGCAATGTAACCATACATTCAGTACATTCAACACAGTGGTTAAGCATTTATACAAGACAAGACACAGAACATTTATATCATGCTTTTCTCCTGGTGGAGTCAAAGCACCAGAACTGCAGCCACTAGGACGCACTGTATAGGCAGTAGCAGTGTCAGGGAGTCTTGCCCAAGGTCTCCTAATGAATAGGAGCTGGCTTACTGAAAGAACTGAGATTTGAAACCGAGGTCTCCTGTGTCAGAGGCAGAGCCCTTAACCAGTACACTATTCAGCCACTAAACCTACTGCTGAATGGGAAGCAGAACGACACATATTCTCACCAGAGAAGGCTGTGATCAGCCCCCTCTGCCAAGTTTAGTGTAGCGTGTGAATGAGTCTGAATATTTGCCTCTATCACCCGACTTCGCGTTTTAATTTTATTTTGAAGAAAAAGATTGTAAATCGATTTTCGTGCTGTCATCATTCATACATACTTACTACTGCCTTAGCCCCGTGTACCACAAGTAATTCTGAGTAGGTCGATCAGCGTATTTGGTGTATAAAGGTGACTCTGATATAACAGCCATTAAAGTCCTCCTTTATACAAGGATATCTGGTAATGATGAATAGGCCCACATTCTAGCCCACAAAGGCCTTGATTCACTAACCAGCGCTAAGCCGGTTAGGAGGCCTTAACAGTTAGTGCGCGCAAACCACAGCGTTAGGTAGTTTGCGCCCAAAGGACCACCCACATTGTGCGCGGCAGGACAGTAATAGTGCGCGGTGCAACGATAATGTCGCACCCGCTGCCTTGTAAATGTTGCACCCGGTGTGACGAGAACGGCCCATCGGGTGCCCCCAAAGCAGCACATTGCTGCGCCGTTTCTACGAGGCAGCGCCGCACCGCGCACTATTTCTGTCCCGCCGCGCTGCACGCGATGGGAGTGGTCTTGTGTGCGATGTAGCTTTGCGTGACTATTAGTGCCTGTAAAGCTACTTATGGGGCACTAAGTGGCTGTTCACACCGGCGCTATCACTCAGCACCAGTTAGTGAATCAAGCCCAAAGAGTCTCAAACAATTCAGTATTGTAATGATCGGTGTAACACAGAGAGGATCTGATTACCGGTGATGTGCAGTATTACCGAGAATGCAGATATATACCCGATTATTGATGATCTGCAGTATCACCGATAATCAGATATATCTCTAACCTCTGGACACCTGAGAGATGGGAGTGTTTTGGTGCAACAGTAATACTTTGAGGACTGCACCTGAATATCAGGTGCTAGAGCAATAAGGAGTACTGCTCCGCAGCAAGTTCCTTCCGTTGGTCTGAGCTCTCCGAAGGGAGGAGTCAGGCTGAGAGTGGGAAGGACAGAACGTGAGTGACACCAAAGAGGGAGTGTGACTGACAGATCTGTGAACTATCTCTCAACAGGAGAGATAGTTCTCGAGGTCGGGCAGGCCAGGTCGTTAACACACGGACAGATACAGTACAGATACAGGAGACAGATGCAGAATCCTAAGACTAGCCGGGTTGGCAACAGAGTATCAGAATGACAAAAGGTACAAAATCAGAGATCAGAAGAATGGTCAGGAAAGCAGAAGGTCATAACAAATAATTAACAATTCCTAGACTAAGGTGTGAGTTCCTTGGTCATCAACACCTTGGAAACTGGTCTAGATAATAACACAGATAATAACAGAATTCCTAGACTAAGGTGTGAGTTCCTTGATCATCAACACCTAGGAAACTGGTCTAATGTAACACAGATACTGACAAGGTCTGAGTGCTACCACGTAGTGATCGCAACGCCAGACACCAGAAGAATGACCAGCACCCAGTATATATACACCAGCGCTCACCTGCGCCTCCCCTAAGTGCTGGACCAATGAAAACTGAAAGAATTGTCAGCTGACCGGCCTGGTCAGCTGACACCCTTCTGGCTGTCATAAATGCTCTGCCTCTCCGCGCGCGCACGCGTCCTTCTGAACCTGTGTGGACTATCAGTCCCAGCCACACCAGACATGTGTTGTAATGCCTCTACTGTTTTGGATGCGGAATCTGCCTCACCGCTGTCCGAGCGTGCGGCGTTTTCTCCGCATTCAGCAGTACTGACAGAAGTAGGCATATGTGCCGCGTCGGACGCGGAATCCGCCGCCCTGTTCTCTGGGCATGCGGCAGTTTCTCCACGCTCCGTCAAACCAGTGAATGCAGGTCTCTGCACGCAACCTGCCATGTTGAACACGGAATCAGCCGCCTTACTCTGAGTACTTGCAGTGGCTTTTCCACGTTTTCTCACAGTACCCTCCCCCCCGAGGAGCTCCTATCCGGTTTCTCAGGATATAGAGCGTGGAATTCCCTTCTTAATTTGTCCGCATGCATGCGACACTCAGGTACCAATGTTCTCTCCTCAATACCATACCCCTTCCAGTGCACTAGATACTGTACCAAGTTCTGCACTACACGTGAGTCTAAAATCTTTTCTACTTCGTACTCAGGTTGGTCGTCTACCATCACAGGAGGAGGAGGAGTGGCACCCACATGGACTGCTGGTTTAAGCAGAGACACATGAAAAGATCTTACACCACGCATGCTGGCAGGAAGATCAATGGCATAAGTAACATTGTTGATCTTTCTGGTTACAGGAAAAGGGCCCACAAACCTGGGACCTAACTTGGGCGAGGGTTGTTTCAGGGTCAAATGACGTGTGGACACCCAGACCAGGTCTCCTGGTCGGAACTTCCACTCCAAAGATCGTTTCTTGTCAGCTTGACCTTTCTGATTTTGAAAAGCCTTCTCCAAATTATTTCTCACGATTCCCCAAATGGTTTTAAATGATTTTTGCCAAGCCTCCAGAGCTGGAAACGGAGTGGAAGCTACTGGTAATGCGGAGAACTTGGGCAACTTTCCGGTTACCACCTGAAACGGAGAAAATCCAGAGGAAGAGCTTTTCAAATTATTGTGCGCAAATTCTGCATGTGGCAAGAACTTGACCCAATCATTTTGCACATCCGCAACATAACATCTTAAAAATTGTTCCAAAGACTGCTTAACCCTCTCCGTCTGACCATTGGTCTGTGGGTGGTAGCCCGACGAAAATGACAGTTCCATGCCCATTTGATGACAAAATGCCCTCCAAAATCTAGAAACAAATTGGACTCCCGGATCTGACACTATGTTTTCCGGAATGCCGTGTAGTCGGAAAACGTGGATGATGAAAAGATCGGCCAACTCCTGGGCCGAGGGGAGTCCTTTCAAGGGCACAAAATGGGCCATTTTACTGAAACGGTCGACTACCACCCAAATGACCGACATGCCTTCAGACCTTGGAAGCTCACCCACAAAATCCATGGACAAATGGGTCCACGGTTCACTCGGGGTGGGCAAAGGCTGCAACGTTCCCACAGGTGCCAGATGGGAGGGTTTGCTTTTAGCACACTCTCTAACATACTCCTTGCAGTCTGTTGCCAGAGAAGGCCACCAAGCACACCTAGCAACCAAGTCTTGTGTTCTGGAGGCCCCCGGATGCCCAGCATTCTTGTGCGAGTGGAACATCTGCAAAATCTGGAGACGAAATGGCAGTGGTACAAACATAACTCCCTCAGGCTTTCCCTCAGGGACATCCTTCTGGAAAGGACTTAAAGTCTCTGTCCAGTCTTTCCAAGTCTCTGTGGCTCCCAGCACTACTTTCTGTGGGACAATGGTCTCTGGGTCTGAGGGCTGTGCTGTCTCCGGCTCAAAACATCTGGACAAGGCATCCGCGTTAATGTTTTTACTACCCGGAGTGTACGTAATTACAAATCTAAATCTCGAGAAAAACAGTGACCATCGAGCCTGACGGGGGCTTAATCTCTTAGCCCCCTCAATGTATTTCAAATTTTTTGTGATCAGTGTAGACTATAATCGTATGTTCTGCTCCTTCTAGCCAATGACGCCATTCTTCAAAGGCCAACTTAATGGCTAGGAGCTCCCTGTTGCCTATATCGTAGTTTTTCTCTGCTGGTGAAAACCTCAGAGAGAAATAGGCACACGGGTGTAATCTTCCCTGCAGCCCAGAGTGTTGAGACAGCACAGCCCCTACCCCGACTTCAGAGGCGTCAACCTCTACAATAAATGGATAAGAGGTGTCTACGTGTCTCAAAATGGGTGCAGAGCAAAACAGTTCTTTCAAAGTGGAGAAAGCAGCCAGAGCTTTGGGAGACCAGTGGTTGGTATCTGCCCCTTTCTTTGTGAGACTGGTGAGGGGTGCTACGACTGTGGAGTACCCCTTTATGAACCTTCTATAGTAATTATCAAACCCTAAGAACCTCTGGAGAGATTTGAGTCCTACTGGCTGAGGCCATTTCAGGACAGCAGAGACTTTGGCAGGATCCATAGAACGGCCCGAGGTGGAAATTATGTATCCCAGAAAAGGGACAGATGTCACCTCAAAAATGCATTTCTCCAATTTGGCATAAAGCCTGTTTTGTCTAAGCTTGTGCAGCACGAATTTGACATGAGACCTGTGCTCAGAGAGGTTGTCTGAGAAGATTAGTATATCGTCCAGGTATATTAGGACAAATTTACCCAACACCTCCCTGAAAACTTCATTGATGAGTTCCTGAAAGACGGCCGGGGCGTTACACAACCCGAAGGGCATCACCAGGTACTCGTAATGCCCGTCGGGTGTGTTAAAGGCCGCCTTCTATTCATCGCCCTCTCTGATCCGCACCAGGTTGTATGCACCCCGCAAATGCAATTTCGAAAAAATCTTAGCATTGGTGACTTGAGTGAATAAATCGTCTATCAAAGGTAATGGATAGCGATTTTTAACTGTGATCTTATTCAGTCCCCGGTAATCAATGCATGGCCGAAGGCCTCCGTCTTTCTTTTTTACAAAAAAGAAACCTGCTCCGGCAGGCGACCGGGAGGGGCGAATGAATCCTTTAGCTAAGTTTTCACGGATGTACTCTTGCATGGCCACCTTTTTTGGCCCAGACAAATTGTAGAGATGACCTCTAGGGGGCATACAACCTGATCGAAGATCAATGGGGCAATCGAAAGGGCGATGTGGAGGTAGTTTATCGGCAGCTTTGGGACAAAACACGTCCGAAAACTCAGCATATTGTTCCGGAACTCCCTCCACATGAATCCTGGTCTGGCCTAAGGTCACCTTCACTAAACAATGACGAAAACAATGGGCTGACCAGCTCGTTAGCTGACCAGTAGCCCAATTTATCTGAGGGGAGTGAAGGTGTAACCACGGCATGCCAAGGATGACTGTGGAGGTTGTCATGCACAACACAAAAAACTGCAATTTCTCTCTATGCAGCACCCCTATAGTGACTTCCACCTCTGGTGTCTGGGACAGAGGACAGTTACGCTGCAGGGGTGAATCATCCACTGCCGTAACCTGGAGGGGTGGTTTTACCGGGGTGAGCGGAATACCCAATCTCTTAGCAAATTCGTAATCCATAAAATTAGCCGCTGAGCCTGAATCAATGAAGGCCTCAGAGACTTCAGATTTATCATCCCATGTAATCATACAAGGAAGAAGTAACCGCTTATCCTCTAGGGGTAAGAGCTGTACGCCTAGAGTATTACCCCCAACTACTCCTAGGCAGTAGCGTTTCCCGACTTCTTAGGGCAATTTCGTAATCTATGACCCCCCTCTGCACAATAAAGACACAACTGCTCAGAAATCCTGCGTCTCCGCTCCACTTGAGACAGACTTGACCGAACAATCTGCATTGGCTCGGGTGGAGGTGAAACGGGAGGACATGGAGTCACAGGAGGCGCAGCGTAGGACACCATTTTAACATTGTTCCTACCCCGGGTCTGCCTTTGATAGCGTAATCTGCGATCAATCCTGATGGCCGATGAAATAGCCTCATCAACGGTTTTTGGTTAAGGCTGACTTAACATAAGGTCAGAGACCTCATCTGACAATCCTGATAAGACACAGTCTAAAAGGGCATAGGTGTCCCACCTGGCTGAAACTGACCACCTCCTAAATTCGGCAGCATACTCCTCGACCGGACTCTTGCCTTGACGCAACAACTTGAGCTTCCGCTCAGAAGTCGAGGCAATGTCTGGATCGTCGTAAATTACTGCCATAGCTTTAAAAAATTAATCTACGGAGGTTAAGGCTAAATCTCCGGTGGGCAGACTGTATGCCCAGGTCTGAGAATCGCCTGATAACAAAGTCTTAATAAATGTGACCATTTGGGTCATGGTTCCTGAAGATCTAGGTCTCAACTCAAAGTATGACAACACTCTACTCCTAAAATTTCGAAAGTCAGATCTGTGACCAGAAAATTTTTCAGGTACAGGCATACGTATGTCTGTGAAGATCGCACCTCATCCACGGCCGTCTGAAGGGTTTGTAAAGAACCGGACAAAGCGCCAATCATCGCTTTGTGATTACCCAGCACTTGGTTGATGGTCTCCACCGAAGTGGTAAGTGCGCCCAGACGGTCAGTGTGTGCGTCCATTTGTATTTTTTAGGTCTGGCGTTCTGTAACGATAGGTGTAACACAGAGAGGATCTGATTACCGGTGATCTGCAGTATCACCGAGAATGCAGATATATACCCGATTATTGATGATCTGCAGTATCACCGATAATCAGATATATCTCTAACCTCTGGACACCTGAGAGATGGGAGTGTTTTGGTGCAACAGTAATACTTTGAGGACCGCACCTGAATATCAGAGTACTGCTCCGCAGCAAGTTCCTTCCGTTGGTCTGAGCTCTCCGAAGGTAGGAGTCAGGCCGAGAGTGGGAAGGACAGAACGTGAGTGACACCAAAGAGGGAGTGTCACTGACAGATCTGTGAACTATCTCTCAACAGGAGAGATAGTTCTTGAGGTCGGGCAGGCCAGGTCGTTAACACACGGACAGATACAGTACAGATACAGGAGACAGATGCAGAATCCTAAGACTAGCCGGGTTGGCAACAGAGTATCAGAATGACAAAAGGTACAAAATCAGAGATCAGAAGAATGGTCAGGAAAGCAGAAGGTCATAACAAATAATCAACAATTCCTAGACTAAGGTGTGAGTTCCTTGGTCATCAACACCTTGGAAACTGGTCTAGATAATAACACAGATAATAACAGAATTCCTAGACTAAGGTGTGAGTTCCTTGATCATCAACACCTAGGAAACTGGTCTAATGTAACACAGATACTGACAAGGTCTGAGTGCTACCACGTAGTGATCGCAACGCCAGACACCAGAAGAATGACCAGCACCCAGTATATATACACCAGTGCTCACCTGCACCTCCCCTAAGTGCTGGACCAATGAAAACTGAAAGAATTGTCAGCTGACCGGCCTGGTCAGCTGACACCCTTCTGGCTGTCATAAATGCTCTGCCTCTCCGCGCGCGCACGCGTCCTTCTGAACCTGTGTGGATTATCAGTCCCAGCCACACCAGACATGTGTTGTAATGCCTCTACTGTTTTGGATGCGGAATCCGCCGCACCGCTGTCCGAGCGTGCAGCGTTTTCTCCACGTTCAGCAGTACTGACAGAAGTAGGGCTATGCGCCGCGTCGGACGCGGAATCCGCCGCCCTGTTCTCTGGGCATGCGGCAGTTTCTCCGCGCTCCGTCAAATCAGTGAATGCAGGTCTCTGCACGCAACCTGCCATGTTGAACACGGAATCAGCCGCCTTACTGTGAGTACTTGCGGCGGCTTTTCCGCGTTTTCTCACAAGTATATTTGGAAAATGCCAGATGTGACTGACAGATTCCCAGCCCTAGTTTGCATGCTACATTCTAGAGTAATTATGGTTAAACATGATCAATGAACGTGGCTGGGTCACTAATGAGTAAAAACATTCTCTTCACTTAAGTTCCACTTTTTCAACCCAACAGGCTTAAAAAAACAAATAGAACGAGGTTGTAGCTGGATGAAATATAGACTGTTCATCAGCTGCCTGTCTGTCCCCTGCACTCACCTTCAAGTCGTCAATAGAGGAGCATGGGAATATATTAGGCAGGGGGAATCATATTTTCATAAAATTGTAGGAGGGAAGAAAAATGAAGATTGAACTCCAGAGAAAAACGAGGATAAATTAAATAAAATTGTTCATTTTTTGTGCCCCTTTTAATCTTACTGACGTATTCAAACTATTGGACATGTACTGTAACTGAATATCTCAACTGTACCTGAAGAAATAATGGAGCGTGTCTCAGCAGTAAAACAGAACGGCACTAAACTGATGAGTTTAACCCAGCAGAAAGAGCGGCTGTAAACATGACAAATGCCTGCTATTGATTTCAGGTTTAATTACTCTGTGCAGCACTGACAAAGCCCATCAGATGTTGTTGTGAAGTGTAAATGGAACAGACCACACTTCACTGACCAGAGGAAACTGATGGTGTCTGCAGTTTGCATTGTTTACTTTATCCTCCGTAAACTTCAGCCTTGATCAAATTAACAAGTGCTACTAACCTCCAACAAACTACTGTGCTCCCTGGTTTTATAGCAGGAGCTGGAGATTACTACCATTCAGTGCACACTGACAAGAGGGGAATGTTTTACAGTCTTCCCCATTTATAACTGACTACTGCTGACTGATTTTTAAGTGGACATGCATAGTACAAGACCTTTAATATGGCCTGCAGAAAAAATATTGCACCAGTCATGTCCTAAGCACTTTTTTATATAGGGTTTAACACTTACCGTATTTCTTTTTACAGTAAAATTACACTTTGACACGTTCATAAATTTTGACATTTTTACTATTGGTTGCTTTGGAGGTCAGGAATCAGGGAGACGTTGTGCCAAATATGGTGAGGTGAAGGGAAGTTCTGACAAGTGGGAATAGCCAAAGGAGAACTTCTACCTGCTTAGCTGAGACAGAACGGAGGAAACCAATCAAGCAGACTGGTGAAGAACTGTCTTGAGAGGCGCTTTTATTTTTAACCCAGTGTGGCACACATTATGCTGGCTATGCATCACAGTCCTTATGCTACTTACCTAGAGATATTCTCTGTGACCATGTAGCTGGTTGCTTCATAAACCATGTATTACCGGGGAAAATCTCGTATGGGTATTGGTGGCAGTGAAAACAATCCATAAAGCATTTACTATGTAAACTTTAGGATTAGTATTATACTGTATAATGAGGACAAAGACAGTGCAGATACCCTAACCATATAGTGATGCAGTATACAAAAGGCCTAATTATAATTATTGTTAGCAATACAAAATACAAGTTTGTATCTTTAACCACTTCGGGACTCGCTGCCTAACCCCCCCTTAAGGACCAGGGCATTTTGCGGTGGAGGGGGGTGCACGCGTTTGGGGGGGGGGGGGTCGGGCGACCGGATCCCCTCTGTGGCTGGCTGGGCAGTGTCCCCCCCATGGTGGCAAGTGTCCCCCCTGTAGCTGGCAGCCATCACTTACCTTCCAGGCTCCAGAAATGAGCCACAGAAGCCACCTTTCTCCGGCCGTCATCTCCACTCCAAATGACGCTCAGGTCAAGTCGCGGCTTGATGACGTCATCAAACCGGGACCCGGCGCTGACGTCAGACCGAGCGGAGATGCTGGCCAGAGCAGAGGGGGGTGCCGATCGTCGCTGCAACGGCAGGGAGGTGAGTGGATCCTCTTCTTTTCCCCCCTGCCACCGCTGCCGCTGTCAGAGTGATCACTACAATCCGACGGCGATCGTAGTGATCACGTGATCAGCAGCCATACGCGATGGCTGCTGATCACTAGGGGGAGATGCCAGCTGTCATATGACAGCTTAATCTGCCCCTCCAGGTTCGCACGATCGCGTCGGGAGCGGTGCTTTAGCGCGGACGTTGAATCAACCTTCGGTCAGAGCGGTACCACCACCTGCCGGACGTTGATTCAACCTGCGCCGGTCTCCAATAGGTTAAAGTATACCTGAACTGACATGTGACAAGATGAAATAAACATGGATACATATAGCACTAAGCTTGCTTAGAATCTACCTACTGTATATCCACTTTTTATGTATCTAATTTTTTTTTTTTTTTGCATTGAAAAAGTTAGATGGGGCAGTGTTATCTTCAAGCAAATTAAGTAGTTGAACAGCAACTGGAATGCTGCCTCTGCACTCCTGTAGCCTAAACTAAGCCAAAATAGTTGTATCTGGCTGAGAAATCACTGTTGACAACAAATGAGAGCAAGGAAGTTTGAACGTTCATTATTTCTTTTTTTTGTTTTTCGTTGTTTGCTTTTTTGATTGGCTGCTGAATGATACACATTGTAAATCACACCAAAATGCATGTTGCATACATTACAATTTATAGCTTTAAACTGAATATAGCAATATGAGACTGCAGGGAAGTTCCATACACCATTGCAACTACATATATAATTATTTCATAGGTATGTTTTCAGTTTAGGTGTGATTTAACAGTGAAAAATTGCAAATGAAAAAGTAAATGTAGGGATGAATGAGTGTAGACAATGCAGCACTACATTCTTTCTGGCAATCGTGTTTGGGGAAGGGGGGAAGCTTATTTTAAGCAAAGGATAATTATTTGCAATTTTAAGAGTTCTAAAGGTACGTACACACCTCTGATATTTCTGAATGACTTTTCGTTCAAACGACAGTTGGAAGTGTGTAGGTTTGATCGTTCAACTGATAGCAGCAGTTTTGATTGATCTGCACGGCAGATCTGTGAAACAACTGTTGTTCAAACGACAGTAGGTCCGTACATGTGTACAAAGGACTTGTTGTTTGAAAGTCTATTACTTTGACACTAATAGACATTCAAACGACAAGTCGTTTGATCAGTCTCTTGATCTTATCCATTGTTCTATCCATTCTGTTGACCAGTCAAACGACATTTAAATTAGCTGTAATTAGCATTTCAAATGTTTTGTCATCTGTGTGTACAAGGAGTCTGAATGACTTTTTGTATCACACGTGTATACGCACGTAAGACTGACTGAGAAAGGAAAACCAATTTGAAAAAGGAAGTGAATTTATATTAAACTGAAGTCACCTGGATAACAAAATTAATTTGTTGTGCACAAATTGTTTCTCATGAATTGTCTACCTATTTTATTTTTACGTATTTATGTCATAACTTTTCCACACCAAGTAAGCAAAGTAACACTAAATTAAGTAAAAAAATAGTCTTACAGTTAAGTTAATGAGGAGCAACTTAAAATGGATCTCCATCCACATTAACAATATCCTGCAGCCTTGCTGTCAAGAAAAGTTATATTTTACCTGCGATGTCTTGTCCTGTGAAGCCTTCCCGAAGACCCCGCATCACTCCACTTCCAGCGCCTGGCCACGCCTCCCCTCTCTCCCAAGAGAAAAACACCAAGACATTTACTGCAGAAAATACTGTAGCTTGGAGTTTTTCCCCGTGGAGAGAGGGGAGGCGGGGCCAGGCGCCAGATGTGGAGTGATACGGGGTCTTCGGGAAGGCTTCAGAGGACAAGACACAGCAGGTAAATATAACTTTTCTCTACAGCAAGGCTGCACGATATTGTTAATGTCAATGGAGATCCACTTTAAGTTTTTTTTTCTTCATTGTACTACAAAAGGTACTTTATAGATGGAGTAGAGTAGGCTAACTCATAAGATACCATAAGTTTTTAGGACCCATGAGTGACAACACACATGAGAAAAGTTTAGGGTATAATTTTCTTCTCAGATTTCATATGGTAAAGCATTCTTAGAACCTTCCTCATTGAATACTGAAGACTGATGTGCTTCATTTTTGCAGCTGCTGGCAGGGTCATCATTTACTTGTAAGGATTAAACACAAACGTTTCACATTAACAAAGGCAAAGGTAAACTGTTATACTACAGTCCAGCAGTGTCCTCAGCATGTTACAGCAGTTCTCCCGGACTCTGATTTGAGTTGTTTTAATATACCTAATCGGTTACGTCACTGAGGGATGCCTCTCACATATACCTGAGCCACTTTGACCAGGGCCAATCCTAGCCCATCAAAAATTTAATTTGGTATACTGAAAGTAATTTTCCTCTAAACTTACTATTACTACTTGTACTATTTTTTTAGTACAATCTTTAAGACAGCAACTTATTTTGTTTCATCCTACAATCATTTATCAGAAGTTGTACTGTCAACCTACAGGTTTAGCTAGTAAAATCTAAATGTAATCTAGTTATGATGAGTTAGTAGTATTAGGAGCACTAAGGATATTTAGAAGTTGATATATAGTGACAGCTGCAATACACAGTTATGTTAAGTAGGGCTGGTGTTCAGATTATCTATTTTATCAGAGTTTTCTATACCCTGCATTACTCCCATATACTTATAATGCGGAGTTGTGTTCTACAATATTATACATTGTTGGTATTCAAATGGTAAACAATGTGAATCCAGAATAATCTAAGAAAGAAGCCTTGCATTTTTACTAAGGCAATTTTCCTGAGTTACAGAATAAATTGTATGCAAAAGTTTTATTAAAACATCTGTAGCACAAATGCTCAATGTTGTCTTTATTATGATAGCAGCTAGTTACTCCTTCCTATGCAAACGCATCCTCCAGACTAGAAGCCACAGAAGTAGATAGGTGTGTGTCTGTGTTACAAATCACCCTACACAAGTGGTTGTCACCTATCATCACAACTGCATCTTTTTTTTTTGCTTTGTGTTTTTTGGGGGTATAAAACTGCAACTGGATTGAAAGAATTAAAAACACATGAAACTTTTGAGTTAATGAACAGGGTCTTTAAGTGCTCATTTAATTCAAACAGCTGTTTGTTAATGCCGTAAGCAGTGTCATAAACTGTGAAAATACAGTTAAGTGCAAGACACTAGTTAATGCTATAAAGCAACACATGCTCTAATATTAAAAGCGTTTAATGGGATTAATACAAAATAAAGCATTAGCTGTGTGTTATAATGGCTAAGAGCTGCAGGGCAAATGCTTCTGCAACGCAACTTTGTAGTCAAATCGGCAGAAAGTAAAGTCAGACTGTACAGCAAATCATGACAATTTTTATTCATCCACAAGAAGTGGAACCCTGATACGCTCACATCTGTTCTAATCACACGTTGGATAAAATCACCGTTTTCTAATGTCCTATATAACTAAAATTGTAAATCCCCTACAAGCTTCCATCTGTTGACACTATATCTAAAGGAAGATACCCCAATATAACACATCCACATCCAAAGTTTATTCATAAAATATTTATGCAGCTTCAACCTCATAATTATTTTTCCGAGTTTCTGGCTAATTTTATTATATAAACAATATAATAACAATTGTAATAATAAAAATTGAGAGAAAAAAGCAGTCAAAGGGTATTGACCTCTATTGGACGGCCAAAGTAGAAAACTATCACAGTGATCACAGTTTTGTTTTATATATATAAAAAAAGGTCTCTGGTGCTTAATGTGCCAGAGACACGGCCTCCCGAGGTGGTTAAAGGAACCTGAACGGAGTAAAATGATTTAAAATAAACACATGATGTAAATGAATATTACATACTTACCTCGCAGTCAGTTCATCTCAGAAGCTCACCATTTTCTTCGTACAACCATCCCTTTTAGATCCAAAAAGATTTTGTCAGAACTGAAATATATCAGTTTCTGTCAGTTGTAGCTGAAAGGACAACTGATGAGCAAGGGATGTCCAGGTTGCCCTATGGCTCAAGTGGACGATGTTACAGTTTAACAGTGTGCTGACCCGGAAGCTGTTGCCAGTCTTTACCAGTTTTAAAATGGAGGACGGAGAATTCCATCTATCACAGTGGACAAACAGGATGCAGGAGAGGAGAAAGAGATTGAGGAGTAGACTACATGGGAGGTAAGTATGACCTGTGGGTGTTTATTTTGACTTCTAATTTTCAGTTCAGGTTTGCTTTAAGTAATCCCTTTTAGGCTACACATCACACTCAGTGTTACGCATAGTAGTCTCAATAATAATCCAACGGCTGTTGTCTCTCCCAAGCATAGCATGAAAGTTATGCTATGAGGGTAACTGATGACGGCTATAGCTGAATCTAGTCGGGTTGAGAGCAGGCATTGCAATCTGGAATATTGGTGGATTGTTCTGAGGTGGGGAGTACCAGTAATCGTGGGAAGTGTTGTTTGCCAGTGGGTCCTAAAGTACCCACAAATGTGAGTGTTATCTGCCATAATTGTTTTTGGATTTTTATTAAAGTCAATTATTTGCATCAGATCCTAAGACTAAGGGAGTCCCCCGCTCTTTATTTGATTTCTCTACATATGTACACGTGCATTGGAGTTACACCAGCATAAGAGACAAGAAAGGGAACCCCAGATTAAGTATAAGGATCTCATGCTATGCTTGAGAGGGACAACAGCGCATCGGATTATTGCTGATATCTGAGTAGGCTCTGTTTGGGACGGTGTCTATCTGCACGCGGCTGAGGTGTCACAATATCCCACTGAGGGTGCCTGGGCTCGAAAATTGAATATCTATACATAGTAGTCTGTCCACTACACTGCACCATAAGAACAATTTGCTGGCATTAATTATGCTCTCATACACAAGAAAAATATTCACCGGGGGATACAACAACTGCCTCTACCCAAGGCTTTTCACAAAATACCACCTCAAAATCTTCACCAAGTGCTCTTCTATAGTCAATTCCTCACCAACAAATGATATTCATGTACTACCTCAAGTCGCTCATGCACATCATGGAAATCACAGATGGTTCCAATGATTCATGCAAATCAAACCTTTAGTCTCAGTATTCACACGCTATACACTGTGCGCAGTGACGGCTCCAGGATTTTTTTGGGGGGAGGGGGGTGCTATGCAGGTGCTGGACCAACTTCTGGGGTAGCTGATGATAACCGGATGAGGGCAGAGCTAATTGTAATTTAAAAGTGCAACGCAAAGACAGTGGGCCCAAGTTTTGGTGACGCTTTCCCCAGAAAATTCGCATAATTGTGCAGATTTTCTCCAGAAAATACATGTATTGTGAGCAGTTTTGTCCAGAAAACACGTTCAATCATGACGGCAGATTTGCCGGGAACATACAAAATGTCGGCAGGCCAGCAGCAGATTTGACCACAAAAAACACCTGTTAAATAAAAAAAAAACATTTACTCACCTGCAGAAGACCTCCTGTACCAGCCTCCGTCCGGTATGCAGCTCCCACAATCCTCTGCAGCCAGCCAGCAACGTCCCTGACTTGCTGAGCTGGAACTCCCGCACTGAGAGCAGGGCTACGGGAAAATGGCACCCAAAGCCCTGCACTGCAGACTCGAAGTCTCCAGAGCAGGGCTTTGGACGCCATTTTACCATAGCGCTGTGAGCTGCAGGCTGCTGCTGCCACTGAACTGACGCGGTGTCTATCAGACGTCGAAAGTCAGTTCGCGCTGGGTGGTGCTTTAGGGGTGCTTGGACAATTTTAGGGGGTGCTGCAGCACCCCAAACCACCCCCCTGGCACCGCCCATGACTGTGCGCATGAGGCTATCAAGATAAGAGATGAGCTTAGGTGCTCAAATTTCACCTAGTAGTAGTTTCACAGCAAAATGTGCAATTACAATGAAAAATCATAATACACAATATCACATTGCTGCAAAGTCAATTCACAGATATGCATAATTGTAATGCGTAATTTTGCATTACATTTTGAGAAAATATAATAGATTTTCTCAAGATAGACATTTAGCAAACTTTATTGAAAATTGGTTTTGTCAGTTGTCACGCCCTTGACTTCATTACACTTGATAAAAATGTGTTTTTGCATGCATGCCCACACATGATTGCGCATATACTTATGTGTGAAAATGTGTTTTCTCGTGCCCATTTACCTCAAATCCCATATATACAGTATGTTCATGCATACAGTCATCTATGCAAACATGTGTTTTCTCATTTCCATATACTCAAATGCATTTGGAGAAAATAGGCTTGATTCATGAAGCAGTGCTGCTGTAGCAGCACGAGTTAAAAATCAACGAGCGCATGCTACGCACACTATGTGCGGTAATGCTGCGTAGCGTGCGTTCCTAAGTTAAGCGCTCCTTTCTAAGTTACATGTGCTTCTTTCATCTGCCGTGCGATGTGAAGTAGTTAATCGATGTAGTAGCAGCCGCGCTAGTGAAGTAATGCAGTCGCACTACTTCACATTGTGTGGCAAATTAAAGAAGCACATGAAAGGAGCGTGCTTAACTTAGGAAAGCATGCTACGCAGCATGACTGCACATAGCGTGTGCTCACTAATTTTTAACTTGCGCTGCTACAGCTGTGCATATATTTTTGAAAATATTACCCGAAAATTCACAAAAGCAAAGTTACCCTTTACATTCAACAGTTATCAAGAGATGTCCAACTGGTGGTGGGTCGGATGTGGCCCCCTTGTCGCAATCACTTGCCCAGACTATTTTTTTCATCTGTTCCCCCCCCCCCCCCCCCCTTCCTCTGGCAGGCGCATCTTTTGTTGCATTTGGCTCTGTCCCCAAAGTCAGGACATTGATCAGGACATTGGAAAATCTGGTGCAGGACACTCCCTGCCCATGAAGTTGGACAGCACCGTTATACAGAAGAGAAGATGAATGGCAAACATAGACATACCTACATATGACAGAGCCCAGAAGCACAATCTTTTCCTACCACCTGGCTATCCAACCTCCCTCTGAAAGATAATCCTTTGAATTGGGCCTGAATTATAAAGCATTAAGAAATATTACAGGACACCATGTGCACTTGAAAATTGTATTGGAACTCTCAATACATGCATGTGTATGATTAACTAAACCTGTTTGTTAGATGTAACTGCTTATATCAGTATGCTGTCAGACACTGCTGGGTCCCTGGCCCCACAGCAGTTGTATGGTCTTCTATAGAAATAATTACACCCTTGGGGATAAAACAGACTATGTGAAAGACAAAATAAAGGGTGTGAAATCAGCCAGACAGACAATGGGCATCCACAGTAAACACACATAACGTACACAAGTGATAAGAGAATACACAGCAAACTGAAGCAGTCCGGGGACTCAAGCCAAAATTGATGCAATATAAGGTTGATGGTTGAGCACCATTTAAAGAACAGATATATTGGCATATTTTTTCTAGCTGTTAACAGTACATTATTATTTTAATTAGTATATTATTAAGATGCTAGACATTGTATTTCATTACAGGAACATGTCCCATATGCTAATTGATGCATTGTGCAAAAACCAAGTACATCAAGCCTTCATGGCCTTTGCTTCGTGGCACTCATTTACCAAGCTAATTAAAATAAATACTGATGGCACAGATACCATTTGAAAGAATGGAATCCTGCCTATTTATTCCATTGACATGACAAGATTAGTAGCATGCAAAATATGATGGGATCTGATAATCCAATTACTTTATAATGTTTTCATTGAGCAAATTGCTGGGCATACAGAAACCCAGAGTAATTAACCCACTTTATGTACAGCTTATAGAAGTTATTTTATAAGGCAGCTAATGAATGTTCAGTAGAATAACATCCTCTGTTACATGATGACTACAGCGTGGTCACCAGATTTCTACTTTTAGAATGAATAATATATACCTCAGTAGTGAATCTGTTTATTATACAAATGGTAACACTATCCACCTGGGTCTGATGGAATGGCCATTGAGCAAACTGCTACAGTTACGCAGTAGCAATAAAGACCCTCATTATACTTGTGCCTATATACCATATTCCCAACACAGGTTCTGAAATTACTTTTCTGTATGATCCTGTCTAGTTTCATAAATTCCTTCAAGTAGGGGTATCAAAAGCCAGCTGCTTTGCCTTGGTAGAAATTAGGGCTTATCAATTTGATGCAAATATTTCTGAGTTTATAAAAATTCATGTAAATTTGTATGCAAATATATGCAGCTTGAAAATGAACCAATCAAGTCCCACCCAGGTTTAAATTGATTGGTCCATTTTGACGCTGCATATATTTGCATAAAAATGTACATAAATTTGCATACACTCATAAATATTTGCATTTTATTGATCAGTCCTACAAGAAATCATAAAATCTTGCATTGAGGATGGCCTCATGTCTGTTCTGAACCTTGTGAGCTTAGCAAAATCTATGCAGCAGGTGCTGACGTAAGAAGTGCGCTCTCTACGTATCTCCCTGGCTGGAGAGATACGTAGAGGGCGCACTTCTTTTGCGCAGACTGGCCATGCCTGGCTGAAGTTACATGACCTGGTACTGGAGCAGGAGAAGGCTGAGGACGGCGGCGTGGGAGCAATCCATGTGCATGGGGCTGGAGTAAGCCCCACGTACTGTATGTATAAAACTTTTATTTTAGTTCTGGTACACTTTAAACACTTGTACTAATGACCAAGAGCCTTTGTCGCCCCTTTTTCCTGTTGTGTGGTGCTGCTGCCGTGTGTGTATATTCAGTATATATATATATATATATATATATATATATATATATATATATATATATATATATATATATATATATATTTATTGTCTGTTGTCTATATTTTGTGATTTCACACAATGCATTCCTTTTTAATGACAAATGGTATTCCCAACAGTCAGGCGTGGCCATGGGAACCCTGGTGGCTCCCACCTTCTCCAACTCCTTTTTTAATGGGGGCGGGAGAGTGAGGTAATTCTCTAGGAGGAGAATCCATTTAAGGAATGCATTGGCCAATGGCACAGATATTTGGACGGTGTCTTCCTTGTGTGGCATTCATACACAGTTTAACCAGTTTCTGGAATTCCTGAACTCCAACAGGTTCAACATGCAATTTACTGGCGTGTTGGGAGGTGATCGGTTGGAGTTTCTGGACTTGGAGATGTTCCTCGAGGACGGGTGCCTCCACACAAGGGGACATTGAAAGTCGACTGCCACCAATTCAATGCTCTTGAGTACCAGCTACCATCCAGCCCACATGATCAGGTGTATCCCCTATAGCCAGTTAAAAGGGATAATTCCAGGCGTTGTGATTTTCTTAAATAGAGCCAGGAGTTTGCTGTGAGACTTGCTAATAGGGGATATGACCTGAAGGATGTTAATGCAGCATTCAAAAGAGCAGATTCCCTTGAAAAGGGATCGCTGATAAAGAATAGGAATATCAAAAAACCTTACCGAAATGCCTCACAAAATCAGGACCAGAGATTCACCTGTATTTTTGATTTCTCGCCCATGGCAAAACACATTAAAAGCATCGTCTATCGACATGTGCATGTTCTGCATAAGAACCCGTACTTGGTAGATGTGGCCAAAAATAGACCAATGATTTCCTGCAGAAAAGCCCGTACTGTAGGTGATGCTATAACTGGCAGTGAGTTTAGACAACAGAAGCAGTCTAAATAGTTAGAAAGAATATTACCAATAGGTGGTAACTGCACACACTGCCACCAATTTAAAACGGGACGTAGCATTCAACTGGGCGGTTAAATATTGCAGATTAAGAGCTTCATACACTGTCGCACAAAATTCTTTTTGTTTATTGCATTATTTGCCAATGCGGCAGTGTTTACATTGGCCAAACAACTCGAATGCTATGCACCTGCTTTCAAGAACATTGCAACTCAGTCAAAACCGGGGTAGGCGCTGGGAGGTTGATTAGACATGTTAGAGACCACCACTGAGGAAATACTGATTGTTTAAAATTTGCTGGAATCATCACGGTGAAGATCCCCCACAGATCAATCAATCGTGAGCAGAACCTATTGCAACAGGAGGCTAGAATTATCTCTGACAGGAGCCTGTGGAGCCCTTGGTTTGAATGATAGAAACGAGCTTCATTGCTTCTTGAATAAATATAGTTGAATTTATAGTGATGCAATGTTATGTCCTTTAGAACAGAATCACTCCTTTTACTGAAAGAAATTGATGTTCTTCATGTTTATAAGTTTTTATTTACTTTTCTTGATCTAATGCTTATCTTTGTATTAGTAAACAGGAGCCAAATGATCACTATGGCTATGTCTGCCGCTCTCCTTGGCCGCATTTGAATCACCCAATGAAAATATACCTCTGTATTTGCATACGCAGGGAATCTTGCAGCGAAGGACAGAGGTATTGAGGGTGGTCTTCATTGTGGCGGTGAGAGACTGGCAGTACCTCCTGCTTTAACAACCTGAAGTGCTGACAGAGTTAACATCCTTGGTTTCTACAGCACAACTACGGCAATACACCACCCCCCAGTGACATCTAGCGTCACGATTGGATTACAGAGCGGGGAGACCCGCGGCTTGCTGATTGGCTAGAGCAATCCATGTGACCGGAGTAGGAGGAGGGCGATGACCCGCAGACAGCGCAGCGTCCATTCCAGGGCGGTTTGGAGGAGGAGGTAAGCGTGATGGCTCCTTATTTAAGACATGTTTGTTTGTTCACATACTGTCTATGATGAAGCAGGGCTAGTCCCTGCGAAACCGCTGTCAGACTTGTCGTTCCCCCCGCTGCTGTAAGCTTTTTTGTGTCAACCCAGCCACAATTAAGGTTATTTTAGCAGCTGTACCCATCTCCTCTTTGTCTCAGTGGCTGAAATTGTGGACTTCCACTGGTGCACGCTGCAGGTAAGCCCAGTGTGGCAGAATCCATCCCTGCTGCATCTTGTTGCAGTTCTTTCTTCCTTCACAATTGCATATATAAATATATATATATATATATATACACGCATTTTATTATTATTATTATTATTATTGATTTATAAAGCGCCAACATATTCCGTGGCGCTGTACGAAGTAAGAAACAAACCTGGGGTACATGGGGTGGCTGGAGTGTACTGGTTAAGGGCTCTGCCTTTGACATGGGAGACCAGGGTTCGAATCCTGGCCAGGTCAAGTACCTATTCAGTAAGGAGTTCAAGGCAAGACTCCCTAACACTGCACGGTGGCCTCCTGAGTGCGTCCCAGTGGCTGCAGCTCTTGAGCGCTTTGAGTCCGACAGGAGAAAAGCGATATACAAATGTTTGGATTATTATTATTATTATAATACAGACAATGGTGTACACTAATATACAAGATACATAATTAGTGACAAAATACAAAAAATGATACAGCATACAGAATACAAAATACAGAAGTGGTAATGACAGTGATAAACATAACATGATGAATAAAATGTATATATGGTTTCATTCACACATCAGATCAGTATCGCAATGCTGCATGATACTTGTAGCTGACTACAATGCTCGGTTGCTCGAAAAGTAAACATACTACTCTTAGTTTCTGCAAATTATCTTTCCCTTAACAAAGCACATCAGAATTTCTAATTCTGGGTTCTCCCTGTGCGAGAAATAGATTCCAAAGTATGTGGCTGCAATTAGGCTTCGTTAAGATCTCCCCAAAACCTGTTTTGTCAGAAATGTAGATCTTCTAATAGCTATTATGTTCATCTTATCCTTCAAGCAACAGATTTCTAATGCTGTCAGATCTACATTTGCCTTCTTAAAACCATTGGACTCTGTGTGACCTTTGTTTGATGACATGATACTATCTTAATTCTCACATTTGTATTTCCTAAGCTGAGTTAATGAATTGTTTTTCTTATGGGCTGTTCTACAGTCCAAATTAAGCATGCAATTCCATGCAGTGTGCAGCTGGTTACACTGCAACTAGGTGATGAAGTAACATTAAAATGTATCCATGCCATTCTGTGTAATGAATGTATTAATTCTAAATTGTCAAAACAGAAAACACTGGAATCCTGTGGTCATCAGCACACAATATAAGTTATTTGTATAGGCATTGTGTGTTTTTATAGTATATAAATTTGAAGTTAATGAGTGTTATAGACATAACTGCTGGTAAGTTTTCACACTCATTTCTCTCTGGGGGACAGCAGAGTCTGGGGAGCAGAAGAAGTGTAGTGGGCCATGAAAGGAGGATAGGCTTCAGATATGTTGAGTACTTGCACGTATTGCTTCACACAGGCCAGGAAAACAGATAAGCCTTTGGATAATAACACTTCAACATTAGCATCAAACATGTGAACCGTCCTTCCAAACAGAGACCTGATAACAGACTATGAACAGTTCCTAGCCACATGATATTGTATTGACAGATACACCCAGCAAATGTCGTTCATCTGGAGATGAACCGGAAATGTAATGGTGCAGTACAGGTGGTGGTGGAGTACTGGGCATTAGAAGGCTCACACCACTTGGCTCTGTTCTGACTGGAGAAACTGCCTAACCAGAGAAAAGCTAGTCCTACAGTTCCTTAAAGGACCACTATCCGGAAAAAAAAATGCAAAATGTAAAACACATATTTTTGCATTATACAAGTAAAATGCACTATACATTTCTTTTTTATTATGTTGCTGTCGCTTATAATAGGTAGTAGAAATCTGATGGAACTGTTTTAGACTACGGTTTTAGACTACTCCATATCCTCATGGGAAATCTTTAGTATTTTTTTATTCTTTTCAAAAGCACTCTATGGGAAGGATTTATATAACCAGCCAACCTCTTTTCTTGCTTGCATGCTATTTTGGCAGTTGGATTGAGAAACCGCCATTTAGAAATAACTTTTGAAAATAAATGAAACACCTGAGAATCCCTCATGAGGAGTTGGATCAGACCAAAACCTGTCAGATTTTTATTACCTACGGTAAGTGACAGCGAAATAGGAAAAAAGGTCATTTATAGTGCATTTTACTGTGGGAAAAAAATTACATTTTTATACACATGCATTTTAAATGTTACTATTTTTGACGATATAGCAAATAGCTTTACTGTAATGATGAAGCATTTTGGGATCATCTATGTCAAGAGGTGACCATGATTGTTTTCATTTTTTATGGATTCATAGTGCTGACTTTTTCATCACTTTACATAGTGTTGTTACAAATGTACAATCTACTATCCCTACTATCATATAAGGACAATTATCAATTATCAAATTATCAAAAAAAATACAACAACAAAAACATAATTAAAGTATAAAAAAATAAATGTGAGAGATGTACTTTAACCACTTTACCCCCGCGCATACGTATTTCTCCGCCCCTTTTTCCATCCTTTAAAAACCAGGGACGGAGAAACACGTACTTTCCGCGTTCCCGACGCTGCCCGCGCTCCCGCTCGTAAACACGCCGCCCGCCGCTAGTAAAACCGCCGCCGCCCGCTCGCCCAGAGATTAATGAACGGGAAAATCCATTCCCGTTCGTTGATCTAAGCCCCGCAATGATCAGCTGCTCTCCTATGGGCAGCGCGATCATTGTGAGAAAAAACTCACGTGTCCATGCTCATTATACTTCCTCCAAGCTTCCGGAAGGAAGCTTGGAGGTCGCATTAAAACAAAAAGTTACTGTGGCCATCTTGTGGCCAAATAGTAAACTACACCCTACACATTTTTCACATACAAATAAATGACTTTTACACATAAAATTAACTCATTACCTCCCACACTCCCCATTTTTTTTTTTTTGTAATTAAAACAAAAATAAAAAATTTACAATTAAAAAAAATACATAAATAGTTACCTTAGGGACTGAACTTTTTAAATATTTATGTCAAGAGGGTATAACACTGTTACTTTATAAACTGCAGGCTTGTAATTAGGGATGGACGCAAAACTGAAAAAAATGCACCTTTATTTCCAAATAAAATATTGGCGCCAAACATTGTGATAGGGACATAATTTAAATGGTTTTATAACCGGGACAAAAGGGCAAATACGTTTCATGGGTTTTAATTACAGTAGCATGCATTATTTAAAAACTATAATGGCCGAAAACTGAAAAATAATTATTTTTTCCCCCACATTTTTCCTATTTTCCCATTAAAACACATTTAGAAAAAAATAATTCTTGGCATAATGTCCCACCTAAAGAAAGCCTAATTGGTGGCGAAAAAAACAAGATATAGTTCATTTCATTGCGATAAGTAATAATAAAGTTATAGACGAATGAATGGAAGGAGCGCTGAAAGGTGAAAATTGCTCTGGTGCTCAGGGGGTAAAACCCCTCAGTGGTGAAGTGGTTAATGCTAAAAAATATATAAAAATTTGAGTTGCATATAACTGCTGCACACATCTATGAAATTATCCGGAGAAACTGTATATGATAACAGTCACAGTGTGTGGATAATATGGGGCAAAGCTATCATGTTAATTCCCTGCTTAATCCTATCAGTTACATGTATGCAGTCTCTTTGTGATTAGTTAAGCATGAATATGTTATAATAAAAGTAGAATTATATCTACAGAGACAGAACTTTCAGAGGTAACAAATTTTACAAGGCCCGTGAAATTGACTAGAGTCTGTGAAGGGCAAATAGATCATGAAGAATGAAAGTATTTGTTTCTTCAAAAGATTTCAGTTTAGGAACAAAGAAAACTCAAAACAACTGTGGACTACAACACGATGGCAATGCTATGCCAACATCTAACCTTATCAAACAATGAAATGCAATTATTAATGATAACAATAATAATAAAATAAACTTGCATAAGAAAACTGCTAAGTACTATTTGCATCTAATCTGCCTGTATAACATGGATAGCAGATAAAGAAAGAGAGCAAATCTTTTTATTTTTACAATAGGTAGAGAAATAAAGAATACTAGTCGTGTTTTTCTCAGCATTTCATACATGTTAGTGACAAAAACAGGGACTGCATTCCATCCAAGGCATACATGGCAAATTATTCTGTTCATCTTCTTTGGTAAACTAGTTTACCAAAGAATGTTAGAATCTGATGTTTAGAAATCTACTGTAAAATGCCTTGCCATTATAAACTACAAAAAGCTAATGTTTAGCATGGCTCATTTAACATGGACTTCAGCTGATAAAAGTAATGTCTTATAACCCTGCCCCTGCCCCTTTCCTGTGTGGCTTGAAGAGGGATAAAACTCCATATTAACTGAAAAAAAATCCATTAAAAAAAAATTACTTATTTAGCTTACTTGCCTTTTTTGTTTTTAGTGTCATAATTTGGCGAACTGTGATATGAAGAAAAGAAAATAATATTTCTGCTGACTTCCTCTTTACTGTTTTTCTGTGATGCCAAAGGTGACTAACTTCTGCCTTTTTCATTTTGTTTTTTAACCCACCTCAGTTATAGTTTTCCCTCCCTACTGCCACAGCTTACAGTCCCTCCAACAGCAAACGTCCTAGACAAAAGGCTTACAAGACTGCGTAAACTCTTCAAAGGGAGGGAGGGGACTCGAGTACTTTCTGGTCATAGTAGCCTTATCTTATCTGAAATAGGAAGCTTTCTGTTATTTGCATGCTGAGATAAGCTTGTTACTGTAGATTTAAAAAAAGAAAAGAAAGAAACCTTGCCACAATCCTGTTGGCACTGCACAGTTCATGCAGTTAGACAAAACAACCAGACCAGGTAAAAAGAAAAAAATGGGGGACATATAGGCACTTATTTTAGAGGAAAGGAGTTTACATATATTTTTGGGCACTTTTGTGGGATTTTTTTTTATTTTTGTAAGTAACAACTCCCTTTAATTTTAAGCCTTTAAGCCGCTGGGCATGAGACACAGTTTTAACTGTCCTGTGTCCTGATCACCCTTCACAGCTGCGCACACTAGGCTTCAAATCTTAAATTCAAAATAAAAATAAATTGCACCAAAACAACAGAACGAGAACAACAACATCAGAAATCCCATCATGGTTTGCACAGCATCAGAGGGAAAATGCTCGGCAGTTTTCTTCTGTGCAGCTAAAAATGAGGCTTGGGAAAGAAAAACAAAGTTATGATGCTGTGAACTGTTAAAGAAACACCAAGCCTTTTCAGTGCTGCTGAGTAGATTTTTAGTCTGGAGGTTCACTTTAAGTGTAGTTTTAAACAGTTTAGAAGGGGCTAGCACATATCTTACATTATTGTTTGTTTGTTTGCTTCGCCAAGTGTGAACATTGTCCAGGCAGAAAGAGTCAAAGAGAAAGAAATGAGAGAGCACTAAATAAACATCATTTGCTCTTCATTTTCTGTCCTCAAACTAACAGTTTACACATTAAAAGCCACAAAACATCATGGACCAGGTGTGCTCTTATAACAGCTTACATAGCAAGATACAAGACAAACACACAGGGCCATAGCTAAAAATAATAGCTTCTCCCAGAAAAACTTGGATGGGCTCCCCTTAAAGTGAACCTAAAGCCTACCAAAAAAAACGAGACTAACTCACCCGGGGCTTCCCTCAGCCCCCTGCAGACGATCGGTGCCCTCGCAGCTCCGCTCCGATGCCTCTGGACCCGCCGGCGACGACTTCCGGTTTCGCCGTCACCGGCCGACAGGCATGGGAACGCGAGTGATTGTTCGCGTTCCCAGCCTGTATATCGCCCCCTATGCTGCTATTGCGGCCAGGAGGTCGTCGCCGGCGGGTCCAGAGGCATCGGAGCGGAGCTGCGAGGGCACCGATCGTCTGCAGGGGGCTGAGGGAAGCCCCAGGTAAGTTCAACTCATTTTTTTTGGTAGGCTTTAGGTTCAATTTAAGGTTCTCAACCCCTCCCTTGCCTCCCCATTGGTAACTCTCACAGCCTGGGGGCTCATCTTACATGGGCCACAAAACAAGTGTGTTAATCACGATCTTCAGGATCCACCCAAAACATGTGTAGCCACAAAAATACCTGATCTAGAGTATCCGAAGGAGGGGAGGTTATTAGTTGGGGCCCCCTTTACCCCTGGGCCCTCCCTGCAGTCACAACAACTGCTCCCCTGTAGTTACGCCCCTGAAAACAAAAATCATTTCATATTGCCATTACTACACCAAAACCTCTGCTATTTGCCATGGTTTTCTGAATTACATAAACCCTTGACTCGTCTGTCTTTTTTTCTGTAAGGCCTGGCAGATCTCTTGCCTTTCTTCAGTCCTTATGCCCCAAACTACCACCACGCTCTTCACCTATAGACAGAAGGGAGACGGAGTTACGCCTACCCGACTATGGTTACACCCAGGACTTCAGCGTGCAAAGCATAAGGGCTGAGGCCTGGAAGACAGAAGTACTACCAGAACCAAACTAGCAAAACAAGGAGGCTGGGTAATATCATGAAATACTGCTACACAGATCACAGCAGGAACTATGAAGATAAAGCAAGGTAGTGAGCAGGCAGCTATCAACACCACTGGAAATGTGATGACACAGCAAGGTAGTGAGCTGGCAGCTATTAGCTCTACAGGAGCTATAGACTAGAGAGCAAGATTGATCAGAGAGACCGCAGCTCTGAGCTTCCAATAACTGCCACAATAAATGAGACACAATGGTTGCTCAGCGCGACCACAGCGCTGAACATCTGATGTCTGTCCACCACACTGAATCAACAGGGACAAACAAACAGACATACAGAGGGAATGTTTGCCAATCTAATCAGTGCCCAGGGAAGCAAACATCCACATTTGCGCAAACAAGACAAACAGGAAGGAGCATAACTAATAGCAACCGCAGCTATAGACACGTTCACAAGATCAGAACTAGCTGGTAGCCTGGAATGGAAGCTGCATCCAGGCTAGCAGGGCTAGAAGGACTATGAAGACCACAGGATCAGAACTACCTGGAGCACTAGCCAATCACACCACAGTGATGGCTGTGTCCAGGCTATCAGAGCTAGAAGGACAATGATGTCCACAAGCAAGGCTAAACAAGGCAAGGCAAGACAAGGTAATTCCCGATTGAAACATGGGACCCAGCAGAAAGCTTTGGAGAGCTGAACGCTAGGACAGGCAAGATGTGAAAGGAGGAGAAGACTTTTCAATGAACATCACCCAATGAGAGCAGGCATGCAAATGCCCTTACAGCTAAATGGTAATCACTCAACCCTGTGCTAGTCTAATTAAAGACTACAGACTGACTGTAGATGGAAAGGACTATCATTACAAATGCATGAAATATTATGCAGCAACATGCATGTAGAGAATTCAGAGCTGGGCTGTAGTTCAACTTCAGCAAGCCATAGGTGGATTCATGACAGCATCCTGAGCTGCTTTGAACTGCAGAGTGATTGCAGATGGCAATGACACCCATTGTGATTGCAATCAAAACTAAACAACCGAATGCAAGCAGAGAAATCAGAACTGCCCGGTTGCAGTTCCACTGCAACCAACATGACATGCTACAGGAGAGATCGTTACATTTACATCATTCTTTTTGCAGATAACATTAGACCTTCTTCTACTATGAATGGACACAGTTTTTACATGTAATGTGGTGTTTCCACAGATGCAACAGCCAATAAATACTAATATGCTCATACTATACATCCCAAGCAAGTGGAATGCGTTTTGCCTATGCTTCATTAGCTCTGGAAAAATTACATCAAAACAGATTCTTCATTTCTCTCAATCAAGATTTACATGTAATGCCGCCAGTTATACTGAATATGATTCAAATGACACATATTTGTTAGGGACAAATACTTCTGCAATAATATGCGTGATAGATGGAATTATTTGGATTATGTATGCATATAAAGTCAATCATTTGCTTATCATGCTGCGATATATATGCAAGATAAATGTTTTTTACAACAATCATTGTATGAGTGAACAATCCAATGCAACTAAAAGGAAATCTTACACTAACAGTCAGAACACAATAGGATATATTTAATAAAGAAAACCCTGCACTTTGATCACATACAAAAAAGCAACACCACATAATTTGAGTGCCATTTAAATTTTTGGTAGTGTATGGTTTACTGATAGGATGTTTTATTTGTTTACGTGGTATAAACTGTAGTATACAGATGCCATACTTGTAAAGACCTCCGCTATATAGATATACCTACCTTCTTTGCTTTCCCCATTGCTTTTGAACTCTCTTGAGACTTAAGCCAGATAATAGTTTATGCAGCTGGGACTGAGGCAAATCTCTGGTGTGGACTATAGTGTCCTATACACGAGCCAACAACAGCCAAATATACTGCAAAAAAATTGGTATTTGCTCAATCAGGCTGATAACAATCATATGAGGAGCTCACAAGACTGGGAAAATACAAAGAGCAACATTTAGAGAGACCTGGGCTTAAAACTAACAGCGGCTAACTCAACATCCCAAAATTAATTAGATTGTTGGTGCCACATATCGAACAGGCATGTGGGTTAAGCCCCTCTGCCGGTGTCAAGACCAATCTCCTGGAGGGGTCCCAATGCTAATGGTAGATGAATCCACATCCTACACATACAATTAGCGTATCTACAATTGGACACATCACATTATTTTGGCATGTTGTATTAGCAAATGCCGATCTATGAGCTTGGAGCCCAGGTCCCTTTACATGTTGCTCTGAGAATTTGAACAGCCATATATAGCCTACACTTGAGACTCTCTGTGGGTATATCAAAATGTATGGGCTCAATTGGTACTACAAACTGTCACTCCTGGCTGCATTTACAACTGACCTGCACTTCAAAATCACCTTAAAAGCTATTATTCAAACTTTGATGCACAGATTTTGTATACATTCTGTAGAGTTAATTTGCATCATATTCGTTGGTTGATCAATCACATTAACACATGAGGAATCTGGGTGCCTTATCCAGTGAGAAAGTCACATACTTTCCTCGGTAGAGGCCTCTGGATACCACCAATCCAGCACTGGGGACCCTCTGGATGTTCGTAACCGTGCTCCCATACATGAACATGTGCGGCTACACTGTGCAGGATGCCTCGAGCAAGCTGAGCCCAAACGGCTCGGTAGTACTGTGCCGGCACAAGGTGTCCTGTGCAGTGTGGCCATGCTTGTTCATGGACAGGAGCACAGACACATACTTCCACAGGGTCCTAGAGCTGGATCACAGGTTTGCTTTAATCTCTCTGCAAAAACATAATGGTGAACAGAGTGGCTTCCTTTTTCCTCAATCACGCCATATGGTGTCATCTCGCGAGGAGCGAGATTAGACAGGAGCTCGCGCTCACACAAGCGTGAGCACCCATCAGTAAACAGAGCAGGGGACAGCGATCAGCCTGTCAGCAGCTGATTAGTGCTGGCAAGTTGTGTTTTGTATTTATAAAAAAAAAATATATATATGTATTGTTGACATTTAACGCAGTGCTGCACAGAGTATATTGTCTTGTCACTAATTGTCCCCCTGATGAGCTCACAAGCTAATCCCTACTATAGCCATATAACAAAATGTAGTGTAGTGGCCAATTTGGGGGGTTGATAAAAATATATAAAAATTCACTATTTTTTTTATAAATAAAAAAACTGACAATAGCAGCAGCAATCCAAGATCACCAAAAGAAAGCTCTATTTGTAAGAAGAAAAAGAGGTAAAAGAAAATGTGTATGCAGAACTCGGAATTTGCTGTATAGTAAAGTGTACCACAGCAAACTGTCATTTTATTGTATTAAAAAAAAAACATTTTTTACTTTTTTAAATAAATTTTCTCAAAAACTATTAGGTCTTTTTGAAAGAAAAAATGTTACTTGTCCCTACAGAATCTAATTCTACATTTTCGGGCAGTAAATATCGGCGGGTCGTTCGTAAGTCGTGTGTTCTTAAGCTGGGGACTACCTGGATATTAAAAAGATTACATTTCATGGCAACTAAACAAGAAATGGAAGATAAAAGGTTTTTTTTTTAATTCAAGGAAGAATTCTAATCAAATTTGCCATTTTTATTGATAAAAGTTGTTTAGGAGTGGCTGTTTTTTTTTTTTTTTTTTTTTAAATCTGAAAATTAACTGGTGTAGGATAGAGCGTCAATCTCTGGATTTGTAGAGCCGTGGAGAAAAAAATTAGCCACTCTCAATTGACTGATATCAATAAAAATGGGAAATTACATCAGATTTCTTGCTTAAACAAAAACCTTTCAATTTTTCTGAATAACTAATCATTTTTACAATGTTAAGCTTTTTTTTTTCCTTTTCCTCTCCTTTAATTGACTATACATGTTCTCTGGGCCTTTGCTTATGTGCCTCAGTAATTATGAGATACCTTTAACCTCCTGCCGCCCGCGTCACGCCAGTAGCCCCAGGACCGCCTAACGCCAATTGGCGTAAAGTCCTGGGGCTCTGTTTAGCATGGTGCGCGCGCATCTCATGCTCGGAGGGCGGAGCTCTGCCCCGCCTTCAGTCTCCGAGCGGCTATTGCCGCTCGGGAGACTGTTAGACGGCGATTACGCCGTCTATTTACACTGTGCAGCGCTGCGATGAGCAGCAGCGCTGCACTGGGGACAAGAGAGCGATCGGCTCTCATAGGCAGAAGCCTATGACAGCCGATCGCCATAATTGGCCGGCTGTGGGGAGGGAGGGAGGGAGGGAATAAATTTAAAGAAACAGTTTTTTTTCCCTAAAATCTCATAACAATAATATTTATTTAAAAAAAATAAACATGGGGGAGCGATCAGTCCCACCAACAGAGAGCTCTGTTGGTGGGGAGAAAAGGGGGGGGGGAATCACTTGTGTGCTGAGTTGTGCGGCCCTGCAGCTTGGCCTTAAAGCTGCAGTGGCCAATTTAGCTAAAAATGGCCTGGTCACTAGGGGGGTTTAGCCCTGCAGTCCTCAAGTGGTTAAAGGGAACCTAAACCTAATGAGAAAAAATGAGTTTCACTTACCTGGGGCTTTTACCAGCCTCCTGCAGTCATCCTGTGCCCTCAACGTCACATATACACATATATAGATATTTTCATGTGAAATATACCATTTTGAATCACATTGCCTCTTTCCATTATGTTCTCCTTGTTTTTCATATGCTATATTGTTTTTAACATGTATTGCACGGGGGACAGCCCTTTTTTTTATTTATGTGCACTTTGTCTGTGTCTTTTGACCCATGTGAGAGAGGGGGGACTTTGAATATATAAGTACTCTGTGTCACATTGTGAACTTGTGTTATGATTAAGAACCAGTAGGTTCAAAACATGTCAGTTACCTGGCTGTATGAATTTTAATCTGATTTAATAAAGTTGGACTATCTTTTGCTACGGACATCGCGCAGAACTCCTTCCTTTTCTATTTCTATAGGTCCAAGTCACCTGGCTCACACACTGTCGTAGCAGTGGAGGTGGAGCGGAATTCACCTTGTTTTATAATCATTTTTATGTCTTAAAATGTAATCTTTTATTGTATCGTGTGTGGCACCCTTAAAGTGAACCAAGCACCATTTTTAGCAACCAGGGCATCTCAATAGAACATTAAATGGGGCTCTCATTAATTAAAAAAAAATAGAAAAAAACAATTTTACCTCTTCATTTTACATTTCATGGGTTAAGCAGATACCTTTATTATCCTATTTCCAACTATTTCCATGGCCTGCCCAACCATAGAAGTTTCAGGCAGATGATACTGATGTAATTATTTTATTGTACACATTAGCAGAAAGCAAAAAAATGTTTTTCATCAGCGGGGGGAGGAGGCTAGACTGGACACTGTGCTTCAAAGAGTTTACAGAAGTCACAGATGCTTTCTTCACACCATTTTCCTGGATACATAATGGGCAGCTAGAAGGGAAGGAGGGGAACATGGCAGCTCCTATAGCTTTTAGAGAGCAAGGAAAAAGGTGGTGCTTGGTTCCCTTTAAAGCTGTGCAATTTTTCTGCTAAGTAAAAAAAAATCTGTTTGACTTTCAGAACATAATGGATATCTTAAAAAAGGGGGTGGGGGAATGGGGGAGGGGGGCTTTAAGTACAAAATTGCAATGTGAAGCCAATAGATCAGAGTTGCATCTGCAAAGGTTCTTGATATATTTATTTCTTTTTTGCTAGATATAAAACAATATGCAACTTAAATATTTTATTAAGTGACCTGTAGTCTGAAATAAATGAATGTGTCTTTAGATTTTGGTCATGTCATAAAAGGTCTGTCAGAAAATGAATACAAATTATAGCTATGGCTAAACTTAGAACAGACCTTTATAAATCAGTGTCAACAAATTAAATGATTTAAGCAGCCTGCAATATGGTTTACGTTAGTGACTGTCATTTGTCTCTATACAATTAGAATCCCCATTAAGCCTTAATGAAATATGAATAAATACTTATATTTAAAGCAATAATACAATATAATAAATGTACTGCTCAGAGTGAGTTGCTAGATTCCATATTCTGGTTGCTTTGATTGGTTAACATGATTCTCAATGCCAAAGCAGTAAATAAGGCAACGTCTATCCTCATATTTCAATCTTTTTTTTACAGATTAGTGTGGAACACGTTTGGGTCCAAGAAATTTTAATCCTTCAATAAGTAATATTGGAATGACCACATTTTTTTAAGTGAATTAATCCGTGTAATGCAAAGTATAAACAGCTGCTATGACAATCTGGTTCATTCAGATCCCAAAAGAGAGAATTAGCTACCAATTGAAGTGTTCAGCTCTATGTTTATCAGGATTGTATTCACAGCCAGATTAAAATGTTTTGCCTTCTATTTACTTTTCAGGAGAGCACTGGACTGCTGTTTGACAGACTCATTTGCATAAATAAAAATAATATAAGTACTAGATGTACCCATGTTTATCCCATGTCAAATGTCAATTCAGGCATGTTTTACATAAACTTCCCTTCTGTATATGAAGAAACGGTCATGCTGTGGATGGAAACTTACAGGAGACTAGATAATGTTTCTCCATAAAAATCTGTTGAGTGTAAGCTTGAAGGAATAAAATGGATACATCTCCTATTGTTGTTATTGATGTTATAACCAAGAGTCCCAACTATATCTATATTGTCATGTTGTTGACCCGACCAGAGAATACCCGGCTAATGCATTCAGCTCCCTATGCTGACTATTTCATTGTAGTTTGGCACTGTTATTTGGCCTGAGGAAGCGGGCTCAGACCCGTGAAACGTGTTGCCTGTGCTATTAATAAAATCCTTGTTTCATCAAAGATTTTCGTTATTTGAGGTAAGCCACCTCAAAATATTTTGTCAATTTTAAACTGCTTTTAAGTGCTTTTATAAACCACCAGGGCGCCTCTTTCAATCAATTTGTGCATTATATACCCCCATGCCTTATGGTCTGAGGGGTTGGGACAGAACACACGTGGGTTCCCACGGTAGGAATCAGTCTCCCTTCTTTTTCCAAGGAGAGCGACCGCATCCAGGTGAGCGGGTCACCCCGAGTGGAGTCGGGTTTGTTGTCTCCACCTGCTTCCTGTGGTCAGTTGCCCCACTGCAACCCACCTTTGTGAGTAGTTTTTTTTCCATTTCTTATATCCACCATTGGTTTGACATATTACACTATTGAGCTCCCGTCCCTGTCTCCTGTGTTTTTTCTCCAGAGGGTGCACAGACACCCACACTTTGCCATGCTGTCATTCATGTAAGCCGTTCCTATTGGCTTACATGGAGTGACAGGGTCAGGAGCCAATGAAAGCGGCTCCTGAACGGCGCACAGCACTCTGCCGTCATACCAACGGCAGAGAGAGCAGCCTGCGGCGGGGACAGAGCGACGTACCCGGCGGGAGTGGCAGAGTTTAGCGGCGGTTCGTCGGGAAGCGGCGGTTTATGGGACCAGCACCCTCCAGCCCCCTCTGGTCCTTAAGGGTGCAGAGGGTGCTGGTCCAGAAGTGGTTAAGAACATTACCATAGTGTCCAGTTGCAAGAAACCTCTTTCCCATCACATGACATGCTGGTGTTTGTGCGAGGTTCAGAAAGACTCATATGTGTAAAAAAAACAGGTGTCTAAGGAGGCACAAGAAAAAAAAAAGACTGGGTCTGTATCAGGTTGGATTATAGGAAAAATGGCAACCCGATCTGTTCTGCTGCAATGCGGGAGGGGGGGGGGGGGGTGACATCATATGGTGGGCGGGGTGAACAAAAGCTATCATTGAATTGTTCCACCTGGCAGATCACTGGCTGGGTGGCCGTCAGTAGCTGCTGTACACTCACTTGATTATTGGCAGAGGAGGTCGTTTTCGGGGCACCTCAGCCAATTTTAATCTAACGCGCCTACATGCCATTAATCGTGTGTCAGCTGCCTGAAATGCATGCAGGGTGCAACTTGACTTCTGTAGGTGACTGGTATAATACCTGTACAGTAGAATTTTATTAGAAAAGAAGTTAAATTCCGCCTTTTAAAAAAAGGGGGACATGACATTTGAAAATGCTTATTTTCAAGTATGTGTATACATAGAATCACAGCTGAAACTGCCACAGATTTGTGCGGCTATATTCTACATTCAAATCATTCAACTGGCAACACTGCAATCGGTATTTATCATGATTTACTCAACGTGGACAGCATATATCTGCTTCCCTGTAAGATGTTTACTAAATGTATTAGAAAAAAATAAAGTGATTGTTCAAAATAATGCTTGATTGCATTGACAGTAAAATTAAATGCAGGGAAAAAATTAAAAATGTTGTTTAGTGAGGAACAATGCAATGGAATTGCCTTTAATTAGCTCACAGTTGGAGATCTGTTTGCACTCCTTTTTGTAGTTAAGTCTTTCATTTAAGTGAAACAGCAATCTAATGCCAGCAGCATGGTACCACGAGGATATTTGGGTGTAAAATAACATTTATATAGTATAATCTGATTATCAGCCCAATCTATAAAACTGGACATAAATCCAATAATTTTCATGTGCCGACATTGACAATAGACAATTTCTCTTTTAAGTTTCTAATGTAGTTATCCATCATATCATCATTTGAGCAGGTTGATTATGACAGGTTTGGCCAACAAGAGCATTGCAGCCCCTCTAAAATCACCAGTGCTGTTGCATTGGAGGTGGATGAGGTGTAAGCCCATCAAGGCTGAATGCTGCTGGCCAGCATATATAATTCCCAAACTTCAAGAATAATCCCAGTAAGAACAGCTGCTCAAGGCATGTCTATGTATTGATCTAGTGAATTATAGTTCCCTAGGTGACCTAAGTCCATTTAAAAACGGGCTCTTGGTCTGTGGTAATCCCCATCCCCTCTACTCTGCTCCCCTCTCCTCCCCTCCCCTCTCCTCCCTTTCCATCTCCTCTCCTCCCACCTCCCCTCTCCTCCACTCCCCTCCCCTCTCCGCAGAGTCACCGCGCATGTGCACACCCGCCGCACACCCGGCCACCCGCTGACCCATTGCACGCCCGACCACACCGCTGACCTGCCGCACATCCGGCCGCCTGCTGACACGCCGCCCGCTCAGCTTCCTGGTCCCAGGCTATCCCTGTGTAGTATTGTCCGTGCTGCGCAGTGCTCACAATTCATCAAAGGCTGTTCGGTATTTTAGACTTTTGTGTGCTAATTCATCAATATTTTCACAGGTGCAGTAGAAGTTCGGTAATTTACAGAAGCTCATTGTCGGTAACAGCAGAAAAGTGTGAGTTGTCTGTGTTGTTACATACTATTCTCCATGCAGAGACAGCATTACAATAGTAAGAGGCATCTCAACATCCCTTTAGTTTAGATGTGCATCCCTTTAGATGTTTGCTATAATGCCTCTGCTTGCTCTAAATCTATCAGTTTCCATTAGTCTTTCTTAACATTTTATTTAATTGCCACAGCTTAGAAGAACTTCCAGGAGACAGTACACATGCCATGCTTAGGTGATTTTCCCACGAGTTCTTCTGCATCTTCAAACAGGAACCTAATAGGTTAAACTGCCGAAGAGTGTCAGGGAGAAACTGTTTCGTTACCTTCTCTCTGTGTTTGCTGCCTGAGTCGTAGAAAAACTGGACACGCCTGAGAAGCCTATGGGTCCTATCAACGGGACTTTCAGGAGACAGGGGCTGTTTTTATTGGCTTCTGCTCCTGTCAGTCGGGGCGTAGCAATAGGGGTTGCAGAGGTAGCGACCGCATCGGGGCCCTTGTGCCAGAGGGGCCCCGAAGGGCCCTCCCTCAACTACAGTATTAGCTCTATATTAGTCCTGTGCTCATAATAATCACTTCTATAGATACTTTGAATAGCGGTAATCATGAACAAACTGTCCCTTATCCCCTTCTTGCACCTCTGACACTGTAGTTGCCATTGGCAGGTTTTGGTGCGCTGTATCAATTGTTATGTATAGAGTGCTTGGGGGGCCCCACTGTAAAACTTGCATCAGGGCCCACAGCTCCTTAGCTATGCCACTGTGTCAGTCATTGGTAATCAGCTCTGCTTCTGTGAGTTCTGTGAGTCCTGTACTGATTTCGACAGAGGAGAACTGCCGGTAATGAAACTGTGTTTAACCGCATGCTGTAACCTTGATGAATTGACATTTACTGACATGTGTTGAGGTGTTTACCGTACAACTCGGTAATTTACCTCACTGCTCGGTAATTTCAACTTGTCATCTGGTAACAGCCTTGATGAATTGACATTTTCATAAGTGCTCAGTAAAATCAGCTGTTTTCAGCATTTCTGAATGTGGTAATGCTTTATGAATCAAGGCCACAGTCTAATACTGACCCTTGACTAGCATTTGAATTTTCTTGTAAACAGACTTCAATAATCACTAAATAATTTTATAAGTACACTGAGACCAAAAAATAATTTGTACTTTATCAGAGTCAAAATCATAGCCATGTTCCTGACAGCAGCTAAATTTACTATCCATCCATCTTAAAGAGACACTGAAGCGAGACTAAATCTCGCTTCAGGTCTTATATATAGCAGGGGCACGTGTGCCCCTGCTAAAACGCCGCTATCCCGCGGCTTAACGGGGGTCCCTTCACCCCCAACCCACCCCCCGCAAACCTGGGTCGGAAAAAAGGTCGCTGGACCTGATCTTCCTGGAGGCAGGGCTAACGGCTGCAGCCCTGCCTCCAGTCGCGTCTATCAGACGCGCATCGCCGCCTCTCCCCCGCCCCTCTCAGTGAAGGAAGACTGAGAGGGGCGGGGGAGAGGCGGAGGTACGCGTCTGACAGACGCGCATGGGGCAGGGCTGCGGCGGTTAGCCCTGCCCCAACCAGGAAGCGCTCCCCCGCTGCTCGGAGGGGGTTTGGGGGGACAGGGACCCCCGTTAATCCGCGCTATAGCGGCGTTTTAGCAGGGGCACGCATGCCCCTGCTAGCTATGAGGTCTGAAGCGAGATCTATTCTCGCTTCAGACTCTCTTTAACAATCCTGCAATCTCCTATTTGTATAATAATAATAATAATAATAATAATAATAACTTTGTATCCAGCAGACTTGTTGCTATACCCAGTACATGTCTTTTGTACACAACAGTTTGGACTCATTATCCAGCAATCTTTTCACATACCATGCCTCTTCCATATGACTTTCCCCCCAAAAAAACAATTTTGTCTAATATGTCTGAATGGCATTCTCTCAGGAGCATTGTAGCTTGTCAATATGCATTTTAACAAAATGTCTGGCTTTTAAAAGTATTGTAAGGAGAACAGAGTCGCCAACAGAATAAAATATATCTAAAAACTTTAAAATTCCTTGGGAGGCGGTGGTGGACTCATCTCCCCGAAGATACTGTCGGTTTTAGTACAAACACATTTATTTATATACTCCAACATACTTTTAAATGTGTTTTGTTTTGTTTCAGCAGTGGATTGCACCCTCCTGGGTCTTTTTCCATGAGGGCCACTGTCACTCAAAAAGCAATGCATGGTACCGCCAGACATTGATGCACCTTAACCTTGGGTAGGTAAAGTCCACACTCATCAATAGAGCAAAATATTCCTTTATTGAATGCAATTCAAAGCACAGGCAATATACACAGCCCAAGCATTTGTATTTCGCATTTATATGCTTTGCTCAGACATTTTTCATTAGTTAATAACCCTCCCCACTGCCTAATTACCTGGCAGGTGAAGAAAGGATTTGCTTATAGGTATATTTATATCTATGCATTCAACACTTTTGTTAGCAATGAATAAGGATCTCTCGGTCTGAAACACGTTGGCCCTTTGAGGCATCTGTATTGCCTGTGCTTTGTATGGCCTTCAATAAATAAATTATTATTTTGGAAGGGTGAGCAATGCACCCTAAGAAGAAAACACAGACAACGGGAGCCAAAATGGTGCAGTACGTCACAAAGTATATCAAAATGAAAATTAGGCAAAATGCATACTCACAAAGGGAGGTTGCATAGGAAGCACCAACCACTGGAAGCAGGTGGTGATGCACAAACCTGACTCCACTCGGGTACCCAGGGAGGGTGGTGATGGTCACATTCTTGAAAAACAGCAGGAACAGCACATCACATGTGGTGACCAGACTTAGCCCTCACAAGGAGGGAAACAAGAACAAAGGGGGTAAGAGGCGCCCAGGAGTACAGGAAACGGAGTAAAAAAAAAAAAAAGAGAAAAAAGGGGTAGGTGGTTTACCTCAATTACTACAAATTCATACATATAAATATAATAACGTTTTTAATAAGCACATGCAACATGTTTTGTGGGTCTCTGCCCACTTCGTCAGGCCAAATAAAGTCTCTAAGGATTTCAAATGCCAGATGCAAAGCGCCTCTTACATGACCTGAAGGATGAACCCCTTTATTGGAGAGAGTGAAGTGGTAGTTGGGTTCCCTTTACAGCTCTGGGACCCTCTGCGGTTACAGGGCCTGCTTCCCTGTAGTTACGCCCCTTTTAGCAGGTAAGGTATCTTTCCTAAGGCACACCAAGATCTCTACGTATCTCAAGCATATCATAAATTATCTAGCAAACCTTAAAGAGACTCTGTAACAAATTTTTCAGCCTTAGTTCTTCTATCCTATAAGTTCCTATGCCTGTTCTAATCTGCTCTGGCTTACTGCAGTCTTTCCTAACTGCACTGTCTCTGTAATAAATCAATGTATCTTTCCTCTGTCCTGTTTGTCGGGCTAAAGCTTGATTGTGTGGAATGTGCAGGGCTGCTTGTGATTGGTAGAAGGGATACACACCCTCTGCAGGCTCCCTGCATACTCTGAATGACTCACACACTATGCTTAGCTGAGCCTATTAGAAGCTGGTTAGTTTGTTTGTAAACACTGCCTAAAACTGTTAATTACAAGCCAGGATTGCAGCAGAGAGTGGCAGAAACAGCACAGAGGGGCACAGGAGAAAATAATGAATAGAATGGTATGCTTTTTATTGTAAGAATATTAGAGTACAGATTCTCTTTAAGTACATGAGTTACATCTGTTTGTTTTTAAGGGATCCAGATTTGTCATCTCAACCAGGTCATATCACATCATGGTGAAGGTTGCTGGCTGTCGAGAGGTGTGTGAATTAGTGGTTATGTGAACACAATCACATGCAGCATCCACAGCAAGGTTTTCTTATAAAACCAGGTCAGCCTGGGGCTTTATTTAAAATCATGCCCTCATAAGTGTGAAATTACACTGTTTCTAATTTACTAGTGTTTCAGCTGCCTCGACTTTGTTTTACTATTAGAACATCACAATAGTGGCAATCCGCAAATCTCTAGCGCAGTCTTATCTTACAACACCTCCATAACCACATACAGGCCCATGTGCAATTAACTTTTTCACCTGAGTTATCTCATAAGAGATCATTTTCATATACTCTTTAAGATAACTTTTAAGCATTTTACAATTGAAAAAAGTGCATAAAAGTAGGTGAAAAAGTACTTTCAAATTTATATTGAGTATTTGCTTGCTTGCTGGCGGCTGGTGGCTAAAAATACCATCTAGGAGAAAATTCAGGAGAAAAAGGGAATTGCATATTGGCCCCAGTATATATGTAATAATAATGTTTCATAAAACAAACAAGAAAATAGTTAAAAACATATATAAAGTAAAGAACATAAGATTTAAACCACATACATAAAAATGTTACATTCTGTATTTTTCAGAAGGGTTTTACAATGCTTTGTTGAAACTCCCACAAGCTTTTCAAATATCGGATCTGATTTATGATTGCCGAAGTAAGTAGTGACAACTCG
This sequence comes from Hyperolius riggenbachi, assembly GCF_040937935.1. NCBI lineage: Eukaryota > Metazoa > Chordata > Amphibia > Anura > Hyperoliidae > Hyperolius > Hyperolius riggenbachi. The sequence goes on from NC_090650.1 coordinate 332,183,788, forward strand.
CAATAGGGTAAAATTCCAAAATGACATGTTGTGGATTTATTATCCATTTGCTGGCTATTTTTTTTTCTTGCAAATAGCAGGTGATGTTGCCATTTAGCCATGGATCTTATCAGGAAATATGTTTATAGAACATCACTGCAGCTTCAAATAAAAAAATCCTTTCATCATTAAACAGGGAAAGTTATTTAGTGACAGAGAGCACACTTTACATGTATGAGGCCCCAGGTTCAGTTTCTGGCACCTCCACTTATCCTTTAGACTGTAAGCTCCAAAGGCAGATCTTTCTCTCTCTAGTGTTCTCCATTACAGTTATGTAATATGTAAATATAACTTTCGCCAGGGCAGTGCAGAGGGTCCTTAAGTGGGGGGGGGAGGCTCAAATTTAAAAAGGGGGCCTCACAACCCCCCCCCCCCTGACCCCCCCCCTCCTAATTTCTGGCTAGGGGGTATTGGTTTTCATGTCGGTGCTGAATGCAGATGCTGGGTGCCATGTGGGTTCTGGGTGTGAGTACAGAGTGTCATGTGAGTTCTGGCTATGGGTGGGTATAGAGCAAGGGTCCCCAAACTTTTTCGGTCAAGGGTCAACATACTTCAGATTTCTAGTGGGGCCGGAATATACATAAAATGATGTAGAAAAACATGACATTGTATCTAGGTATTGTAGACAGCTCCTATTAACATGTGCAGCCCTAATGTCTTCCATTTAACCATACCATTTTAACATGTGCAGATAGTATACCCCCCAACTTAGCAAGTGCAGTTATTATGTCACCAACACAGCAAGTGCAGATATTGTGACCCTAACATAGCAAGTCATATGTGAGCCATAATGTCACCAAATGGCCTGCAAAAGCCTGCAGTACAATCCAAAAATGTCTTTGCGGGCCAGACAAAGAAGCATACCCAGGTGACAACCTGCCACCCAACTGGACAACAGTGATTGATTGGAAGCTAGTGAATGACTTCTTTCTGGCTTCCATGTGAAAGGGTGTTGTCAGCACTGTGCTATTTTATATGTGGGCTGACAATATTTAAAGATGCAGTGGTCCACATCTATAAGTAATACATTTTGTGAGTGGGGGGCGGTAAAAAAAAGCCTCAGAGGGCCGCATTCGGTCCGCGGGCCTTAGTTTGAGGACCACTGGTATAGAGTGTCATGCAGGTGTTGGCTGCAGGTACTTAGTGCCATGTGAGATGGGTGCGTGTACTGGATGTCATGTTGGTGCTGGGTGCATGTACTGGGTGTGACATAATACTTGGTGCCATGCCTGTACTGGGTGCTGGCTATGGGTGGGCTTTGGGCGTCACATGGGTTTTGAATGCAGATACTTTGGGTTTGGGTACTGGCTAAGTGTGTGCTTGGTGCAGATAGTGGGGGCCATGTGGAGGCTGTGTGCAGGTGTGAGTACTGGGTGCAATGTCAGGCCTGGGTACAGGTACTTGAGGCCATGTGACGTGAGTACTGGGTGCCAGCTATGGGGGAAGGGTGGATGTTGGGAGAAGTAGAGGTCAGTGTGGGTACTGCAGGAACGTAAAGTCATTGGGGGTGCTGGGGGATGGAGAGGTCAGTTTAGGTGCTGGAGGAAGTCACTGTGGGTGCTGCTGGGGACAAGAAGTGTGCTGCTGGGGGAGGGAAAAGTCAATGTAGGTGCTAGTGGAGGGAGGGGTCAGTGTGGGTGCTGGGGAGGCAGGATCACTGCAGTGCTAATGCTGGGGAGGGAGAGGTCAGTATGGGTCCTAGGTGGTCACTGTGGATGCTGGGGGAGGGAGAGGTCACTGCTGTCAGAGAGACACTATCTTACCTGCTCCCACACAGCTGTGGGGATGGATACACAGGGATTCCTGTATGGCACCTCTTTACTCCAAAGTGTCCCAGATGGGGCTTGATTCACAAAAGGGTGGTAAGTGTTAGGATGCCTGTGAAAAGCCAGTTAGGACCAGAAAACGTCCGCTTTGCACGTTAAAATGCGCGCAAAAGTTTGCATGTGTAAAGTTTTACGCATGGCGCGTTAAGTTTGATGCGTGCAAAACGTTGCATCGTGTGCGACCAAAACGTTGCACCTGATGCACCTAAAAGGTCGCACTGGGTGCGCCTGAAATATCGCACTATGCGCTATTTCGGGCACACATGGTGCAACGTTTTAGGCGCAACAAGTTAAAACTTTACACATGCAAACTTTTTTTGCACGCGATCTGTACCAGCTTCGGACGTGCAAACTACTTAGCACGTCTGAGGAAACCTGGATACGGGTGAAACGCGTCACGTGGGCTGTAGTGATGTGATCAGCTGTCTCCACTGGCCTCCACAACCTGACTCCACCCGCTCCCCGACCGAGCAAGGACCGCAACGCGGCGCTTCTAAGCGCATGAGAGTGCTTCCGCCAAGGGCACGCTGGGAACTCGGTTTGCGAGCTGTACAGCACCGACAGTACCCGCCCTACGAGCTAACCGCTACATTCCTGGACGCGTGAGTCCCAGCGTAAGCCGGAAAGTAATCTATGCATGGTCGGGTATGCGTAAGGCAGTCACAGCCACGCATCTAAAGAGGGGTGTTCTGAGGCATAAACTCTGCTTGCTACACGCTATTGCTTGCTGTTGGAGTGCTGCATAAGCTTACACGCTGCTTGGGGACTTCTATACCATCACCTGTGCATTGTACTGAGCTCAATCAAACACTACCAAAGGGGGCCCTGAAGATAACGGTTTTGTTATGGACATTAGGAGTGCACTTCTTTAGCTCAGGGTTTAGCTCAGCAATGTATACAGCCGATCTTGCTTTTAATGGGAGGGTTACAGGGATTTTTCATCTGAATGTGCTATAATAATAAAGTGTTTTTTATAAGTAAGAGGCTCCCTAATACCCTTATTTTTTGTACTTAGCACACTAGTTTGCACGTCCAAAGATTTTAGGCGTGCCCATGGTGGGAAGGAGCTTCCTGCGGGTGTGGTTGGGGCTTCCCATTGGAATGGGCAGGGCTTATCGCGTCCAGAGGCAGAGCTTCATTTTTACAGCCAAAGGGGCCTTTTTATTAAAATTTAAAGGGGGGGGGGTGCTTGGGCACCCAGAGCCCCCCTCCCCTCCCCCGCACATGCCTGACTTCTGCCTCTATGTACAATTTACAAGCAGAGCTATTGAACTGTGTGTTATTTGCTTCATTGTTTATGCACTATTTGTTTTTTACATTTTTATATTTTTAATTGTCTTTTTTTTCTCACAAGGAAAACATGGTTCCATGCAACCCACCTCCCTTCCCCATCCACTACACCCACCCTGAGGTCTGCTCCTGCCCTCATTGGCCACTCACTAGGTCAATCACATCACATAGCTACAAAGGACTCTTTACAGGAGTCAAGATTTGCGAGCCATGGTCCACACAGCTTATTGAACTTTTGGGGGCAGTTCCTATTTAGATACATTTACAAAGATGAAGTGAATCAACCCCCCCCCCCCCCAATTTGATCCAGTCATTGAGTGTTGGGGCTGCAACTGTATCCAATGTAGAATCAAGAGCTTTCTGGCTTAAAAGCACGAACGAACACCAGGGATAATATCATGAGCAACCCCCAATGAACACTTTGGTTTGACAAATAATGGACCATCAAAAACTTTACTTAAAGGATACCCCAACTGAAATGTGACATAATGAGATAGATATGTGTATGTACAGTGCCTAGTACACAAATAACTATGCTGTGTTCCTTTTTTTCTTTCTCTGCCTGAAAGAGTTAAATATCAGGTATGTAAGTGGCTGATTCAGTCCTGACTCAGACAGGAAGTGACTACAGTGTGACCCTCACTGATAAGAAATTCCCCTTTTTTATCTGTTTCTTGCTCTGAGAAGCCATTTTCTGCTAGAAAAGTGTTTTATAGTTGTAATTTCTTATCAGTGAGGGTCACACTGTAGTCACTTCCTGACTGAGTCAGGACTGAGTCAGCCACTTGCATTCCTTATATTTAACTCTTCCAGGCAGAGAAAGAAAAAAAGGAACACAGCATAGTTATTTGTGTACTAGGCACTGTACATACACATGTCTATCTCATTATGTCATATTTCAGTTGGGGTATCCTTTAACACCTCCTTGACTTGCGGCCAGAAAGAGACTAGCCTCTAACATGACCACAGTATACGTAAATAATCCCCAACAGCCTCAGCACAGTGTGTGGACATCGATCATCTCTGGCGGGGTACATTTGTGCAAGTCTAAGAGGAGTATAGTAGATCCAAAAGAAAATTTAAGTCTGAATCAGTCCATCTCTGGCAGAGATCGGCACCTCTAATAGGTTCTTCCATTCCTCCTTCTGTAAGCATGGTGTGTGATTCATACACTACTGATGCATGAAAGATCAGCAGGATGCCAGGCAACTGGTATTATTTAAAAGGAAACAAATATGTCAGCTTCCATATTCCTCTCAAGTCTGTTTCCCTTTAAGCATAGAGATTTACTATAAAACAGTGCTTTAGGATGTATGTTTAGCCTAAATTGGAATGATTTTCATGGCTCCTCCCACCATCTTACAAATATGCATCATGATACTTCTTTGCGGACATGTGCTGAAGTAACAGCCTGTAAATACCTCCTGTTCTACAAAGGTACAAAGGCAATTGAGTACTTTACTGTGCGCTCAGCAGAAGAATGTAATTTTATTTCATGGATCACTATGCAATGTTCTGGTGGATTCCCATAGCTTTACTGATTAGTTTGTGATATACTGTATACTGTATAGACCATAAGATGGTCCTGACCATAAGACGCACCGAGGTTTAGAGGACAAAAACCAGGGGAAAAATAATATACTAAACACGGTAACGCATGTTTTTGACCCTGCATCTGGGGATTCCTTTAATAAGGAGACCCCCCAGAGCTCCCTTTTGTTCTGTCCATCGTTGCCGAAAGCCCCCCGCAGATGAGGTTGGCACTCCTGATATATTTAGCTGCATGCTGCAAGTCCTGCTGCTGTAGTTATTTCTGAGCCCCGGCAAAGCACCTTTGAATCTCCTGCTGGGGATCCCCACTGGTCCACTGTCTGGACCAATGCACCGGGCAGAAAAATTGATCAGGGGAGCCTGCCCCGCTGTGGGGGGCGGTTTTGGGCAATGATTCACGGACTGAGCTCTGCGGGTATCCTTATTATAGGCAGTAGTGGAAGATGGCGGCAGATGTTCGGCAGGTGCACGTGCATGTCCTGGCGGAGCAAGGCAACAGTGCCGTGGTGCTGAAGCTTTCAGTTGAGTAATGCTCTCTAATGATTGGGTATCACACTAGTGAAACCGGAATTAGGATCTGCAGATAATCCTTGCACGATGGCAAGGTGATAAGCACCTCACATCTGCAAGATACTTATCACCTTGAATAGGATATGGCCTACTGACTTTTCCCCCCACTTTTGGGGGAGAAAAGGTGCATCTAATAGTCCAAAAAGTACAATATGTGTGTTTGTTCTCCCACACACAGAGTATGTACAGTATGTACGTTTTAGATGGTCTTATAGATTCAGCATATTAATAAATAGCAGCAACACTATGCTGGATGCCAGTATCTATCCATTATACCAGTGAATAGTATTAAATATCTATAGATAAACTGGTTTAAGTCGCCAAACACTTAATCACACACACACACAAAAAAAAAAATTAACGTCCCTCATTTAAACTTAATTCCAAAATGCTTTATGTAATGAAAAAATAAAATATAAGTCAGCAGACAGTTTATGATAATAATTATTGAAAAAGAGTGGTGTGTGCGCTGGAGAAATTAAAGCATTCAATCAGTCAAGGGGCCAATAACAGAGGAAAAGAGAAATTAAGAACCATAGGCAAGCGAGAAAAGATGTGTTTTAGTATGAGATGTGAAAAGAGATGAAGACTCAATGAGGCAGAGAGATACAGGAAGTCTGTTCCAAATGGTAGGATCTGCAGAGGATAAAACTCTTGCACCAAATGTTGATGTAAAGGGAGGAAACAAAGGGCTCAATGCATGGCAGGAACAAAAGTCACTACTTGTAAAAGGTCTAAGAAGGTTACAAAGTTATAATGATAATTAGAAAAGCAAGGAATAACACAATGTGAAAAGTGAATAAGCAGTAGTAAAAAAAAAAATAATAATAATAGCGAAGCCAAATCAATTATAGCAACAGCAAAACAAAACAACAAATAAACAACAAAAAAACTGGGTGAAATAATATAGCCTACAGTTCTCAATATATAGTTTAGGATAATGAAGTTTACAAAGGCGGTTCTTTTCTTCTGTTATGTAAGTGTTCTATCTACATAACTGATTCACTAGGTATTGAGGCCAGGATGATAAGGGTCCCAGTGATTGTATCTTAAAAAAAAAATAGCAAAGACATCTTTCGTAATTCTATCTGGACAGATCTTCTCTGAAGAGGCTACATATGAGTGGATCTGCAACAAGTAATGCAAATCACATTTAATGTTATCCAGCAAATCTTGTTATTGTGCCAAGTCAGACAGCTCACGCATTTCAGATTCATGGAATCTGATGCAATCTGATTCCAACAAGATTCTACATGTGCAGTACTGCACTTTTTTTTTTGTGCACTTCTCTAATCTGCAATTTAATTTTGCCATACTTATCTGTAAAGTACAACATAAAGCCTACAGTGGTATATGGTCCATACACTTTAAGTTGTTCCATTTGAAAGTTGTTCCACTCCGTGGAGCCAGAGTGTCTTGATGTCACCAGGAAGTCACCGGCCGGTTCGTTCAGCAGCACGAGTATTACCACCAGCGAGGGCAGGATTGTAAGCGGGACGCCCCGGCGAGATGATCCTTAGCAGTGCCGAGGTGGACAGATGATTTATTTACAGACTTCATTCTTGTACGGAGATGTAAATGCAATATTTACTTTGCATGTGGAGCCAAATGGTAGCAGTATTACGCGATGGTACTTTGTTTTTAATCTTTTATGCATATTTAAATAAAACGTGTTGCCTGACTACTAAGAAAAGTTGCAGATCTGTGGTTGGTTGGCGGAATCCTTGGGAAACAACTGATTTAATGCTAGATCCACCTGTTCTCTGAGGTGGAAACTTTCCGGTGAGCTCCTTCACTTTAGTGGGAGGTCCTCTGTGTCTGTGTTCACTGTGGGTGTCATCCTTTTGGGATATAGAAGCTTTGACACCTGGGTCTCTCTCCATAACTATATTAAGTGTACTTCTACTGTATACAGATTTACGCTCAGTTAGTGTGTTTTGCATTTCGTGTAGGAACTATTTGCAACTATTGGTGAGCGCAGTTGGAAATGAAACAATGAACTCTATATAGTTTAGTGTGGCAACTAGACGCCTCTGGATGAGTTTCCCCATGAGGAACCACAAAAAGTATAAAAAAATATATATATCCACGAAGCAAAATGTATATTGTCCATGATGGTTACATTATTATTTTTATAAACCACTTGTGAACCAAGAAATGCATGGAACAAGGAATTGCCATAAGACCATGCCATGCTGTGGTAAATATGAATACAAGAAATGCAGTATTCCATCCTCAGCACCCAATATCCAACTACCAGTATTATCCCAAAAAATATAAAGCTACAGTTTTTTTTTTAACCACTTGAGGACCTAGAGCTTTCTACCCCTTAAGGACCGGCCACTTTTTTTCCATTCAGACCACTGCAGCTTTCACGGTTTATTGCTCGCTCATACAACCTACCACCTAAATGAATTTTGGCTCTTTTTCTTGTCACTAATAAAGCTTTCTTTTGGTGCTATTTGATTGCTCCTGCGATTTTTACTTTTTATTATATTCATCAAAAAAGACATGAATTTTGGCAAAAAAAATGATTTTTTTAACTTTCTGTGCTGACATTTTTCAAATAAAGTAAAATTTCTGTATACATGCAGCGCGAAAAATGTGGACAAACATGTTTTTGATAAAAAAAAACCCATTCAGTGTATATTTATTGGTTTGAGTAAAAGTTATAGCGTTTACAAACTATGGTGCAAAAAGTGAATTTTCCCATTTTCAAGCATCTCTGACTTTTCTGACCCCCTGTCATGTTTCATGAGGGGCTAGAATTCCAGGATAGTATAAATACCCCCCAAATGACCCCATTTTGGAAAGAAGACACCCCAAAGTATTCACTGAAAGGCATAGTGAGTTCATAGAAGATATTATTTTTTGTCACAAGTAAGCGGAAAATGACACTTTGTGAGAAAAAAAAAAAAAAAAAAAAGTTTCCATTTCTTCTAACTTGCGACAAAAAAAAAATGAAATCTGCCACGGACTCACCATGCCCCTCTCTGAATACCTTGAAGGGTCTACTTTCCAAAATGGGATCATTTGTGGGGTGTGTTTACTGTCCTGACATTTTGGGGGGTGCTAAATTGTAAGCACCCCTGTAAAGCCTAAAGGTGCTCATTGGACTTTGGACCCCTTAGCGCAGTTAGGCTGCAAAAAAGTGCCACACATGTGGTATTGCCGTACTCAGGAGAAGTAGTATAATGTGTTTTGTGGTGTATTTTTACACATACCCATGCTGGGTGGGAGAAATATCTCTGTAAATGACAATTTGTTAATTTTTTTTACACACAATTGTCCATTTACAGAGATATTTCTCCCACTCAGCATGGGTATGTGTAAAAATACACCACAAAACACATTATACTACTTCTCCTGAGTACGGCGATACCACATGTGTGGCACTTTTTTGCACCCTAACTGCGCTAAAGGGCCCAAAGTCCAATGAGTACCTTTAGGATTTCACAGGTCATTTTGAGAAATTTCGTTTCAAGACTACTCCTCACGGTTTAGGGCCCCTAAAATGCCAGGGCAGTATAGGAACCCCACAAATGACCCCATTTTAGAAAGAAGACACCCCAAGGTATTCCGTTAGGAGTATGGTGAGTTCATAGAAGATTTTATTTTTTGTCAAAAGTTAGCGGAAAATGACACTTTGTGAAAAAACACAATTAAAATCAATTTCCGCTAACTTTTGACAAAAAATAAAATCTTCTATGAACTCACCATACTCCTAACGGAATACCTTGGGGTGTCTTCTTTCTAAAATGGGGTCATTTGTGGGGTTCCTATACTGCCCTGGCATTTTAGGGGCCCTAAACCGTGAGGAGTAGTCTTGAAACGAAATTTCTCAAAATGACCTGTGAAATCCTAAAGGTACTCATTGGACTTTGGGCCCTTTAGCGCAGTTAGGGTGCAAAAAAGTGCCACACATGTGGTATCGCCATACTCGGGAGAAGTAGTACAATGTGTTTTGGGGTGTATTTTTACACATACCCATGCTGGGTGGGAGAAATACCTCTGTAAATGGACAATTGTGTGTAAAAAAATCAAAAGATTGTCATTTACAGAGGTATTTCTCCCACCCAGCATGGTGAAACAAACATTTTTGTTTCAAGACTACTCCTCACGGTTTAGGGCCCCTAAAATGCCAGGGCAGTATAGGAACCCCACTAATGACCCCATTTTAGAAAGAAGACACCCCAAGGTATTCCGTTAGGAGTATGGTGAGTTCATAGAAGTTGTTATTTTTTTGTCACAAGTTAGCGGAAATTGATTTTAATAGTTTTTTTTCACAAAGTGTCATTTTCCGCTAACTTGTGACAAAAAATAAAATCTTCTATGAACTCACCATACTCCGTACGGAATACCTTTGGGTGTCTTCTTTCTAGAATGGGGTCATTTGTGGGGTTCCTATACTGCCCTGGCATTTTAGGGGCCCTAAACCGTGAGGAGTAGTCTTGAAACCAAATGTCGCAAAATGACCTGTGAAATCCTAAAGGTACTCATTGGACTTTGGGCCCCTTAGCGTACTTAGGGTGTAAAAAAGTGCCACACATGTGGTACCGCTGTACTCAGGAGAAGTAGTATAATGAGTTTTGGGGTGTATTTTTACACATACCCATGCTAAGTGGGAGAAATATCTCTGTAAATGACAATTGTTTGATTTTTTTACACACAATTGTCCATTTACATAGAAATTTCTCCCACCCAGCATGGGTATGTGTAAAAATACACCCCAAAACACATTATACTACTTTTCCTGAGTACGGCGGTACCACATGTGTGACACTTTTTTGCAGCCTAGGTGCGCTAAGGGGCCCAACGTCCTATTCACAGGTCATTTTGAAGCATTTGTTTTCTAGACTACTCCTCGCGGTTTAGGGCCCCTAAAATGCCAGGGCAGTATAGGAACCCCACAAGTGACCCCATTTTAGAAAGAAGACACCCCAAGGTATTCCGTTAGGTGTATGGCGAGTTCATAGAAGATTTTATTTTTTGTCACAAGTTAGTGAAAAATGACACTTTGTGAAAAAAAACCAATAAAAATTAATTTCCGCTAACTTTTGACAAAAAATAAAATCTTCTATGAACTCGTCATACACCTAACAGAATACCTTGGGGTGTCTTTTTTTCTAAAATGGGGTCACTTGTGGGGTTCCTATACCGCCCTGGCATTTTACAGGCCCAAAACCGTGAGTAGTCTGGAAACCAAATGTCTCAAAATGACTGTTCAGGGGTATAAGCATCTGCAAATTTTGATGACAGGTGGTCTATGAGGGGGCGAATTTTGTGGAACCGGTCATAAGCAGGGTGGCCTTTTAGATGACAGGTTGTATTGGGCCTGATCTGATGGATAGGAGTGCTAGGGGGGTGACAGGAGGTGATTGATGGGTGTCTCAGGGGGTGGTTAGAGGGGAAAATAGATGCAATCAATGCACTGGGGAGGTGATCGGAAGGGGGTCTGAGGGTTTGGCCGAGTGATCAGGAGCCCACACGGGGCAAATTGGGGCCTGATCTGATGGGTAGGTGTGCTAGGGGGTGACAGGAGGTGATTGATGGGTGTCTCAAGGTGTGATTAGAGGGGGGAATAGATGCAAGCAATGCACTGGCGAGGTGATCAGGGCTGGGGTCTGAGGGCATTCTGAGGGTGTGGGCGGGTGATTGAGTGCCCTAGGGGCAGATAGGGGTCTAATCTGATAGGTAGCAGTGACAGGGGGTGATTGATGGGTAATTAGTGGGTGTTTAGGGTAGAGAATAGATGGAAACACTGCGCTTGGGTGGTGATCTGATGTCGGATCTGCGGGCGATCTATTGGTGTGGGTGGGTGATCAGTTTGCCCGCAAGGGGCAGGTTAGGGGCTGATTGATGGGTGGCAGTGACAGCGGGTGATTGATGGGTGGCAGTGACAGGGGGGTGATTGATGGGTGGCAGTGACAGGGGGTGATTGATGGGTGATTGATAGGTGATTGACAGGTAATCAGTGGGTTATTACAGGGGAGAACAGATGCAAATATTGCACTGGCGAATTGATAAGGGGGGGTCTGAGGGCAATCTGAGCGTGTAGGCGGGCGATTGGGTGCCCGCAAGGGGCAGATTAGGGTCTGATCTGATGGGTAACAGTGACAGGTGGTGATAGGGGGTGATTGATGGGTGATTGATGGGTAATTAGTGGGTGTTTAGAGGAGAGAATAGATGGAAACACTGTGCTTGGGTGGTGATCTGATGTCGGATCTGCGGGCGATCTATTGGTGTGGGTGGGTATTCAGTTTGCCCGCAAGGGGCAGGTTAGGGGCTGATTGTTGGGTGGCAGTGACAGGGGGTGATTGATGGGTGATAGGTGATTGGCAGGTGATTGACAGGTGATCAGTGGGTTATTACAGGGAAGGACAGATGTAATTAATGCACTGGCGAATTGATAGGGGGGGGGGGTCTGAGGGCAATCTGAGCGTGTGGGCGGGTGATTGGGTGCCCGCAAGGGGCAGATTAGGGTCTGATCTGATAGGTAACAGTGACAGGTGGTGATAGGGGGTGATTGATGGGTGATTGATGGGTAATTAGTGGGTGTTTAGAGAAGATAACAGATGTAAACGATACATTTGGGAGGTAATCTGACGGCGGGTTTGCGGGCGATCTAATGGTGTGGGTGGGTGATCAGATTGCCCGCAAGGGGCAGGTTAGGGGCTGATTGATGGGTGGCAGTGACAGGGGGTGACAGGGGGTGATTGATGGGTGATAGGTGATTGGCAGGTGATTGACAGGTGATCAGTGGGTTATTACAGGGAAGAACAGATGTAATTAATGCACTGGTGAATTGATAAGGGGGGGTCAGAGGGCAATCTGAGCGTGTGGGCGGGTGATTGGGTGCCCGCAAGGGGCAGATTAGGGTCTGATCTGATAGGTAAAAGTGACAGGTGGTGATAGGGGGTGATTGATGGGTGATTGATGGGTAATTAGTGGGTGTTTAGAGGAGAGAATAGATGTAAACAATGGATTTGGGAGGTGATCTGATGTCGGATCTGTGGGCGATCTATTGGTGTGGGGGGGTGATCAGATTGCCCGCAAGGGGCAGGTTAGGGGCTGATTGATGGGTGGCAGTGACAGGGGGTGATTGACGGGTGATTGACGGGTGATTGACAGGTGATTGACAGGTGATCAGGGGGATAGATGCATACAGTAAACAGGGGGGGGGGGTCTGGGGGGGGGGGGTCTGGGGAGAATCTGAGGGGTGGGGGGTGATCAGGAGGGGGCAGGGAGCAGGGGGGGATAAAAAAAAATAGCGTTGACAGATAGTGACAGGGAGTGATTGATGGGTGATTAGGGGGGTGATTGGGTGCAAACAGGGGTCTGGGGGGTGGGCAGGGGGGGGTCTGATGGGTGCTGTGGGCGATCTGGGGCAGGGGGGGAGAAATCAGTGTGCTTGGGTGCAGACTAGGGTGGCTGCAGCCTGCCCTGGTGGTCCCTCGGACACTGGGACCACCAGGGCAGGAGGCAGCCTGTATAATACACTTTGTAAACATTACAAAGTGTATTATACACTTTGTATGCGGCGATCGCGGGGTTAACATCCCGCCGGCGCTTCCGTATAGCCGGCGGGATGTTGTGGCGAGCGAGCGGTGACAGGCGCCGGCGGAGGATCGCGTCACGGATGACGCGATCGCTCCGCCCATGCCCTTAGAAGGACCGCCGCCTCTGTGGGTGAGCCGGTCCTTCAGGGCTCCACTTCCCGGCCGCCTCTGTGCGTTAGGCGGTCGGGAAGTGGTTAAAGGGGCGCTACAGCGAAACACTGTAAAATTTAAAATATGTGCAAACATATACAAATAAGAAGTACATTTTTTCCAGAGTAAAATGAGCCATAAATTACTTTTCTCCTATAATGTTGTCACTTACAGTAGGCAGTAGAAATCTGACAGAAGTGACAGGTTTTAGACTAGTCCATCTCTTCATAGGGGATTCTCAGCAAGGCTTTTATTCTTTATAAAGATATTCCCGAAAAAGGATTTAAACAATGATGCTGGCCAGCTTCCCTGCTCCCTATACAGTTTTTTGGCAGTTGGACAGAGCAACTGCCATTCACTAAGTGCTTTTGAAAATAAATATATCCCTGAGAATCCCCTATAACGAGATGGACTAATCCAAAACCTGTCACTTCTGTCAGATTTCTACTACCTACTGTAAGTGACAGCAACATAGGAGAAAAGTAATTTATGGCTCATTTTACTCTGGAAAAAACGTACTTCTTATTTGTATATGTTTGCACATATTTTAAATTTTACAGTTTTTCGCTGTAGTGCCCCTTTAAGAAAGCAAATTAACCACTTCACCACTGAGGGGTTTTACCCCTTGAGCACCAGCAATTTTCACCTTTCAGCACTCCTTCCATTCATTCGTCTATAACTTTATCATTACTTATCACAATTAAATGAACTATATCTTGTTTTTTCCGCCACCAATTAGGCTTTCTTTAGGTGGGACATTATGCCAAGATTTATTTTATTCTAAATATGTTTTAATGGGAAAATAGGAAAAATGTGGGGAAAAAAATGCATTATTTTTCAGTTTTCTGCCATTATAGTTTTTAAATATTGCATGCTACTGTAATTAAAACCCATGAAATGTATTTGTCCCGGTTATAAAACCGTTTAAATTATGTCCATATCACAATGTTTGGCGCCAATATTTTATTTGGAAATAAAGGTGCATTTTTTTCAGTTTTGCGTCCATCCCTAATTACAAGCCCATAGTTTATAAAGTAACAGTGTTGTACCCTCCTGACATAAAAATTTAAAAAGTTCAGTCCCTAAGGTAACTATTTATGTATTTTTTTTAATTGTAAATTTTTTAATTTTTTTTTTATTACAAAAAACAAATGGGGAGTGTGGGAGGTAATGAGTTAATTTTTTGTGTATAAGTAATGATTTGTATGTGAAAAATGCTTTAGGGTGTAGTTTTACTATTTGGTCACAAGATGGCAATAGTAACTTTTTGTTTAATGCGACCTTCCGGACGCTTGGAGGAAGTACTAGGAGGCTGGGTACGTTTTTTTTTTCACAATGATCGTGCTGCTTAGCGGAAAAGCAGCGGATCATTGCGGGGCTTAGATCAACAAACGGGAATGGATTTTCCCGTTCATTGATCTCCGGGCGAGCGGCGGGCGGCGTGTTTCCGAGCGGGAGTGCGCGCTAGAGCGAGCGGGGGCGCGGAAACTACCGATTTCTCCGTCCCTGGGGGTGAAAGGATGGAAAAAGGGACGGAGAAATTCGTACGGGCGGGGGTAAAGTGGTTAAAGTACAGTATGTAAAATGTGTAAAAACATGTTTTGCATATAGTCCTTGGAGCCAGTAGTGAAAACAATTTAAAGATCTAGACATTTTATGAGCATCACATACACTATCACAATGGTAAAAAGGTAAACAAAAAAAAGTGTTTACTGATGGCATACCAAGAAAAATCTCAGATAAACAGAAGCGATGAATGATGAGAACAGTCAGAGTCAACCCACAGATCAGCTCCTAAGACCTACAACATCATCTTCCTGTAGATGGAGTAACTGTTCATCGTTCAACCATTCGACGCACTTTACACAAGGAGATGCTGTAAGCAAGAGTGATGTAGAGGATGCCTTTTTTCTGCCCACAGCACAAACAGAGCCGCTTGAGGTATGCTAAAGCACATTTGGACAAGCTAGCATCATTTTGTAATAAGGTGCTGTGACTGATGAAGCTAAAATTGAGTTATTTGGGCACAACAAGGGGAGTTATGCATGGAGGAAGAAGAACACAGCATTCCAAGAAAAACACCTAATACCTACAGTAAAATATGATGTTGGTTCCATCATGGGGCTTGATTCACTAACCGGTGCTAAGTGATAGCGCCGGAGTGTACAGCCGCTTAGTGCCCCATAAGTAGCTTTGCGGGCACTAGAAGTCCCACAAAGCTACATCGCGCACAGGACCACCCACATCGCGTGCAGCGCGGCGGGACAGTAATAGTGCGCAATGCGACGATAACATCGCACCCACAGCCTTCTAAATGGTGCATCGGGTGCCCCCGAAACGGCGCATCAATGCGCCGCTTCGGGGGCACCCGATGCGCCGGTTTCAAGGCAGCGGGTGCGACATTACCATCGCACTGTGCACTATTACCATCCCACCGCACTGCGCGTGATGTGGGTGGTCCTGTGGGTGCAAACCACCTACGCTGTGGTTTGCGCCCACTAACTGTTAAGGCCTTAGCGCCGGTTAGTGAATCAAGGCCATGCTGTGGGGCTGTGTAGCCAGTGCAGGGACTGGGAATCTTGTCAAAGTTGAGGGACACATAGATTCCACTCAGTATCAGCAGATTCTGGAGACCAATGTCCAGGAATCAGTGACAAAGCTGAAGCTGTACCGGGGCTGGATCTTTTAACAACACAATGACCCTAAATATTACTCAAAATCCACTAAGGCATTCATGCAGAGGAACAAGTACAACATTCTGGAATGGCCATCTCAGTCCCCAGACCTGAATATAACTGAAAATCTGTGGTGTGAGTTAAAGAGAGCTGTCCATGCTCAGAAGCCATGAAACCTGAATGAACTAGAGATGTGTTATAAAGAGGAATGGTCCTTCAACCAGAATCCAGACTCTCGCTGGAACCTACAGGAAGTGTTTAGAGGCTGTAATTTCTGCGAAAGGAGGATCTACGAAATATTGATTTCATTTATTTTTTTGTGGTGCCCAAATTTATGCATCTGCCTAATTTTGATTAAACAATTATTGCACACTTTCTGTAAATCCAATAAACTTAATTTCACTTCTCAAATATCACTGTGTGTGCCCCTATATGATATATTTAACTGACTTTTTTTATCGTAACAACCAACAATTTATACAGAAAAATCATGACGATTAACAAGGTTGCCCAAACTTTCGCATCCCACTGTATAATAAAAGTACTACAGGCATCTCCTCTTGAAGTAGCCACAGACATGACAGTGACCATTTCATGATGCTGTAGCATTTTAGGACTACATAATAATCAAGCCATCAATGGGATTTTTCAAGTGCAATAGGTGCCCTTGCTAAACCAAGAAATAAAAAAACAACTGCTTCTGTTAGAAGTTTACACATTCCAAGCATAAAAATGGTGCAAAATGTGTGCATAAATATACAGCTGAGCGCATCTCTGATGGAGGCCATTCGGAGGCGGCCTGGTGTTGCGCTGATCCACCTTTTGCGCAATTTTCAATTTTCGATTTTATTTGATTAGCAGCACCCAGGCTATGCATATACATAGGTTAGGATTTAGTTAGTGTTAGGCCCCTCCCATGGAGGATTGACTTCTTCGCAGTGGGAGGGACGTGTACTTAATAGGTTGCATGCAAGCTGTTAATGGAAACCAACATCCTCCTCTAGTGGTAGACAGGTCATGTGTATGCTCGGTGTGTATTCGACCCCACAAGTGGGGCTTGCACTCTTTTGCAGGTAGGCACTAGTCTGTTTTTAAGCGCTGCTCATTTCCTTGCTATGTACTAATGTAATTCGTTTTTGGTCAGCTGCTCCCACTTAACAGCCATGCTTTTGGTGTATATGCAGAGCTTCTGTTTGGGTTCAAGGTGCGTTTGTAGTTCCTGGGGGGGCTCAGCGCATCTCTGATGGAGGCCATTCGGAGGCGGCCTGGTGTTGCGCTGATCCACCTTTTGCGCAATTTTCGATTTTATTTGATTAGCCGCACCCAGGCTATGCATATACATAGGTTAGGATTAAGTTAGTGTTAGGCCCCTCCCATGGAGGATTGACTTCTTCGCAGTGGGAGGGACGAGTACTTAATAGGTTGCATGCAAGCTGTTAATGGAAACCAACATCCTCCTCTAGTGGTAGACAGGTCATGTGTATGCTCGGTGTGTATTCGACCCCACAAGTGGGGCTTGCACTCTTTTGCAGGTAGGCACTAGTCTGTTTTTAAGTAGCGCTGCTCATTTCCTTGCTATGTACTAATGTAATTCGTTTTTGGTCAGCTGCTCCCACTTAACAGCCATGCTTTTGGTGTATATGCAGAGCTTCTGTTTGGGTTCAAGGTGCGTTTGTAGTTCCTGGGGGGGCTCAGCGCATCTCTGATGGAGGCCATTCGGAGGCGGCCTGGTGTTGCGCTGATCCACCTTTTGTGCAATTTTCAATTTTCGATTTTATTTGATTAGCCGCACCCAGGCTATGCATATACATAGGTTAGGATTTAGTTAGTGTTAGGCCCCTCCCATGGAGGATTGACTTCTTCGCAGTGGGAGGGACGAGTACTTAATAGGTTGCATGCAAGCTGTTAATGGAAACCAACATCCTCCTCTAGTGGTAGACAGGTCATGTGTATGCTCGGTGTGTATTCGACCCCACAAGTGGGGCTTGCACTCTTTTGCAGGTAGGCACTAGTCTGTTTTTAAGTAGCGCTGCTCATTTCCTTGCTATGTACTAATGTAATTCGTTTTCGGTCAGCTGCTCCCACTTAACAGCCATGCTTTTGGTGTATATGCAGAGCTTCTGTTTGGGTTCAAGGTGCGTTTGTAGTTCCTGGGGGGGCTCAGCGCATCTCTGATGGAGGCCATTTGGAGGCGGCCTGGTGTTGCGCTGATCCACCTTTTGCGCAATTTTCAATTTTCGATTTTATTTGATTAGCCGCACCCAGGCTATGCATATACATAGGTTCGGATTTTGTTAGTGTTAGGCCCCTCCCATGGAGGATTGACTTCTTCGCAGTGGGAGGGACGAGTACTTAATAGGTTGCATGCAAGCTGTTAATGGAAACCAACATCCTCCTCTAGTGGTAGACAGGTCATGTGTATGCTCGGTGTGTATTCGACCCCACAAGTGGGGCTTGCACTCTTTTGCAGGTAGGCACTAGTCTGTTTTTAAGTAGCGCTGCTCGTTTCCTTGCTATGTACTAATGTAATTCGTTTTCGGTCAGCTGCTCCCACTTAACAGCCATGCTTTTGGTGTATATGCAGAGCTTCTGTTTGGGTTCAAGGTGCGTTTGTAGTTCCTGGGGGGGCTCAGCGCATCTCTGATGGAGGCCATTCGGAGGCGGCCTGGTGTTGCACTGATCCACCTTTTGCGCAATATGTCACTAAGAGCCTCAGCTTATAGTAAAAGCACTTTAAAGAAATGGAGATATTACCGGCATTACAACAAACTCAGGAAGCTGCATGAAAAATTAATTTTAATTAAAGTAATGTAATCGTGTTAAGACTCAGGGCAGCTAAACCCTCTGAAGATAAAGGGTGGGGCCAACCTCATAACAACTATAGAATAAAGGATTTAACTAGGTCACACGGCCACCAGAAGTATACCAATGTGTCACTTTATTAAAGATATGCAAAAGTCTAAAACACATTGCATGAAAAATAAGCCAGAAAATAACCATAGCCTATATCCATCAAGCTAGCTAGCGGTTCCATTTTTTGCTTTCCATAGTAAGATTACAAGGTTTGCTCAGAACTAGAAAACATCCTCGTAAAGTCCTTGAAAGATTGGAGGTAATACAATTGACTGCATGGCCAAATTTCTTTTCATGCCTGCTTACCAAGTTTTGTTCATTTCACAAATAAACAAGGCATGAATACATCAATCTACAAACCATAAACAATAAAGAACTTCATCCTGTAAGTTTGCTACGGCCAGCAGTTTGTGGCTGCATCTCCTATTTGTCATAAGATAAATGAAAAAGTGATTGCCATTTGTCACTGAATACACAGGAGAAGTGTTCAGCTGTGAACCGTTCAATGCAGACAACAGTAAATACTGCTTGTCCCATTACCATGTTTTGTAACATAAGCTTCTAAGAATTATAAAAGATAAAAATGTAATAACATTTTTCATTACAATGCCTGCTAATTTCTCCACTTGTGTGCATTAAAGAGATAAAACTATAAATTTCAAATCACTTCTGGAAATCTGGAATTTAATAGACTATATTACAAATACAGGCAAAGGCCATCTTTTACTAAGAAAGGTGGTTTGCAAAGTTGGGTGTAGAATTTAATTTATGTGTATTGTTCACATTTTTGTGCTGTTCAGTGATTTTTAATACAAACTTTTTTATGTTTCTGGGAGCTACTGGTGCTTGACGGCTTTCAACTATATTAATAGAGTTTATAACTGCACCCATACATTAATATATTCTGCATTTTATCTCAACTCTGATTGAATTTAGGCTTTGCCTGTGTTTGCTGTTGCTATACTTTTACGTATTCCGTAAACGGAATGAACTTTATGAATTTGTATTAAAGGCAATAAAACAACAAAATGTAAAAATGCAAATCTTTGGCACGATAATAGTCTGAGATCACATAGCTTGTAAATGTGCCTGAGGTCAGGTAGGCTACAAGCCGCTGGCCTGGTTTAACAAATTGTGTTACCCAAAAAAAGGTTTTTCTTAATTATTACGATAGTGAGGTACAATTTGTCATGATTTAAATTATAAGGCAAATGCGACATACTACCTCCCCAGGTTGCCATTCTATTGATACGGAAAATATTCACACCATAACGTAGTTTTATATCAAGTACCCAGGGGCATGCAATTTAGGTTTATCCAAAAAATAACTATTTAGGCTCAACCCAGCACAAATCAGCATTGTTTTATGCACATCTTATTACAAAAGTGGAGCTGTTTTATAAAAAATACTTTATAAAAAATGAAAAAAAAATTGTTCACTCATCACATCAACTAAAATGGGCTTACCTCGCGCCCCCCCCCCACACACACACACACCATAAATAAATACGTTAAACAATGTGGCAACTTGGATTGTCAGCTGATATCATAGTGATTTTTCTGCCAGTGTCAATTACCAAATACAATGCCTCCTGCTCTAACCTATTGCACTGCCTCTTGATTGTGTATGACATGTGCCTCCTTCCCCTTCATAATGTACTGTACATACAATCACAAGGCACAGGTGGAGGGTGGGGGTGGTTACTGGCTAATTTCTTTTTTTAACTCAGTTTTTAATCATAGCATGTTAAGCATGGGAATCATACTGGTGGTAGGGGATAATGTTTTAGGAGCATCATAGCAGCATGGGCAGTGGCCATCTCATTTTCTATTCTGTATTAAGTCTGTATTTATCTTGTGGAACGTAAGATGACATGAAGTCAACCCAAAGGGTGTATAATACCTAAAAGCATTCAATGGCTGTTGGCTATCTGGTCATTTACATGTTAGAGACTCACCCAACAGGGCTGGAACACACAGGAAAGCTGGTGTAAATAATGAGGTTCTATCACTGGGTTACAATACATGGACAAGAAACACACTTTGAGGAGCTCTAAACAGCTGTAGCAAAGTATGATAGGCATCAGACATGGGGGAACTGGATCTTTGGTAGACTAAATATGTCACATGTGACACAAGTCCACTATTGGCCACACCTGATTTTGGCCACCCAGATAAAATAGCATTAAACTGGAAATATTGCAAAAGAAACAACAAGATAAACTACTGTGTGATATGTTGGCGCTATATAAATCCAATAAATAATAATACTGGACATTTAGACCACATCCATGCATATTGCCTGGCTGTCAATGGACCTGATCTTTATGGAATCTGAAAAAATATTTGTGTTTCATCTTAGTTAAGTCATATAAATAAAAGATAAAAATATAGCTCATCCATGCATTGTGTGATAATCAATAACCACGAATAAATTACTTTTAACTCAACTAGCATGCTATCTCTCAAGTGATAGTATTTGTGTGACGTTAGATAAAATGAGTTTATTTTGCATCAATCAATAAAGCAGGTATTATCTGTTCACCAGGCAATAATGTGTAAAATATAACACAGAAAAAAGGGCTGTTTCATGTTGTGTCTTGCACACTCATTGACCCAGAGTATCAAGAGACATGAACTTCAGCCTCAGGCAGCACAAAGCTATTGAGTGCTCAGGAGGATGCCCTTTCCCATTACAAAATGATACACATTCAACCTCACACAGGCACATCCCAGAAGCAGCACTGCGTGGAGTTTTCCTGAAGCTGAAGATATACGACCAGCCACAGCCACCAAGGACTTCAACAAATATCTGGTTACACCAAATAAAGTAGAGCTCAACTGAAATAAGGTAACCAGAGCTGCATGTACCAGAATCATATTAGCAACATTTTATTTTGTTTTGTTAAAGAGGCATGGTTATGAAGATATACTAAAAATGTAGATGAATATGGCTATTGAATTCTCTGTCCCCTGCACTGATACATTTGGCTGCCTCTTCCTCCTGGACTGGCGCAATAGTTGTGTGCATACATACATAAGTACATGGGATCCCACCTCCAATAAAAAAATCCATCCCCAATCTCCACACATATAAATGCTGCAGGGGCGCCTTAACCTACTGACCACCCAGGCAGCGGCTTGGAGCGGCTTTGATGGGGAAGGCGCAATAAATTACTGTCAGTCCAAGGGGAAATAAAAATTCCTGTCCTGAAAGACCGTTGTAAGGGACTGGAGAGAAATAGATTTCCTTCTGTTTTAAGAAGGCAAATTACACCAAGCTTTGCTTTTTTAGTAAGAGGGCATTTTGGTAACTTTTATCTCCCTATACAGTCCTAGTAGCTTGGGTCACCCTGCGCTGCTTGGATACTCTGCTCTTTTCACAAATAGCATTCTGCTAAGTCAGGGATAAAGAATCATTCAGAGTTCAGATTTATAGATACTCCCTAAGAACTAGAAGAAGGTGTCTGGTTTATAACTGTTCTCTGCCCCCACCTTTCTGAGCCTGAGTGACTGACTGCCGTTTAAGGGTATGTAGAGAAAGTTTTCTACTCTCTGTTTTAAGAAGGCAATTACACCTAGCTTTGCTTTTTTAGTAGGAGGGCTTTTTGGTTCCTTTTATCCCCCTATACATTCCTAGTAGTTTGGGTCACCCTGAGCTGCTTGGTTACTCTGTTCTACTCTCACAAGTGTTTTTAGGAATGCATCTAATAAGGATTCATAGAAAGATTGGAGACAGTCCCTCACTATTCAGTGTACAGAGGTGACAGCGCCCTACCCCAAAATGTTACTGAGTCTGCAGAGCGAGCAAGACAAACAAACAAACAGTAAACTCTGCAGACAGCCTGTGTGCTCTGCTAGAATGTCCTGCATGTCTAGATGTCAGGACGCTCTCCAGCCATGACTAGCTATGGAGCAGTAGGATCATCTGATGCTCTCTCCCTCTGACTGGGCCTGCACTTCTCCCTGAGTTCCCAAGGACAGTGTTTGAAGTGTGTAATGGACACAGTGGGGGTTGCAGGTTTTGTCTTTCATTGTGAGAGAGTGAATAGGAGGGCAGCATCTAAAGCTCAAACAATGATAATGGACATGTAAGCAATGTGTGTAATTACATCCATCACTACTTATAACTGAAGATGGCATAATAATGTATTTCCATTAATGCTGTCTGTTTGCCCTCTCTCTAATGCTATGTACCCACCTCACGATTTTTCCAACGATTTTCCCAATGTCCATTCATTTTTTTTTTTTTGAGCGACAAGTAGTCATTTACACGATGTCGTGACATCTATTAGCGTTGTGTGGTGAAAAGTGACCGTCACTGAGGACCGGATCTTTAAGATCCTTGACGACACCCCGTAAAGTACTGCGGTCGCTTGACTTCTCGTTCGCGCCCATCCTGTAATGTCACGTGACATCTCGCATACCCGCTGGCAGGAAGATGAATCGCTGGACGCTTGTCATGAGGGGACACCTCGCTGGATCCATCTTCCTGTGTTGTTGCAGTCACTGTGGTGAGTGTGGAGCTTAACTTTGCTCGCCCTCACCCTCTGCTCATGCTCCCTCTCCCACTGTCTCTCTGACCAAACAACTGCTACCTGGGGAACAATGTGCACAACTATGTACACTAGTCTGAGCACTCTTCAGAGGAGCCAGTAGCATTTGGAACTATTATTGTGTATTTATGTAGCACTGACATCTTCAGCACTTTACAGAGTACATAGTCATGTCACTGACTGCTCACTGGAGCTTACAATTTAATCCCTACTATAGTCAAACTGTAATGTCCTACCATATTATTATTATGTATTCATATAGCACTGACATTCTGCAGCACTTTACAGAGTACATAGTCATGTCACTGACTGTCCTCAGAGTAGCTCACAATCTAATCCAACCATAGTCATAGTCTAATGTCCTACCATATTATTATTATGTATTTATATAGCATTGACATCTCCTGCAGCACATTACAGAGTACATAGTCATGTCACTGACTGTCCTCAGAGTAGCTCACAATCTAATCCTACCATAGTCATAGTCTAATGTCCTACCATATTATTATTATGTATTTATATAGCATTGACATCTTCTGCAGCACATTACAGAGTACATAGTCATGTCACTGACTGTCCTCAGAGTAGCTCACAATCTAACCCTACCGTAGTTATAGAATAATGTCCTACCATATTATTATTATGTATTTATATAGCACTGACATCTCCTGCAGCACTTTACAGAGTCATGTCACTGACTGTCCTCAGAGGAGCTCACAATCTAATCCCTACCACAGTTATAGTCTAATATTTTCAATATAGGATTGTTTTGGGGTAAACCAGTTGACTTATTAGTATGTTTTTTAGGATGCAGGAAATGTCTGAAGTGTCTGAAGACAGAAACTCCATGCAGATTTTGCCCTGGCCAATGTTCAAGCCTAGGACTCAGCACTAAAATGCAGTAGTGCTACCCACTGAGCCTCTATTCTACTCATAGATATCTGCTCATCCATGTCATCAATTCCGACCCTCTACTACCCTTCCTCCCTCCATTCTACTTCTCTTCTCTTGTATCACTTACACTACAAACACACTGTGCTTATCTCCAGAATGGATTATGAATCAAGCCATTAGGCCCAGTGCACACCAAAACCGCTAGCAGATCCTCAAAACGCTAGCGGTTTTTGGAGCAGATTTCAGAGCGATTCTAGGCTTGTTTAGAGACATTTTCTAAACATGCTGAGCGTTTATGTGAAGCAGATTACAAATCTTGTTACAGTAAAAGCTGTTACTGAACAGCTTCTGTAGCAAAAACGCCTGGAAAACTGCTCTGATCTAGCATTTTTTTCAGAGCGGTTACCATTTTTCCTATACTTTACATTGAGGCAGAATCGCTTCTGCAAACAGCAAATGTGCAGCAGGAGGCACGTTTGCGGTTTGCTAAAAACCTCAAACCGCTGGTGTGCATCATCCCATTGAAATACATTAGCCAAGCGTTTTCACACACAGATGTGGTTGGCGGATCGCTGCTAAAACCGCTCGGTGTACACTGTGCCTTAAACCACCTTACCATATCAGCCCTTCAATGTCATGATATACCCACTCCAGTCCTACCCCAACAGGTGGTAACATATCTGCATATCTCATAATGTTTGTGAAAAATTATTCTGAAAGGAAGAATGTCTTGCTTGATAATCCAATCTTGCAATGTGACTGACATTGGAACTTGTAGTGTGGGTGTTGTATTTATTTGAGGTGCATACTGGCAGCATGTGCTGTATGGCATACAATGCTGATCATCCACAAGGTAAACTTAGGCAGCTGCCTAGGGTCTAGAGAGAGTTTAGGGGCCTGGTGGTTGCTAGCCCCCACCAAATCTAACTAAATGAGCCAGGTGACCATCAGTGGAGGGCAAAGTGTTATCTTGCCCAGGGCCCCGTTTCATAGTTATCCTTCTCTGATGGCTTATATCATGTGTGAAGTGTTCTATAATGTATATGATTTTATTTTATTTTTATGGGGGGGGGGGGGCGCCACAGGATTTCTTGCCTGGAGTGACAAGAAGGCTAGAGTCGCCCCTGAAATGCTGGTATTTTCAACTTCACTTTACTTTGTCACATGAAGACTCCGTCAAATTGAATCATGCTGCTCTTCCCCACACCAGAGCTAGCTTCCGGCTGCCAAGATTCCTTCTCATGATGCGAGCATACATCTCTACCAAAAGAAGTGTAGGATCAAGGCTTAGTGGCAGACCAACAGCACTCCTTCAAACAATGCCCTGTGGTGAATCCCTAAAACCTCTGCATCAAACCCACAATGCCACTCTCCCACTGCCATAGCCACACTCCCCAACATTATATGGAATAAAAAAGGGAAGTTAGAAGCTGTAAGCACAAAGAATCATGTTGCTCCTCCCCACCACCAGGGCAAGCTTCTAGCTGCCCAGGTTCCTTCTCATGCCAATCTCTACCAGGTGAAGAGCAGAAGCAAGGTCTAGTGGCAGACCAACTTCACTCCTTTAGATAATGCCCAGTAGTGAATCCCTAAAACGTCTGCATCAAACCCGAAACTCCGATCTCCCACTGCCATAGCCACTCTCCACAATATTAGATAGAATTAAAAAAATGGGGGGTTAGTAGCTGTAAGCACAGAGAGCAAAGGGAACATGTGGGTGGCACATGTATTATTCCTCCTGCCTAGTGTGACCACAGGAGCCCTGGTAGTTACAATGACTCAACTACTTCCAGAAGATACGAGGATCTTAGCCAGAAACTTCAGCACAATGTCACTGCTAGAGTCTTGAGAAAATTTAAAGAGTGTCAGGGGGTTTGGGGTATGAAAAACTTTTTACAGAGTTTGATTTGAAGACAATTAGCCAACCAGTATGCTTTTGGGGTGTGGGTGGAAATATGTGGGGAGCATACAAACGCCATTAAGAGATGGTGTCCTGGTAAAGAATTGACCTTAGGATGTACCTATGTAGCTACAGTGCCCATCAAAATACACTTTAAATGATCTATTGATGAACATGGCCAGTAGGATTAAATATTACGACACAATCGTCTGACTAAAAGACCTGATAAATGTAAAATGCATAAGACTGCAAAACACTTTCACAATATGAATCAATTGGTTATTGACTGTAAGTACTTGACTTTTATAGTATAAGCACTGATATTGAAAATATTGGTAATCTCTACAAGTACTCCCTTCCTCGTGCTTACCTCTCCTCCTATGCCGCCTAAGAGAAACCTCTCCTCCCCTCTTCTACCATTAAGCTCCCCTCTCCTATACCTAACACTAACATCCATACCAAACACTATCCTTTTGGGTTTACCTATATTAAACCCATTCCTATCCCCTCACACTGATCATTTGGTCATGCCGCTATGAAAATTCATTTACACCATGGCCTAACTCACAACCCAGCCGCATGTCATGTCTACCGCTATGTGAGTTTGGCTACAGTGTAACCAAACACATAACTGTACTGCACATCATCCTTACTGCTGTGTGAGTTCAGCTACAGTGAAGCCGAACTCATAACCGTTGTGTTCACTCGCAATACACCCATGCACAAGCTAACCCCCTCGGTGCCCCACAGCTGCAAATTTGCATTGCGATCTATGGGACTGCCAAATCACGAGTGGTGTTATTGCGCCAAAAATCTCTGCTTTGAGATGTGGATAATGCTGGGTAGACCTATAATAAGGTAACTAAAGAACACATTTCCAGGATTAAACAATATGATACTAAATTGTGGGAGATTACAAGTTTTTGCTGAACCCAAATCAAAACAGAGATCCCTGACACTTAGCTATGCTAAATAGTAGCAGTACTATGCTTGAAGATACCGCAATGTACCGCACTTTCCTGGAACTAAAGAAAGACCTGAAGAAACTTGCACAACTGGACAGCGACATCTTTTTCTTGACTACATGCAAAAAGGAAAAACTTATACCTCAAGGACTAAGGATACAGAATCCCACCCTGCATACATACAATAGCAGGTTTGCAGAAGAAATCTGCAGGAGGAGCTCGGAGAGAATACGGAATAACCTTTTAAGAGTCTGCTATAACCGTAAGAGGATTACAAAGGATGAGATACAGAGCCTGAAACTGTCTCTGAATGATAACCACACTGGATATACATGGGATCAACTACAGACCTTCTATGTGAAACTACAGAGATTCCTAATTAACAACAAAAAGAAAAAACTTCAGAGACTTAGAATTAAGAGTGGACGCCTGGATGCACAAGCAGCAGAAAAAGAGCAACCCACAGGTGTAATGAATCTTTCCTCTTATCAGGCTACTGAAGCTGAAATGTCAGTACTCTCCAAAGGCCTGTCATTCTGCCCTGCGAGACCCATAGACAGGATTGCACTCTGTGGAGATATGGAGGAATTTTTCAGAAAGCTGCGACTCAAGGAACACTACCATGATAAGGAAGCCTGTGATACAATGGATAATGGACCAAAACGCACCAGATCTAAAAAGAAAAAAAAGAAAAAAAGATGGACCCCCAAAGAAGGAAAAAACCCGGCCCTGGATAAATACATAAACAAATTCAGACGCAGAATCTCTGACAGGATCCTGAGTAAAAGAAAGACACTGGCCCAGAACGTAACACCACAGGAGCGACAGGCCATCAGATCCCTTAAGGAGAATAAGGACATTATTATTAAACCAGCGGATAAAGGTGGTGCCATAGTCATAATGAACACCAGTGACTACATCCAGGAGGCACAAAGACAATTATCCAACACCGCTCACTATGCCAAATTACAGGGGGACCCTACAAAAGGCTACAGGATGGCACTTAATAGGATGGTTAACAGATTGCCTGCAAACATCAGACTACATGTAAGGACCCTTATCCCTGAAGAGCCTAGAACAGCCTGCTTTTACATGCTTCCCAAGATCCACAAAGAGGGAAACCCTGGCAGGCCCATAATCTCAGGGAGCGGAACTCTTACAGAGAACATCTCAGGGTGGCTGGAAAACATTTTGAAACCTCTTGTCTGTAAAAGACCCAGCTACTTACAGGATACCACCCACCTCCTGAACAAACTGTCAGCCATCGGCCCAGTACCTGAGGGAACCATACTGGCCACGATGGACGTGGAGTCCCTGTACACGAACATTCCCCATGATGATGGTATTGCGGCCTGCCGTAAATATCTTCAGGGTCAGGGCATACCTGTAAAGCCTATTACTGGACTGATCAAATTCATTCTCACTCATAATTATTTCACTTTTGGACAGGACCTCTATTTACAGCAGATGGGCGTGGCAATGGGTTCGCGATTCGCTCCACAGTATGCAAATCTATTCATGGCCAAAATCGAAGAGGAATACCTCAATGCATGTGGCATAAAACCCTTGGCCTACTTCCGCTTCATTGATGATATTTTAATCATCTGGTCCGCAAGTGAGGATGATCTTCTCCAGTTCCACAGGAACTTCAATGCCTTCCATCCTACAATCAAATTGAAACTTACCTACTCTCACACAGAGATTAACTTTCTGGACACCACCATATACATCAGGGGTAACAACATACAAACCTCTGTGTATCGCAAACCTACAGACCGTCCCACATACCTAAGATATGACAGTTTTCATCCCAAGCACATTAAGAACTCTATAATTTACAGCCAAGCTATAAGGTACAACCGGATTTGTTCTGACAGGATGGACAGAGACAAGCACCTGGATCACCTTAAGAACACTTTTATTAAACAAGGTTACAGTCCTCCCATGGCTGAGGCCCAAATCAGGAAAGCCAGCAACATCCCCAGGACTGAACTCCTGAAATATAAGCAAAACCAGAAAGAGGAACGTGTCCCTTTGGTTGTCACCTACAACCCACACCTGGAAATCTTAAGGAGGATTGCTAAGGAACTTCATCCCATTTTACACAAGGATCACAGACTGAGAACGATATTCCCTAAACCTCCACTCTTGTCATATCGGCAACCACACAATCTAAAACAGATGATTGTCAGGAGCTCTTTGAATAGGCCTCAACAAAACGGAACATCACCCTGCCGACAAAAAATATGTGGGACCTGCAGACACATTTACTCCACTGACAGGGTAACGATACCAGGTTCACAACAGGAGTACAGAGTACAAGGTAAATTTTCTTGTGGGTCCACCAATCTGGTATATCTGATCATGTGTGCTAAATGCCCCAATGTTATGTACGTGGGAGAAACTGGACAAACTCTGCGCAAACGTATGAATGGACACAGGCACACTATTAATGATACCAAATCTGGACTCCCAGTTGCTACACACTTTCGGTCCAACGGACACAGCATGGATGATCTTCGTGTCACTGCCCTGAAGGGCGGCTTCAAAACGTCAAATGACCGATTAATAGCAGAAACAAAATTTATAAATTGTTTCAAAGCTGTGCAGAAGGGTCTGAATAAGGACAACAACTTTCTATATTGGTATGAGATGGATGATATATGAACTGTCTCAGCCACCCTAGCAGAACTTGTGAACTAAGAATTTACGATACCTCTGGGTCAATCCTAATACCAGGTCTGGGAGCAATAAAGTAAACAAGGATCCTTATCTTACCCCATTTAGATGGTCTGTTTGTATTAAGGCATCTTAATGATGTATTTATGCTTGAAAAAAATATCTGTTTTTCCTTTTGATGTTGCATGTATATAAGCTGTCTGTACCACCAGCTTGCAAACTAACAGGATATAAACCTGACGAAGGCTGCAAGGCCGAAAGCTTGTTTATTCTTATTCATTTGTAGTTAGCCAATAAATGGTATCATCCTGATTTAAAACTTCTTGCTATGCTAAATAATGACAGTAGCTCTCTGTGGACTTCTCAGTATATTACAGGCAGCACAATAGTAAATAGGTATGTGAATAAACATTCTATAAACAGCTATTGCAGCCAGTTTTATCTATTATGTAGCTACTGTGTGAGGCACAAGCAGCTGTAAGTTCACATGTTATAGCCAAAGATCACAGCTAAGTTCACCAGAATCTCATGGGATCTAGTATGCTGTATCTGTTACTTGTATTCGTAAACCACTAATTAGCAAATCCCTGCATCTCAAGACTCCTTTGTTCATGTCTTCTTAGTGACTTTGCTAGTATGCCAAATGTCACTTACTGTGAGAATACTGCATATTCTACAAACCACGCTATGCAGAAAAAAGTACAATTAAAAAGTGGTGTCTTGACAAATGTAGAATATATTTAAATTGTGCCAGTAATTAACATGCCCATTACTATGCCTTTTTGTTTAAAAAAGAATATATCCAATTAATCTGATGTTCTATGCTGTTATAGCACTATAGGTCATTAACATCTACCTCCTCTACTTTCTTTTGTTTACTGTGATTACTAAATCTTAAAATAATTTATAGTTATGATAAAATGTTTTTAAAAGTAGGATGGTCTTAACTAGGGTAATGACCAGTAAAGAAAGCCCATCATTAATTAATTTATTTAAGTATTTCTATAGCACCAACATATTACGTAGCGCTGTACAGAGTATATTGTCTTGTCACTAACTGTCCCTCATAGGGGCTCACAATCTAGTCCCTATCATGGTCATATATCTATATCATGTAGTGCATGTATCATAGTGTAGGGCCAATTTTAGGGGGAAGCCAATTAACTTATCTGTATGTTTTTGGGATGTGGGAGAAAACTGGAGTGCCCAGAGGAAACCACGCAGACACAGGGAGAACATACAAACTCCTTGCAGATGCTGACCACACTGGGATTTGAACCTGGGACACAGCGTTGCAAGGCGAGAGCGCTAAACACTACACCACCATGCTGCCCATTAATGTCAGGATGATAATCAGGTTTGTGGAGACCTCCTAAATAAAGAACAGAAATCTGGGGTCTTCACTATATAGAAATGATCTTCACTATACAGGAATGTGGGAGTATGTCATGGTTCAAAGAAATTTGATTTCTGAGGACTTCCAAAGAACAGTTTCAAATCTCACAATGCTGGAAAAAGGTTAGGGTTTAATTCTACATATCTGAGTTATCTGGTCCGATGTTATGCAGGCTGTGTACACATGTACACAATTCAATGCCACTGTTAAGCTATACACACACACTAAATTGAAATCTTGCCAAGAATCTACCATATGAACAGCAGCCATCAATCCTCCTCGGGTGTCGCCCAGCAATCCACCTGGTGGAGGATTCACACTATCCATGTCCAGACTGTGATGCTCCTTATTTGTCTCTCCGGCAGCCCTCCTCCCCATTCTTGGGCAACAGAATGGGTTGCTGGCCTCTAGACTAGACTAGAAACGTATCTGTACGGACTCGGACATGCACTGTACTGACTCTGCTAAGGAACATGACTTGTACATTTGTACGAGGCTTTGGACTCTGCAGCAGTGGAAATCAACAATGGTTACACCAGCTGCCAGGCATGTGATATTTCAGGAGATCTCAAAAAATGATGGTCCACCACCATCATGAGAACCATGAACTACAACGTTGTGCATGGTACAGTTGTGAGAAAAAAGCAAGTGGTATCTAAAAAAAGAAAATTTCTGCCAGCCTGAGTTTGCTCATAGGCAAGTCAGAAAGCAATTAGAGCAATGTTATGTGTATATTCTGTATGACTGTTAGTCATGAGTTTGAACTGGATTCACTGGGTAACTGGCAGTAAGTAGAAGGTATGGCAGAGAGGGGTAGCATCAAAGAAGCAGAAAAGTGCATGGATGAAGTGAAGTATCGAGTTCAATATGAACCCGAGAGTAGGGATGGCCCTGCCTAGGAGAACTCATGGAGAAGTATGTGATCAGTTTAGTCAGCTGATAGATTTATAAGGTTCTGATTTGATGTGATGACTTTCTGGTTTAACACATGATCATGACCAGCAAATCAGAGCCTAGACAGGGACATCCCTACTGGAGAGGTGTCAAACTGTCAGTTGGCCAAAAAGGAAGATGCAATAATATTCAATACTGGTAGACCTAGGCCATTTAAAAACGGGCTCTGTGTCTGTGTTTCTGAGCACGCGCGCACGGCCACCACCCGTTGTGCGTGCGCCCGCCTCCCGCTGCCGCGCGTGCGCCCGCTCACCTGCCAACGCACGCTGAAGCCACCCGCCGGACACCCGGCCGCCCACTCACACGCTGCCTGCTCAGCTCCCTGGCACCGTCCCCGGCCTCCTGTCTCTGGGTCCGTGCTGCGCACATGCGCAGTAGCAAAAGGCACGGACAACGCTACACAGAGACAGGAGACACACGCAGAGACACAAGGGTTTTACTATAGAGGACTAGTTGACCTGAGCCCATTTAAAAACGGGCTCTAGGTCTGTCATGCCACCGCCGTATGTCAGTGCACATGCGCACGCACCCCCTGCCACGAGTGCGCACCTGTTCGCTAGCGCACACGCCCGCCTGGCTCCCTGGCCCCGTCCAGCTGTTTGCACTGCACATGCACAGTAGCGCAAACCCACGAACACAGGGACAGGATGACGCAGACACACTTAGGTTTTATTATATAGGATTAGATATGATATGAGTATGTACAAGCATTTTGAAAGATTTTTGTGAGAGAGTAAACCATAAATGATACATAGGTATTTTTTAGATGGAGAAGAGGTGGTTAATGAGATATTGTGAACCTTGAGTTAGGGCTTGTTCACACCTAGGGCTTTTTCACATTTTTGTAAGCACCAGCGATTTTGAAAATCGCCCTAAAAGAGGCAAGAGCTTGTGCAATGATTTCCTATGAGAGTGTTCACATCTGAGCGGTTTGATTCCGATCCGCTCACCAAAGCGCTGCCTGTACCATTTTTAGGGCGATTTGCCTAAAATGGCAGGTAAAGGGAAATTGCAAAACGCTTGAAAAAGCGCTTGGTATATCGATTTCCCCAGCGCTTTTAAGAATAAATACACTGTATTTATTCTTTTCCGGGTCAAAGAGTTCACTTCCTGACTTGTGCCAGGAAGTGAAAAAACAAATCCCACTGAAAGAGCACTTTGAAAAGCGCTTTACACAAAATCACAACGTGCAAGTAAGTGCCGGGAGGGGTAAAAAAATTGTGCAAAAAATCAAAAATCCCTGGAGTCAGTGATTTCATCACGGACAAATACACAGTGCAGCAGGTGCATAAAGTGCTATAAATAACAGTTAAAAAAACATTCATATCATCAAATAAAATAGTAGTGCAAGCTTGTACTTATAGCCATGAGGCTATGCTACTTGCCAATCGCAAGAGCGCCACGATTTACATGTAAATTGCAGTGCTCATTTTCCACTAGTTTATTCCTGAATCCTGTGAGATTCTTGGTGTGATTGCACTGATGGCTTCTGGCCGCAAATGCTGCGAGTGAAAACTGCAGGTTGCACATTCGCAACAAAGCACGACTGTGCTTGAGATTGCGCATCCCAGTGGAAAAGTGCTCTTATCTTCAATAAATAAATTGCACAGTTTTATTTGAAAATAAATTGATTAGACATGTTGGGAACAAGAGACATCCATCTGACTGGAATACAGCATTTGCCGGAAAAATCTACAGATATATGTCTAGGTTTACATTCCTTAGGAAAGTCAATGGTGAGATCTTCCCATCAGAGTTTTGAGTTTTGTAAAGTATCACTCATCCTAATAAAGAAGGTTAAATACTACAGCCTCCTCCCTGCCCCCATATAGGTTGCAGTGGGTTATACATAAAAAAAAGCAATCAAGTAATTTAACAAACAGCAATACCAGATCTCAGTTTCTTTTTAGGCGTGTGTGTGTGTGTGTGTGTGTGTGTGTGTGTGTGTGTGTGTGTGTGTGTGTGTGTGTGTGTGTGTTTTCCATCACAAACAGCAGAGAAAAAAAGGAAAATCTGACTTTTACGCTTTTGACAGGAGTCTTGTATAAGTGGAAGACTTTTAATTCTCAAATTGTTTCACTTCAATAACTCTTTTAAAGTTGTTGCGCCAAGATGCCTGGCGGATTAAGCTCCATTGCCTTTTCTTGTTTTGAACTAATGTATTCTTGATCACCGTTTAATGAAACTATATACCACATGGAGATTTCACATTAGATAAACCATGTGAAACCCTCATCAGACAAGTAGCTCTGGCTGGTGGTAATCCTTCAGATGAAAATTTCAGACTAGCAGGTTTTCCAATTTAAATGAGCCCCTTTAACTATAAAAAATTGGCACGCTTTGATTGCTAAAAATTATTTTGAAATTTTTATGCTGCTTTCGTGCCCTGATGGCTGCAAAAAAAAAACAAGAATCCTGCCGTAAATACAGAAAACATTAACTGGTCACTGAGGGGATCCAATTTACAACCCATAGAGGCAACTCACATGGCTCACTGACACTAGTATTATTGGCTTTAGGAGGACATTCGGAGCTGCTTACATCACACTACAGCACAGTGTTTTCCTAAAGTGAAATAGATTTAAGATGCAGGCTAAAGTACTTATGTTATTGATCTGTTTAAACATGTGTATATTATAGTCTGATAATAGCGTGTACTTATAGTATTTACTGCAATCTAATGTAAGTATTGTGTATTTAATGTAGACTTACTTTTATATGCGCAACATTAAGGATGAGCAGTGCCTGGGGCAATGGAGAGAGCCCTATGCTGCAATGTACAATATTAAATTAATCTATTTTGCAAGCAGGGGAGTCTGGAGTGATGCCCGTGTTAGCTGTCTGTTTCATTGAACATCTTATCCCAGAATACTCAATATAGTTCCAGATTTCAGGATGGAGGCTGAAAGTATTTGTACACCACTGCACACATTTTTCTTAGGACAAACTGAATAAAAATGAAACTATAATGCTCACCAGATAGGATATATTATTATCAGTATTAATATTATGTTATATTTCAATCCTAAAACACCATAATATTCCCAAAATCTTTGCATTAGCAATAGACAAAATAATGCTTTTGCATTGAGATGTATCCCGACTGGGCTTATTTAGAGTTCTTCATAAATATTAGCTAGATAGTGATGGTCACTTAGGCCACATACAGACATCAGACCATAGTCTTTGGAAAATGAAAGATCACAGACCAATCTTACCACCCTTCCTGTAGTATAAGAGCCATACTCTACACAGTCTTCTCTATGGAGCTGAACTCCCCATCAGACAGAAATCTTTGCAAGATGCTGCACACACAGATGCTGTACAGACACAAAAGATCAGTATCTGCAAAAGATCTGTTCCTGCCAAAAATCCATTCCTGCAAATTGCAATGATAGTCTATGAGATCTGCAGATCATCATACACACATGATTTAACTGACATTCATCTGCAGATCAGATCCACCAGGATGGATTTTCAGATCTGCAGATCTGCAGATGAATGTCAGTTAAATCATGTGCGTATGATGATCTGCAGATCTCATAGACTATCATTGCAATTTGCAGGAATGGATTTTTGGCAGGAACAGATCTTTTGCAGATACTGATCTTTTGTGTCTGTACAGCATCTTTGTGTGCAGCATCTTGCAAAGATTTTTGTCTGATGGGGAGTTCAGCTCCATAGAAAAGACTGTGTAGAGTATGGCTCTTATACTACAGGAAGGGTGGTAAGATTGGTCTGTGATCTTTCATTTTCCAAAGACTATGGTCTGATGTCTGTGTGTGGCCTTACAGTCAGTGATGGTCATTTAAAGGACAACTGAAGTGAGAGGTATATGGCGGCTGCCAGATTTATTTCCTGTTAAACAATACCAATTCCCTGGCAGTCCTGCTGATCTATTCGGCTGCAGTCGTGTCTTAATCACACCAGAAACAAGCATGCAGCTAATCATTTCAGATCTGACAATAATGTCAGAAACACCTGATCAGCTGCATGCTTGTTCAGGGTCTATGGCTAAAAGTATTAGAGGCAGAGGATCAGCAGGATAGCCAGGCAACTAGTATTCCTTAAAAGGAAATACATATGGCAGCCTCCATATAGCCCCCACTTCAGTTGTCCTTTAACACCAGTGGTTGGTCCTTAGTCCTGTGGTGATTACCTAAGCAATAGGTAAATGACAGTGAAGGAGTAAAAACTGTAAACTAATATAATAATAATTCTTATATTCGTATAGTCAGGCCTAGATTTACCACACAGGAGCCTATAGGCACAGATGTCCTGGCACCTTAGACTTCGCCCTTCATGAACCTCCAAACCCCCACCAAACTGCACCTGACGTGCTGGCTGTCCCAACTGTCACTCCTCCCTTACTTCCCTTCCCGTCATAGGAAGCTACAGGTGTCCCATAGTAGTAGGTAGCCAGAAGTACCCTCAATAATAAGTACCTAGAGGTACCCCAAAGTATTAGGTAGCTAGAGGAACCTCCTTATTAAGTAGCTATATATCACAGTGGTGTGTGATATAAAGAATTACGGAATTACGCTATGAGTATAAATCTTGTTTTTTAGGATATAAGGAGAGCGCAGCTCAACACTGTGATATATATTAACAAACCTGGAAATTGAAGCAGCGATCCCGTGAATAGTACATGGTGGTTTGGAACTATACAGGACTTGGTCTTCAACTTTTTGCAAACGGACTGCAGTAAGGTCTTGTGGTATTTTGGAGTGTGTATCGGGCCGATATAATTGTTAGAGGCAGCGCAGCCCTATCACAATTTATAGTTATTAAGTAGCTAGAAGTGCCCCGGAGTGAAGGGAGATATCGTCAGTGCAATGCCGAGAGCCGAGTGAATAACCTCTCATTTACACTCTCATCAGGACTCTACTCAGGGAAGAAGGGAGGGAGGCGCTCAGAGAGGGGAGTAAGCTGCCTTTCCATCATCAAGCGCCTGTAGGCACGTGCCTATAGTGCCTTATGGTAAATCTGGCCTTGCATATAGTGCTTTTCTCCTGTCGGACTCCAAGCACTTGTGAGGCAGCCACTAAAGTGCACCCAGTAGGCAGTAGCAGTGTTGGGAAGTCTTGCCTAAGAACTCCTTACTGAATAGATGGTGGATTACTGAACAGAAAGAGCTGATATTTGAACCCAGAGCTATGGCTGTCTGCTACTTCAGCCGTGTGTGACTCCATTGAACCTATTAGGCTATTTATGTAATTATTATACACATGTTTTATAAACCCTGCGTGCCCCCCTCTAACTACAGTTAATTCACCAGTTTAATCCAGTGAGGTGAACCAGGGGGTCATTAGGAGTAGCAGTCCATTATCTTTTGTGTAGTGCTCTGGTAAAGACTCCCTGCCCATGGCAAGCCCATGTCACCTGATGGTTCCACTTACAGCAGCAATTTATAGCCTCATGTGGGGGCCTCTGGAAATTCCAGGGTGGTGGAAGACCTCTATAAGCAGATCAGTGAATTTTGCACCTACTGTATCTCCAGGAGATTTGAAATGACTAATTTCCGTTGAAAAGTTGCCTGCCATCCTCTACCATAGTGCCTTTCGTGTTTTCCTTTCAACCAGAACCTTTCCTGGCAACCCATCCTACCCCAGAACTCAAATGCACCCTAATATATTAGTCTCTTCAGTCATTTCTGAGTCTTCCTGGGATTTACCCAGACTGTTACCTACCCCTTCCCACCTTTAAAATAAAATCACAATGAACTTCATTGTGGAACTACCCACTTCCCACAATTCCAGTTATTGCACTTAGCAGTGGAAATGCATTTGCCTTATAATTTTGTGTAATAAAACAGTTCTGTAGTATATACATTAGAACAGGGGTCCCCAAACGTTTTGGGTCAAGGGCCGGGTCAACATACTTCAGACTGCTGGGGGGCCGGAGTATACATAAATAATGTAGAAGTCTTTGCGGGCCTGACAGTGAAGCATACCCAGGTGACAACCTGCAGTCCAATTGGACAGCAGTGTCAACTGATGTGGAATTTGATTGGACGCCATCGAATTACTGCTTTCTGGCTTCCATGTGGATGGGTGAACCACCCAGCACTGCTATTCTATATGCGGACCACATATGGGCCCAAGTGTTTTGCATATGGCCCATGGTGTATAGTGGAAAAGAAAGGGATGCTACTACAATAACAGAGAACTATTAAACATGATTAAATAACTAAGATTGTGCCTTCACCATTGATGTACCTGACCTGTGATTGCACTTTGCAACTACAACAGACTACACCTTCGCCAAAGGAAAAGTCCAGCCGAGAACTAATCTCATACCTTGAGGGAAAACAACAGGTGCGGTGTTCTTGCCAACATTTAATAAACTCTGGGATTTGAAGCAAAATGTACAAATGGAAATTGTGGTGTACCATACTTCTTGCGTACTTAAGATTCTGCAAGGCAGTCAAGAGGCTTCAACCCATTTCTACCAAGATGCCTTGGTGTGTGCAGACACCTGCTGCTCCATAATGTGCATAATAAACAGGTATACGAGCTACCGTTGTTAATGACTGAATAGAGGAATATCAGTCAGCACCTGTGCTTCTGGATGGCTAAAGGGCCCTCCTACCCCCTTATATCAGGACCTGTAGATGATGCCCGTTTCCTTAAAATGAAGAACGAAATATAAATAACATACAAATAACTGCGTTGGTGAAAAATGTGAGACCACTGTCATTTATATAGTTTAGGTTTTCGTAAGGTTAACATAAAAATAAATAAGTATGCCTATAAAGATCGCAAAGCATTATATAGCAAACTCAGCAGAAGAACCCTGTTGTTCGTCATCCCCCAAAAAGCTAAGCACAAATACATCTGAATACACAGCAAACTTTAAAAGAAAACTGATGATGTTTTATAATGTCCAAGAGACTCCTGACCCAATTAGGTCATGTCTAAGTTTTACTTTATTAGATCCCTGAACACTTTACAGCCATGCCAATAATAATCACCACTGGTTACAACAGGATTATCATAACGTAGCGTACATGCCTGCAGGAAAACCCAGGCAGTGCTGACAGAGCACAGCATGATGGCGCAATGATCCAAAATGGTAGTAATTGCTTTCCTTGTCTTTATTTCTTCTCAAGCATACCAGGGAAAGTATCTTTGTCCAAAGAAATAAAAGGAAAATCAAGCATATCTCATTCAAAAGATATCCGAGAATTCAAACAAGCCAACCATGGCCAAAGGTACACAAAACATAACAATATGGCAAAAATATATGTGCAATCTACAACATAACCCTTAAACCAAATATGTTAAGAAAGGGATTATGTTAATCCCGCAATTTAATGAACTGACTTTAATTTTCAGACATTTTTCTCTGTTCCTTGGCTCAGTACGCTGGTTAGTTGCCTGTATATGTACAGCTGTAAGGGCTGGGAACTCGCTAGGTGATGATGGAACTTTAATGAATACAAATAGGGCACCTCATTTTTTCTGCTTAACTTTTGATGAGATTAGAGTAATATGAAAATCTAAACTGAGTACCAAGAGAATGCACAGCCTTCAGGAGCAAAGGCACTGATGCGCCTGTTAAGTCTTCAAGAGGTTTGTTTCACTGTACACTTCATTACATTATGCCTAAGATGAAAGTGCACCAAGTCTTTAAGGTTGATTCAATAAAAGTCTGACTTAACTCATGCTTTATATGAAACTTTTTTTTTTGCATCCTCTCTGCATTTCCATTGGTCTGTTAAAGGACCAATGGGGAGCCCCTGAGGCACATTTAAAGATGCTTTGCTGGGGCTTTAGAATCGCAAGTGCCGGCAATGGTGAGGGAAGTGTGGGGGGTTGTTCGCCGGGAATTTTCAATCAAGATATTGAGAGGATTTTGGTGTGGGACCTTTCCGGGGATATTGACATGGGATCATTAATTAAAGGTAAGTATGTATGGTTAATTAGGACTATTAAAATACTTTTGTTGTCATTTTTATTTCATTTTTAACTGTTTATGAAAATGGGTAAGGGGTACTTCACTTTAGTAGCCCTATAATCTTTTTACCCTGGGGCAGCAATTGGGGACCTCCTTTGTAAAGAGGGCCCCGAGATGCCACCATGAATGCCCTCGGGCATGCACCACTACTTCCTTATCGGGCACTGGAGTTGGGGAGGAGCCCTTAGTTCATGGATTGGACAAAGGCTATGGGGGAGAGGGGGGAAATATAGTGCAGACAAATATATGTCTGCACTATGTTCTGATGAAGGGGACCCTCCTGAAACAATTGTCAGCTATTCATGTGTTGACTGAATGCATCGAAGCATAAACTTCCTAACAAAGGATATAGTGTGCTAACCTACTAAAGATGCGGACCGAAGTATTATAGAAGACATAAAAAAGTAAAAATTAAATACACAGATGGATAAGATGAAAGAAGATTAACATATACAAAAGAAGAACACAAAGAATACAGACAATCACCTCCAGAGCCTACCTCTGCCGATGCCTAACCATAACCAACCCCTCCACAATGCCTAACTCTAACAAACACTCTTCCAGTATGTAACACTAAGCACATGCCCCCCATTGCCTAACTCCAATTACCGCCCCTCCGGTGCTTAACCCTCACTACCCCCTCCCCCCGATGTCTAACCCTAACCGCCAACCCTCTGATGCCTAACCCTAACAGACCCCTCCCCCTTATTCCCCCATGATGCCTAACCTTAAAAATAGACAGCCCCTAACCTTAAGTGCTCTTCCCCCGCCCCCCCAAAGAACCCGCCAAAAATATGAGGCACCACAGAAGTTGGGATGACACCATAGGCACCCATAATAATTTAAGCCATAGGGGGAGATTTGGGCACCTAAGACGCCCGATAAAATAATGGGCCCCTGGGCTGCCCACTATGCAAACTTCGGCCTCCGCCCACATTCACTCCCTGATGCAACTTAGGAAGCGAACTCTTTGACCCAGAAGATAATTAATACAATGTATTTATTCTATAAAATACGAACACAATCGCTGCATAAAGCAGTTTTGTGAGCTTTTAGCGCTCTTCCTATACCTTCCATTATAGCAAAAACGCGCCAAAAATGGTACAGGCACCGCTTTGCTGAATGCACAGCCCACGAACCGAGTTGATATGAACCTTCTCACAGAGATTCATTGCACAAGCGTTTTGTGGGCAATTCTAAAAATCGCCTGCACTTAAAAAAAGTCCAAAAACGCCCCTAATGTGAACGAGCCATTATAATTTTCATTTTTTGCTGCCTACCTAGTTAAAACAAATGATGCCTAGCAAGCTTTAGGTAGACAGAAATACTTATTTTATACATACTTATTTTATGCATCCTCAGCCGGCTAATCTCAGGCTGCCTAATGCAGCCCGATGCAGAGTGGGCACAGGAAGCAGTTTCATATTTAACTGTCCGGACGCTGGATCGGCTCTCCTCTTCCTCCTTCCGCTGTGCTTCAATGCAGACATCCTGTTCTGATGACATGTGAATGGGACCCAGAGAATGGTGTCAGTGCTACAGCACCACCTGGTGGGGTAAGAGGGATA
This sequence comes from Hyperolius riggenbachi, assembly GCF_040937935.1. Classification (NCBI taxonomy): domain Eukaryota; kingdom Metazoa; phylum Chordata; class Amphibia; order Anura; family Hyperoliidae; genus Hyperolius; species Hyperolius riggenbachi. Next base: position 332,225,172 of record NC_090650.1, read on the forward strand.
ATGGAAGAGACTCTTCCACCACTGGGCAGTGCTACAACACTGACAATTCATATTATGTGATCGAGAACATGAAGGACATGTCGGCATTATATCGGTCACCCAGTGGAGGAAGATGAGAGCCGGTGGTACAACAGGAGAACAGGTAAATGTGAAACCGCGACCTGTCACTCAGCATAGTCTGCCAGGCTGGCAGGGAAGACAGCAGGTTAAATGTGCTTTTGCAGCACACATATAGTTTTCCGTATGTGGCTGCTAAAGGGTTAATAAACCTGATAAACATCATGGCAAATTCAAATGAAGCTCACAGTGATTACTGCAAATAATGTAAATCTACATAAAGTTGCTATACTATCTTATTAAAAAAAAAAAAGAAAAACGAACTCAAATTATATGTTGAATGCAATTAATATAATGAACATAGAGTAAAGCGTGTTTGGGAACAGCAAATAATTGCATTAAAAAGGCAGTTCCACCTCATTTGAAACACAGGGTCAGAAAATAAGCAGAAAGCATAATTATGAAACAGTAGGCCAATATGTAATTGTAGAGGACTACAAGATTGCAGCGTATTGTGTATAGCAGTTGATTATACTGATGGAAGTGGAAGAGTGGAAAGTCACTGAACTGCTTCTCAGAGGTCACTTTCCTTTTGCCATTTCTTACTACACTGCTACTTAAAAAGTAGCGTGACATAAAATTTCAGTTTAAATTGTTTTCCTTCTGTGTAAATCAGAACTGGCTTGCCACTGGCCAATTACAGCAATAGTCCAAATCACAGAATACATATGTGAATGTACCAAATATTTCAGCATAATGATCTGGAATGGATATAATGCAATCATGCAGTGTTTTATTAATTCGGGAAGATGTATTATCAAGAGCTTTATTCGATAAAATGGGAAAAGGAAGCTAGCATATTTTAGGTACTGAATCAATGGAAGCTGGATTGTGATAAATCTGTAAATTCATACTATGAGCACTAATCATTTGCTTTGTGTAGATGCTGTGTACCCAGGTGCTATGGGCAATCTGGTACAATAGACCTACCTTTCTAGCACTGATGTCAATGTACAGTATGAAGAAATCATGCTGTCGTGTTGCTTTACTTTCATAATTTTTTTTCTAACTAGCTATAATGTCAATCATCATGTAACAGTAAGTGGTATAGCATGCTTAAAATGAACCTCCAGACTAAAAATCTACTCCGCAGCACTGAAAAGGCTTGGAGTTTCTTTAACAGTTCCACAGCATCAGAACTTTGTTTTCCTTACCGAAGTCTCATTTTTAGCTGCATTTTTAGCCCATCAAAGAAAACTGCCCTGACTTTTTTCCCCTGATGCTGTGCAAAGCATGATGTTGTTGTTCTCGTTGCCTAGCAACTGGGACGGGTGATCAGAACACAGGACAGTTGGAACTGTGTCTCATGCTCCCTGTCACCTCCTTTCAACCAAAAAGATGCCTGCCCTCATGAAATCACAAACATTTGCCTGTTCTTTTAAAACAGGGTGGGCAAGAGATTATATTACCTATCTATTTTAATTAACATAACTAATGTAACTTAAAGACAGTATGTTTGTTTAGGCTGAAGTTCCTTTTTAACTGACCACTATCACCAATTTAAGGTCAATTTTGTAAAAGTGTAGTAATAAAAACAGCATTTTAATATGAATGGCTGCAGATGATGGATTAACTGCTACTTCAGCCCTGTAAACAGTTATACTTGTGTTTTCATATCTGCTAATTGTTTTACTGCCTTTTGATAGCTGAGCAATAAGCCGCTGATTACTGCAGAGAGGAAATGAATGATGTTTAGCACTCCACTTTCACTACTTTCAGCTGAGACCCCCCCCCCCCCCCCCCACACCCACACACACACACACACACACACACACACACACACACACTGATTCACGTCAATGTTTCTGGTCCAGCAGTCTCTGGCCCCTTAATCACTTTAGTCACACGGATGTAAGTCAGAAGCCCAAAATTGCCAGAGGGGACTGAGGGCAGGGGATTGAAGTCCCCTGAGCCAATCCGTGCTTGACCGGCAAGAATGATCACTGTGTTTGTGCAAAAATAGTGATCTTTCTCAAATTGTCTCTCCTGCTCGCTCATTCCCGCCTCTCCCACCACCAATCATTAGATTAATGAATGGGAACTTGGTTCCCATTCATTGATCTTCCTCAGGTCCTAGTGATCACTTCGGAAGTAACTCATTACTTCCTATTCACGTACTTATGTACGCTAATAGAAAATAATACACGTAGACATCTTGTGGCTAAATAGTAAAATTACACCTACATGCATTAAGGACTCAATTTTTTTAATATGTATGTCAAGAGGTATATTACTTTTAAATTATGGGCTTGTAAATAGTGATGGATGTAAAACTGAAAAAATGCACCTTTACTTCCAAATAAAATATTGTCACCATACAATGTACTAGGGATATAATTTAAACGTTGCAATAACCAGGACAAATGGGCCAATAAAACATGTGGCTTTTATCTACACTAGAACGTTTTATTATAAAACTATAATGGCCGAAAACTGAGAAATAATGAATTTTTTCAATTTTTTTCTTATTATTCCCATTAAAATGGATTTAGAATAAAATAATTCTTAGCATAATGTACCACCTAAAGAAAGCCTAACTGATGGCAGAAAAAAACAAGGTATAGATCATTTTGTTGTGATAAGTAGTGATAAAGTTATTGGGGAATGAAAGGGAGGAGCCCTGAAATGTGAACATTCCTCTCGTCCATAAGGTGAAAACAACCCGCGGGCTGAAGTGGCTAAGGACCAGAGCCTTTTCTTGGTTAGAAAACAGGGCTCACTGATGTCATGCTGCATTAAATCATCTATTTGCACTGCTCTACCATCACTGAAGCCCACTTGCTCTGCTGTCATTATGACAGCAGAGCTCCATGAGATGGTCAGGAGCAGATTTACTTTGCCCCTGACCCTGTGATCACTATGAGCCAATCACAGACAATCACAGTGCTCACAGAGCTCTGCTGTCATACCGAGAGCAGAGTAAGTGGCCTGTACCGACAGTAGAGTGGTGGAATTGGCCGTAGTGGGGGGAGTGTGTGGCGCGGTAATTTAAATCTACACCCTGGCTGGGATAACAGGTTCCAAACAGGATGTAGATTTCAATTAGCAAGGTCCGGAAGCAGTTAAACAGGCTGAAATATCAATTTATAAAATCCAGCAGGTCTTTTCCTCCTGCAAGTCAGCTGCTGTTCACCACTATTCCTTCTTACATGGCCTGTTCCTGGCTGTGAAAGAATTTTCGCACATTTGCAATTCACACATGAATTTTAATAAGTGTAGTCGCAGCCTTACTGAACTCAAGTGCTTCTGATCATGTGATCTATATTTTAAGAAAATATTTTTTGCTGCAAAAACTTCATTTTACATTATGTAACAGGAAAATAATGTAACAGTTAAAGGGGCACTATTGCTAATTTCATCTTTTTTAGTCTCCTTAACATACATATGTCTTATTGGAGTTATGCTATTGCTCAGTATATAGTCGTATCAAAATGTAATTTTACACTTGAAATAAACAATTAGAGCCAGGCAGGCATGTCAGTAGTAAAACCTTTCCGACGCCAGTTCAGCATAAACCATTCTGTAGTAGGGAGGCATCTGTTACTGATCCTTGAGCTGCCGTTATTTTCAACCCCACTGGCCAGCTTACTTATTTTGTTCCATGTTGTATCTGCACTAATGTGCAGTTACTGAGTTCACAGCAGCCGCCGTAAAATGCAGGACGCAGCCTCCTCTGTACAGCGCAGGATGTACCTGTACGGCTGTGTGATGATATGCTGCCCAGCTGCCAAGGACCCCTTTTGTGAAGCTGGCAATGAAAAGGACACCTATTGCTGTCCGTTTCCATGGTAACCCGACCGGTAACCTGACTATGGCAACATACAAAGCAGGACACAGCTGTAGCACTTGTGTCTGCTCTTTGATGCCGCCGCCGCCGCTGCCTAGCACACTTCAGAAGCCGGTCGGGTTACCATGGAAATGGACAACAATAGGTGTACGTTTCATTGCCAGCTTCACAAAAGGGGGTCCTTGGCAGCCGGGCAGCATATCATCACACAGCTGTACAGGTACATCCTGCGCTGTACGGAGGAGGCTGCTTCCTGCAGCAGCTGTTGTGAGCACAGTAACTGCACATCAGTGCAGTTACAACATGGAACAGAATAAATGAGCTGGCCAGAGGGGTAGAAAATAACGGCAGCTCAAGGATCAGTAACAGATGCCTCCCTACTACAGAATGGTTTATGCTGAACTAGTGTCGGAAAGGTATAGCTACTGAAGTGACTGCCTGGCTCTAAATGTTTATTGCAAGTGTAAAATTACATTTTGATACGACTATATACTGAGCAATAGCATAACTCCAATAAGACATATGTAAGGGGACTAAAAAAGATGAAATTAGCAATAGTGCCCCTTTAAGATTTCTTCTCTTTTCTGTTGAGTAGCTCCTAAGACACGTAGTTTACATATTTTTTGCAGCTAAGACGATGTTCGCAGGAGGTAGGTACTCTTTCCTTTGGGACCTTGTAATCATTTTACATTATCAAGGTAACATCTGGAAACCCTGATTACTAAGTTGCTAACGTTTAAGATCTGTGTCTGGAGATTTTTGACATGACGGATGCTTAAAGAAGATCTGTGGTGAATTGACAGCACATTAAAATAAACATATTACTGTTTCCACCATTACTCCCCCTCTTCATTTCTCCTATTTCCATGGCTCCCCGCTGCCAATAAATAACTTAATTAATAAAATATAATTTTTAAATCTTTGGGCAAGATGGCTGCAATATAAAGTGCTTCCGGGTCAGTACACAGTCTCCCTGTACTGTTGTGAGCTGAGAGATCAGCTGAGCTGAAGCCACACAGGCAGATCTCCCTCCCCCTGCTGTCTGGAGTTTGCAGAAAGGTCAGGGATGACTCATCAGATGAGGTGCAGCAGGGGGAGGGAGAGGCAGATAGCAGGGAGGAACAGCTGCTGTATTGTCTACCTCTTCCTGCAGCACAATATTCGTCTAAATAGACGAATAATTAGAAAGGAGCAGGAGAGAGACAGCACAGCTGTTTCTACATGAGACAGGGAAAAAAAGATTAGTACTTTTGAAAGGAACATATCTATTTACTTAAATTGCATTTCGAAAAAGGGCCACAGAACCCCTTTGAGGCCCCTTTCATAATTACTGCATAGTGTCACGGTACTCTCCCACACCGCTCCCCCGCCGCAGCTCGTCACACGGACCATCAAAGTCAATGGTATGTTTTTCAGTTGGTGCGACGTGATGCAGCTTCCACCGCACTGCTCTGACAGAAACAGGCCTTCGGGGAAATACCTGGCATTGGTGTTGTAAAAATACGCTTCCATGCATGCGTGCCACAACGTCGGTCATTTTTTAAAATTACCCTGTGTCGCCATAGACTAACATGTCTTCCAGGCCGACACAGATTCCACAACTCGACACAGAAGTCGCGCGGTAACATAGTTCTGCACCTGCATCTGGGATGCAACAAAAAAGTCACTTCCGTCGTGTCGCACCGTAATGTCGCAGTATCAAGTCTCCATAAACTTTCATTGCCTGGAGATGGGGTGCGGTAAAAATACTGCACCACCCCCGTGTGAAAGGGCCCCCAGGGGAATTTACGTAACGTACTGTCATTGGGAAGTTAGCACGTCACCGAGCGGGGCGGAGTCACACAGATTTCCTTGTTGGCGCAGTCTGCTGCAGGGACCAAAGTAAATGCAATGGTGTAGTACGATGCGCTGCGGTAGACTATTATGTCGCACACAAATCACGCCACATCATGGTTACAGTTGCAAAATCTCCAATATAAAGTTCCACACTTACTGTGCCTTGTTTCTGCATCTTCTGTCTGATCTGTAACTGTATGTTATGATCCTCATCCTCTCTTTTCATTCGCTGTCTGCAGGTTTCTGCTTCCTTCAACAGATTTGCAGATGTGTCTCTGATGTCATTCAGTCGCAGTTCCTGCAGATTATATTTTTGCCTGAATTATAAAAAAAAAAAAAAGGGCAAGAAAGTTATTAAATGTGTCTGTGGATAATGGCCTATGGAGATATAGTAGCATTTAGGTAAATAAACAATAGCAGGGGTCTCTTAACCGCCAATTTAATGAATGGCTAGCAAGTGCTACAGGCCGATTTATTTTTGAAAATGTTGTTTTGTTTCTTGTTCACAATATTTCCTTGTTCCTAAGTGGCACACTTAGGCAGGGCACACAGTTGTTAAAATAATTTGCATTTTGCTGCATAGTGTGAAACCTGCACCGCTGCACATATAGTGAAAGATAATAGTCCGCTTGCAAAAGTTTTCTGTTTATTTCCATTTTTGTTTTAGCATTTCCTCCATGTTAAAATTATCACACACTTTTTTTCTTTTTTCCACATACTGTGTGCATTACTAAGTAAAAAAATCAAAAATTAAGCGTGGAAAGCACATTGTGATGTAAAAACAAAAAAAAAACAACATTATTATTATTGATTTATAAAGCGCCAACATATTCCGTGGCGCTGTACAAAGTAGGAAAACAAACAAGGGGAGGAGCATAATGATGCAGATAATGATATACATCAAATATGGACAGGGGCATTGCTAGTTCCAAAGATCAGTGGCATGTGCCCCTGATCTATCCTGGGTTCCCCCGAATGTCCCACAGGCAGAGAAGAGGCACCACAGTACCCAGCATGGCATCACACAGTACTCAGCATGCCCCACAGAAGCACCACAGCACTACACAGCATCCAGCATGGCACCACAGCAACCAGCATGGCATCACACAGTACTCAGCATGCCCCACAGAAGCACCACAGCACTACACAGCATCCAGCATGGCACCACAGCAACCAGCATGGCATCACACAGTACTCAGCATGCCCCACAGAGGCACCACAGCACTACACAGCATCCAGCATGGCACCACAGCAACCAGCATGGCATCACACAGTACTCAGCATGCCCCACAGAAGCACCACAGCACTACACAGCATCCAGCATGGCACCACAGCAACCAGCATGGCATCACACAGTACTCAGCATGCCCCACAGAGGCACCACAGCACTACACAGCATCCAGCATGGCACCACAGCAACCAGCATGGCATCACACAGTACTCAGCATGCCCCACAGAGGCACCACAGCACTACACAGCATCCAGCATGGCACCACAGCAACCAGCATGGCATCACACAGTACTCAGCATGCCCCACAGAGGCACCACAGCACTACACAGCATCCAGCATGGCACCACAGCAACCAGCATGGCATCACACAGTACTCAGCATGCCCCACAGAGGCACCACAGCACTACACAGCATCCAGCATGGCACCACAGCAACCAGCATGGCATTACACAGTACTCAGCATGCCCCACAGAGGCACCACAGCACTACACAGCATCCAGCATGGCACCACAGCATCCAGCATGGCATTACACAGTACTCAGCATGCCCCACAGAGGCACCATAGCACTACACAGCATCCAGCATGGGACCACAGCAACCAGCATGGCATCACACAGTACTCAGCATGCCCCACAGAGGCACCACAGCACTACACAGCATCCAGCATGGCACCACAGCAACCAGCATGGCATCACACAGTACTCAGCATGCCCCACAGAGGCACCATAGCACTACACAGCATCCAGCATGGCACCACAGCAACCAGCATGGCATCACACAGTACTCAGCATGCCCCACAGAGGCACCACAGCACTACACAGCATCCAGCATGGCACCACAGCAACCAGCATGGCATCACACAGTACTCAGCATGCCCCACAGAAGCACCACAGCACTACACAGCATCCAGCATGGCACCACAGCAACCAGCATGGCATCACACAGTACTCAGCATGCCCCACAGAAGCACCACAGCACTACACAGCATCCAGCATGGCACCACAGCAACCAGCATGGCATCACACAGTACTCAGCATGCCCCACAGAGGCACCACAGCACTACACAGCATCCAGCATGGCACCACAGCATCCAGCATGGCATTACACAGTACTCAGCATGCCCCACAGAGGCACCATAGCACTACACAGCATCCAGCATGGGACCACAGCAACCAGCATGGCATCACACAGTACTCAGCATGCCCCACAGAGGCACCACAGCACTACACAGCATCCAGCATGGCACCACAGCAACCAGCATGGCATCACACAGTACTCAGCATGCCCCACAGAGGCACCACAGCACTACACAGCATCCAGCATGGCACCACAGCAACCAGCATGGCATCACACAGTACTCAGCATGCCCCACAGAGGCAACATAGCACTACACAGCATCCAGCATGGCACCACAGCAACCAGCATGGCATCACACAGTACTCAGCATGCCCCACAGAGGCACCATAGCACTACACAGCATCCAGCATGGCACCACAGCAACCAGCATGGCATCACACAGTACTCAGCATGCCCCACAGAGGCACCACAGCACTACACAGCATCCAGCATGGCACCACAGCAACCAGCATGGCATCACACAGTACTCAGCAAGCCCCACAGAGGCACCACAGCACTACACAGCATCCAGCATGGCACCACAGCAACCAGCATGGCATCACACAGTACTCAGCATGCCCCACAGAGGCACCATAGCACTACACAGCATCCAGCATGGCACCACAGCAAGCAGCATGGCACTACACAGCATCCAGCATGGCACCACAGCAACCAGCATGGCATTACAGCACCCAGCGTGCCCTATACGCCCCATTGCTGTGTGCTGTGGTGCCATGCTGGGTGCTATGGTGCCATGTTGGGTGCTATGGTGCCTTTATGTGGGCATATTGGGTGCTGTAATGCCATGCTAGGTGCTGTGATGCCTTTCTGAGAGAATGCAGGGAGCTGTAATTCTTCTATGGGGACATGCCGGGAGTTGTGATGCCTCAATGGGAGATCCGTGGGAGCATGGGAGGGTCCAATAGAAGGTCAGGGAATGCTATGGGGGAACTGGCAGCAGGCCAGACCACCCAGCAGAAAGCCAGACCAGCCAGGACAGAATCCAGGTAACTTTGCTTAGTTATGTTTAAGTGGCACTTCCTAGTCATGTGATATGCTACATTTTTTTGTATTAATGGAGGAGGGGGCTTCATCCAACATTTTGCTGGGCAGGCCTACTCAGACTGCTGTTAAATTAATGTAAACCTGACTCCGCCCATGGCCACACCCACATTCTGGTGCATGGCCACACCCATTTTTTCAGCTGGAGTGCCCAAAAGTGGCCCGGAACTCTTAGGAACCTAGCAACGCCCCTGAATATGGACACTGGTACAAAATACAGAATTGAAGGGTAACTGAAATGGTAACTGAACTGACTCAAATGGTAACTGAACTGACTCAAATGGTAACTGAACCAACTAGGGGGAATGCGTTACTGGATCTGATCATTTCTAATAGACCAGATAATGTATCAAATGTGCAGGTTCAAGAACATTTGGGAAATAGTGATCACAACATGATAACGTTTGAGCTGGTGACTGATAGGCCAAGGGGCAGCGGGACCACTAAAACTATGAACTTTAGAAAAGCAAAGTTCACTGAAATTAGGCAGGCACTAAGTTTGGTGAACTGGGATAATGTACTACAAGGGGAAGACACTGAAGGGAAATGGCAAGCTTTTAAACTTATACTCAATCAATACTGTAGTATGTATATCCCATATGGAAACAAAATGTCTAGGAATAAAAAAAGGCCTCTATGGATGAATAGAAAGGTTAAAGATAAAATGAAGAGGAAAAAGAATGCCTATAAGGTCTTAAAACAGGAGGGGACCGAGGCTGCACTAAGCAATTATAAGGAGTGCAATAAAAATTGTAAAAAAGAAATTAGGCAGGCAAAGATTGAAGCTGAAAAACAAATCGCTAAGGATATCAAATCTAACCCAAAAAAGTTTTACAAGTACATTAACTCTAAAAAAAGAAAGGTTGACTGTATAGGACTCCTAAAGGATGAGGATGGGAACTCAATGGTGGATGACCAAGGTAAGGCAGAGTTATTAAATGCTTTCTTTGCTTCTGTCTTCACAAAAGAAACAGCACTGTTGCAAACTACAGAGGCGGAAGAGTCTCAATCTTCTAACTGTAATATTAAATACTTAACGCAGGAAGAAGTGAAGGCAAGACTAAATAAATTAAAAATAGACAAGGCACCTGGCCCGGATGGCATGCATCCTCGGGTCCTAAGGGAATTAAGTTCAGTTATAGATAAACCCCTTTATCTTATCTTTTGTGACTCTCTTGCAACTGGCAGAGTCCCAGTAGATTGGCGTACAGCCCACGTTTTCCCATTATTTAAGAAGGGCAAAAAATCTGATCCAGGAAATTATAGACCTGTAAGTTTAACATCAGTTGTATGCAAACTATTTGAGGGGTTACTAAGAGATACTATACATGACTTCATAGTAGAAAATAATCTTATTTCTCAGCATCAACATGGGTTTACTAAAGACAGGTCCTGTTTGACTAACATGCTCAGCTTTTATGAGGTAGTGAATGCTAATATGGATATTGGGAATGCTGTAGATGTGATATACTTGGACTTTGCAAAGGCCTTCGACACTGTTCCCCACAAAAGTCTGGTGCAAAAGTTGAGGATGCAAGGACTGGGGAAGAGTCTGTGTTCATGGATAGGGAACTGGCTAATGGACAGAAAACAAAGAGTTGTGGTCAATGGATCATACTCAAAATGGGAGACTGTTAGCAGTGGGGTCCCACAGGGGTCTGTTCTGGGTCCAGTGCTCTTCAATTTATTTATTAATGACCTAGTAGATGCAGTAGTGAGCAATGTTGCTATTTTTGCAGATGATACAAAATTGTGCAGAATTAATAACTCTCAGGAAGATAGTGTCATATTGCAACAGGATCTGGATAGGATGGCTATATGGGCACATACATGGCAGATGAAATTCAATGTTGACAAATGTAAGGTCATGCATTTTGGACGTACTAATGGTCTAGCACCATACAAAATAAATGGGATACAGTTGGGGACATCAAACTTGGAGAAGGACTTAGGAGTACTCATTGACAACAAGTTAAATAATCGTACTCAATGCCAAGCAGCTGCAGCTAAAGCTAACAAAATTTTAGGATGCATTAAAAGGGAAATAAAAACTCGAGATGCTAGCATAATATTGCCCCTGTTTAACTCTCTAGTAAGGCCACATCTGGAATATGGAATTCAGTTCTGGGCACCACATTACAAAAAAGATATTGCAGTTTTAGAGCAGGTGCAGAGACGAGCAACAAAATTGATGCGTGGGATGGAAGGTCTCACTTATCAAGAAAGGTTAGATAAACTGGGTTTATTTAGTCTAGAGAAAAGACGCCTTAGAGGGGATCTAATTAACATGTATAAATACATCAGAGGGCAATATAATACCTTGGCGGATGAGCTTTTTGTCCCTAGGCCTTCTCAAAGGACCAGAGGACATGATCTGCGCATGGAGGAAAAACGTTTTAGCCATTTATTTAGGAAAGGGTTCTTTACAGTAAGAGTGATTAAGATGTGGAATGCATTGCCACAGGAAGTCGTTATGGCAAACTCTATACCTGCATTTAAAGGGGGCTTAGATGCTTTCCTTGCGTTGAAAGACATCCATGGCTACAATTACTAGGTAATGCCTAATGATGTTGATCCAGGGATTTTATCTGATTGCCATCTGGAGTCGGGAAGGAATTTTTCCCTTTAGGGGCTAATTGGATCATGCCTTGTAAGGGTTTTTTCGCCTTCCTCTGGATCAACAGGGATATGTGAGGGAGCAGGCTGGTGTTGTACTTTATACTGGTTGAACTCGATGGACGTATGTCTTTTTTCAACCAAAATAACTATGTAACTATGTAACTATGTAAATGACAGATGTAGCATGATGAATAAAATGTATAACAGAGTGCAAGCTATGAAATGAACAACAAAATCCAAGACACAAAAGGGTGAGAGAGCCCTCCCCTTGCAAGCATAAATGACTGCATTGTGGTAGCCTAAGGCCCCTTTCACACAATGTCCGTTGCACTGCAGCATAATTCTGCATGTCAATTCACTGCCCCTACATTGATAACACCCCACTGGAGCTTTCAGTTGGCCATATAAATGCTGTTTGGGCTAAAGTATAGCCCTTAATTACTTCCTAGAGATTCACAACAGGACTCCCCAAAGACAAATTTCTCATATACAAAACTTCAAGGGTGCAAACATTTTTTTAAAAAAAGCTACAATAAGAGATCCAGAAATAGAGTAGGTGGCTTACTCCAGCACTGCAATTGTTTTCTGTGTTAATTTCCTGCTGTTCTGAACTACATTCTCGTATTGAATCAGATCTTGGGTCAGTCTCTGAAATTGCCGTATACGTTCAGTTGTGCTCTTTATCTCTTCAGAAACTTTGGATATTTTCATCTGAAATATATGGGAATACATGGTTATTTGTACAGTGTACAGACACAGCAAGCTTCAATCACACACAAACTATATGCCTTTTACAAGTGCTTATAGCTGTATCTACTCTGCACTGTAGACATTCCTCTCACTTCCTGCTCTGAGCCACGCCCCAGGAAGTGACAAAAACTTTTCAATCAAGGTTATATATCTTAATAAACTACTAAAATATGTTTATTTACTGCTGTGTATGTTCTAGTTACAGTACTTCCCACTTTTATAAAAAGAAAAAAGCATCCCCCAAATTCTGATTACAAATAAAATATCCACTGTGTAAGTATTTTTGTGCCATGATAACATATTGTGCATGTGAGTAATGGCTCTTTACTCAGCAAAAATGTTACAGAATGAAAGATAACACAAATTAATAATAATAAAACATTATAATAAACAATGTGATTTTTTTCCCCCTTTTTAACATTGTGTGTGAATAAGGATTGTGGGTTGCAATTTAGTCTGCCCCTTATTAAGGGAGTATTCACACGGTATTATGAGCCCCCCACTCAATGCCTCCTCCTTCTTTTTCAAGTAATGGATTGGTTGGTTGGTTGGTTAGGACTTTGGCAGGAAAGATCACAAAATCCCTGGCTTCTCTATCCTGGACACCAAGCCTCAGAATAATTTTTACAGTACTTTTTCACCTATTTTTTTGAACTTTTGAAGTTGCAGTGCTGAAAAGGGTATTTTAAAAAGATGATCTCCTAGGAGAAAACTTATAGGAAATCTGAAATCAAAATAAACTGCCGCTGGGGGGTACTTACCTCGGGAGGCTTCTAATGAGGCTTCCCGTTCTCTTAACCCTCTGGGAGCCAGCGCTGGAAGCCCCCGAATACCATGTGTGGCAATATTTACAATCTGCGTTCCTGCGCAGCCGAAGTATCAGCTTTCTGATCGAGCTCAAGTGAATTAGCCGAGCCCGATTAGGTCTGCTCTACTGAGAAGGCGCATGCGACTCGCACCTGCATAGTAGAGCTGACCCAATCAGGCTCGGTTATTTCCGCTGAGTGGTCACAAAGCTGATACTGCGCCTGTGTAGGAGCACAGATTATAAATATTTCTGTGCGCTAATGTGCCTGTGCACAGCTTGTCAGTGGTTGTCGGGGGACCCAGCACCGGATCCCAGAGCCTCAAGAGGATTGGGGGAGCCAGCACCGGATCCCCGAGTCTCAAGATGATGGGAGAAGCCTCACTTGGATCCTGAGTCTTCGATCTCCTGAGGTAAGTACCCCATAGGAGCACTTTTTTTACTTATATATTCAATTTAAGAAAAAAGTGAATTGGATAAGGGCCTATCTGGGGGAAATATCCTTTTTAATATCGTATTGGAAGTTCAATTAACTTTTTGTTTGATTGTTTGTTTGTTAAAGACTATCTGCGGAGGATAAGCACTACACTCAACTTTAATGTTATTTTGGCTTTTTTTACATATTGTACACGGATGCACACAGTTAAAAAAAAAATGTGTTTGCTAGGCATCCCACATTATGACTGCAGTACCCTTTTTAGTGGATCTCATTTAGTGGAGCTCATTGTGGCTCCTCGTGTCTGCAGCAGTCTCCCGCCCTCTGCACATGTTGCAGAACATACTGAGCTGATGGCAAACACATTCCAAATTGCAATCATATTTTTTGGCAGAAGGATCACAATCTGCAATACTACAGAGGCTATGAAGATCCATTAAAAAGTGTGCTTAAAAGAAATCCATTAATTTGTCTCTTTCTCCCCTTTTCTGCTGTTTGGAAAATAGCAGACATGTTCGTTCTTAAGAGGGTAAAAGTGGTTGACCTGTTTACAAATACGTGGATGATGTTATGATTTTCTTTACTGCCAAGTCTGGCTGTTGCATGACTTCACCGTGGTGACACATTGCTTATATTAGCAAATGGCAGCCAGTAGGATAAGTGACTCCTAGTGGGCAAATGCAGTAAAATTGATATTAAAGCCCAGAAATAAGTTTTCTCCCAGTCTTGTCCCTTGTTCCCCTAACACAAAAAAGTTATGCAACCAACTGTCATACCAGCTACAAAGTTTATGTCCCCCTCTTCAAAGCGCATCATGTTGCTCCTCCCGCCTACAACTTTTTGGGGCCACAAAAAAGGTTCATATTTCTTGTAATGGTGAAGGTGGTTACAATATTATAACTGTCCATGAAAGCAAAACAGAGTTCTACAGATACAGATGTATGTCTACTTATTAATCAGATTGCTTGTTACACATCAGACTCTTTCTTCTATTGCTATCAGCAATACTGAACTATGTAGAAGTTTATGAATTATGCTTTTTCTTTCATTAGAAGAATTAGGCATGTTGTGACACTTTCCATCTAGAACATGCTTAGGACAGTAATGACTTTCAGAATAATACAGCTTTTTGGAATTAAACAGAACATCTTCTTTTATATGAGAACAGTGCAAATGCTGCTTTTTGTGTTTTACTGACACATTAATAGCAGAGTCTGAAGATGTTACAAATAATTCTATCTTGCAGCTGATACAATCTTGTAACTAATAGACTGGCTGAGATTACCCATCATTTACAAGAAGGTGCCATCTGCTGAGCAAAAGTGTAATAAGCAAGCAATTTCAATTATATGTGAAATCTTTTTCTTTCTTTATTGATTTTTCCTGTCGTTTTCCTAAAGCCCTGAAGCAATCCACACTAGTTTGGCAAGTGAACAGAATAGCCGTGTCTCCAGTGACCCCAATATCAATTTTGCTTTTTATTTTACCCTCTCTTAAGGCTATGAGCCTAATAGACTACGTCAAGCAAGAGAAGGAAAACTACTATATACATCCAAGGCAACTGACTAGAAATGGCAGGCTCCTCGCGAGAGATAGATATAATATTTTCAAAATTGACCTGTGCACTTTAAACCAGGGATGGGCATCTTTCAGCACCACAGCACTTAATCAGCTATTGAACAGCTCCCAGTGTGCACAAGTTTAGCACTGGGGTGATGAAACCCGCTGACTGCATTAACAGAACTTTGTACACATGGGGAGCAAAGCTAAAGTTGTTCTGGAAGTATATGTGATGTTAAAGCAGACATTAAGCGAAAAGCGTATGATATAATGTAGTATGTGTAGTATAAATAATGAATCGAACATTAGTAGCAAAGAAGAATGTTGTATTTTATTTTTCAGTTATATAGCTTTTTTTTAATAATATTGCATCATTCTGTAACCTTTGCAGTTTTAAAATCAACTCTGTCTTTTAATCCTTAAAAAAAAGCAGAAATAATGTCCATTTAAACTTTCCTCCAGTAAAACCTTATCTCAAGATGTTTCTCACTGTTTCTTTGCTGTTTAAAGGGAACCTAAACTGAGAAGGATATGGATTTTTCCTTTTAAAATAATACCAGTTGCCTGACTCTCCTGCTGATCCTCTAATATGTTTAGCCACAGCCCCTGAACAAGCATGCAGATCAGGTGCTCTGACTGAAGTCAGACTGGATTAGCTGCATGCTTGTTTCAGGTGTGTGATTCACCCACTACTGCAGCCAAAGAGTTCAGCAGGACTTACAAGCAACTGGCATTGTTTAAAAGGAAACATCCATATCCCTCTCAGTTTAGGTTCCCTTCAAAGAGAGCCTAAGGTAGGCAACAATAATCAACATAGTATAATAGAGGTGCCAATAATTATAAAAGGTTTAAAAACAATTTAAAGGACCACTATTGCGAAAAAAGTAGACAGTTAAAATCTGACAGAACCGACAGGTTTTAGGTCAGTCTATCTCCTCACATGGGATTCTCAGGGTTGTCTTTGTTTTCAACTTTTCAACAGCATTTCTTGAACAGCAGTTTAAATGCCAAAATAGTAAGATACCAACCAGCTTCCCTAATCACTTGTGCACTATTTTGTCAGTTAGACTATGCAACTGCTGCTCAGGAAATGCTGTTGAAAACAAAGAAAACCTAAGGCCCCGTTTACACTAAAGGTGGCAACACACCATACATTTTTTTAAATATCTGTTCAATTTAAGAATTGCAATCAATTTTTCTGACTGATTGTAACATTTCAAAAATATGACCAATGTACCACACACCTATGTTCAATTTTCTCCTCAATTATGATAAAAATGATTGGAAACTCAGAGAAAATTGCTAGGGTGTGTATATTAATAAATTAACAATCCAACACACAGCATACAATCTTTAGTAGAAATTGAAGAGAAATACCTGGCATTCCGGATCGATTTAAATCGAAAAAAACGGGAATTCCGATCGGATTTTTCAGTCGAATGAAAAAAAAGCTTTCAATTTTTCCGAGAGATACGATCGTTTTTATCGAATTACTGTAAAATCGGATCATTTTATTGTCTGGTGTGTGACCACCTTAAGGCCCCATTTACACTTAATCAGTTGGTACGCATTTTTTTTTCTTCTCCATAGCAGTGCATTATAAAAAAAGATTTCAGTTAAAACGCGTTAAGTGTGAAAGGTGCCATAGGAAACCATGGGACTTACTTTGAAAATCAGTTGACATTTCAGTTATAACTGAGAGCAACTGATTAACCAGCTGAGCGGTCTGGACGAGCTCAGCTCGTCCAACACCGCCAGCGGCTGCCGCTCAGGCCCTGCTGGGCCGATTTGAATGAAATAAAAAGCAGCACACGCAGCCGGCACTTTGCCAGCCGCGTGTGCTGCCTGATCGCCGCCGCTCTGCGGCGATTCGCCGCGAGCAGCGGCGAAAGAGGGTCCCCCCAGCCGCCTGAGCCCAGCGTAGCCGGAACAAAAAGTTCCGGCCAGCGCTAAGGGCTGGATCGGAGGCGGCTGACGTCAGGACGTCGGCTGACGTCGATGACGTCACTCCGCTCGTCGCTATGGCGACGATATAAGCAAAACAAGGAAGGCCGCTCATTGCGGCCTTCCTTGTTTATTCTGGGCGCCGGAGGCGATCGGAAGATCGCCTCCGGAGCGCCCTCTAGTGGGCTTACATGCAGCCAACTTTCAGTTGGCTGCATGAAATCGTTTTTTTTTTATTTAAAAAAAACCCTCCCGCAGCCACCCTGGCGATTTAATCAGAACGCCAGGGTGGTTAAGTGTAAACAGGGCCTAATGTGGCCACTAATGATCCAATCTTTTTCATCCAATCTTACCAAATCTATGTAGTATAAGGGTAAATTGAGTGAATAAACTGAATGGATACTTCAGTTAGTTCCCTTATATTACATAGAAATGGTAAGATTGGATGAAAAAGATTGGATCATTAGTGGCCGCCTGTTTCCACTACACGCAGATTGGATGCAGAATGGATGCAGAAAAAATGACTCCAATTAATGTCTATTGGCCTGTTTCCACTAAACGCAATTTTTCAGATGCAGATTTTTCCATAGGCATTCATTGGAGTCAGTTTTTCTGCATCCATTCTGCATCCAATCTGCGTGTCGTGGAAACAGGTCCTTAATCAGTTGCTCTCAGTTATAACTGAAATGTCAACTGATTTTCAAAGTAAGTCCAATGTTTTCCTATGGCACCTTTCACACTTAACGCGTTTTAACTGAAATATTTTTCACAATGCACTGCTATGGAGAAGAAAAATAAACACGTACCAACTGATTAAGTGTAAACGGGGCCTTAGGATCCCCCATGAAGAGATGGACTGGCCCAAAACCTCAGTTCTGTCAGATTTTAACTGCCTACTTTTCGTGATAGTGGTCATTTAAGCTTTAAAATGGGAGGTAAAGGTAGATTTACCTCACCAAATGAAAGACAACAGTGTTGGTTTTCAGACACCCTTTATTGAAAAATGATACTCAAAATGCAATGTGTTCCACAGAACTAATCCACTTCAAAAACAGGCTATGGAATATATTTAAAGTGCTAATCACTTATACCCATTGGCGCCTCTGTTATTGATTATACCTTACCACCCTTGGTGGAGGGCTGTTACTCCTTTCACACTACACCGAGATCCTTTTTTTTTTTTAATCTGGGATTATTCCCCCCCCACACACACACACTTATACAGTGGTTGCCTTTACAGTGACACATATTTACAAGTATATTCTTCTACAACTCCTTTGGTCCAATCTATTTTTTTATTTTCTACACCATATTGCCTCTTGATTTTATCTCCCTTTTTACTTAATTATGGAACAATACAAACCATGAATTAATTCTCCTTATATTGGATACTTTTCAAAAGTTATTGAATCAAGGCCTATGTGTCGGAAAATATAAAGGTTAATTCAAAGAATGTTGATACATGAAAATAGTATCAGTAGGAAACAAAGGGGTTTATTCATTAAATGCCAGTAAATTTGCCACGTGCAGGCCAGGTAGCAAATATCAAGTGTAATGGTACTTATGCTATTGAGTCTGCCTAAAATATTGATTGCTTAGCAATCATCTCACTTTCTTTGTGTTTAAAAGTGGCCATACACTTATAGATGGCCACCAGATTTGAACATCATATAGATTCCTGTAAAATGGATCTCAGATCAAATTTAGGGTTCTATATGATGTGTGTCACACACTAGGGATAGATTTTTAATAGATATCCAATTGAACGCTATTAAAAATAGATTGAACTGCAGCCTTGCACTGTTATGCCGGGCATACACGAACCGTTTCTGCAGCTCGATTAGCCGATAGATCGACTGCCGCCACGTCCCCGCGGGCGCTTCCTTATCTTCCGCTCATCCCCGTGTGCACCTGGATCGATTCCCGCTCGTCCCCGCGGGCGCTTCCTTATCTTCCGCTCGTTTTCCGCGATTGTCCGCCCACGGGTATCGAGCGGGGAATCGATCCGGTGGGCAATCGGCCATGTAAATTATCAATCGAGCCATCAGCGGGTCTATTGATAAGGAAAATCTAACCGTGTGTGCCCAGCATTAGTTCTATTGCAATGCTATGGGGTATCGATCTGCCAATGCTCTTGATCCGTCGACACTCAACTTAGCAACATATTGTTAATATCAACATGCTCAAAGAATACCATGATCACAGCTTGACCATTCTGGCCATCTGCAACTCCCTGACTAATGTTTCTGATGAGGACTACTTGCCTGATCTACTACAAACTGCTAAAAGGGTGCCCCTTCCCAGGTCCCCATTGGGCCCCATTTAACCCACAAGCAGTAAGTGGGGATAAAAGGAGTGCTGGTCAGGCATACTCCTGTCTTCACTTCTAACCCTAGTTATACCCTCCTGTCTTCACTTCTCACCCTGGTTATACCCATCTGAACCTTTATTATGTCAAAACGATGAGTCAGAAGCCAATACAGCAAACCGCATTTCAAGCGCTTTAAGCAGCGCAGGAAAATATGTGAAAGGGGATCAGGAAAATGCTGGAAATTGGAGTCATTCAACCGTCCCACAGTCCTTGGGACTCTCCAGTAGTACTGGTACCTAAAAAAGATGGCAGCATCAGATTTAGTGTAGACTATAGATGCCTGAATGACTACACTGTGAATGGTGCCTACCCAAGGCCCCATGTAGATGACTTCTAGATAAGCTTACAGGTTTCCATTATGTCAGCACCCTATACTTAAGTAAAGGATACTGGCAGAAAGGCCTTGCAGAGCAAGGTAGAGAACAGTCTGCATTTATAAGTCCCTTTGGGCTTTTTGAATTTCTGGTTATGCCTTTTGGAATGAAAAACGCCCCAGCCACCTTTCAGCGGGTGGTAGACAAACTACTGGACAAGTGCCAGGACTTTGCTTGTGCCTATATTGATGACATAGCTATCTTTAGTGACTCGTGGGAGGATCATGGTAGGTGGCCTTTACCCTGGAACAAATCCACCAAGCTTTGCAACCTGAAAAAAAATGGTAAATGGGAATGGCTGAGTTTCAATATCTGGGGCAAAGGGTAGAGGGAGGGAAACTTAAACCTGAACCAGCTAAAATCCAAACCGTCAAGGACTGGCCAATCCCCAAACCAAAAAACACATGATGGCATTCCTAGGCACTGCTGGTTACTATTGCTAATTTGTTTCTAATTTCAGCACAGTGGCCAAATCGGTCACAGACTTGAGTACGAAGAACATGCCTAGACTTGAAATCTGGACCCCTGCTTGTGACCAGGCTTTCCAACAACTAAAGACTACCCTCACTAAAGACTGAACCAGACTACAAATGGTGCTTCATAGTTCAAACGGATGCCTCTGCCTTTGGACTGGGAGCTGTCCTTAGCAAAGTAAATGAAGCAAGAGAGGTACACCCTGTTGCCTATACCAGCTGTAAGCTTCTTGATCGGGAAATAGCCTATTTAACTGTGGAGAAGAAATGCCTAGCTGATGTGTGGGCTCTGAAGGAACTGCAGTCCTACCTCTATGGACATGAATTCCCAATTGTCACTGACTGTAACCCTCTCATCTGGCTAAATAGAGTCTCTGGGGATAATGAGAGACTCCTGCGATGGAGCCTTGCCCTTCAACCCTACACCTTCACCATCCAGTATTGGCGGGGCATCCAGCATCAGAATGCTGATGGAGTTTTTTGCTAGAGTGAAACCTAACCAGTTGGTGGCTCACAAGTACCTAAAGGGGACCTGCAGACCTTTTGCTTAAGCAGAGTCCTCCCTGGAATTTGCGATTTCACATGCTGTTTGTGGATTTTATGCTGCTAAGGACTCAGCCGTGCTACAGCACACTTTGAGGATATATTCCTGTTATTGCTAATGCATATTGGTCCTAATAAAGGACTGTATATTTTGTTTGACACACTTGTTTACTTGTGCTCTTTGATCAATGCTCCCGTTACATGTATCATGCTTCTCTGTCTGGCAATCAGATGAACAAGTCTGGGTTTGGCGGATGTGAAGAAAACAGTACTTGCCCACCCATCCTTGGACTTTTGTACGGTGTATCCCTTGAGGTGCTGGAGTAGGGGTCTGGGCACACCGCTATACCCATTGGGTGCTCCTCCATTCTTTCTGAGTTCATGTATTGTGCCAAGTGTAAGGTTTGGTGGAGGAGGGATTATGGTGTGAGGTTGCTTTTCAGAAGTAGGGTTTGGCCCCTTAGTTCTAGTGAAATAAACTCTGAGTGCTTCTAAAGGCATTCAAGACATTTTGGACAATTTAAAAAAAAAACATATATTGTTACCTTAGGAAATTGGGTTTTTAAATATGTATGCCATGAGGGTATATTACTATTATTCTTGCAAATAAGGTCTCATAATCATCGATAGTGTATAATGAGAAAGCAACAAACACAAAACAGAAAAAGACACCTTTATTTCCAAATACAATATTGTCAACATACATTGTGCAAGGAACATAATCTAAATGTTGTGATAACCAGGATGGATGAGCAAATCAAATTTGAGGGTTTAACTTACTTAGCACTGTTTATCGTAAAGCTATATTGGATGTAAATGGAGAGATAGTGTGTTTCTTCTATTTTTTTACCTTCATTTCCCTTTAAAATGCATAGAAAATAAGGTAACTACTAAACAAAATTTTCACACACTAAAAGCCTAATTTGTCCGGAAAAAAACAATACATAGATAATTTAGGTGTGATTAGTAGTAAAAAGGTTATTGATGAATGAATGGGAACAGTGCTGATATGTGAAAATGACTCTCGTCCTGAAGTGGTTAAAGCCCAAGGATTAAAGAGGAACTTCAGTGAAAATAATGTACTAAAAAAGTGCTTCATTTTTACAATAATTATGTATAAATGATTTAGTCAGTGTTTGCTCATTGTAAAATCTTTCCTCTCCCCGATTTACATTCTGACATTTATTACATGGTGACATTTTTACTGTGGGCATGTTATGTAGCTGCTGCTAGCTGTTTTGGCTGTTGGAGACAGCTGTAAACAGCTAATTCCTGTCTGTGAACCTTGTTACATTGTGGCAAACTGCCAAAAGTACCGCGGTCCCAGAGCTTTTTGTGGGAGGGGTTTCAGCACAAAATCAGTCATACAGCGCCCCCTGATGGTCTGTTTATGAAAAGCAATATATTTCTCATGTAAAAGGGGGTATCAGCTACTGATTGGGATAAAGATCAATCCTTGGTTGGAGTTTCTCTTTAAGAATAAGTTCATACAGTGTGTGTGTGTGTGTGTGTGTGTGTGTGTGTGTGTGTGTGTGTGTGTGTGTGTGTGTGTGTGTGTGTGTGTGTGTGTGTGTGTGTGTGTGTGTGTGTGTGTGTGTGTGTGTAAAGGCAGGCATCCCAATAGTTTTGGCAATATAGTGCGTACGTATTCTGTGTATATATACAAGAGTTAACTGTTTTTAATTAATCAATTTAGTAAAGATTTTATTTTAGACACCCTGGGCTTTATGCGATTCCTGAACTCATCAGCAATAAAATGAAAGGGAACCAAGTGCTGCAGTTTGTCCTGGTTTCTAATAGCTATAGGAGCTGCCCCTTTTCCTTCTAGCTGCCCATTATTTATTTAGGGGAAAATGTGAAGATAGCATATGTGGCTTCTCTAAAATCTTTGAAGCATAGTGTCTTATCTCTCCACCCCCTGCCAAAGAAAGATTTTGTTTGTTCTCTGGTAATGTATGCAATAAAATAATTTCTGTCTGCGATCGGGCAGGCCTTGGAAGTAGGGTAATAAAGGCCTCTGCTAAAGTGTTAAATTTAAAAAGAAGAGGTAAAATTTACGTTTTTTAATAAGGAGCCACATTGTTGGCATGCAGCTATTGAGATGCCCTGGGTGCTACAAATTGTGCTAGGTTCACTTTAAGCAATGGGACCAAGTTATGGATGTGAACTACAAAAATGATATAAGTGTAACTGGCATACATACATTATATCAGTGTTTGGTCTTCTTTGCTTGTAATATCACAGTTTATAAATCTTTAAACTTTTCATCACACCTCAAAGCCATGCTCGTATGCAATAGGGCCGGTTACAAATATGTTTTAGTGAGGTAAACAGGGCACATAATTACTCAGAAATTATGCAAATTCCATGCATGTAGTGTTTTTTTTAGATTTTTACCCAAGGATTTAGCATTTGGCTACTCTAATGGCTGGAGCACACTGTAAGCACTTCTCTAAGCACCCGCGATTTGAAAAGCTCTTGCTAATGTAATGCTATGTGTGTGTTCTCACCTAAGCTATGTGATTTTTTTCAAAATCACCCATAGCATTACATTAACAAGAGTTTTTCAAATCAAAAGCGCTTCAAAAGCAATTGCAATGTGAACCAGCCCTAAAACCTCCTTCTACTTAGCCATCATGGTGCCCTACAAGATTGAAGGTAGTACACTTTCTTGCATCCATTAAATGTCAAAATTAGTCAACTGTTTACCTGTGTATCATTCAGCTGCTGTTCCAGGTTGCTTATTTGGTTTCCTAACTGCTGACTGGTCATACTGAACTGTTCATCGCTTTGCTGCTTCTTCTGTCGAACACTGCTGAGCTCCTAGAGAAGGCAAAAATACACAGAACATTTGTGACTGAAATACAGGGCATCTACACCAATACAATGCGAGAAATCAAACCCTGCAATCTTAACTATTCAGTAAAGGCAAGAGACAGCTGAACTAAGTGTATCTTTGTTAAGCAAAGTAGGGGTGTGAAGGACATAATGGCAGCCAACTGAACACTGTAATAAAACTGACGTGTCATCTCACCTGTTTCTTAGAATGACTCAGGCTCTTTACCTCGGTCTTTTATAGCTTATCCTTAATATAACTGAATAGTTTGCTTGCGCAACAGTAATATCATTAAGTTATGTATCCTTGTAAGACAGGGGTGCCCAAATGTTTTAGGCCAAGGGTCAAATCACCATTCTTGAGAGTGCCAAGGGGCCGAACTAGCAAAATGAAACACAATTTTTGCTGATTGCTGTTAGGTACACTAGATCTGTGACATTTTGTCAAATAAAACATTTCCACAGGAAATAACCCATATACCATGTGCCAGTGCTTCTGGCACAGTAGCAGCTGCTAATCAGTGGCTGCTACTGCTACAGTGGTGGCTGATAACCTACAGGTGAGCGAAGGGGGAGGCAGAGTGGTGATATAAGGTGGCTCCTACATGCGGCACCACAGTTACGGTCTGCAGGCCACTTCGAATTAACAACTGTAGAGAGCTTCGGGGGCCACCAGAAAATGCTTGGCAGGCTGCATTTGGACCCTGGGCCAGCCTTTGGACATGCCTGATGTAAGAGAAATATGTCTACATGTATAAAATAGACAAATATTTTCAATCAACTTTAATGCAGGCTTATTGCCATAAGGTAAATGGCATATGGAATAATTACCAAATAACATTATTTTCCCCTGTGACTTGTTAGATAATATTGTTCCAACAGTGGCTTCCTTCCTTTTTGCTTTGCCCCAGAGGAGGTAGTAGCGGCACTGCTTCATTTGCTTGCTGTTTAGCTAAGTACATACGAAGGATTAAACTCGGCCATTAAGATCCACCTCGGCTGAGAATCTAGCATGTGTACATAGAATGCCAGATCTTTAGGAACATTTGATGTGTGACCGATCCCTAAGCGCATCCTGTCTGACAGAAGCCCCTACGGGTGTGCGCTGCATGACTCCTACTCCCTGAAACAACAGATGTGTTGCTAGCACTAGGCGAAAGACGCATCTGTACAGCACTTTGCCCCAAAACTGTCAGCTGAAGGCTCAAACCCCAATCCCAGTGGGGGATAGTAATTGCAGATGAATACATAGCTTTGGAAATACACTGACAGAGTGTATTGTCTTGAATTAGAAAAACTGCCCTAGATGGATAAATGAGACATTAAAAAAGATAACACTCTAAATCACAATGCAAAACATTCAACAAATGGAGGACGGAAAATTCCATTGATCACAGTGGACAAATGGGACAGAGTAGAGGAGAAAGATATTGAGGAGTAGACTACGCAGGAGGTAAGTATGACCTGTTTATGGTTATTTTTACTTTTTATTTTCAGTTCAGGTTCTCTTTAATCAACAAGCAGGCGGGGCTGGCAGCTGAGAGAGTGAGTGCTCATGTAACCCGGGACGCTGGGAGCCGGTACCTCGCACAAACCCAAGCATACACGGATCCACGTGGGGAGAAGGGAAGGTGTGGATGAGACAGCCATCCAAATACGCTGTTTCCTTACATGAAGGGGGAACCATGAGTCTTGAGCCAACAGGCAAACCCTGTGTAACTCTTGACCGCACATAAGCCACACATTACTTGGAGAGGAGTGAGGTGTATGCTGCACACACGTTGTCGATCCAAATTACAGCTGCACATTCTAGCATGGCCACACATCCACAGTTTTATGTGAGGGAGAGCTGGACATCACAATTAGACAAGCTGCAACAGCAGTCAATGAATAGGTTGTAAAACCAGTACACATGCACCAATCAGGTTGAAACGAAAAGATCAAGGACACCTGTTGCTATTGCAATTCCATCAGTAATCCAAATTTACCATCAGCAATCCAATTTTAATTGGTTGACATCTATGCAAGGAGTGTGAGCTAGAGAGGCCTTTCTGGTAAGTGTCGGTGGTGGGTCCACACAGGTTCAGTCCACGGGAGGACGCCAGTTGGATCTGCCTAGGCGAATCCAAATTGGTCTAAAACTTTGCGATCAGTGGTTCGAGTGTTCACTCAATCATGAATTTTAATTGTGTTCGTTTTAAATGTTGTGGCTTTGCACAATATCAACCCTGAATGTCTTTTGTTATAATAAAATCTTCCATGCACACGTAGCAGTACCGCACTATTTTACTATTGATTAATTAACTTTTTCTCTTGGGTTTTCTTCCAGAAGATACACTTGTATCTTGTCTACAAAATAATTTTCATCACCAAGAAATTGAAAAGGTACTACAAACTACATAACGTGTAATTTTTAAACTTTTCTTTTTTCTTATTTGCTGGGGGTTACTGGAGGATACTGTACCAAAATGACAATAATAATAATAATAATAAAGTAGCAATATAGGATATTATTACAGGATATGGTTTGCATACCTCACAACGTTTTGAGATAAGAAAGAGGGACACTTAAGCCTCATCCCTGACAAACTCCTGACCACGCCCCCGACAAACCACTAGTCATGCATTCCATAAAGATTTCATAAGAAAAATATGTTGTTTTATCATTCAAATCACACTGGTCCTTTCTATCCTGGTCCATTTTCCTTCATATTAACATTGAAAATAACAAATATAATCAATTTAAAGGATGCAAATAAAGTTTAGAGTCAATTAAACACACTATCCAGGAGAAAAATACATATATTTACACAGATTTGTACGTGAGTCCTGTAAGAGGGACACATGAGTAGGAAAGGATCGACAGAGTGTTTGGGTTCCCAAAGAGGAACTGTCCCTCAAAAGAGGGACAGTTGGGAGCTATGGTTTGTAATCTAGCAAAAGGAAGACTGTGAAAGAAATCAAGAAAGGTTATCTGTAAACACGTTACCACTGATTTCCAGCTTTGTGTCTTTTACGGTTTCTTTTTACCATTTTAATACAAGAACGATATTTGCTAATTTGAAAAACAATTTAAAGTACAAATAAGATTTCTGGCTGAAGACAAAGATGTATCCCTCTCTCCCCACCCCTTTACTCTGCAAGACTAATGATGTGATCTTTGTCACTTTTTACTTCTATATTTTTCTGGGGGAAGGGCCTACAACATTACTCACTGACACCACCACTATCCAGAGTCTACAAAGTAAAACTAAATTGCATGCATTTGTGCTTTGTTATTTGTCTGATTACACGATTAGATGATGAAAAGGACTTACAGTACAAGGCTGCAGAAGCAGTGACATTTACATTTACCAAAAGTGAAGATGATTTACTAATGGCCTGACAGATCCAAGAACCAGCAGGTGTCCTAATGAAAATAATCCAATTGTATTAAAAGAAAAATACTGTAATTGTGTTTTTCTACATTTTTTCACTAGGAGGTTTCAGCATTTCCTGACCTGCAAAAGCCATTCCTGTGTTCATTGCTGGCAAAGAGCCCTGCTGATTCAGCTGGGCCCAACTAGGCGCACTGGGACAATGAAAAGAAACGTCAATGCTGTTGGTATGAGAGTGCGAAGAGATGTGTAGTCAAGAGAAGTCATGTCATGCCTGTTCTGTTCTATAGAGAGGACAGAGACAACGAACGTAGACAAGCTAATAGCACCGGCGGTGGGTAGAATATTAGTTGCACATTAGTTGCTTGTCATTTAGAGACCCACCATGATAAATCACTAAGGACTCGTTCACACCTAGGGCGTTTTGCAGGTTTTTTTTAAACGCCCTAAAACCGCTAGTGCAATAAATCCCTGTGGGATATTTCATATCTGAGCGTTTCGTCAGCTTTCCACTCAGCATGTACCGTTTTTAGGGTGATTTTGCTGCAATGGAAGGTAGAGGAAATGCGTAAAATGCTCACAAAATCGCTTTGTGCAGCGATTGCGTTCGCGCTTTTAAGAATAAACACATTGTATTTATTATTTTCCGGGTCAAATAGTTCATTTCCTGACTTGTGTCAGGAAGTAAAAAAACAAATCGCTCTGCAAAAGCACTGTAAAAAAAATTGAAACAAAGGTAAGCCCTGGGAGGGGGAACAAAATTACTCACAAAATTGCAAAACGGCATTTGCGATTTCGATTTTAGAACAAAGCCTAAATAACGTTGTGGGACACTGACTGCATCATATTATTTAGTGAACTAAAGGTAGAAAGGTGGCCATACACCATACAATTATTTTCATTATATCTTTTTAATCCAATCTTTTTTTGATTGATTGAGCTGTTTGAAACATCAAACTAATTCACTATACTGTATATACTTGCATATAAGCCTAATTTTTCAGCATAAAAATGTGCTGAAAAGTTACCACCTCGGCTTATATGCGAGTCAGTGGAGCAAAACAGATTGTGGAGCAGGTTTTTTTACTGGCAGCGGAGCGTAAGGATTGTGCACTAGTGATCCTGCTATTACCAGCTTGCGCCTTGCTGTGCCCGTGCCCTCCATCCCTGCAACATGGTGTGCAGAGTGTGCTGCTCAAGACTACCTGTGCCCCCTGGCTTGTGAAGCAAAGTGTGCAAGCAACATGTCAATGGTACAATGATTCTTTCTGTGTGGCAATCGCTGTGTCTTATATCTATGATGCCATCTAGTAGCTTCTTGAGACACAGCTGTATGATCCTGGGGCACATCTGTCTACTGTGGAGGGGGCTATATTGGGGAGGGGGCTTATACACGAGTCACTCGCTTTTTCCTGGTTTCTGAGGGAAAAGTGGGTACCTCGGCTTATACACAGGTCGGCTTATATGAGAATATAAACGGTACATTATTTAATATTTTATTTAAAAAAAAAATGATCAGAATAAAAAAAAATGATTTGATTGTTCTATACAATTGATAGTTTTTATCGAATCATGTATGGTCGCCTTGAGATTGTAGAATGTGCAAGCATAATACCAGCAGCACTCACCTGTCACATGCAGCAGGTTCTCCCTATGCACGCTAACAAAAGTATTTTTTTGTTTTTATTTAAAGAAAACCTGTAATGAGAGATGTAATGATGTAATGAGAGATGTAATGAGAGATGTAATGAGGGTACTCACCTTGGGTGGGGGAAGCCTCCGGATCCTAACGAGGCTTCCCCCATCCTCCTGTGTCCCACGGCAGTGGCGAAAAAGCTCCTGGAACGGCGGGGATGTAAATATTTACCTTCCCGGCTCCAGTGCAGGCGCAGTATCGGCTCTCCGTTCGGAGATAGGTGGAAATAGCCGATCGCTGTCAGGCCGCTCTACTGCGCAGGCACAAGTCTCCTGCGCCTGCTCTTTTTTGTGCGTTTCTATGAGCATGAGACACAGTTCCAACTGTCCTGTGCCCTGATCACCCCTCCCAGCTGTGCACACTAGGCTTTAAATCTCAACATGTAAAAAAAAAAGATTGCACCAAAATATCAGAACGTGAACAACAACATCAGAAATCCCATCATGCTTTGCACAGCATCAGGGCAAAAAATGCCTGGGCAGTTTTCTTCTGTGCAGCTAAAAATGAGGCTTGGGTAAGAAAAACAAAGTTCTGATGCTGTGAAACAGTTAAAGAAACACCAAGCCTTTTCAGTACTGCTGAGTACATTTTTAGTTTGGTGGTTCACTTTAATGCAATTTAGCCACAGCACACAATATTTGCATAGACTTACAGATAAGCAGCTGAAATGTCTAAAGGTGGCAATACATTTACCGATTTTTCCTATCAAAATCTGGCAGATCACTCTGATTGAATATGCTAAAATCAATGCAGCGAATTCTACCCGATCGATCTAATTTCACCATCAGTGGCGGGGCAAATCATCTCAGAAACTCTCATGTTATTCGAACATGATTACACCTTAGTTCACGAATATTTAATTTGTGAAAAGCATGACACCTGACAGACAGACACAGAACATTTATATTGTGCTTTTCTCCTGGCAGACTCAAAAAGACAGACCTGCAGCCAGTCTACAGGCAGTAGCAATGTTAGGGGGTCTTGCCCAACATCTCCTTACAGAATAGGTGCTGGCTGACTGGCCAGGAAAAGCCAAGATTTTAACCCTGGTCTCCTGTGTCAGAGGCAACCAGTACACTATCCAGCCACTGCCAACACCTGTCTTATTGTAGCTCAGTTCCCTATCAGCAGAGTCTTATTAAAACGGTTTGCATAATGTAAAGTAAATCAGTACAATATACCGTAAGTAATTAGCAATATTTATTCATATTTAAAACCTTTTTTATGTATAATATTTACTAATATGGTAAATACTATACAGTGATTATTGTGCTCTACAAATCCTTCTACCTCGCTGCCAGTTAAAGAATGAAAATGGCCACTTTATTAAAAACAACAGATTCAGTGTTCTGACTGCAGAATTTAATAGAGTAAATCAGGGTTTCTCAATATTATTATAGCATGTACTCCTTTGTCAGTGACTGTACTGGTCAAGTAGTATCCACTGGCATAGCTAGATTTATATTGTCTTATATCCAGAAGCATAATTTGGCTGAGTACAATAGAGACTAAACACGGGTACATGCAACCCTCGTACCTGTGAGTCTGGAATTCTCCTGAGCACAATACAGCACATTATTTGTCTTGTCCACTGCTGTGATACATTTCTTTTATATAGTTCCGTAATCTGACATGATGTGACAGGCAGCTGACACAGTGTCATTAATCCTTTAGCCTGTCTTTTGAGTTTTCTTATTCAAGTGCGTAGTTTTGAACCTTTTTTTCACTGAACTGCAATTTCCACACTTTTGTCCATTTTGCCACTTCAGCAAATTCACTAGCCATTTGTTAACTCCATACTTACTGCAGGCCTTGAATGTCAACGCAAAAGCAGTTTCTCCCGTCATCCGCAAAATTGAGTCCTTCCATATTATGTAATTCATTCATTAATTAAGACATAAACCTTCCAGTTCTCCAGGACATTCCACTGCTACCACAAATTTTGGAGGCTTTTGGGAAATGTATTATTTAAACCATTATGAAGCAAAATACCGATGTACAGTACGCAGGTCTCTTAAACCTGATTATCTAGTTCAGTGGAAAACATAACCTTTTAAAACATGACATAGTATGAACAAGTGAAAGAAGTACTTTGCAATAAAACATATTTGATGTGATGATGAGAGTTAGTGTAATTTTTCATCCCCCCAAAAAATCTTATGGTCAAACAATACAATGGAAAGACAGGTATTCAGTGTGTTTTAAAAGGAGATGACATATGAGATTGTACTCTTAAACTGTCAAGAATCTAAACATAACAACCTTTTCCCACTGACTTATGTACATAGTTGAAATAAATAATAATAATTTATATCTTGACACTTCCACAGATAATGTTCTCCTTTCTAACAGGAAACAGACACGAGAATTGTCCAGCTGCAGGGATTTGCAAGCATGAATAGAAGCTTGTGGTACACAGGGAATTATATATCAATTTTTAGTCACAATGTTTAAGTTTCAGCTTAAAAGTTTAAATGCTGGGGCAATATTATTTCAGTGGTGCAACATGATTAATGTTATTATTATTATTATTATTATTATTATTATTATTATTATATTCTATATATATATTATTATATTCAATCAAACTCTGGATCAAGGCCCAATCTAACCTCTTAGCAGACCCAACCCTTCTGCTTTCAGAATACAGAAAGATAGTATAAAAAGTCTTTGATCATATCCCGGTTCTACCTTTCTCTGATAAAATGCTTACATTCCAGCTAATCTAGGTGTTGTCTTCTTATTTAGCCTATAGAAACCAGTGTGCAATATTCAGCAAATGCAAACCCATGTTTCAGTGTTTCTTAAAGAGCAACTGTTGCGAAAATCTTAAAATTTAAAACACATACAAGTAAGAAGTACATTTCTTCCAGAGTAAAATGAGCCATATATTACTTTTCTCCTATGTTGCTGTCATTTGCAGTAGGTAGTAGAAATCTGATATTACCGACAGGTTTTGGGTTAGTCCATCTCTTCATGGGGGATTCTCAGCATGGCCTTCATTCTTTATGAAGACATTCCCTGAAAAAGATTTATACAAAGATGCTGGCCAACCTCCCTGCTCACTGCACACTATTTTGGCAGTTGGATGGAGCAACTGCCCTTCACTTAAAGAAAATCCCGATAACCCCCCATGAGAAGATGGGTTAGTCCAAAATCTGTCGGTAATGTCAGATTTCTACTACTTAGTGTAAGTGACAGCAACATAGGAGAAAAGTAATTTATGGCTCATTTTACTCTGGAAGAAACATACTTCTTATTTGCGTATGTTTACATGTATTTTAAATTTTAAGATTTTTGCGACAGAGGTCCTTTAAAGAGAACCTGAACTGAAAATAAAGAGTAAAAATAACCATACACAGGTCATACTTACCTCCTGTGTAGTTTACTACTCAATCTCTTTCTCCTCTCCTGCATCCCATTTGTCCACTGTAATCAATGGATTTCTCCGACCTCCATTTAAAAAATGGCCATTACCCCATAGCAGCTTTCTGGTCAGCCCACTGTTAAACTGTAATATCACCCACTTGAGCCATAGGGAAACATGGACGTTACCTTGCACATTCAGTTGTAACTGACAGCTGCTGATATATAACTGACAGCAACTAGTATATTTCAGT